>NW_028318926.1:45000-645000 GCF_062004578.1 Staurois parvus
GTACCAGGGGCATCTCATGGGGCCCCCTACTGACCCCGGGCCCTCGGGCAGTGCCCGAGTTTCCAAATGGTCAGTCCGCCCCTGTTGAGGACACACCATTGATGTGGACTGTGGGCCGTGGTTTGGAGACCCCTGATCTAGCCCTTTCCTCCCCAGACTGACTGTCCCTGGCCTGTTATGGGGCATCCACCCATCAAGGCATTTTGATATTTTCATAAGTCTTCCCAAATGCCAACCCACTGCTTGCAACAGGGCTAAGGGCTCTTGATAATAGTACTGAGGCAGGGAGCTGGGATGTTTTCAGGAAGTGATGCACAGTACCTTGCCAGCCCCTCCCACCAGCCATGATCTGCCTGCATTGCATAGAGAAGCACAGAGACCCAGTGATGACATTACTGGGTATAAAATAAGCTGTGTAATGAACATGGAAGAGGGAGGAAACAAGGCAGGCAAAATATAATCAGATTAAGGTTCAGCTTTAAGAAAAGATTACAGAATCCTATTGTCCATGAAGCGCTGTAATTAGTAGCAGTATGAGTCAGTAGAGGATTAAACATAAACATGACATGGCAATTATTGGCTGTGAGTATAGTAATAGAGCCCCGGGGGTTAGGCTGGGGCGCTCCACCTAGAATTCGGCGTGTGGGAAGTCTATTAGGCACAATTTGTACGGTAATAGACATAACGTCTTTAGTAACGGTTATGAAAAGCTGCAGGAAACAAAATGTATTTATATTATTTCTATTGGGGTCTCCAACTGCCAGAAGCACGTGGGTAGATTTGAATGCTGCCTCCTGTGCGTGGCCACATCTAATCCTCACCATGCCAGGTCTGAACTAGGAGGAAGAAATGTTCCCTGTTCAGGACCAGGGCTGGGACAAGGGTTGGGCGGGAGAGGCAGCTGCCCTGGGCACAGCAGAACAAGGGGGCAGAGAATGGATACAGGACAGTAAACCCAATCTACGGCATACATTGACAGTAGGGGGTGCAGTTCGGCATCCTTGCCCTGGGCGTTAGATGACCTTGTCCCCGCACTGTTCAGGACCAGGGGCGGACTGACCATTTGGAAACTCGGGCACTGCCCGAGGGCCCGGGGTCAGTAGGGGGCCCGATGAGATGCCCCTGGTACCTTTTTCATAGGCTTTTTTGAGTGTGGGCAAGGACACAGGGACCCCATGATTCCCTATTGCCCGGGGGCCCCATGAGTTGTCAGTCCGCCCCTGGACAAGTTAACCCGCCATGTTTCCCAATGGGTACCATTCATATCTGTGCGACTTCAAGTTGCAGCGACTTCAAAATAGTTCATGTACTACTTTGGTACAACTTTCATGCAACTTGAGTGCCATAGACTGCAATAAAAAACCCTCAAAAGTCGTAGGAAAGTTGCACCTGATTTCTGTATGTGCAACAGTTCTGCAACTTTGGGGTCCAAAGTCAAATCACAAGTCACCCTGCCATGTTTCCCAATGGGTAGATAGACTGCAATAAAAAACCCTCAAAAGTCGCACGAAAGTTGCACCTGATTGCTGTATGTTCAACAGTTCTGCAACTTTGGGGTCCAAAGTCGCATGACAAGTCACCCTGCCATGTTTCCCAATAGGTAGATAGACTGCAATAAAAAACCCTCAAAAGTTGCACGAACGTTGCAACTGATTGCTGTATGTCCAACAGTTCTGCAACTTTGGGGTCCAAAGTCGCATGACAAGTGACTCTGCCATGTTTCCAATGGGTACCATTCATATCTGTGCGACATCAAGTTGCAGCGACTTCAAAATAGTTCATGTACTACTTTGGTACAACTTTCATGCAACTTGAGTGCCATAGACTGCAATAAAAAACCCTCAAAAGTCGCACGAAAGTTGCACCTGATTGCTGTATGTCCAACAGTTCTGCAACTTTGGGGTCCAAAGTCGCATGACAAGTCACACTGTCATGTTTCCCAATGGGTAGTAGACTGCAATAAAAAACCCTCAAAAGTCATACGAACGTTGCACCTGATTGCTGTATGTGCAACAGTTCTGCAACTTTGGGGTCCAAAGTCGCAGGACAAGTGACTCTGCCATGTTTCCCAATGGGTACCATTCATATCTGTGTGACCTCAAGTTGCAGCGACTTCAAAATAGTTATTGTACTACTTTGGTACAACTTTCATGCAAGTTGAGTGCCATAGACTGCAATAAAAAACCATCAAAACTCACACAAAAGTTGCACCTGATTTCTGTATGTGCAAAAGTTGTGCAACTTTGGGGTCCAAAGTCAAATGACAAGTCACCCCGCCATGTTTCCCAATGGGCACCATTCATATCTGTCCAGGGGCGGACTGACCATTTGGAAACTCGGGCACTGCCTGAGGGCCCAGGGTCAGTAGGGGGCCCCGTGAGATGCCCCTGGTACCTTTTTCATAGGCTTTTTTGAGTTTGGGCAAGGACACAGGGACCCCATGATCCCCTATTGCCCAGGGGCCCCATGAGTTGTCAGTCTGCCCCTGTATCTGTGTGACCTCAAGTTCCAGCGACTTCAAAATAGTTCATGTACAACTTTGGTACAACTTTCATGCAACTTGAGTGCCATAGACTGCAATAAAAAACCCTCAAAAGTCGGACAAAAGTTGCACCTGATTGCTGTATGTGCAACTTTGGGGTCCAAAGTCGCATGACAAGTCACCCCACCATGTTTCCAATGGGTACCATTCATATCTGTGCGACTTCAAGTTGCAGCGACTTCAAAATAGTTCATGTACAACTTTGGTACAACTTTCATGCAACTTGAGTGCCATAGACTGCAATAAAAAACCCTCAAAAGTCGGACAAAAGTTGCACCTGATTGCTGTATGTGCAACTTTGGGGTCCAAAGTCACATGACAAGTCACCCCACCATGTTTCCAATGGGTACCATTCATATCTGTGCGACTTCAAGTTGCAGCGACTTCAAAATAGTTCATGTACTACTTTGGTACAACTTTCATGCAACTTGAGTGCCATAGACTGCAATAAAAAACCCTCAAAAGTCGTATGAAAGTTGCACCTGATTGCTGTATGTGCAACAGTTGTCCATTATCATTAAGGAAAGCAAAAGTCGTATCCAAGTTGCACCCATCCAAAGCTGCATCAAAGTTGCATTAACCACTTCAAGTCCGGACACTTTTACCCCCTACCTGACCAGGCCTATTTTCAGCTTTCAGTGCTATCACACTTTGAATGACAATTGCGCGGTCATGCAACACTGTACCCCTATGATTTTTTTAGCATTTGTTTGAGACAGATAAAACTTTATTTTGGTGGTATTTATTCACCACTGGGATTTTTTTTTTTTTGGCTATATAAATGAAAATGTCCAAACTTTTTGAAAAAAAAGTGTTTTTCTTATAAAATTCTTCATAATCTTCAAATCTTTCTTCATAAATCTTGGCCAAAATGTATTCATCTATCTTTTTAATAAAAAAAAAAAAAAAATAACCCAAATTAGTTTATAACCAAAAATTATATTTTTTCAAAAATGTTTTTACATTTTTATTAAATTTTTTTTATATTATTATTTATGTTTTTTTTTTAACATATTGTCACCCTAGCAGTACAGTGTCACCATGGTGACACTGTACTACTTGTGGGGGGTGATGAAGATATTTTTTTTCTTTTTTTACACTGATCCATAAAGGCTGTAAAAACAATCATTTCTCTTTCTCTCTGGCTGCATTCCTGCAGCCACTGAGAAATACTGGGAGAGCTGTGATTGGTCACAGCTTGTCACATGGTACAAAGCTGTTGTGAATAGCCTTGTACCATGTGATCTCGGAGATCATTCACAGATTTCATAAGTAGTAAGCAATGATGTCAGGAAGTGACATCTTGCTTACTACTCTTCATATGACCACTGATTGGCCAATCAGGGATCACATGAATCGGGACCTCACACAGAGGTCCTGTGCAGCGATCGGTGTTCCGCTGTGTCCCAGGGAGTGCGCATAGGCAGTGAATGTGGAGGCCGTTTATAAACGTCCACCCGCTCCTGCACTGCTCCCATCCAGCCGTTTATGTACATGGGCCAGAAGGGAAGTGGTTCAGGGGTTAACAGCTTGGATGGGATCTAGGGGTACATGAGATGCCTGAGGAACTGTAGAACTTGAGGACAAATTTTTTAGCAACTATGTACAAAAAAGGGTGGACTGGCAAAGGTAAAGCAGTGTCCCGTTTTCGGTGTACCTCCTCAGACCCTTGATAAATCCTCCTCTTCACCCAGCTGTGCAGAGGGTATCCCTGAGCAAGGGGGTCCCAAGAGCTTGCAATTAAGCAGTCCCAGGTGAAAACTAGTTGGGTGTTGCACCTGACCGCCCTCTCCCCTTATCCAGCCCAGGGGTGTAGGAGTACTAACACTGTCCTGTCCTGTAAGCGTGGTGGGTTGGTGGCAGCTTTCGGGTCTTTTGCTGGGCTGGCACCTTCCATGCTGCTCAGGATGTCCTCCCCGGAGACTTTAGGCAGTGGAGATCTTCCGGTTCAGCAACCAGCCTGTAGGTAGGCTCCCCTCCCTGGGGCCCCCTCCCAGGCTCCACATTCCAGATTTCTCTCAACCCATCTTCCACCCGACTCCTCTTGCTCCCCAAGCTCTCTCATATTAAAGGGTTGCCCTAGCCACCATGCCCAGCCCCCTGCAAGGGGATTGACCAAGGTTCCTCATACATACAGATCTTGGCCTCCTCCCCTCCTCCATCCCTCTCCCAGAATGTTCTGCCAGTTTCTGGAAGAATGGGAGGGCTACAGAATCCAGGACCTATAGAACCTCCCAGCCTGTCCAGCGATTAACTCACTGCCTCACTCCCAGGCTGACTCACCCCAGCCTGCTACTCAGCCCCTACCTAAAAAAAAAAAAAAAGTATATCTAAATAAACCTAGAGGGCGTTATACACACATGGGGATAATTGCTCCCCACCTGACCTGTAGAACCACCCAGCCTGTCCAGAGATGAACTCACTGCCTCACTCCCAGGCTGACTCACCCCAGGCTGCTACTCAGCCTCACCTAAAAAAACAAACAAAAAAAAAGCCTATCTAGCTAAACCTAGAGGGCGTTACACACACATGGGGATAATTGCTCCCCACCTGACCTGTAGAACCACCCAGCCTGTACAGAGATGAACTCACTGCCTCACTCCCAGGCTGACTCACCCCAGGCTGCTACTCAGCCTCTATCTAATAAAACAAACAAAAAAAAGCCTATGTAGATAAACCTAGAGGGCGTTATATGCACATGGGGATAATTGCTCCCCACCTGACCTGTAGAACCTCCCAGCCTGTCCAGAGATGAACTCACTGCCTCACTCCCAGGCTGACTCACCCCAGGCTGCTACTCAGCCTTTACCTAAAGAAAAAAACAAAACAAAAGCCTATCTAGCTAAACCTAGAGGGCGTTATACACACATGGGGATAATTGCTCCCCACCTGGGGATCATTTCTCCCCACCTGACCTGTAGAACCTCCCAGCCTGTCTAGAGATTAACTCACTGCCTCACTTCCAGGCTGACTCACCCCAGGCTGCTACTCAGCCTCTATCTAATAAAACAAACAAAAAAAAGCCTATGTAGATAAACCTAGAGGGCGTTATATACACATGGGGATAATTGCTCTCCACCTGTAGAACCTCCCAGCCTGTACAGAGATGAACTCACTGCCTCACTCCCAGGCTGACTCACCCCAGCCTGCTACTCAGCCTCTACCTAAAAAAAAAAAGCCTATCTAGCTAAACCTAGAGGGCGTTATACACACATGGGGATAATTGCTCCCCACTTGACCTGTAGAACCTCCCAGCCTGTCCAGAGATGAACTCACTGCCTCACTCCCAGGCTGACTCACCCCAGGCTGCTACTCAGCCTCTACCTAAAATAAAAAAAAGCCTATCTAGCTAAACTTAGAGGGCGTTATACACACATGGGGATCATTTCTCCCCACCTTGGGATAATTGCTCCCCACCTGACCTGTAGAACCTCCCAGCCTGTCCAGAGATGAACTCACTGCCTCACTCCCAGGCTGACGCACCCCAAGCTGCTACTCAGCCTCTACCTAAAAAGAGAACAAAACAAAAGCCTATCTAGCTAAACCTAGAGGGCGTTATACAAACATGGGGATAATTGCTCCCCACCTGACCTGTAGAACCTCCCAGCCTGTACAGAGATGAACTCACTGCCTCACTTCCAGGCTGACTCACCCCAGGCTGCTACTCAACCTCTACCTAAAAAAACAAAAAAAGCCTATCTAGCTAAACCTAGAGGGCGTTATACAGTTGCAAGAAAAAGTATGTGAACCCCTTGGGATTACGTGGCGTTTTGCATGAATTGGGCATAAAATGTGCTCTGAACGTCATCTAAGTCACGACAATAGAAGAACACAGTCTGCTGAACATAATACTACACAAACATTAGATGTTGCCATGGTTTAATTGCACATAACATGTAAACGTTCACAGTGCAGGGAGGAAAAAGTATGTGAGGCCCTAGCTTACTGACTTCTCCCAGAGCTAATTGGAGCCAGGAGTGAGCCAACCTTGACTCCAATCAGTGTGATGATATTGGATGTATTGCTGACAGCTGTCCTGCCCTTAAAAAACACACACCTGTTTTGGGTTTACTGGTTTCAAGAAGCACTGTCTGATATGAACCATGCCTCGCAGAAAAGAGCTCTCAGAAGACCTACGATCAAGAATTGTTGACTTGCATGAAGCTGGAAAGGGTTACAAAAGTATCTCCAAAAGCCTTGATGTTCATGTGTCCACGGTAAGACAGACTGTCTACAAATGGAGAAAGTTTAGCACTGTTGCTACTCTCCCTAGGCGTGGTCGTCCTGTAAAAATGACTGCAAGAGCACAGCGCAGAATGCTGCATGAGGTAAAGAAGAATCCCAGAGTGTCAGCTAAAGACCTACAGAAATCTCTGGCACATGCTAAAATTTTTGTTGACACATCTACAATAAGGAAAACATTAAACAAGAATGGAGTACATGGGAGGACACCACGGAGGAAGCCATTGCTGTCCAAAAAGAATATTGCAGCACGTTTGAAGTTTGCAAAAGAGCACCTGGATGTTCCACAGCACTACTGGCAAAATATACTGTGGACAGATGAAACCAAGATTGAGTTGTTTGGGAAGAACACACAACACTATGTGTGGAGAAAAAAAGGCACAGCACACCAACATCAAAACCTCATCCCCACTGTAAAACATGGTGGAGGGAGCATCATGGTTTGGGGCTGCTTTGCTGCCTCAGGGCCTGGACGGATTGTTGTCATTGATGGGAAAATGAATTCCAGAGTTTATCAAGACATTTTGCAGGAAAACGTACGACCATCTGTCCGCCAACTGAAGCCCCGCAGAGGATGGGTGATGCAACAGGACAATAACCCAAAGCATACAAGTAATTCAACAAAACAATGGCTTCAACAGCACAGAATAGGCCTTCTGGAGTGGCCCAGTCAGAGTCCTGACCTCAACCCAATTGAAATGCTGTGGCATGACCTTAAGAGAGCGATTCGCACCAGACATTGCAAGAATATTGCTACACTGAAACAGTTTTGTGAAGAGGAGTGGTCCAAAATTACTCCAGATCGTTGTGCAGGTCTGATCTGCAACTACAGGAAACGTTTGGTTGAGGTTATTGCTGCCAAAGGAGGGTCAACCAGTTATTAAGTCCAACGGTTCACATACTTTTTCCTCCCTGCACTGTGAATGTTTACATGTTATGTGCAATTAAACCATGGCAACGTCTAATATTTGTGTAGTATTATGTTCAGCAGACTGTGTTCTTCTATTGTTGTGACTTAGATGACGTTCAGAGCACATTTTATACCCAATTCATGCAAAACTCCACGTAATCCCAAGGGGTTCACATACTTTTTCTTGCAACTGTACACACATGGGGATAATTGCTCCCCACTTGTCTGAATGGGTTATACATGACAATGAGAGTGGTCATGGCAACTACCTGTCCCACATCTAGTATAAATGGACCCCTCAGCCCCAAATTAAGCTGCCCAGTCTGTAGCAACAGATATGACTGTGGCTCTCCTGGTTGGCTAACCATCTTTTACCCGTACGATGTAAACATTTTCATCAGCGACCTCCAGAGACACATTTTTTTTTTCTCCAGACTTGCAGATTGTACAGGCAACAAAAATCCGAGACCTGCTTATTATAGAATTTCTAAAAGGAGAGTTGCTGATCCGACATTCCTGGGCTGGATATCAGCACTAATCTACCGGCTTATCTATACTTTGATTTAGTAGTTAAATGTGTTTTATATCGTCTCATATCCCAGACTCAGCGTGCGCGCAGGAGGGCGCGTTGGCTTCGCTGCACGTAATAAACCACGTTACAGCGCACCGGGGAAATATAATGCTCCAACCGACTCGGGCAGGAAGGATCCACGCAGTCTATGTGTTACCAGAGCGGTCTTACCTAACAATTTATAGCGATTCATTAGAGCAGCGGATGATGGCTGCCAGAGGAAGATATACGTTTCCCGTGAGCTCCCACCTCTCACCTATACTTCCCCGCTCTGATATTTAATGTACGTTGTTCGAAGAATCAAGGAAAAGACACCAAAGGGACCCAAAATGGCTTGTAGATATCATGTAGAGCTTTACAAAAGTCTGAACGTTGCGGGAAAGGAGAGCAAGCCTACATCAGCATTGTATACTGCAAAGACTATTTCAGCTGGTCTGTAACTTATTCACTTTTGCAGACCGGGGGACTTCAAACTTTCTAAATAAAGGGCAAGCTTACTGTGCTACAGATTATATCATTGGTGTACGTGGGAGGAATAGTGTCCTATCATTGGTGTCAGTGGTAGGAATACTGTCCCATCATTGGTATCAGTGAGGGGAAGAGTGCCCCATCATTGGTGTCAGTGGGAGGAATAGTGCCCCATCATTGGTATCAGTGGGAGGAATAGTGCCCCATCATTGGTATCAGTGGGAGGAATAGTGCCCCATCATTGGTATCAGTGGGAGAAATAGTGCCCCATCATTGGTATCAGTGGGAGGAATAGTGTCCCATCATTGGTATCAGTAGGAGGAATAGTGCCTCATCATTGGTATCAGTGGGAGGAATAGTGTCCCATCATTGGTATCAGTGGGAGGAATAGTGTCCCATCATTGGTATCAGTAGGAGGAATAGTGCCCCATCATTGGTATCAGTGGGAGGAATAGTGTCCCATCATTGGTATCAGTGAGAGGAATAGTGTCCCATCATTGGTATCAGTAGGAGGAATAGTGCCCCATCATTGGTATCAGTGGGAGGAATAGTGTCCCATCATTGGTATCAGTGGGAGGAATAGTGTCCCATCATTGGTATCAGTAGGAGGAATAGTGCCCCATCATTGGTATCAGTGGGAGGAATAGTGCCCCATCATTGGTATCAGTGGGAGGAATAGTGCCCCATCATTGGTATCAGTGGGAGGAATAGTGTCCCATCATTGGTATCAGTGGGAGGAATAGTGTCTCATTATTGGTATCAGTGGAAGGAATAGTGCCCCATCATTGGTATCAGTGGGAGGAATAGTGTCCCATCATTGGTATCAGTGGGAGGAATAGTGTCTCATTATTGGTATCAGTGGGAGGAATAGTGCCCCATCATTGGTATCAGTGAAAGGAATAGTGTCCCATCATTGGTATCAGTAGGAGGAATAGTGCCTCATCATTGGTATCAGTGGGAGGAATAGTGCCCCATCATTGGTATCAGTGGGAGGAATAGTGTCCCATCATTGGTATCAGTGGGAGGAATAGTGCCCCATCATTGGTATCAGTGGGAGGAATAGTGCCCCATCATTGGTATCAGTGGGAGGAATAGTGCCCCATCATTGGTATCAGTGGGAGGAATAGTGCCCCATCATTGGTATCAGTGGGAGGAATAGTGCCCCATCATTGGTATCAGCGGGGGAAATAGTGTCCCATCATTGGTATTAGCTGGGGGAATAGTGCCCCATCATTGGTATCAGTCGGAGGAATAGTGTCCCATCATTGGTATTAGCTGGGGGAATAGTGCCCCATCATTGGTATCAGCGGGGGAAATAGTGTCCCATCATTGGTATTAGCTGGGGGAATAGTGTCCCATCATTGGTATCAGTGGGAGGAATAGTGCCCCATCATTGGTATCATTGGGAGGAATAGTGCCCCATCATTGGTATCATTGGGTGGAATAGTGCCCCATCATTGGTATCAGTGGGAGGAATAGTGCCCCATCATTGATATCAGTGGGAGGAATAGCACCTCATCATTGGTATCAGTAGGAGGAATAGTGCCCCGTCATTGGTATCAGTGAGAGGAATAGTGCCCCCTCATTAGTATTACTGGGAGGAATAGTGCCCCATCATTGGTATCAGTGGGAGGAATAGTGCCCCATCATTGATATCAGTGGAGGTATAGTGCCCCATCATTGGTGTAAGTGGGAGGAATAGTGCCCCATCATTAGTATTACTGGGAGGAATATTGCCCCATCATTGGTATCAATGGGAGGAATAGTGCCCCATCATTGGTATCAGTGGGAGAAATAGTGCCCCATCATTGATATCAGTGGAGGTATAGTGCCCCATCATTGGTGTAAGTGGGAGGAATAGTTTTCCATCATTGGTAACAGTGGGAGGAATAGTGCCCCATCATTTGTATCAGTGGGAGGAATAATGCCCCATCATTGGTATCAGTGGGAGGAATAGTACCCCATCATTGGTATCAGTGGGAGGAATAGTGCCCCATCATTGGTATCAGTGGGAGGAATAGTGTCCCATCATTGGTGTCAGTGGGAGGAATAGTACCCCATCATTTGTATCAGTGGGAGGAATAGTGCCCCATCATTTGTATCGATGGGAGGAATAGTGCCCCATCATTGGTATCAGTGGAGGAATAGTACCCAATCATTGATATTCCCACCTCCTTACACTCTGCACTCTTCTCTTTGTACATACTACCCACCTCCAAACACTCCGCACTCCTCTCCCTGCACATACTACCCACCGCCATACACTTTGCACTCCTCTCCCTGCACATACTACCCACCGCCTTACACTCCGCACTCCTCTCCCTGCACATACTACCCACTGCATTACACTCCGCACTCCTCTCACTGTACATACTACCCTCCGCCTTACACTCCGCACTCCTCTCCCTGTACATACTACCCACCGCCATACACTCCGCACTCCTCTCACTGTACATACTACCCACCGCCATACACTCCGCACTCCTCTCCCTGTACATACTACCCACCGCCATACACTCCGCACTCCTCTCACTGTACATACTACATAGTACTACATACTAATTGCAGATATCTGTACTGTCCTGACATTTGGGGGATATCTGTTCCGTTCTGACATTTGGGGGATATCTGTACTGTCCTGACATTTGGGGGATATCTTTACTGTCCTGACATTTGGGGGATATCTGTACTGTCCTGACATTTGGGGGATATCTGTACTGTCCTGACATTTGGGGGATATCTGTACCGTTCTGACATTTGGGGGATATCTGTACCGTTCTGACATTTGGGGGATATCTGTACTGTCCTGACATTTGGGGGATATCTTTACTGTCCTGACATTTGGGGGATATCTGTACTGTCCTGACATTTGGGGGATATCTGTATCATTCTGACATTTGGGGGATATCTGTACTGTTCTGACATTTGGGGGATATCTGTACTGTCCTGACATTTGGGGGATATCTGTATCATTCTGACATTTGGGGGATATCTGTATCATACTACCCACCGCCATACACTCCGCACTCCTCTCACTGTACATACTACCCACCGCCATACACTCCGCACTCCTCTCCCTGTACATACTACCCACCACCATACACTCCGCACTCCTCTCACTGTACATACTACATAGTACTACATACTAATTGCAGATATCTGTACTGTCCTGACATTTGGGGGATATCTGTTCCGTTCTGACATTTGGGGGATATCTGTACTGTCCTGACATTTGGGGGATATCTTTACTGTCCTGACATTTGGGGGATATCTGTACTGTCCTGACATTTGGGGGATATCTGTACTGTCCTGACATTTGGGGGATATCTGTACCGTTCTGACATTTGGGGGATATCTGTACCGTTCTGACATTTGGAGGATATCTGTACTGTCCTGACATTTGGGGGATATCTTTACTGTCCTGACATTTGGGGGATATCTGTACTGTCCTGACATTTGGGGGATATCTGTATCATTCTGACATTTGGGGGATATCTGTACTGTTCTGACATTTGGGGGATATCTGTACTGTCCTGACATTTGGGGGATATCTGTATCATTCTGACATTTGGGGGATATCTGTATCATTCTGACATTTGGGGGATATCTGTACTGTTCTGACATTTGGGGGATATCTGTACTGTCCTGACATTTGGGGGATATCTGCACTGTCCTGACATTTGGGGGATATCTGTACTGTTCTGACATTTAGGGGATATCTGTACTGTCCTGACATTTGGGGGATATCTATATCATTCTGACATTTGGGGGATATCTGTACTGTCCTGACATTTAGGGGATATCTGTACTGTTCTGAAATTTGGGGGATATCTGTACTGTTCTGACGTTTGGGGTTATCTGTACTTTTCTGACATTTGGGGGATATCTGTACCGTCCTGACATTTGGGGGATATCTCTACCGTTCTGACATTTGGGGGATATCTGTACCGTTCTGACATTTGGGAGATATCTGTACTGTCCTGACATTTGGGGGATATCTGTACTGTTCTGACATTTGGGGGATATCTGTACTTTTCTGACATTTGGGGGATATCTGTACTTTTCTGACATTTGGGGAATATCTGTACCATCCTGACATTTGGGGGATATCTGTACTGTCCTGACATTTGGAGGATATCTGTACTGTTCTGACATTTGGGGGATATCTGTACTGTGCTGACATTCGGGGATATCTGTACTGTGCTGACATTCGGGGATATCTGTACTGTCCTGACATTTGGGAGATATCTGTACTGTTCTGACATTTAGGGGATATCTGTACCGTTCTGACATTTGGGGGATATCTGTACTGTGCTGACATTTGGGGGGATATCTGTACTGTCCTGGCATTTGGGAGATATCTGTACTGTTCTGACATTTGGGGGATATCTGTACTGTCCTGACATTTGGGAGATATCTGTACTGTTCTGACATTTAGGGGATATCTGTACTGTGCTGACATTTGGGGGGATATCTGTACTGTCCTGACATTTAGGGGATATCTGTACTGTCCTGACATTTGGGGGATATCTGTATCATTCTGACATTTGGGGGATATCTGTACTGTTCTGACATTTGGGGGATATCTGTACTGTCCTGACATTTGGGGGATATCTGCACTGTCCTGACATTTGGGGGATATCTGTACTGTTCTGACATTTAGGGGATATCTGTACTGTCCTGACATTTGGGGGATATCTGTATCATTCTGACATTTAGGGGATATCTGTACTGTTCTGACATTTGGGGGATATCTGTACTGTCCTGACATTTGGGGGATATCTATATCATTCTGACATTTGGGGGATATCTGTACTGTCCTCACATTTAGGGGATATCTGTACTGTTCTGAAATTTGGGGGATATCTGTACTGTTCTGACGTTTGGGGTTATCTGTACTTTTCTGACATTTGGGGGATATCTGTACCGTCCTGACATTTGGGGGATATCTCTACCGTTCTGACATTTGGGGGATATCTGTACCGTTCTGACATTTGGGAGATATCTGTACTGTCCTGACATTTGGGGGATATCTGTACTGTTCTGACATTTGGGGGATATCTGTACTTTTCTGACATTTGGGGAATATCTGTACCATCCTGACATTTGGGGGATATCTGTACCGTTCTGACATTTGGGGGATATCTGTACTGTCCTGACATTTGGAGGATATCTGTACTGTTCTGACATTTGGGGGATATCTGTACTGTCCTGACATTCGGGGATATCTGTACTGTGCTGACATTCGGGGATATCTGTACTGTCCTGACATTTGGGAGATATCTGTACTGTTCTGACATTTAGGGGATATCTGTACCGTTCTGACATTTGGGGGATATCTGTACTGTGCTGACATTTGGGGGGATATCTGTACTGTCCTGGCATTTGGGAGATATCTGTACTGTTTTGACATTTGGGGGATATCTGTACTGTCCTGACATTTGGGAGATATCTGTACTGTTCTGACATTTAGGGGATATCTGTACTGTGCTGACATTTGGGGGGATATCTGTACTGTCCTGACATTTAGGGGATATCTGTACTGTCCTGACATTTGGGGGATATCTGTATCATTCTGACATTTGGGGGATATCTGTATCATTCTGACATTTGGGGGATATCTGTACTGTTCTGACATTTGGGGGATATCTGTACTGTCCTGACATTTGGGGGATATCTGCACTGTCCTGACATTTGGGGGATATCTGTACTGTTCTGACATTTAGGGGATATCTGTACTGTCCTGACATTTGGGGGATATCTGTATCATTCTGACATTTAGGGGATATCTGTACTGTTCTGACATTTGGGGGATATCTGTACTGTCCTGACATTTGGGGGATATCTATATCATTCTGACATTTGGGGGATATCTGTACTGTCCTGACATTTAGGGGATATCTGTACTGTTCTGAAATTTGGGGGATATCTGTACTGTTCTGACGTTTGGGGTTATCTGTACTTTTCTGACATTTGGGGGATATCTGTACCGTCCTGACATTTGGGGGATATCTCTACCGTTCTGACATTTGGGGGATATCTGTACCGTTCTGACATTTGGGAGATATCTGTACTGTCCTGACATTTGGGGGATATCTGTACTGTTCTGACATTTGGGGGATATCTGTACTTTTCTGACATTTGGGGAATATCTGTACCATCCTGACATTTGGGGGATATCTGTATCGTTCTAACATTTGGGGGATATCTGTACTGTCCTGACATTTGGAGGATATCTGTACTGTTCTGACATTTGGGGGATATCTGTACTGTCCTGACATTCGGGGATATCTGTACTGTGCTGACATTCGGGGATATCTGTACTGTCCTGACATTTAGGGGATATCTGTACTGTCCTGACATTTGGGAGATATCTGTACTGTTCTGACATTTAGGGGATATCTGTACCGTTCTGACATTTGGGGGATATCTGTACTGTGCTGACATTTGGGGGGATATCTGTACTGTCCTGGCATTTGGGAGATATCTGTACTGTTCTGACATTTGGGGGATATCTGTACTGTCCTGACATTTGGGAGATATCTGTACTGTTCTGACATTTAGGGGATATCTGTACTGTGCTGACATTTGGGGGGATATCTGTACTGTCCTGACATTTAGGGGATATCTGTACTGTCCTGACATTTGGGGGATATCTGTACTGTCCTGACATTTGGGGGATATCTGTGCTGTTCTGACATTTGGGAGATATCTGTACTGTTCTGACATTTGGAGGATATCTGTACTGTTCTGACATTTGGGGGATATCTGTACTGTCCTGACATTTGGGGGATATCTGTACTGTTCTGACATTTGGGGGATATCTGTACTGTCCTGACATTTGGAGGATATCTGTACTGTTCTGACATTTGGGGGATATCTGTACTGTCCTGACATTCGGGGATATCTGTACTGTGCTGACATTCGGGGATATCTGTACTGTCCTGACATTTAGGGGATATCTGTACTGTCCTGACATTTGGGAGATATCTGTACTGTTCTGACATTTAGGGGATATCTGTACCGTTCTGACATTTGGGGGATATCTGTACTGTGCTGACATTTGGGGGGATATCTGTACTGTCCTGGCATTTGGGAGATATCTGTACTGTTCTGACATTTAGGGGATATCTGTACTGTGCTGACATTTGGGGGGATATCTGTACTGTCCTGACATTTAGGGGATATCTGTACTGTCCTGACATTTGGGGGATATCTGTACTGTTCTGACATTTGGGGGATATCTGTACTGTCCTGACATTTGGGGGATATCTGTGCTGTTCTGACATTTGGGAGATATCTGTACTGTTCTGACATTTGGAGGATATCTGTACTGTTCTGACATTTGGGGGATATCTGTACTGTCCTGACATTTGGGGGATATCTGTACTGTTCTGACATTTGGGGGATATCTGTACTGTTCTGACATTTGGGGGATATCTGTACCGTTCTGACATTTGGGAGATATCTGTTCTTTTCTGACATTTGGGGCATATCTGTACTGTCCTGACATTTGGGGGATATCTGTACTGTCCTGACATTTGGGGGATATCTGTACTCTCCTGACATTTGAGGGATATCTGTACTGTCCTGACATTTGGGGGATATCTGTCCTGTTCTTACCTTCTTGGACCTCAAGAAATTAGATTGGCTGTCAGTACTTCAGGATTGATCAATTTTCAGATATATCCCATAGTTTGTGAACTCTATAACTTTCCTACAAACTAAATATTAAATACTGATTTGGGTTATTTTCACCAAAGAAATGTAGCAGAATACCGTACATCTTGGCCTAAATTTCTGAAGATCAGCAGGAACGTGGCTGGTCTATGCAGAGCTAATTTTTGTAGTCTCTGACCAACTCTTTTATCATCTCTGCAGTCTCTGACCTTCTCTTGTATCATGTCTGTTGTCTCTGACCAACTCTTTTATCATGTCTGCAGTCTCTGACCATCTCTTGTGTCATGTCTGTAGTCTCTGACCATCTCTTGTAACATGTCTGTAGTTTCTGACCATCTCTTGTATCATGTCTGCAGTCTCTGACCATCTCTTGTATCATGTCTCCAGTCTCTGACCATTTATTGTGTCATTTCTGCAGTCTCTGACCATCTCTTGTATCATGTATCATGTCTGTAGTCTCTGACCATCTTTTGTATGATGTCTGCAGTCTATGACCATCTCAGGTATCATGTCTGCAGTCCCTGACCATCTCTTGTATCATGTCTGCAGTCTCTGACCATCTCTTGTATCATGTCTGCAGTCTCTGGCCATCTCTTATATCATGTCTGTAGTCTCTGAGCATTTATTGTGTCATTTCTGCAGCTTGACCATCTCTTGTATCATGTCTGCAGTCTCTGACCATTTATTGTGTAATTTCTGCAGTCTCTGACCATCTCTTGTGTCATGTCTGCAGTCTCTGACCATTTATTGTGTCATTTCTGCAGTCTCTGATCATCTCTTGTATCACGTTTGTAGTCTCTGACCATCTCTTGTATCATGTCTGCAGTTTCTGACCATTTATTGTGTCATTTCTGCAGTCTCTGACCACCTCTTGTATCACGTTTGCAGTCTCTGACCATCTCTTGTATCATGTCTGCAGTCTCAGACCATTTATTGTGTCATTTCTGCAGTCTCTGACCATCTCTTGTATCACATTTGCAGTCTCTGACAATCTCTTGTATCATGTCTGCAGTCTCAGACCATTTATTGTGCCATTTCTGCAGTCTGACCATCTCTTGTATCATGTCTGCAGTCTCTGACCAATTATTGTGTCATGTCTGCAGTCTCTGACCATCTCTTGTGTCATGTCCACTGTTTCTATTCATCTATATCCTCCCCATAGTCTTTGACTATACCCTGTTGTGTGTCTGCTGTCTCTGACACTGCGGCCCTTTGACAATGTCAAGGGCCACACTTGAGGCCCCCTCATATCAAGAAAGTTGACCACCCCCATTCTAAGGGCTTGATCGCACCTGCGACATTCTTTACCACCCCTCTGAAAGGGGATCTGCAATGGGTCACTTTTCAGAGGGAAGTAGAGGTGCATCTGCCAGGCGTTCAGGAGGCAATACTGCCACCTCCTGAATGCACTTTTTTTTTTTTTGATAGATGAACAGTGTTTGATGGAAATACCATGCCACAATATTCAGCCTGGCATTTGGGGCAGCACAGTGGCTAAGTGGTTAGCGCTTCTAGCTGGTAGTACTCGGGTAATTGGTTCAAATCCCAACCACCTGCCTGGAGTTTGCATGTTCTCCCTGTGCCTGCGTGGGTTTCCTCCGGGTACTCCAGTTTCCTCCCACACTCCAAAGACATGCTGGTAGGTGAATTGGATGCTGTCTAAATTGTCCCTAGTATGTGTATGTATGAATGTGAGTTAGGGACCTTAGATTGTACACCCCTTGAGGGTTAGGGACTGATGTGAATGTACAATATATATGTAAAGCACTGTGTAAATTGACAGCGCTATATAGGTACCTGCAATAAATAATAAATACATAATACATCTAAGGCATTACTATTATTATACAGGATTTATGGCGCCAACAGTTTGCTCAGCACTTTACAATATAACGGGAGACAATACAGCAACAATACAGTTCAATACAAGAGGGATAGGAGGGCCCTGATCCTGGGAGCTTACAATCTAGGAGATTATATAAGTACCTGCAATAAATAATAATAAATACATAATACATCGAAGGCATTATTATTATTAATATTATTATTATTATACAGGATTTATATAGCACCAACAGTTTGCTCAGCGCTTTACAATATAATGGGAGACAATACAGCAACAATACAGTTTAATACAAGAGGGATAGGAGGGCCCTGATCCTTGGAGTTTACAATCTAGGAGATTATATAAGTACCTGCAATAAATAATAATAAATACATAATACATCAAAGACATTATATAAGTACCTTAAATAAATAATAATAAATAAATAATAAATCGAAGGCATTATATAAGTACCTGAAATAAATAATAATAAATAAATAATACATCAAAGACATTATATAAGTACCTTAAATAAATAATAATAAATAAATAATAAATCTAAGGCATTATATAAGTACCTGAAATAAATAATAATAAATAAATAATAAATCGAAGGCATTATATAAGTACCTGAAATAAATAATAATAAATAAATAATAAATCAAAGGCATTATACAAGTACCTGCAATAAATAATAATAAATAAATAATACATCGAAGGCATTATATAAGTACCTGTAATAAATAATAATAAATACATAATACATCAAAGGCATTATACAAGTACCTGAAATAAATAATAAATAAATAATGCATCCATGACATTATATAAGTACCTGCAATAAATAATAATAAATAAATAATACATCAAAGGCATTATATAAGTACCTGCAATAAATAATAATAAATACATATTACATCAAAGGCATTATATAAGTACCTGCAATAAATAATAATAAATACATAATACATCGAAGACATTATATAAGTACCTGTAATAAATAATAATAAATAAATAATAAATCAAAGGCATTATATAAGTACCTGTAATAAATAATAATAAATACATAATACATCAAAGGCATTATATAAGTACCTGCAATAAATAATAATAAATAAATAATAAATCAAAGGCATTATATAAGTACCTGTAATAAATAATAATAAATACATAATACATCAAAGGCATTATACAAGTACCTGAAATAAATAATAAATAAATAATGCATCCATGACATTATATAAGTACCTGCAATAAATAATAATAAATAAATAATACATCAAAGACATTATATAAGTACCTGCAATAAATAATAATAAATACATAATACATCAAAGGCATTATATAAGTACCTGCAATAAATAATAATAAATACATAATACATCAAAGGCATTATATAAGTACCTGCAATAAATAATAATAAATACATAATACATCGAAGACATTATATAAGTACCTGTAATAAATAATAATAAATAAATAATACATCAAAGGCATTATATAAGTACCTGTAATAAATAATAATAAATAAATAATAAATCAAAGGCATTATATAAGTACCTGTAATAAATAATAATAAATACATAATACATCAAAGACATTATATAAGTACCTTTAATAAATAATAATAAATAAATAATACATCAAAGGCATTATATAAGTACCTGCAATAAATAATAATAAATAAATAATACATCAGAGACATTATATAAGTACCTGCAATAAATAATAATAAATAAATAATACATCGGAGACATTATATAAGTACCTGCAATAAATAATAATAAATAAATAATACATCAAAGGCATTGTATAAGTACCTGTAATAAATAATAATAAATAAATAATAAATCGAAGGCATTATATAAGTACCTGCTATAAATAATAATAAATACATAATAAATCAAAGGCATTATATATGTACCTGCAATAAATAATAATAAATAAATAATACATCAAAGGCATTATATAAGTACCTGCAATAAATAATAATAAATAAATAAATACATCAAAGGCATTATATAAGTACCTGCAATAAATAATAATAAATAAATAATACATCGAAGGCATTATATAAGTACCTGCTATAAATAATAATAAATAAATAATAAATCAAAGGCATTATACAAGTACCTGCAATAAATAATAATAAATACATAATACATCAAAGACATTATATAAGTACCTGCAATAAATAATAATAAATAAATAATACATCAAACGCATTATATATGTACCTGCAATAAATAATAATAAATAAATAAATACATCAAAGGCATTATATAAGTACCTGCAATAAATAATAATAAATAAATAAATACATCAAAGGCATTATATAAGTACCTGCAATAAATAATAATAAATAAATAATACATTGAAGACATTATATAAGTTTCTGAAATAAATAATAATAATAAATAATAAATCAAAGGCATTATATAAGTACCTGTAATAAATAATAATAATAAATAATACATCAAAGGCATTATATAAGTACCTGCAATAAATAATAATAAATAAATAATAAATCAAAGGCATTATATAAGTACCTGCAATAAATAATAATAAATACATAATACATCAAAGGCATTATATAAGTACCTGCAATAAATAATAATAAATACATAATACATCAAAGGCATTATATAAGTACCTGCAATAAATAATAATAAATAAATAATAAATCAAAGGCATTATATAAGTACCTGCAATAAATTTGATTCATGGTTGCTGTGCGGTCCCATTCACATGAATGAATGGCGGTGGTACTGCCCATAAAACACTACATTGGGTATAATTTTTGCTTTATGTTGTGGTTGCGGCATATGTAAGACCCCGAGCGGCTGTAAGTTACCTTTTTTAGGTGGGTGGCCGAGGGGTGGTAAAACTATGGCACAACCGCCTGTTATTACAGCCCCCCCTAACCATCCACCTGCTCCGGTGGCTGGGCCCTTTGCTTTACACTTAGGCCCCTGGGTGCAGGGGAGGGGGGGAGGGGTATTATGTTTGTGTATTATGCATGCAGAGGATCGTCGGTTGACAGTCGTCTGGCGCTGAATTAGCGGCGTGTCACTCCTAGATTTTCCCAAGGTCGCGTTGTGTTCTACTTTTTCTACAAGTTCTAGACAACAGTAAAAAAAAAAGTCATCAGCACATCTGAGCGTAGTATGACCTCTGTCAGTGAGGGGGGGCGAGCGAGGAGACAACAGAGCTCCCCGACGCCTCGCAGCGCTCTAATAACGGGTCTTCAGCTTATCTCAGCACTTAGAACGCCTGCTAAAAGAATTACCATTAATTATCCGCCCAATAAGACATGACAGCGCCTTGGTGTATGCAGAAATAATTGCGGCGAATCGCTGTGAAGGGAAAGTGATGGGAAGGGCTCGAGATGCGCTTGCGGGGGGGGATAAAACAGATGAAGCAATTAATTAAGATGGTGGGTGACGGCGATCTTTTCACCGGTGACTCCGCTGTGGAGAGATGACGGGGACAACAAAACAACTCAAAGACCCAAGATCATTGCCTACAGGCACGCGGCTCATGGATAAGTCAGTGCTAGCCGATGGTCATGTGACTGCTCCTCTACATCTTCCAGGTGATGAAAGCTGACAGTTAACAGGGAAGGAATGTGGCTGGAGGAGATGCGTGTTTATTGCTTTCTGAAGTTTGCTCCTGAATTTAAAAAAAAAACAAAAAAACAAAGGCAGAAACTTCAATAAGAAACATGGGGGGGGGGCATTTACGCGTCACGTGTTACTGTGCTCAGGGCTGGTGCTAGACTCTTTTGTGCCCTAGGCAAGACCAGCTACTGCCACAGGCGCAGCTCTGCCTCCACTTGGGAAGAGAAGGGCTGGAACTCCACAGTGATCAGGAGCCGCCAGCCGGCTGGCAGTAAGGGGACTGAGTCTGAGAGGAACACTGGAAGGAGCTGCAGCTCTGCTGCTGCACTAGTCCCCGATACCCAGCATCTTCCTCTGTCCTTTCTTCCTTCCCTCTGCTGCCCCTCTTCTCAGCTGAAGAAACATTCATGACGTTGCGGTGTACCACACTAAGGGAGTGCCGGCCTGTGCACCACCCAGGTGCCCCTAGGTGGCAGCGACTAGTTTGCCTAGTGGAAGCACCGGCCCTGACCGTGTTGCACCAAACCAGCTCATACATTCTAAAAAATGGAATGGGGTAATCACTCCTGCTGAGCTATTGCATTCTGATGGTGGGGGGCCATCAGAATTCAATGATCAGTGCTGCTAGCTATAGCCTGCAACACTGATCATTCGGTACAAACGGTTGGACAGAAGTCGGTTGGTAGATCCACTCCATACAACCAGCCTGCCCATTCATGGATTGGAATTTGCTGAACCAGCCAAATTTCCACCCGTCTATGGCCAGCTTATAGGGAACCAGGGGCGGACTGACAACTCATGGGGCCCCCGGGCAATAGAGGATCATGGGGCCCCTGCGTCCTTCCCCAAACTCAAAAAAGCCTATGAAAAAGGTACCAGGGGCATCTCATGGGGCCCCCTACTGACCCCGGGCCCTCGGGCAGTGCCCGAATTTCCAAATGGTCAGTCTGCCCCTGTAGGGAACCCATTAGAGAGAAAGGTCTGCCCAATGGAGTCCGACTTCATCTGACGTGACCAGGGGTGGACTGACCATTTGGAAACTCTGGCACTGCCCGAGGGCCCGGGGTCAGTAGGGGGCCCCATGAGATGCTCCTGCTACCTTTTTCATAGGCTTTTTTGAGTTTGGGCAAGGACACAGGGGCCCCATAATCCCTTATTGCCCGGGGGCCCCATGAGTTGTCAGTCCGCCCCTGGACGTGACTCACGTTCCCACTCGCATTTTTTTTTTTTTTTTGAGCGTTTGGAGTGTTTTCCCTGTCTGACAACTTCGCTTTGTGGCTACCGCTAATAAGCTAGTGAGTGACCCCGTCCCCTTGTGACATCATCCACCCAAAATGCCCTGGTCAGTGGCGGACTGACAACTCATGGGGCCCACGGCCAATAGGGGATCATGGGGCCCCTGTGTCCTTTCCCACACTCAAAAAAGCCTATAAAAAAGGTACCAGGGCCATTTCATGGGGCCCCCTACTAACCCTGGGCCCTCGGGCAGTGATCGAATGGTCAGTCCACCCCTGGCCCTGGTCCATAACATCCCAAGGGGGCGGGGTCACCTGGTGATATCACAGGGTTGGCTCCACCCTCTTATTTAGTGGCCAATACGAAGCTGCGGGAGCCAGCATCGGGCACAGAACTTTTTTTTTTTCATCTTTGAGTTTGCAGTGGTGGCATTCATTGTGATTGTTACAGGATTTACTTCGGGGGACATTGCTTTTTTTTTTATTAAAGGACTTGTCAAAAACTGCAAAAATTGTCTTTTTACAATGTACTCCATACTCATTCACTTGTGGGGGGGGGGCTGGGATCTGGGGGCCCACTGGTTTGTTTTTGTTTTTTTTGCTTGCATGATTTTTTTAAAAAAAGGACTGGTCAAAAACTATCTGTATTTTTTTTCATTTTTGACAAATTTTTTGGTGAATGGGTAGGGGTACAATGGGCTCCACTTGTTTTGTTTAATAAAGGATTTGTCAAAAACTGTCTCTGTGTTTTTATTTATTTTGCCACTTGTTTGGTGAATGGGTAGGGGTATAATGTACCCCATACTCATTCACATGGGGGGGGGGGGCTGGGATCTGGGGGTCCACTTATTTTTGGTTTTAAATAAAGGACTTGTCAAACACTTTCCCTGTTTTTATTTATTTTTGACACATTTTTTGGTGAATGAGTTACGATGTACCTCATACTCATTCACATGGGCTGGGATATGGGGGACCACCTGTTTTTTTTTTGTTTTTTTTTTCATAAAGGACTTGTCAAAAACTGTCTCTGTGTTTTTATTTACTTTTTTTTTTTCTTTAATAAAGGATTTGTCCAAAACTGTCTTTGTTTTTATTTATTTTTGACACATGTTTTGGTGAATGAGTACCCCATATGCATTCAAATGGGGGGCCACTTGTTTGTTTGTTTTTTTTAATGTTTTTTACATAAAGGACTGGTCAAAAACTATCTGCATTTTTTTCATTTTTGACACATGTTTTGGTGAATGGGTAGGGGTACAATGTGCTCCACATGTTTTGTTTAATAAAGGACTTGTCAGAAACTGTTTCTGTGTTTTTATTTATTTTTGACACAATTGTTGGTGACTGGGTAGAGGTATAATGTACCCCATACTCATTCACATGGGGGGGGGGGCTGGGATCTGGGGGCCCACTTGTTTTTTTGTTTTTAAACATAGGACTTGTCAAACACTTTCCCTGTTTTTATTTATTTTTGACACATTTGTTGGTGACTGGGTAGGGGTATAATGTACCCCATACTCATTCACATGGGGGGGCTGGGATCTGGGGGCCCACTTATTTTTGGTTTTAAATAAAGGACTTGTCAAATACTTTCCCTGTTTTTATTTATTTTTGACACATTTTTTGGTGAATGAGTTACGATGTACCCCATACTCATTCACATGGGCTGGGATCTGGGGGCCCACCTGTTTTTTTTTTTTCATAAAGGACTTGTCAAAAACTGTCTCTGTGTTTTTATTTATTTTTGACACATTTTTTGGTGAATGAGTACCCCATACGCATTCAAATGGGGGGCTGGGATCTGGGGGCCCACTTGTTAAAGGGGGCTTCCAGATTCCGATAAGACCCCCACAACTACCACCCAGGGTTGTGGGAAAGAGACCCTTGTCCCCATTAACATGTGTACAAGGTGCTTTTTTTTTTTTTAAATGAAGGACTTGTCAAACACTGTCTCTGTGTTTTTATTTATTTTTGACACATTTTTTGGTGAATGAGTAGAGTTACGATGTACCCCA
The DNA here is from genome assembly GCF_062004578.1 of Staurois parvus. Classification (NCBI taxonomy): domain Eukaryota; kingdom Metazoa; phylum Chordata; class Amphibia; order Anura; family Ranidae; genus Staurois; species Staurois parvus. Next base: position 70,109 of record NW_028318926.1, read on the forward strand.
TACTCATTCACAAGGCTGGGATCTGGGGGCCCATGTGTTTTTTTTTTTCATAAAGGACTTGTCAAAAACTGTCCCTGTGTTTTTATTTATTTTTGACACATTTGTTTGATGAATAGGTAGGGGTATAATGTACCCCATACTCGTTCACATGGGGAGGCTGGGATCTGAGGGCCCACATTTTTTTTTTTTTTTTGTTTAAATAAAGGACTTGTCAAAAACTGTCTCGGTGTTTTTATTTATTTGTGACACATTTGTTGGTGACTGGGTAGGGGTATAATGTACCCCATACTCATTCACATGGGGGGCGGCTGGGATCTGGGGGCCCACTTGTTTTTTGTTTTTTTTTTCATAAAGGACTTATCAAACACTTTCCCTGTGTTTTTATTTATTTATTTTTTACATTTTTTTTGTGAATGGGTAGGGGTATAATGTACCCCATACTCATTCACATGGGGGGGGGTGCTGGGAGCTGGGGGCCCACTTTTTTTTGTTTATTTTTTCTTTAATAAAGGATTTGTCCAAAACTGTCTTTGTTTTTTTTTATTTTTGACACTTTTTTGGTGAATGAGTACCCCATACGCATTCAAATGGGGGGCTGGGATCTGGGGGGCCCACTTGTTAAAGGTGGCTTCCAGATTCCGATAAGCCCCCCACCCGCAGACCCCCAAAACTACTGCCCAGGGTTGTGGGAAAGAGACCTTTGTCCCCATTAACATGTGGACAAGGTGCTTGGGGGGGAGCCCCCCCCAAAGCACCCTCCCCACACATTGAGGGCATGTGGCTTGGTATGGTTCAGGAGGGTGGGGGACGAGCTAGCAGCCCTGAAGTGTCATTTCTTCAGTGTTGTCACATGAAAAGATAGAATCAAATATTTACAAACATGTGAGGAGTGGACTCACTTCTGGGAGATATTGTGTGTGTATATACTGTATATACAGTCAGGTCCATAAATATTGGAACATGGACACAATTCTAACATTTTTGGCTCTATACACCACCACAATGGATTTGAAATGAAACGAACAAGATCTGCTTTAACTGCAGACTGTCAGCTTTAATTTGAGGGTATTTACATCCAAATCAGGTGAACGGTGTAGAAATTACAACAGTTTGCCTATGTGCCTCCCACTTGTTAAGGGACCAAAAGAAATGGGACAGAATACTAATCATAAATCAAACTTTCACTTTTTAATACTTGGTTGCAAATCCTTTGCAGTCAATTACAGCCTGAAGTCTGGAACGCATAGACATCACCAGACGCTGGGTTTCATCCCTGGTGATGCTCTGCCAGGCCTCTACTGCAACTGTCTTCAGTTCCTGCTTGTTCTTGGGACATTTTCCCTTCAGTTTTGTCTTCAGCAAGTGAAATGCATGCTCAATCGGATTCAGGTCAGGTGATTGACTTGGCCATTGCATAACATTCCACTTTTTTCCTTAAAAAACTCTTTGGTTGCTTTTGCAGTATGCTTTGGGTCATTGTCCATCTGCACTGTGAAGCGGCGTCCAATGAGTTCTGAAGCATTTGGCTGAATATGATTAGATAATATTCCCGAAACACTTCAGAATTCATCCTGCTGCTTTTATCAGCAGTCACATCATCACTAAATACAAGAGAAGCAGTTCCACTGGCAGCCATACATGCCCACGCCATGACACTACCACCACCATGCTTCACTGATGAGGTGGTATGCTTAGGATCATGAGCAGTTCCTTTCCTTCTCCATACTCTTCCCTTCACATCACTCTGGTACAAGTTGATCTTGGTCTCCTCTGTCCATAGGATGTTGTTCCAGAACTTTGAAGGCTTTTTTAGATGTCGTTTGGCAAACTCTAATCTGGCCTTCCTGTTTTTGAGGCTCACCAATGGTTTCCATCTTGTGGTGAACCCTCTGTATTCACTCTGGTGAAGTCTTCTCTTGATTATTGACTTTGACACACATATAATATATAAATAAAAGTGGTAGAATCCTCCAACCCCTGTCAACTAACCAATTACAAAATAGAAAATTTTGCGGATTTACACTATTATTGTCCCTTGTTTCCTGGATGGATCGGAGTGACCAGGGAACTGGCTGATGATACCAGGAGGGGATGAGATTGGAGAGTGGAGACAAGGAGACTAAATTGTATCTTATAAACGCTCTTGAGATTCTGTTTTTTGGTAAGGGTATATAATCTATAAGCATGAGAATTTAGACACCATTGTAGTGAATACACTGAGTGTATCACATCACTGTTGTGACACAAGTTGCTGTGGTTGTTTTTCTCACGTTTTGCACTTATATGAAACACGTGTGGAGTACTTATATACTTTATTGATAATGCACTATGTGGAGCTTTTTTTGATTTTTTTGAGGATCTGGGTGAGAGCTGACTTGTGAGGATCTTCAAACAATACAAAGAGTGACTCTGAGTGGGACATTGTATTAATTTTTCACTTTTTCATATTTTTTTTATAATTCTTGGAGTTCAATTGGACACTGTTATATAGAGCACGTATGGGATAATTCACTGATTATTTGTATTATTTATCACATTACTGAGTGAGTAGGGTTTACATCACTAGAGGGGGGAGGATTCCTTGTAGATAAATATTTTTTTGACACACATACACCTACCTCCTGGAGAGTGTTCTTGATCTGGCCAACTGTTGTGAAGGGTGTTTTCTTCACCAGGGAAAGAATTCTTTGGTCATCCACCACAGTTGTTTTCCGTGGTCTTCCAGGTCTTTTGGTGTTGCTAAGCTCACCGGTGCGTTCCTTCTTTTTAAGAATGTTCCAAACAGTTGTTTTGGCCACGCCTAATGTTTTTGCTATCTCTCTGATGGGTTTGTTTTTTTTTTTCAGCCTAATGATGGCTTGCTTCACTGATAGTGACAGCTCTTTGGATCTCATCTTGAGAGTTGACAGCAACAGATTCCAAATGCAAATAGCAAACTTGAAATGAACTCTGGACCTTTTATCTGCTCATTGTAATTGGGATAATGAGGGAATAACATACACCTGGCCATGGAACAGCTGAGAAGTCAATTGTCCCATTACTTCTGGTCCCTTAACAAGTGTGAGGCACATATGCAAACTGTTGTAATTCCTACACCGTTCACCTGATTTGGATGTAAATACCCTCAAATTAAAGCTGACAGTCTGCAGTTAAAGCACATCTTGTTCATTTAATTTCAAATCCATTGTGGTGGTGTATAGAGCCAAAAATGTTAGAATTGTGTCGATGTTCCAATATTTATGGACCTGACTGTATAAATATATATATACAGTGAAGGAAATGCGTATTTGATCCTTCGCTGATTTTGAATGCTTGCCCACTCACAAAGAAATGATCAGTCTAAAAATTGAATGGTAGGTGTATTGTAACACTGAGAGACAGAATAGCAACAAATAAAATACAAAAGAAATGCATGTCTAACAAATGATGACTGATCTGCATGTTCATGAGGGAAATAAGTATTTGATCCCCTATCATTCAGCAGGATTTATGGCTACCAGGTGTCTTTCATACAAGCTGAGATTAGAAGCAGTCTTTTAAAGGGAGTGCTGCTAATCTCACGTTGTTACCTGTATAAAAGACACCTGTCCACAGGAGCAATCAAACAATCTTTATATATGAAATATATATTAAAAAAATATTAATAAACTCTCTCTCTCTATATATATATAATGAAAGGAAGACTTTGTAATCAGAGTCTAGCATTAACTCAATGAAACTCCTGGGATATTGATCTGGTCAGGTAAGTAGCAGAGGGGGTGTTAATCAGTTTCAGTTGCTTTGGTGTTAATGAAATGACCAACAGGTGCGCTAGATGGGCAACAATGAGACAACCCCCAAAACAGGAATGGTTTTACAGGTGGAGGCCACTGACATTTTCCCTACTCATCTTTTCTGACTGATTTTCACTAGTTTTGCATTTGGCTAGGGCCAATGTCACTACTAGTAGCATGAGGCCATACCTGGACCCTACAGAGGTTGCACAGGGAGTCCAACTCCCCCAGGATGGCACATCAATACATGCCATTGCCAGAAGGTTTGCTGTGTCTCCCAGCACAGTCTCAAGAGCATGGGGGAGATTCCAGGAGACAGACAGTTACTCCAGGAGAGCTGGACAGGGCCGTAGAAGGTCCTTAACCCATCAGCAGGACTGGTATCTGCTCCTTTGTGCAAGGAGGAACAGGATGAGCACTGCCACAGCCCTACAAAATGACCTCCAGCAGGCCACTGGTGTGAATGTCTCTGACCAAACAATCAGAAACAGACTTCATGAGGGTGGCCTGAGGGCCCAACATCCTCTAGTGGGCCCTGTGCTCACTGCCCGGCACCATAGAGCTGGATTGGCATTTGCCATTGAACACCAGAATTGGCAGGTCCACCACTGGCACCCTGTGCTTTTCACAGATGAGAGCAGGTTCACCCTGAGCACATGTGACAGACATGAAAGGATCTGGAGGAGCCGTGGAGAACGTTCTGCTGCCTGTAACATCATTCAGCATGACTGTTTTGATGGTGGGTCAGTGATGGTCTGGGGAGGCATATCTATGGAGGGACGCACAGACTTCTACAGGCTAGACAATGGCACCCTGACTGCCATTAGGTATTGGGATGAAATCCTTGGACCCATTGTCAGACCCTACACTGGTGCAGTGGGTCCTGGGTTCCTCCTGGTGCAGTGGGTCCTGGGTTCCTCCTGGTGCGGTGGGTCCTGGGTTCCTCCTGGTGCGGTGGGTCCTGGGTTCCTCCTGGTTCAGTGGGTCCTGGGTTCCTCCTGGTGCGGTGGGTCCTGGGTTCCTCCTGGTGCCTTGGGTCCTGGGTTCCTCCTGGTGCATTGGTTCCTGGGTTCCTCCTGGTGCGGTGGGTCCTGGGTTCCTCCTGGTGCGGTGGGTCCTGGGTTCCTCCTGGTGCGGTGGGTCCTGGGTTCCTCCTGGTGCGGTGGGTCCTGGGTTCCTCCTGGTTCAGTGGGTCCTGGGTTCCTCCTGGTGCAGTGGGTCCTGGGTTCCTCCTGGTTCAGTGGGTCCTGGGTTCCTCCTGGTTCAGTGGGTCCTGGGTTCCTACTGGCGCCGTGGGTCTTGGGTTCCTCCTGGTGTAGTGGGTCCTGGGTTCCTCCTGGTGCAGTGGGTCCTGGGTTCCTCCTGGTTCAGTGGGTCCTGGGTTCCTCCTGGTTCGGTGGGTCCTGGGTTCCTCCTGGTGCGGTGGGTCCTGGGTTCCTCCTGGTTCAGTGGGTCCTGGGTTCCTCCTGGTTCAGTGGGTCCTGGGTTCCTCCTGGTTCAGTGGGTCCTGGGTTCCTCCTGGTGCGGTGAGTCCTGGGTTCTTCCTGGTGCAGTGGGTCCTGGGTTCCTCCTGGTTCAGTGGGTCCTGGGTTCCTCCTGGTGCAGTGGGTCCTGGGTTCCTCCTGGTTCAGTGGGTCCTGGGTTCCTCCTGGTGCGGTGGGTCCTGGGTTCCTCCTGCTGCATGACAATGCCTGGCCTCATGTGGGGAGAGTATGCAGGCAGTTCCTGGAGGATGAAGGAATTGATACCATTGAATGGCCCCCACGCTCCCTTGACCTAAATGCAATAGAACACCTCTGGGATGTCATGTTTCGGTCCATCCGACGCTGTCAGGTTGCTCCTCAGACTGTCCAGGAAAAAAAAAAAGAAAACAAATTGTAATAAAAATTAAAATTAAAAAAAAAAAAATACTTTCTGACTGTCACCAGTCAGTGTCCCTGATCACCACCACACCACTTATATAATGCTGCTGTACCGCATTGCTCACAGTATTCAAAAAATAAAAAAAAGAAAATTGTAAAAAGCAATTTTATGTCCAATTTCTTCATTTTCCAAATAAAATTGTGACAAAAAAATTACAGCTTTAACCACTTTCCCTCCAGAGGATCCCCCCCCCCCTTCCTGACCACGCCATTTTTTGCGATACGGCGCTGCGTTACTTTAACTGACAATTGCGCGGTCATGCAACGCAGCACCCAAATGAAATTTATAGAGCTTTCTTTCGGTGGTATTGATCGCCTGTGTGTTTTTTATTTTTTGTGGTATAAAAAAAAATTACAATTTTGAGAAACAATATTTTGAACTTTTTGCTATAAAACATGTCCAGTAAAAAAAATGTTTTAAATCTAATTTGGTCATAAATTTAGGCCAAAATGTATTCTGTTCCATGTCTTTGCTGCAAAAAAAAATCCCAATACCTGTAAATTATTTGGTTTAAGTGAAAGTTATAGCGTCTACAAATGGTGGTATATACTGCGATTTTTTTTTTTTACTAGTAATGGCGGCGATCAGCGACTTATAGCAGGACTGTGGCGGGCATTCTGACACTGGGGGGAACTGACTTGCAGTCACTGACATCCCCAGTGACACCAATACAGTGATCAGTGCTAATAAAAAGCACTGACACTGTACTAATGACACTGGGCAGGAAGGGGTTAACATCTGGGGCAATCAAAGGGTTAACTGTGTGCTGTTTTAGGCTCCATTCATACTTATGCGACTTGTCATGCAACTTTGGGGTCCAAAGTCGCATGACAAGTTGCCCCCCCCATGATTCCCAATGGATACCATTTATATCTGTGCGACTTCAAAGTAGTTCCTGCACTACTTTGGTCCGACTTTCATGCGACTTGAGGGCCATAGACTTCAATGTAAACCCTCCAAAGCCACATGAAAGTCGCACCTGAATGTTGTACATGTGACTTGTGGTCAAAACCAAAATGGCACCAAAGTTGCACTAATCCGAAGTTGCATTAAAGTCGCAATGAAAATCGCAGGCTTTTGAAGTCGCACAAGTGTGAATGAAGCCTGTGTTCTGTGTGTATGTTTCACTGTCAGCACATTGCTTTGTATGGTTGTGCTATGCAGAGCCATACAAAGCAGTGTGCAGGAGCTGACAGGGGAGAGATCTGTATTGTTTACATACAGTGCTCTCCCTCCGTCAGTAATGCTCCTCGATCATCGGGTGCCGTCGAGTAATCACCGACCGGGACCCGATGATTGACAGCCAAGGCAGCGAATAGCGAATATTAGTGTCCCAGTCCTATGTCTCGGTGTCTCAGTCCCTAATATCAGTGTCTCAGTCCTATGTCTCGGTGTCTCAGTCCCTAATATCAGTGTCTCAGTCCTATATGTTGGTGTCTCAGTCCCTAATATCAGTGTCTCAGTTTCTGATATCAGTGTTTCAATCCTCTATACTATTGTCTCAGTCCCTTGATGTCAGTGTCTCAGTTCTATGTCAGTGCCTTGGTTGCTGATAGCAGTGTCCCAGTACTTTATGCCAACATTTCAGTTCCTAATATGAGCATCTCAGTCCTCTATGTCGGTTTCTCAGTCCCTGATATCAGTGTTTCAGTCCTTTATGTCAGTGTCACTATCCTCTATGTCAATGTCTTGGTCCCTGATATCAGTGTCTCAGTTCACTATGCCAGGGTCTCTGATGTCAGAGTCACATTGCTCTCAGTGTCTTAGTTCAATATGTTGATGTCTCAGTCCTCCCTGATATCAGTGGCTATGTCCTCTATGTGAGTGTCTTGATCTCTGATATCAGTGTCCTAGTCCTTTATATGAGCATCTCAGTCCTCTATGTCAGTTTCTCAGTCCCTGATATTAGTGTTTTAGTCCTCTGTGTCAGTGTCTTGGTCTCTGATATCAGTGTCTCCATCTTCTAAGTCAGTGTCTTGGTCCCTGATATCAGTGTCTCAGTTCTCTATGTCGGTGTCTCAGTTCCTGATGTCAGAGTCACATTGCTCTCAGTGTCCTAGTTCAATATGTTGATGTCTCAGTCCATGATATCAGTGTCTCAGCCTTCTATGTGTCTTGGTCCCTGATATCAGTGGCTCTGTCCTCTATGTGAGTGTCTCGGTCCCTGTTATCAGTGTCTCAGTCCTTGATATCAGCATCTCAGACCTCTATGTCAGTTTCTCAGTCCCTGATATCAGTGTTTAGGTCCTCTATGTCAGTGTCTTCATCTTCTATGTCAGTGTCTTAGTCCCTATCAGTGTTTCAGTCCTCTATGTCAGTATCTTGGTCCTGATATCAGTGTCTCCGTTCTCTATGTTAGTTTCTCAGTCCCCTGTCAGTGTCTTGGTCCCTGATCTCTGTCCTCTATGTCTGTGTCTTAGTCCCTGATATCAGTGTCTCAGTCCCCTATGTCAGTGTCTTGGTCCCTGATCTCTGTCCTCTATGTCAGTGTCTCAGTCCTCCATGTTGGTATCTCAGTCCCTGTTGTCAGTGTCACATTGCTCTCAGTGTCCTTGTTCTATATGTCAGTCCCTGATATCAGTGTCTCAGTCCTCTATGTTGGTGTCACATTGCTCTCAGTGTCCTAATTCTATATGTCAGTCCCTGATATCAGTGTCTCAGTCCTCTATGTTTGTGTCTCAGTCCCTGATATTAGTGTCACATTGCTCTCAGTGTCCGCTATATACACAGACTGGGCTGACAGGAGAGGTGTGGTCATGTGGACAGCTGTGGGCAAACGTCACCGTCCGCCAGTCACAAAGATGGCTGGCAGAGTAAATCTAAATGTCGTGACGTCTGTGGGAGGCGGAACCAAGACACGCGCAGCGGGGAGCGCGCCGCCCTGGCTGCCAGGAAGAGGGAAAAGCGCGTCCCCGGCCGGTGCACCGATACCAGAGCGCGCAGCGGGTAACGGGACCGGAGAGAGGTGAGAGGCCGGCACTGTGACACCGACTGACACACCGGCGACTGACACACTGAAATCAGAGACCGAGACACCGACATAGCGGACCAAGGCACTGACATCAGGGACCAAGACTCTGACATAGATGACTGATATCAGGGACCAAGACAGTGACATAGATGACTGAGATCAGGGACCAAGATACTGACCTAGAGGACTAATATCAGGGACCAAGATACTGACAGAGGACTAATATCAGGGACCAAGATACTGACAGAGGACTGAGACACTGATATCAGGGACTAAGACACCGACCTAGAGGACTGATATCAGGGATCAAGACAGTGACATAGAGGACTGAGACACTGAGATCAGGGACCAAAACAGTGACATAGGGCACTGAGATCAGGGACCAAAACAGTGACATAGGGCACTGAGATCAGGGACCAAGACACTGACATAGAGGACTGATATCAGGGACTAAGACACTGACATAGAGAACTGCGACACTGATATCAGGGACTGAGACACTGACATAGAGGACTGAGACACTGACATAGAGGACTGAGACTCTGACACAGAGGACTGAGACACTGATATCAGGGACCAAGACACTGACCTAGAGGACTGATATCAGGGACTAAGGCACTGACATAGAGGACTGTGACACTGATATCAGGTCCCAAGACACTGCTATCAGGGACTGGGACACTGACATAGAGGACTGCGACACTGCTATCAGGGACTAAGACTGACATAGAGAACCGAGACACTGATATCAGGGACAGAGGCACTGACATAGAGGACTAAGATACTGACATAGAGGACTAAGACTCTGATATAGAAGAATGAGACACTGATTTCAGGGACTGAGACTCTGACATAGAGGACTGAGATAACTGACAACTTTGTGTTCCTCTGTGTCTATCACTGATCTCTTCTAGCACTGTGCAGTGTCAGTGACTCGTATTGTTCTATAGCTCTGTAATGTATCCTCCTGCACTGTATGTATTGGTGATCCGTTGTGGCGGGGTGCCGGCGTCAGTGATCCGTTGTGGCGGGGTGCCGGCGTCAGTGATCCGTTGTGGCGGGGTGCCGGCGTCAGTGATCCGTTGTGGCGGGGTGCCGGCGTCAGTGATCCGTTGTGGCGGGGTGCCGGCGTCAGTGATCCGTTGTGGCGTGGTGCCGGCGTCAGTGATCCGTTGTGGCGGGGTGCCGGCGTCAGTGATCCGTTGTGGCGGGGTGCCGGCGTCAGTGATCCGTTGTGGCGCGGTGCCGGCGTCAGTGATCCGTTGTGGCGGGGTGCCGGCGTCAGTGATCCGTTGTGGCGGGGTGCCGGCGTCAGTGATCCGTTGTGGCGGGGTGCCGGCGTCAGTGATCCGTTGTGGCGGGGTGCCGGCGTCAGTGATCCGTTGTGGCGCGGTGCCGGCGTCGGTGATCCGTTGTGGCGCGGTGCCGGCGTCAGTGTGCCTTGTTCTAGGATCAGATGGTGAGGTGTGTGTCTCAGTAGGGTGCCCCCTGGTGTTGCAGTCAGATGTGTTGATAGATGATGATGAGGATGGTGGCGATGTGCATGGTCATGACGACAATGAGGGTGATGAGGATGGTGGTGCTGATGGATGGTGATTGATGAGGATGGTGGCGGTGATAATGGCGATGATGATGGTGGTGATGATGACAATTAGGATGGTGGTGATGATGATGATGACAATGAGCATGTTGGTGGTGGTGATGAGGATGGTGGTGATGATGACAATGAGGATGGTGGTGATGATAATGAGGATGGTAGTGGTGGTGATGAGGATGGTAGTGGTGATGAGGACAATGAGGATGGTGGTGATGAGGATGGTGGTGATGATGACAATGAGGATGGTAGCAATGATGACAATGTGGATGGTGGTGGTGATGAGGATGGTAGCGATGATGACAATGAGGATGGTGGTGGTGATGAGGATGGTAGCGATGATGACAATGTGGATGGTGGTGGTGATGAGGATGGTAGCGATGATGACAATGAGGATGGTAGCGATGATGACAATGAGGATGGTGGTGGTGATGACAATGAGGATGGTGGTGATGGGGATGGTAGTGGTGGTGATGAGGATGGTAGTGATGATGACAATGAGGATGGTGGGGATGAAGATGGTAGTGATGATGACAATGAGGATGGTGGTGATGAGGATGGTAGTGATGATGACAATGAGGATGGTAGTGGTGGTGATGAGGATGGTAGTGGTGATGAGGACAATGAGGATGGTGGTGATGATGACAATGAGAATGGTGGTGATGATAATGAGGATGGTGGTGATGATAATGAGGATGGTAGCAATGATGACAATGTGGATGGTGGTGGTGATGAGGATGGTAGCGATGATGACAATGAGGATGGTAGCGATGATGACAATGAGGATGGTGGTGGTGATGACAATGAGGATGGTGGTGATGAGGATGGTAGTGATGATGACAATGAGGATGGTGGGGATGAAGATGGTAGTGATGATGACAATGAGGATGGTGGTGATGAGGATGGTAGTGATGATGACAATGAGGATGGTAGTGGTGGTGATGAGGATGGTAGTGGTGATGAGGACAATGAGGATGGTGGTGATGATGACAATGAGAATGGTGGTGATGATAATGAGGATGGTGGTGATGATAATGAGGATGGTGGTGATGATAATGAGGATGGTGGTGGTGATGAGGACAATGAGGATGGTGGTAATGAGGATGGTAGTGATGATGACAATGAGGATGGTGATGAGGATGGTAGCGATGATGACAATGAGGATGGTGGCGGTGATGAGGATGGTAGTGATGATGACAATGAGGATGGTGGTGATGGGGATGGTAGTAGTGATGATGACAATGAGGATGGTGGTGATGAGGATGGTAGTAGTGATGATGACAATGAGGATGGTGGTGATGAGGATGGTAGTAGTGATGATGACAATGAGGATGGTGGTGATGAGGATGGTAGTGATGATGATGACGACGACGACAATGAGCATGTTGGTGGTGGTGATGAGGATGGTAGTGATGATGACAATGAGCATGTTGGTGATGAGGACGAGGTGACGGTTGGGAAGATCTCTGAGCTCAGAGTCATCATTTCATGTGTTGGCTCCATGGGAGGATTGATCGTCTGTTCCCCGATCTCCTCTGCGACTAGTGAAGGTGGAGGTAAGATTCTGTCACTTCCGGGTTCAGCGCTGTCATTCCTGGATACTGTAGCCGGGGGATCAGCTAATGAAGCACAATCTGTGCCTGACGAGCCGCAGTGCAGGGTAGGGGAGTTATTGGTGGTCAGTAGGCCACTGTTCTCTGCATAAAGGGGACCTGTCATCTGTTCAATGCTTCTATCACATAGGGGGCTTGTGTGCCTCATTGTAATAGCAACAAAGTAATATAAAAAAGTGTAAAAGAAAATTAAACTATAACAAAATTCAGATCTGTAAAAGCGACCCTTGCACACACCTAAATGCAAACCATCGCGTAGGCGTACATGTGTATGTAAATGGTGATTGCGCCACATGTAAGGTATGGTCACAAATGGCCAATAATTCTAGGGCCACAATTCACGGTTCAATGACAAGTGATGACCAGTAAAGGTTTGTTACAGTGTCCCGTCTGAGGACCACAATTCTGTGTTGTGCAGCGTTTGTGTCACCAGAATTCCTTTCATTGTATATTTAGGCCCCAGTCACACCGGAGCGATTTGTAGCTCCAAGCTGCAAATTTATGGAGGAAAAGAAAAATCAATTACTCCCAGAGGAGACGGTTCACTGCTCCACTCCAAGTCGCCAAACGCCTGAAGCTCAGACAAGTTCTGGAGCTTTTTTTTTTTTTTTTTTTTGCTCCAATCGTGCAGATTTACGTGTTTGAGCGTTTTTTAATTACATAGATATTAATGGAAACGCACGATTCGCACGTTTTGTCGCACATTTTTTGGAGCATTTTCTGCTCAAAGAAAACAAAAAATAATAGTAATAAATGAATAAATAAATGTTACATAAAATCAATAATTGATCCTAACGCCCCGGCCCGTGATCCTAACGCCCCGGCCCGTGATCCTAACGCCCCGGCCCGTGATCCTAACGCCCCGGCCCGTGATCCTAACGCCCCGGCCCGTGATCCTAACGCCCCGGCCCGTGATCCTAACGCCCCGGCCCGTGATCCTAACGCCCCGGCCCGTGATCCTAACGCCCCGGCCCGTGATCCTAACGCCCCGGCCCGTGATCCTAACGCCCCGGCCCGTGATCCTAACGCCCCGGCCCGTGATCCTAACGCCCCGGCCCGTGATCCTAACGCCCCGGCCCGTGATCCTAACGCCCCGGCCCGTGATCCTAACGCCCCGACCCGTGATCCTGACTCCTAACCCCAAACTCTAATTCTAACCCTAACACCTAATGCTTAATCCTAACAACCCCTAATCCTAACCCCCACTCTTAATCCTAACACCCAGCCCCTAATCCTTACCCTAACACCCTTGATCCTAACCCTTAATCCTAACCCCTATCACCCAACTCCTAATCATAACCCTAACCACTAACCCTTACTCCTAACCCCTATCGCCCAACCCCTAGTACCCAACCCCTAATCCCAATCCTAATCCCAACCCCTAATCCCAACCCTTAATCCTATCACCCAACCCTTAATCCTAACCCTAACCACTAACCCTTACTCCTAACCCCTATCGCCCAACCCCTAATCCAAATATCAACCCCTAACACAAAACCCCTAGTCCTAGCACCCAACCCCTAGTCCTAGCACCCAATCCCTAGTCCTAGCACCCAACCCCTAATCCTAGCACCCAATCCCTAATCCCAACCCCTATGGCCCGACCCTTAATCCTATGGCCCAACCCTTAACCTTAACCCTAACAACTAACCTTTACTTTTAACCCCCATCGCCCATCCCCCTACTCCTTACCTCTAACTCCTAATCCCTAATTCTAACCTTAACCCCTAACCTCAACTCTAACCCCTTACCCTAACGAAAAAAAAAATAATGAATAATAATAAAAGCTGATGAAAAGGCTAAAAAGGATGAAAAACCGAGCAACAATGATGAAACGTGATATTTCTCTGTATTGGCTATAATATAACCCATCAAAGAGATAGATTATTCCCACTTCCTGTTGTGTCCGGAGGGATTATTCTCACTTCCTGTTGTGTCCGGAGGGATTATTCTCCTTTCCTGTTGTGTTTGGATAGATTATTTCCACTTCCTTGTTGTGTCTGGAGGAAATATTCTCCTTTCCTGTTGTGTTTGGGGAGATTATTCTAACGTCCTGTTGCATCTGGAGGAATTATTCTCAGGTCCTGTTGTATCTGGAGGGATTATTCGTACATCCTGTTGTGTCTGGAGGGATTATTCTCACTTCCTGTTGTGTTGGGAGGGATTATTCTCACTTCCTGTTGTGTTGGGAGGGATTATTTTCACTTCCAGTTGTGTTAGGAGGGATTATTCTCACTCCCTGTTGAGTCTGGAGGGATTAGTCTCACTTCCTGTTGTGTTGGGAGGGATTATTCTCACTCCCTGTTGCGTCTGGAGGGATTATTCTCACTCCCTGTTGCGTCTGGAGGGATTATTCTCACTCCCTGTTGCGTCTGGAGGGATTATTCTCACTCCCTGTTGAATCTGGAGGGATTATTCTCACTCCCTGTTGCGTCTGGAGGGATTATTCTCACTCCCTGTTGCGTCTGGAGGGATTATTCTCACTCCCTGTTGTGTCTGGAGGGATTATTCTCACTCCCTGTTGCGTCTGGAGGGATTATTCTCACTCCCTGTTGCGTCTGGAGGGATTATTCTCACTCCCTATTGCGTCTGGAGGGATTATTCTCACTCCCTATTGCGTCTGGAGGGATTATTCTCACTCCCTGTTGCGTCTGGAGGGATTATTCTCACTCCCTGTTGCGTCTGGAGGGATTATTCTCACTCCCTGTTGCGTCTGGAGGGATTATTCTCACTCCCTGTTGTGTTGAGAGGGATTATTCTCACTTAATGTTGTGTTTCCCATATGGAAGAAAAATATATTTGAAATGCTACAATTCTGGCCATTTTCAATATATTTCAGATATATTTCAATAAATATGTACTGCATGTTGAAGTACATTTTACTTACAAAATATATGAAAAATGTTTTTAAAAATATATTTCAAATATACTGTATGTCTTCAAAAATACAAATCTACATTTTTGGAATGCATTTACAAATATATGTAAAAATATATGTTTAAATGACTTTTTTATATGTTAACCTCTTCGCGTCGGCCTTGATGCCGATCGACCACACATTTGCGTGCAATTCAGAAAAACATATGTGCTGAGAGCGCGCGCCCTGCACGCTCCCAGCACACATGTCCGGTACTCACGGAAAGGTCCCGATCTCCTCTTTCAATCGGGACCTTTCCTGATCATGTGACTGCGAATCACGACGGTCACATGACCTTAAAGCCCTGCTTCCCAGCTTCTGAAACCCTTAAAGGGCTGGGAGGCGCTGGCGCCAAGGGGTTAAAAAAAATTCTGAACAATATATTTTTTTTTAAAAATTATATTTTTAAAAATATATTTTTTAAAATATATTCTTTAGTTTTTTTTTTTAACATATAATAGTAATTTTAACATATATTTTTACATATATTTGTAAATGCATTCCAAAAATGTAGTTTTGTATTTTTAAAGACATACAGTATATTTGAAATGTACTTTTACAAATATTTTTCAGAGATTTTGTAATAACGCATTGCAACATGCAGTGTGTTTGTGTGTGTGTGTGTGTGTGTGTATATATATATATTAGTCAGGTTCGTAAGTATTGGGACATCAACACAATTCTAACATTTTTGGCTCTATACACCACCACAATGGATTTGAAATGAAACGAACAAGATGTGCTTTAACTGCAGACTGTCAGCTTTAATTTGAGGGTATTTACATCCAAATCAGGTGAACGGTGTAGGAATTACAACAGTTTGCATATGTGCCTCCCACTTGTTAAGGGACCAGAAGTAATGGGACAATTGGCTTCTCAGCTGTTCCATGGCCAGGTGTATGTTATTCCCTCATTATCCCAATTACAATGAGCAGATAAAAGGTCCAGAGTTCATTTCAAGTTTGCTATTTGCATTTGGAATCTGTTGCTGTCAACTCTCAAGATGAGATCCAAAGAGCTGTCACTATCAGTGAAGCAAGCCATCATTAGGCTGAAAAAACAAAACAAACCCATCAGAGAGATAGCAAAAACATTAGGCGTGGCCAAAACAACTGTTTGGAACATTCTTAAAAAGAAGGAACGCACCGGTGAGCTCAGCAACACCAAAAGACCCAGAAGACCACGGAAGACAACTGTGGTGGATGACCGAAGAATTCTTTCCCTGGTGAAGAAAACACCCTTCACAACAGTTGGCCAGATCAAGAACACTCTCCAGGAGGTAGGTGTATGTGTGTCAAAGTCAACAATCAAAAGAAGACTTCACCAGAGTGAATACAGAGGGTTCACCACAAGATGTAAACCATTGGTGAGCCTCAAAAACAGGAAGGCCAGATTAGAGTTTGCCAAACAACATCTAAAAAAGCCTTCACAGTTCTGGAACAACATCCTATGGACAGATGAGACCGAGATCAACTTGTACCAGAGTGATGGGAAGAGAAGAGTATGGAGAAGGACCTGCTCATGATCCTAAGCATACCACCTCATCAGTGAAGCATGGTGGTGGTAGTGTCATGGCGTGGGCATGTATGGCTGCCAATGGAACTGGTTCTCTTGTATTTATTGATGATGTGACTGCTGACAAAAGCAGCCGGATGAATTCTGAAGTGTTTCGGGAATAATATCTGCTCATATTCTGCCAAATGCTTCACAACTCATTGGACGCCGCTTCACAGTGCAGATGGACAATGACCCAAAGCAGACTGCAAAAGCAACCAAAGAGTTTTTTAAGGGAAAGAAGTGGAATGTTATGCAATGGCCAAGTCAATCACCTGACCTGAATCCGATTGAGCATGCATTTCACTTGCTGAAGACAAAACTGAAGGGAAAATGGCCCAAGAACAAGCAGGAACTGAAGACAGTTGCAGTAGAGGCCTGGCAGAGCATCACCAGGGATGAAACCCAGCGTCTGGGGATGTCTATGCGTTCCACACTTCAGGCTGTCATTGACTGCAAAGGATTTGCAACCAAGTATTAAAAAGTGAAAGTTTGATTTATGATTATTATTCTGTCCCATTACTTTTGGTCCCTTAACAAGTGGGAGGCACATATGCAAACTGTTGTAATTCCTACACCGTTCACCTGATTTGGATGTAAATGCCCTCAAATTAAAGCTGACAGTCTGCAGTTAAAGCACATCTTGTTCCTTTCATTTCAAATCCATTGTGGTGGTGTATAGAGCCAAAAATGTTAGAATTGTGTCCATGTCCCAATATTTATGGACCTGACTGTGTGTATGTGTGTGTGTGTATATATAAAATTATTTTTTTTTAAATATATTGAATATGGCCAAAATTCTAGTATTTCAAATATATAGTAATATATTTGGGAAGAATATTTTTAAAGTATATTTCAAATATATTTTTCTTCCATGTGGGATAGGACTGGTGTACAGCCCTGGATGCAGATTACCTGTGTCCAGGGTCACACGCCGGTTCATATGCTCAGGTTTATGTAAGTGCAAACCTTCATTTAGCCATTGATTGAAGTGAGCGGTCGTACTTTGCACCCGCGGCTTTTTTACGCTGGCGATTTACGCTCCATGAACGCGATGCACAGTCATGTGCATGAAGCCTAAACAGAGAAAACATGAGGAAATGTGCCTGTCTTGCAGAGATGTACTTTTTCTTTTTTTTTCTTTTTTTTTATAGCCCAGACATACACTGTTTATAGTGAAACTTGCTCATTAGACCCTAGAGGGACCTCTCAGTGGCTCAGTGCAATTGCTGTATTGCGTTGTAGGGGATAGGTCGCACAGGGAGTTCATTGTTTTAAGTCAGCTGACACAATGGGGGGGATTTACTAAAACCGGGGCACCGGTGTGCTCGGTAGCCAATCAGCTTCTAACTTCAGCTCAATTAGGCTTGGGCAATAAAACCTGGAAGCTGATTGGTTCCTATGCAGAACTGCACCAGATTTTGCACCCTCCAGTGCTAGTAAATCTCCCCCATGGATTTTAACTGGATCTACGTGTATAGATTTCAGCCTGTGGGTGAAGCAAGAAAAATCACCCCTTTTAAATGGGGGGGTGACCGCTTTGTGGCGGGATAGCTCGGGTAGATTCTTGGATCTGAACGCACCTGATCTCATCCTGGAGAGTGAACACAGCATTTGGGCTGAACTGAGAATTCCGGTTGTAGATCCGACCTCCCCGCGGGGGGGTGGTATCAGAAATAGAACAGATTGCCAGCCAAACCCATCCAACTAGTTTTGGGTGGAAGCGCCCTTTAAATATTCCCTTTTTACCGTCTGCATTTCCTATCATGAACAGCATTTGTTTTGTTTCTCTGGCTTTTTTTTTTTTTTCACACCGACTACAAATATTGGCAAAGGAAGAAAGATCGTTTTCACACTCCAGACAATTAATGGACAAATTCAGGAAGAGCCTTCTTCCTCTCCCGGGACTTTTCAGAGAAGCAGTCCTTTTACTCTTGTCAGATCTGTTCCTCGATAATACGAGGATTGCCCTGCGTTCCCCGCTCGACAGAAGACGTTGAGTGATCTTCTGGAGGAAGTTTTATCTTCAGATTTTGGCCGCCAGTGAGAACGGAATCAATCAGGACGGGTCACAGGAGCCACCGGGCGGCAGGTTGGTTAGAGAAACGGCACGAAGGGGTTTCATGTCCGCCATCGGGAGTGAATCTAAATGATTGCTGTGTATGGTGTCAGCCACTGGTTCAAACTTTCTCTACCCCACGGAGGAACCCTCAATATAATTTTCATCCCCTGGGGAACCCCTGCCAAAAATGATTAGATTTACTATATCTGCAGTATTAGGTACTTTAGCCTGATCAGTAAATTTTGGATACGGGAATAAAGAATGGGACGTATCCAGAGTGCAGCATTTTACTACACCCTCATCTGTTGTATATGACAAATGATTTTCAAAATGTAATTAATTGGCGCTCGGGGAGAAGGACCCCTTTGCGTTGGTGTTCAGCAGAGAATGGTCTCCTTATGTTGCTGTTCAGCGGAGAATGGCCCCTTTAGGTTGGTGCTGAGCGGAGAATGGCCCCTTTAGGTTGGTGCTGAGCGGAGAATGGCCCCTTTAGGTTGGTGCTGAGCGGAGAATGGCCCCTTTAGGTTGGTGCTGAGCGGAGAATGGCCCCTTTAGGTTGGTGCTGAGCGGAGAATGGCCCCTTTAGGTTGGTGCTGAGCGGAGAATGGCCCCTTTAGGTTGGTGCTGAGCGGAGAATGGCCCCTTTAGGTTGGTGCTGAGCGGAGAATGGCCCCTTTAGGTTGGTGCTGAGCGGAGAATGGCCCCTTTAGGTTAGTGCTGAGCGGAGAATGGCCCCTTTAGGTTGGTGCTGAGCGGAGAATGGCCCCTTTAGGTTAGTGCTGAGCGGAGAATGGCCCCTTTAGGTTGGTGCTGAGCGGAGAATGGCCCCTTTAGGTTGGTGCTGAGCGGAGAATGGCCCCTTTAGGTTGGTGCTGAGCGGAGAATGGCCCCTTTAGGTTGGTGCTGAGCGGAGAATGGCCCCTTTAGGTTGGTGCTGAGCGGAGAATGGCCCCTTTAGGTTGGTGCTGAGCGGAGAATGGCCCCTTTAGGTTGGTGCTGAGCGGAGAATGGCCCCTTTAGGTTGGTGCTGAGCGGACAATGGCCCCTTTAGGTTGGTGCTGAGCGGACAATGGCCCCTTTAGGTTGGTGCTGAGCGGACAATGGCCCCTTTAGGTTGGTGCTGAGCGGACAATGGCCCCTTTAGGTTGGTGCTGAGCGGACAATGGCCCCTTTAGGTTGGTGCTGAGCGGACAATGGCCCCTTTAGGTTGGTGCTGAGCGGACAATGGCCCCTTTAGGTTGGTGCTGAGCGGACAATGGCCCCTTTTAGGTTGGTGCTGAGCGGACAATGGCCCCTTTAGGTTGGTGCTGAGCGGACAATGGCCCCTTTAGGTTGGTGCTGAGCGGACAATGGCCCCTTTAGGTTGGTGCTGAGCGGACAATGGCCCCTTTAGGTTGGTGCTGAGCGGACAATGGCCCCTTTAGGTTGGTGCTGAGCGGACAATGGCCCCTTTAGGTTGGTGCTGAGCGGACAATGGCCCCTTTAGGTTGGTGCTGAGCGGACAATGGCCCCTTTAGGTTGGTGCTGAGCGGACAATGGCCCCTTTAGGTTGGTGCTGAGCGGAC
This sequence comes from Staurois parvus, assembly GCF_062004578.1. Classification (NCBI taxonomy): domain Eukaryota; kingdom Metazoa; phylum Chordata; class Amphibia; order Anura; family Ranidae; genus Staurois; species Staurois parvus. Next base: position 90,081 of record NW_028318926.1, read on the forward strand.
AATGGCCCCTTTAGGTTGGTGCTGAGCGGACAATGGCCCCTTTAGGTTGGTGCTGAGCGGACAATGGCCCCTTTAGGTTGGTGCTGAGCGGACAATGGCCCCTTTAGGTTGGTGCTGAGCGGACAATGGCCCCTTTAGGTTGGTGCTGAGCGGACAATGGCCCCTTTAGGTTGGTGCTGAGCGGACAATGGCCCCTTTAGGTTGGTGCTGAGCGGAGAATGGCCCCTTTAGGTTGGTGCTGAGCGGAGAATGGCCCCTTTAGATTAGTGCTGAGCGGACAATGGCCCCTTTAGGTTGGTGCTGAGCGGACAATGGCCCCTTTAGGTTGGTGCTGAGCGGACAATGGCCCCTTTAGGTTGGTGCTGAGCGGAGAATGGCCCCTTTAGGTTGGTGCTGAGCGGACAATGGCCCCTTTAGGTTGGTGCTGAGCGGACAATGGCCCCTTTAGGTTGCTGCTGAGCGGACAATGGCCCCTTTAGGTTGCTGCTGAGCGGACAATGGCCCCTTTAGGTTGCTGCTGAGCGGACAATGGCCCCTTTAGGTTGCTGCTGAGCGGACAATGGCCCCTTTTAGGTTGGTGCTGAGCGGACAATGGCCCCTTTTAGGTTGGTGCTGAGCGGACAATGGCCCCTTTTAGGTTGGTGCTGAGCGGACAATGGCCCCTTTTAGGTTGGTGCTGAGCGGACAATGGCCCCTTTTAGGTTGGTGCTGAGCGGACAATGGCCCCTTTTAGGTTGGTGCTGAGCGGACAATGGCCCCTTTTAGGTTGGTGCTGAGCGGACAATGGCCCCTTTTAGGTTGGTGCTGAGCGGACAATGGCCCCTTTTAGGTTGGTGCTGAGCGGACAATGGCCCCTTTTAGGTTGGTGCTGAGCGGACAATGGCCCCTTTTAGGTTGGTGCTGAGCGGACAATGGCATCTTTAGGTTGGTGCTGAGCGGAGAAGGGCCTCCTTGTGTTGGTGCTGAGCGGAGAAGGGCCCCCTTGTGTTGGTGCTGAGCGGAGAAGGGCCCCCTTGTGTTGGTGCTCAGCAGAGAAGGGCCCTCGTGTTGTTGCTCAAAGGGTCCTCCTTCCTTAAGGCTTAGTACAGTTAACAAACTGTGTACCAGAATGATACAATTGGAGGATCCTTAGTGGCAATTTATATGATTGATCCAGATGTTCATTAAGCCAGCATTGGGTTCGATCAATCCAACTACCCCTCAAGATCCCTGAACCCCTAAAATGTGTTGGCTTTTTATGAAACAAGAGTCTGAATAAAATTAAATGTGGTCATTATACATTCTGCTTCTGGCATTGTCCTCCATGCACACTCATTTACTTTGGTGGTTAATGGAGAACGGCTCCCTTACATTGATTGTTATTGGGAGAAGTTTTCCCTTGCATGGTTATCAGTGGAGAAGGGCCCCTCTTATATTAGTAGTTATTGGGAGAAGGGCCCCTTATATTAGTGATCCGTGCAGCAGTGCTCTCTTGCATTGGTAGTCAATAGAGATGTGTCGTCCTTACATTGGTGGTCAGTGGAGAAGTGAAACCTTGCATTGGGCAGCACAGTGGCTAAATGGTTAGCAATTCTGCCTGGCAGTACTAGGTTTGTTGGATGGAATCCCAACCATAGCACCACGTGCCTGGAGTTTGCGTGTTCTCCCTGTGCCTGTGTGGGTTTCCTGTCTGAATTGGTCCTAGTATGTGTATGTATGAATGTGAGTTAGGGACCTAAGATTTTACGCCCCTTGAGGGTTAGGGACTGATGTGAATGTATAATATATATGTAAAGCGCTGCGTAAATTGACGGTGCTTTATAAGTACTTGAGGAAGTTTTATCTTCAGATTTTGGCCGCCAGTGAGAACGGAATCAATCAGGACGGGTCACAGGAGCGACCGGGCGACAGGTTGGTTAGAGAAACGGCACAAAGGGGTTTCATGTTCGCCATCAGGAGTGAATCTAAATGATTGCTGTGTATGGTGTCATTGGGAAAAGGGCCCCTTACAATTGTGGCCATTGGGAAAAGGGCCCCTTACAATGGTGGCCATTGGGAAAAGGGCCCCTTACAATGGTGGCCATTGGGAAAAGGGCCCCTTACAATGGTGGCCATTGGGAAAAGGGCCCCTTACAATGGTGGCCATTGGGAAAAGGGCCTCTAACAATAGTGGCCATTGGGAAAAGGGCCTCTTACAGTGGTGGCCATTGGGAAAAGGGCCTCTTACAGTGGTGGCCATTGGGAAAAGGGCCTCTTACAGTGGTGGCCATTGGGAAAAGGGCCTCTTACAGTGGTGGCCATTGGGAAAAGGGCCTCTTACAGTGGTGGCCATTGGGAAAAGGGCCTCTTACAGTGGTGGCCATTGGGAAAAGGGCCTCTTACAGTGGTGGCCATTGGGAAAAGGGCCTCTTACAGTGGTGGCCATTGGGAAAAGGGCCTCTTACAGTGGTGGCCATTGGGAAAAGGGCCTCTTACAGTGGTGGCCATTGGGAAAAGGGCCTCTTACAGTGGTGGCCATTGGGAAAAGGGCCTCTTACTGTGGTGGCCATTGGGAAAAGGGCCTCTTACAGTGGTGGCCATTGGGAAAAGGGCCTCTTACAGTGGTGGCCATTGGGAAAAGGACCCCTTACAGTGGTGGCCATTGGGAAAAGGACCCCTTACAGTGGTGGCCATTGGGAAAAGGACCCCTTACAGTGGTGGCCATTGGGAAAAGGACCCCTTACAGTGGTGGCCATTGGGATAAGGGCCCCTTACATTGGTGGAGAGGTAGTAAGATATTCTTTTTATTTTTTGTGGGGGGAGGAGGGACTTTCTGTTTCAGAGTTTGAGGAAGAAACAGGAAGTGAAGGGAAGTGTATCTATTACCGGAAAGGCGTACAGGGTGTACTCTGCAAGTGTCCAATTTAGGCCCCCAGGAAAGTGGGAGGACATAAGCGGGGTCCGAGGGACATAGCTATGAGAAGAGTCCTGAATTAGAGAGGGGAGAGAGGAAATAACATCTAATAATGGGGGAGGTGCTGCTGACATGGACCAAATAGAAGGATGGCTGTGGTCTCCTCTGTTCTGTATATTCTCACCTTCAGTTTCCTGCCAAGATAAAGCTTCTGGTGTTAATCCAGCCAGATAAGGCCTCCTCTGTATAAATGCCAGACCTTGTACAAACACCGCAATCACCTTGGCTGAATGCACATGGCTCCAGGTGTGATGGAGAACTGCAGAGGAAGTGTTCATTGTTCCAGCAGAGAGGAGGCCCTGACCTCTTATATACAATACATGGTGGCAGCACCCGAAATACTGACCTGGGGGAGCATTCTGTACATGGCTTAAAGTAGACCTGAAGGCAGAATCCCTTTTTTTTTTTCCTTTGTATTTTGTGATCGCTGCGATTCTGCTGCGATCTCTAAATGCCAAAGTGTAAATGGAGCCGTCTTGGTTCACACACATGCGATTCTGGATGCGTTTTGAAACTCACAGATTTGCATGACAGGCTAGATATTATGTGTTCCTATTGAGGTGGTTCAAACCGATGTGATCCACACGCGTTGTGTTTTGAGTGCCACTACGAAAATGGTCCTGTGCAAGTTTGTAGCGGTGCGTTCCAGACTCACAAGTGAAAGACTGGAGTGGCATGCGGAGAGAAGTGTTCACATAGGATTGCTATGGACAGGAGATTTTGCCTTGAGGTCAGCGGGACGCGATTAAGCCTTGAGGTCAGCGGGATGCGATTAAGCCTTGAGGTCAGCGGGACGCGATTATGCCTTGAGGTCAGCGGGACGCGATTATGCCTTGAGGTCAGCGGGACGCGATTATGCCTTGAGATCAGCGGGACGCGATTTATGCCTTGAGGTCAGCGGGACGCGATTTATGCCTTGAGGTCAGCGGGACGCGATTTATGCCTTGAGGTCAGCGGGACGCGGTTTATGCCTTGAGGTCAGCGGGACGCGATTTATGCCTTGAGGTCAGCGGGACGCGATTTATGCCTTGAGGTCAGCGGGACGCGATTTATGCCTTGAGGTCAGCGGGGCGCGATTTATGCCTTTGAGGTCAGCGGGACGCGATTTATGCCTTGAGGTCAGCGGGACGCGATTATGCCTTGAGGTCAGCGGGACGCGATTATGCCTTGAGGTCAGCGGGACGCGATTATGCCTTGAGATCAGCGGGACGCGATTTATGCCTTGAGGTCAGCGGGACGCGATTTATGCCTTGAGGTCAGCGGGACGCGATTTATGCCTTGAGGTCAGCGGGACGCGGTTTATGCCTTGAGGTCAGCGGGACGCGATTTATGCCTTGAGGTCAGCGGGACGCGATTTATGCCTTGAGGTCAGCGGGACGCGATTTATGCCTTGAGGTCAGCGGGACGCGATTTATGCCTTGAGGTCAGCGGGGCGCGATTTATGCCTTTGAGGTCAGCGGGACGCGATTTATGCCTTGAGGTCAGCGGGACGCGAGTATGCCTTGAGGTCAGCGGGACGCGATTATGCCTTGAGGTCAGTTGGAGGCAGTGTTTGAACCCAGGCGTCAGGACGCAATTTCTAGTTGCCATGGTGACCTGATGCCTGGGATTTGTCGAGCCCTGCTCCTTTACTGTAGGATTGCTATTGATAGGAGTTTTTGGAGGCTGTGTATGAACACAGGCAACAGGATGCAATTTCTAGTCACCATGGCTATCTGGCACCTGGGATTTGTCGAGCCCTGCTCCTTTTCCTCCATTTAAAATGGAAATAAGAAAAGTTTTACCTTCAGTTCTACTTGAATACATCCATTTTCAGTGAAAACAATATATACTGTAGCACAGTGACCAGATGGGTTCAGGCATTAGTGCTTTTGTCTCTTGATGGACAATTACCACTTCTCATAGGAGCATCTGCCATTTTGTTTTTTTTACTGCATCTAAATGCTCCTGCATGTTATCCTATGTATCCATTTAAAGACAGAAAAAAGTACCACCAGCGCATTCAGGAGCAGTGGTGTTTTGGCAGGAACCTTTGATGCGTTTGAACTTGTCTGAATGCATCTAATCGCACATTAAAGCAGACTTTCACCCTTCCAGGGAACTCTCCTCCTCTACATCCCCCCCCCAACAGAATAGATATTGGGTTTTTTGTTTTTACTTTTTTTTTTCTTGGATTAAAAGGCTTGGCTTAGCCTGCCCCTCACCTTCCAGAATTTGGCAAATGATGTGGTGCCCTTGGTGCCTCCTAGGATGGGATGCATGACATGTAGGAGCAGGGGGAGGGCCTAGCCGCATCTGCACCCGGTAGAGCCGGCAGATTTCAGGAGGCAACATGGCGGCACAGGAGGCAACGTGGCGGCACAGGAGGCAACATGGCGGCACAGGACCTGTGCAGCTTCTGCAAAGAGGAGGATCTCAGCAGGTCAGCTAGCTAGTTGAGTATCCTTACTGAGCAGAACACAATATCAGGTAAGCAGGGTTAGGGTTGAGGGTGGATGAGAAAGGCTGAAGTTCCTCTTTAACACTAGGCATGTTTAACGCTTGAGTATTCATTAATTTCAAAGGCCAGAATAAATTATATATTTTTTTCTGCCAAAACATTACTGCCAGATAGAAAGGAACCTAGGAGAGGCCAAAGCATCCAGTGTGCTTGAGGCCTTTAACATATCATGATTTTTATTATTATCATACAGGATTTATGTAGCGCCAACAGCGCTTTACAATCTAAAGGGGGACAGTACAATAGAGTTCAGTACAGAAGGAATAGGATGCCCCTGCTCATGGAGCTTACGATCTAAAGGGGTATGATCTCAACAGGCAGCTGAGGTAAGTTGCCTCATTTATTATGACCATTAATCCAAATGAACCCCTTAGACAGGGGAGCATTCAGAACATAAATGGATGAGATCAGAATACTATAGCTTCCCAAAAGCCACTAATCCCAGCAGCAACAACAGTGAGTGTATTATGCATAACAAATAATTGGAAAGCTTTCAGAAGGCTTTAAAGTTGCATTCCAGGTATGTACATTTTTACAAATTTACTTTGGGCCAACTTCGACCAATGTAGGTATGTATGTGCCATACTTGTGGGATCCTTGTGGAAGCTGAAAATCACTGGGTTTTGGTCTAGATCTTCTCTAAATCCTTAAGGTTTCTTGGGTGTCATTTGGTAACTCAAAGTTTCAGCTCCGTCCATAAAGTTTCTATAGGATTAAGGTCTGGAGACTGGCTAGGCCACTCTATGACCTTATTGTGCTTCTTCTTGAGCCACTCCTTTGTTGCCTTGGCGGTAAGTTTTGGGTCATTGTCATGCTGGAAGGACCCATCCATGACCCATCTGTTCTGGCTGAGAGAAGAAGGTTCTCATCCAAGATTTTACAATATATGGCCCCGTCCATTGACCCCCTCAATGTGGCAAAGTCGGCTTGTACCTTTAGCAGAGAAACAGCCCCAAAGCATAATGTTTCCACCAACGTACTTGACTGTAGGGATGGTGTTCTTCGGGTCATAGTAAGCGTTTTTCTTTCTCCAAACATGTTGAATCAAGTTAATGCCAAAGAGCTCAATTTTGGTCTCGCCTGACCACAGCACTTTCTCCCAATCCTTCTCTGAATCATTTAGATGTTCATTGGCAAACTTCATATGGGCCTGTACATGTTCCTTCTTCAGGAGGGGGGACCTTGTAGACACTGCAGGACTTCAATCCATGGCGGCGCTTTGTGTTACCAATGGTTTGTTTGGTGACTGTGGTCCCAACTGCCTTGAGATCATTCACAAGCTCCTCCTGTATAGTTCTGGGTGGATCCCTCACTTTTCTCATGATCATCTTTACCCTGTGAGGCGAAATCTTGCATGGAGCTCCAGACCGAGGGCGATTGATGGTTATTTTGCATTTTTTTAATTTGCAAATAGTCGCTCCAACAGTTGTCTCCTTCTCACCAAGCTTCTTGCTGATGGTCTTGTAGCCCATTCCAGCCTCGTGCAGGTCTACAATCTTGTCCCCAACGTCCTTTGACAGTTCTTTGGTCTTGTCCATGGTGGTAAGGTTTGAATAGAAGAGATTCTGTGGAGAGGTGTCTTTTATACACATAACGAGTTGTTGTTAGGAGCACCTTCTAGGGCTCTTTCACATGGGCGTTCCAATCGGGTCCGCTTGCCCGGTTTTCAGGCGGACCCGATTGGAACCTCCATTCTCCTCTATGGAGCAGGGTGGGAGGGGGGTTTCTATTGTTGCTGGTGGGGGCTCTTCTGTTGCTGGGAGGGATCTACTGTTGAGGCAGTACTGGGAGGTGAATGGGGGATGCAACCAAGGAACTGAATGTACTGTATGTAATGCCAAGGTGTGCTGGAAGGTCCATTGTTGCTGATGAGGGGTCTTTTGCTGCTGGGAGGGATCTACTGTTGATGCAGTACTGGGAGATGAATAGGGGGTGGAACCAAGGGACTGCATGTACTGTATGTAATGCCAAGGTGTGCTGGTGTGTTCTGGAAGGTTTATTGTTACTAATGAGTGGTCTTTTGTTGCTGGGAGGGATCTACTGCTGAGGCAGTACTGGGAGGTGAATGGGGGATGCAACCAAGAAACTGAATGTACTGTATGTAATGCCAAGGTGTGCTGGTGTGTGCTGGAAGGTCTATTGTTGCTGGAGAGGGGTCTTCTTTTACTGGGAGGGATCTACTGTTGAAGCAGTACTGGGAGATGAATGGGGGATGGAACCAAGGGACTGAATTTACTGTATGTAATGCCAATGTGTGCTGGAAGGTCTATTGATTCTGGTTGCTGGGGGATCTAATGTCACTGGGGGGTGTCTATTGTTGCTAGTGGGTGCTCATCTGTTGCTGGGAGGGATCTACTGTTGAGGCAGAACTGGGAGGTAAATAGGGGGTAGAACCAAGGGACTGAATGTACTGTATGTAATGCCAAGGTGTGCTGGAAGGTCTATTGTTGCTGGTGAGGGGTCTTCTGTTGCTGGGAGGGATCTGCTGTTGAGGCAGTACTGGGAGATGAATAGGAGGTGGAACCAAGGGACTGAATGTACTGTATGTAATGCCAAGGTATGCTGGTAGGTCTATTGATGCTGGTTGCTGGGGGATCTATTGTCGCAGAGGGTCTATTGTTGCTGGGAGGATTCTACTGTTGAGGCATTACTGACAGGTGAATAGGAGGTGGAACCAAGGGATAGTACTTGGAGGTGGGTAGGTGACGGAGGCAAGGGGTGGCTCGGATGGCTGGAGTACCTGCACCTCTTATTTGAGGGGGAGAAAAACCCTGGATTTACGTATAATTCTGTCTAACAATTTTAAAATTCAATTGGCCTCAAAAAAAGAGAAAAACAAAAAAAATCTGAAGTTGCAATGTGTATTATATCGTCACCAGATCTCAGCAGCAAGTTGCCTTTGTTATGATACCATCAGACCGTAGAAGTAAGTTGCCTCTTGTACTATTATGTCAACAGACAGTAGCTATACGTTGCATCCTTTTTTACGGCATCTTGAGCATTTTAGAAAGAGTCGAGAAGATTTCGGAGCACTTGCTCATCTCTCTGGAAAAGCTGTGGAAACCTTTGCTAAGTGCCAGGGGAGCTTCTGAAGGCCTCTGACAAATGTTTGGATTCTAGAAGCTATTCCCCGGGGGTCCCGGTATCGTCAGTCTCATCTGTAGAAGCGGGCACAGTTCACAGTCAATTTGCTCGATAATTCCTTTTTTCCGCTGACGGCACTTCCTCTGTGTGGTTGGAAGTAAGTGCCAAGAGAGAAGGCTGTGTTTAGACAGAGAGGAAGAGATAATCTGACAACATACGATGGCCACATGTCCTTCACAGCACCAACTGCCTTTGTGGTGGCCGACATTGTGAAGGACTCCAGTCTAATCTGATGAGCTAAAATCACAGAGTGCAACCAATTCATACCTCTTCTCCATGTGTAGTCCTGACAAATGCTGGCCTTTGCCTGTACCTCCTCCCCCCCAACTAGTCGCACATCTCCCACTCCTTTTTGTAGAATTTATTTTTTCTTACGTGTGTAGAGTGGACGCTTTGGTGAAGGTTTTTACCGTAAATATACACCAAGGCTGCTCTCGCGTTCTATTTTTGATGTGATAGTGTTTTTTCCATTAATATCTTTGTGAGTGTTTATTGCTGTGATAGTGTAGTAATTATTACTTTGAGGTTATGGGTCAATAAAAAAAACTGTTACATTTTGCAGTATGATAAATTTTAATTTCTCTTCCACTTTTATTAATAGATACAGCGGAGATCCTTTAGACCAGGGGTCTCCAAATTTTCCAAACCAGGGCCAGTTTACTGGCCTTCAGACTTTAGAGGGGCCGGACTGTGGCCATTAAAAGTAGAAAATGTTGCGGCATCATTTGGATAAATAATGCCCCAACGTCGGTGTCAGTGAGTGGAATTGTGCCCCATCGTTTGTGTTATTTGGAGGAATTGTGCCCCATCGTTGGTGACATTGGTAGGAATTGTACCCTATCATTGATGTTATTGGACCCCATTGTTGGTGTCATTGGGAGGAACTGTGCCTCATTGTTGGTGACATTGATAGGAATTGCATCCCACCATTGGCGTTACTGTGCCCCATCATTTGTGTCATTAGGAGGAATTGTGCCCCATTGTTGTTGTCATTGGTAGAAGTCGTGACCCATCATTGTTGTCATTGGTAGGAATTGTGCCCTATCATTGATGTCATTGGACCCTGTTGTTGGTGTCATTGGGAGGAAATGTGCCTCATCTTTGGTGGCATTGATAGGAATTGTGCCCCACCATTGGTGTTATTGTGCCCCATCATTTGTGTCATTAGGAGGAACTGTGTCCCATTGTTGTTGTCATTGGTAGGAATTGTGCCCTATCATTGATGTCATTGGGCCCCATTGTTGTTGTCATTGGGAGGAACTGTGCCCTATAACTGGTGTCATTGGTAGGAATTGTGCCCCACCATTGGTGTCATTGGGCCCCATTGTTAGTGTGATTGGGAGGAACTGTGCCCTATAACTGGTGTCATTGGTAGGAATTTTGCCCCACCATTGGTGTCATTGGGAGGCATTGTGCCTCATCACTGGTGTCATTGGAAGGAATTGTGCCTTATCATTGTCATTGGTCCCCATTGTTGGTGTCATTGGGAGGAATTGTGCCCCATCATTGGTGTCATTAGACCCATTGTTGGTATCAGTGGGAGGAACTGTACCCCATAGTTGTCATTGGTAGGAATTGTGCCCTATCATTGATGTCATTGGTAGGAATTGTGCCCCACCATTGGTGTCATTGGGAGGCATTGTGCCTCATCACTGGTATCATTGGAAGGAATTGTGCCTTATCATTGTCCTTGTTCCCCATTGTTGGTGTCATTGGTAGGAATTGTGCCCTATCATTGATGTCTTTGGGCCCCATTGTTGGTGTCATTGGGTAGGAATTTTGCCCTGTCATTGGGCCCCATTGTTGGTGTCATTGAGAGGAAGTGTGCCCCATCAGTGTTGTCATTGGAAGGAATTGTGCCTTATCATTGTTGTCGCTGGTCCCCATTGTTGGTGTCAGTAGGAGGAAAACTGCCCCATTGTTGGTGTCATTGGGTAGGAATTTTGCCCTGTCATTGGGCTCCATTGTTGGTGTTATTGGGAGGAACTGTACCCCATTGTTGGTGTCATTAGGAAGTATTGTGCCTCTTTGAAGGTGTCAGTGAATGAAATAGTATCCCAAGGGCCAGATAAAGGCAAGCAAAGGGTCACATCTGGCCCCAGGGCCACAGTTTGGAGACCACTGCTTTAGATCACGTGTCAGGCACAAGGCCCGTGGGCCAAATCCAGCCCCCCAGGTCATTTAATGTGACCCTCGCACATCTCCTGCAGCTGTGGCACCACCTTCGTCTCCATCCCCCATTTTGTCTTAGCAGTTGCAGCAGAGAGGAGGACAGAACTCATCCTACAGATCCTGCGCCTCTCTGTGCATCTGCAGTACCCCCTTTTCTCTGCTTCCACTGGTCTCAGCATTCAGCAGAATCCAGCAGCCCTCCTCTGGTCCTCCTCCTGACCCTGCTCTTTCTGCTTCCAAGCTTCTTCCCAGCAGCAGTACAAAGTAAGGGGGGTTGCACTGTGAAGTAAGGGATTGTAGTGAAATCTTGACTTCTAATGTAAGGAGCATTGGGGAGCTCTGGACATCTGGTCTTACAGATGCAACCGGCCCTTTGAGGGCAACCATACTGCTGATGCAGCTCGCAATGAAATTGAGTTTGACACCCCCCTGCTTTAGATTATGACAGTTGGGTTTTATTGCCATATGTAGGAGTAGGATGCTAGACACAAATAAAAAGATACAGCTCAGACTGCCTTGGACAAGGGTCCAGAGTTCTGCTTCTCAGTCCGATCTAAGCATCCATAGCAGGCTAAATCTTCCAAGCTTGCAAAGAAGTCTTCCTGCTCATGAAGGTTTCCCATCACCTGTTAGGCTTAAGGTGTAGGGGTGACTTCAGTGGTTTGCGGATGTTTGGGTTTCTATGTTCCAGACAATTTGGTCAAAAACTTGATAGTCTTGGCTTACAGAATACAATTTCTTTCCCTCAAATCCTTATCTCTCTCCCTTGCATTTGTATAACCTGAGGGTCGTAGTCGAGGGTTTACCTCAACAGTGATTGCTCCAGATCCCCTCTCAAACAGGTTCAGAGGGTTTTATTCAAACCTTTTCACAGTGCCCAAGGACAGGATTCACCCAATTCTGCACCTCAAGTCACTCAATGCCTTTGTAAATGTCCATGCCTGATAATTAAAGATGGAAACCATTCTATCAGTGGTGGCCTTTCCACACCAAGAGGAATTTCTGGCATGCTTCCACATCAAGGATATCTACTTGCATGTCCTGTTTATCCATTCCAGCCTTTCTCAACCAGGGTGCCTTCAGGCTTCTTCAGGGGTGCCTTCAGACTTCTTCAGGGGTGCCTTCAGGCTTCTTCAGGGGTGCCTTGGAAAAATGCCCAAAAATTTGTATACAAGCCAGCAGGATGATCAACAACCTAACCTAACAACCAATGACATCATTAGTTGATAAGGAGGACGCTGGGTGCATGCTCTTCATCCTTGTCTTCCCCTCTCCATCAACACTGGAGTCACATTAGCAGAGTGAGGCAGAGAAAATGAGAGAGAAATACTGGAATACTAGTCAGTACCAGTGTGCAAAGGTGTATTTGGTTTGGAAGAATAAATCGCCTCTAATGTCGGGTGTACTGGATGGGTGTAGAATAGTTTTTTACATTTAAGAATGGGGTTCCTTGAGATTGTGCAGAATTTTAAAGGGTGCCTTGAGAGTATCCATAGTTTTTAAGGGTGCCATGACTGAAGAACGGTTGAGAAACACTGGTCCATTCCATTGATGTTTTTCCTGTTTTTTTTTTTTGCTAGGGGAAATCAAACTTTTAATCAGCCAGATATCACCCCTAGTTCATTCATGCTCCAGTTTTATACAGATGTACCTCGATTTACGAACGCCTCGGTTAACGTAATTTTCGGTTTACGAATGAAAATCCATTGAAAATAATGCCTCGGTTTATTAATTTTTTATGAATTGTTTTTGCAAGACGAAGTGTATGTCGGTGCCGATTTTTAAATGCAATTGCCGGCTTTTTTATTTCTTCACTATAGCTCACAAGATTAGCTGTCACTTTCCCTGGAGTTGCAGGAAACTTTGTTTCTTTTAATTTAGAGAAATAAACTAAAGTAAAACTTTAGCTGGGGGGAAAGTGACAGCTGAATTTCTGAGCTATAGTGAAGAAAAAAAAAAGCGATAATTACATTTAAAAACCGGCACCATAAAAAAATTTTAAAAAATGGCGTGCGGGTCCCCCCTCCCATCCATACCAAGCCCTTCGGGACTGGTATGGATTTTGAGGGGAACTCCCACGCCAAAATTTAAAGAGAAAATGGCGTAGGGGTCTCCCCCAAAATCCATGCCAGACCCTTATCCGAGCATGCAGCCAGGCAGGTCAGGAAAGGGGGGGACGAGCGAGTAGGCCCCCCCCTTCCTGAACCATACCAGGACACATGCCCTCAACATGGGGAGGGTGCATTGGGGCACCCAAAGCACCTTGTCCCCATGTTGATGGGGACAAGGGCCTCTTTCGCATAACCCTGGCTGGTGGTTGTGGGGGTCTGTGGGCAGGGAGCTTATCAGAATCTGAAAGCCCCCTTTAACAAGGGGGCCCCCAGATCCTGCCCCCCCCCATGTGAATGAGTATGGGGTACATGGTAGCCCATACTCATGCATAAAAATCAAAAAAGTGTAGTGTGAAAAAAGACAGAACACGGTCTTTGACAAGTCCTTTATTAAAAGAAAAAGCTAAAAGAATGTCCCCCGCAGTAGATCCAATGTCACTTGCGATGCTCGCCACTGACCCCAAAAAAAGGTCCCGTTCCTGACGATGGCTGCCAGCCGTGTGCCTCTGAGCTGGCTTGACAATTCTTAAATAAGCATGGTTGTCACTACTTAAATACCGCATGACTTAATAAAATAACTCAGGTGGTATTTTAGTAGCGTTTACTGTTTCTCTGACCTCCGGAACGGATTAATTGGTTTTCAGTGCATTTTTATGGGAAATGATGTTTCAGTTTACAAATTTTTCACTATACAAAAGTCCTGCAGAGCAAATTAAATTCGTAAACCGAGGTATTACTGTACTTCTCCTCCTTCTCCTCCTTTTTCTCCTTCTTCTCCTCCTTCTTCTCTTTCTTCTCCTCTTTCTTCTCCTCCTTCCTCTCCTCCTCCTTCTTCCTCTTTTTTTTTTTTTTTTTTTTTCATTCTTTCAACCAGCAAATTGAATTAAAAAAGAGAGACTCGATTCCTCCATTCACACACTAGATATGGATGGGGGAATCCTCCTGCTGAGCTGTTGTATTCTGACAACAGGGAAACTTCCCACCATCAGAATACTCTGCTCAACGATAGTTGGTAGAGCTGATCGAGCAGGGAAAATCCAACAGGCTGGTTGTACAAAAGTCGAACGGTAGACTGACTACCTTTTTGAAGTCTAAGGCCTTTCTCCTTAAGGTGCTTCTCCTGTTCACCTTAACCAGGACCTCATGCTCTCTCTCTCTCTAACGTGTGCCTGTACATGCCAAGAAGATATCCCTCCATTATTTGAATGTGGCGTGAAGGACTTCAACTCTTGGCTGTGGCTTCCTACTGATGGACTGACCCACTTTTTGTCATCCGTCCCTCCACTAGATGAATGGGCACCTCTTTGGCTCCAGCATCTGTTATTGGTTTCTCAGATAGATCCTGCTGCCACCTGGTCCATATTTGCTCAGTTTTATTGATGTGAATGTTCAGGACTCTTGTTACCAACTTCAGATGTAAGGTCTTTCAGTTGGCCTTTGCTAAAGTCTACTTGTCCTTTTTTTGGATCCTTGCGCAGCAGCACAGGTCACCCCTTCAGATAGGTCCTCTTTATTTTATGCAGATTTTCACAGCCTGAAAAGCATGGTGTACTCTGCAGGAAGGGTTATGTGCAGGATTGGGATTGGCGATGAGAATTCCCCTCCATTGATGACTGGAGGAGAAGGTTGAACAGATTTCTGAACATCTCTTCTTATACTGTACTATGGGGTCCCATTCAATGATGGGCGGCTCTGTGTTTTATATTCCTGTCTGTGATTTTCTGCTGTGGGGTTGTGGAAAGTTTTTTTTTTTTTTTTTTTTCTTTTTCTTTTCTTCTTTTTTTTTTCTTTTTCTTTTCTTTTTTTCTTTTTTTTAGGCTCCATGTACACTGCAGATAATAAACTCACGCTTAGGCCCCATGTACACGGGACACTTCTGAACAATGGAAACTGACTGCTGGAAAAAGGAGGTTAAAAAACATCTGTTAAGCCACGTTTGCCTAACACGTTTATGTGCGTTTGCGTTTAGAAGTGTTTTCTAAAGATAAGCACAGGAGAACCTCCCAAATGCCCAGAATGCACTGAAAAGTGGTAAATTATTAACTATTTCAGACTGTTTCAGAGAAATACAGAGAGTAGAAGCAGAGACAGCAGTATGTGTTGAGATTAGCTTAGGTGTGAGTTGCTCATTAACATTTCTTTTGTTTCCAAGGGTGGGAAAGGTGTCTGGTGGAGGCAGTCATTAAGACCACCTGGCAGGGGTCTTCAGGAGGAATTTGAGGTGTGAATGGTCATTAACATATCTTTTCTTTCCAAGGGTGGGAGAGGTGTCTGGTGGAGGGAGTCATTAAGGCCACCTGGTGAGGGGTCATCATGAGGAATCTGAGGTGTGAATGGTCATTAACATATCTTTTGTTTCCAAGGGTGGCAGAGGTCTGAGGTGTGAATTGCTCATTACAATGTGTGACAAGCTTGGGAGGAACATCCTGTGTTCAGTGTTTTGTCCATCTGAGTACCTTGAAAACTCTTTGCATTTTTTTTTTCATGATGAAAAAAGGCTCTGGACAGCATTGGGAACTGGAAGAGTTAAAAAAAATATTTGCAAATGCTTATAAACGTGATTTGCCGCATTTAACCGCGTTTACAAGTGTTTTGTGTTTGAAACGTCGATAAAATCGACTGCTGAACACAAGTTTTCTGCGTTCAAAAAAAGTCAGTAAACTCAAATGCCTTTAAACAACTGTAAACGAAGATGTGTACATGGACACATAGGAAAACATTAGGGTGAGTTCAGGGGCTGCTGAAAAAAAAACGCAGAACAGCCACTAAGCGTGAGTTTATCAGCTGCAGTGTGCATGAGCCCTTGGGAGCTTTTCTGCATTTTTTTCAGCACTCTCCCTAATGTTTTCCTATGTATCCATGTACACATCTTCATTTACAGGCAGTTGAGTTTACAGTCGTTTTTTTTTTTTTTTTTTTTTGAACGCGCCAAACTTGCGTTCAGAAATAGATTTTATCAGCGTTTCAAACGCGTGTAAATGCGGCTAACCGCGTTTATAAGTGTTTGGAAATATTTTTGAACTCTTCCATATCCAGATGGTGTCCAGAGCCTTTTTCATCATGAAAAATGCATGCAAAGCGTTTTCCCGATACTCAAATGGACCCGGTACACCATACTTTGAGGTTTTGCATGAAAGAAAATATGTTAGACACTGCTGCACAGAAATGAGCTGGAACACATCCAAACACCACAAAAAAAAAACAACAGGTCATCTCAACACATACTGCTCTCTCTGCTTCTGCTCTCTCTATTTCTCTCAACATGTCTGAAATAGTTAATTTTTTACTGTTTTTCAGTGCATTCTGTTCATTTTGGAAGGTCTCCTGAGGTTATCTTTGAAAAACACTTTTAAGCGCAAACGCTCATAAACGCGGTATGCAAATGCGGCTAAACAGACTTTTTTTAAGCTACGTATTCCAGCAGTCAGTTTCCATGGTTCAGAAGTGTCCCGTGTACATGGAGCCTTATACTGAACTCCGGGATCAGTAAATATAGTCTAAATCCATTCATCCTGCGTATTCCTCCTTGAAGCGATTTGTGTATTCCTTCCAGATCTGTGCAGTAATCCAGCGTGTGACTTCTTGTAAGAAGGACCACTCACTGCTGCTCTCTCTGCTTGTGCAGGGGGGACTGGTCTGGTCTCCGCCCTCTCCTGTAGTTTTCTGCAGGCAGTCTGTAGTGGGTGGAGCTGCAGCTCTGCTTTGTACAGCATAGAGATCAATATCACCACTAGTTTTACATGGGAATACCTGGGTTTGTAAAAGGGGATTAGGTGATTTATATCTTTTGAGAAATGTATTCAAATTAATGGTTTCCTGGCCGGAGTAGGAAGGCACCGATACAGGTACCGAGTATTTTCACGAGTACTTGATACTGGAGACCTTTCCTTTGCAGTGTGATTTGATACAAGATTAGCATGCGATTTGAGTAGGAATGCGAAGTTTCCCCATTTCTCCTTTGTGAAGCAAGGCTTGTCCATAACCTGAGTTCACACAGGAGGGGTGCGGGAAACCTCCCTGCTCTGATCCCATGCTGAGCGGAGAGTGGGCGTGTTGGGATGTATACCATTTAGGCAGATGTTCCATATTCTCAGTGGTAGAAGAGGAGAGAAAGCAATGAGGATTTCAAATCCCTGCCTCTTTCTCCCATTTCCTTGAAGGGATGACCGTTTGGACTAGAGAGCTTTTGATTGGTCAGCACCATCAGCATGGATGTTGCTGACTAATCAGATGCTCTCTAGCCCATACTGTCAACCCTGCAGGGAGAGGAAAGAAAGCCATTGCACAGGTCTGGGGATTTCAAATCCCTGCCACTTTCTCTCCTCTCCTTGCAGGGATGACAGTTTCAGACTAGAGGGCTTTTGATTGCTTAGCATCATCACATGGATAGTGCTGACCAATCGGATGCCGTTTAGCCTGTACTGTCATTTCTGCAAGGAGAGGAAAGAAAGCCGTTGCACAGGTCTGGGGATTTCAAATCCCTCCCGCTTTCTCTCTGCTTGCAGGGATGACAGTTTCGGACTAGAGGGCTTTTGATTGCTTAGCATCATCACATGGATAGTGCAGACCAATCGGATGCTGTCTAGCCTGTACTGTCATTTCTGCAAGGAGAGGAAAGAAAGCCGTTGCACAGGTCTGGGGATTTCAAATCCCTCCCGCTTTCTCTCCTCTCTTTGCAGGGATGACAGTTTGGACTAGAGGGCTTTTGATTGCTTAGCATCATCACATGGATAGTGCTGACCAATCTGATGCCGTCTAGCCTGTACTGTCATTCCTACAAGGAGAGGAAAGAAAGCAGTTGCATAGGTCTGGGGATTTCAAATCCCTACCACTTTCTCTCCGCTCCTTGCAGGGATGACCGTTTGGACTAGAGGGCTTTTGATTGCTTAGCATCATCACACGGATAGTGCTGACCAATCAGATGCTGTCTATCCTGTACTGTCATTTCTACAAGGAGAGGAGAGAAAGCCGTTTCACAGGTCTGGGGATTTGCAGCTTTCTCTCCTTGCTGTAATGCCATTATGGGCTAGATGGATTCCGATTGGTCAGCACCATCCACGTGATGGTGCTGACCAATCAAAAGCACTCTAGCCCAAACTGTCATCCCTGCAAGGAGAAGAGAGAAAGCGGCGAGAATTTCCAACCCCCTCTGCTTTCTCTCCTCTGCTACTGCTGAGAATATGGAGCATTTTCCACCATAGTATACATCCCCACACGCCCACTCTGCGCTGCGGGAAACCTCCCTGCACCGCTCCTGTGTGAACTATGACCAGCTTGAGCTCACACAGGAGCAGTGGGGAAACCGCATGCGATTTGGACAGGAATCACATTCCTGTTCAAATCGCATCGTATTCTTTGCAGTGCAATTTGCTATCATACATTTTAGATTTAAGCAAATCGCACCCTAAAGTATCAGTACTCGGTATCGGCGAGTACTTGACTGAAAGTATTGGTACTCGCCGATCAAAAAAGTTTATCGGTGCATCCCTACTTTAACCCCCCTGGCGGTATTCCCGAGTGTAGCTTGGGGTCAATTATCAGTGCCAAAAGCGGTAACCCCGAGCTACACTTGGGAATACCCTGCAACATTGCTCTGGGATCCCTGTTTCACTTACCTTGTCCTGCGCTCCCGCCATCTCCTCTGGCCGATGCCGGCATCTGGGTTCCAGTCCCTGCGATGTCGGGACGTACGGGGGCCGGAACTGGCAGGAAATGTAAAAATTTTAAAAAGTGACATTCACTAAAATGACATAGTAAAACATTCCTGTATCAAACCATTTCACATACATTTTGTCCCGAGTGCTTTGTCCGGCGCCCTGCCTGCATTATTACTGTTCTTTCTGCCTGGAGACTGAGAAACGTCCATGGCGTCCAAAAAGCGTCCCTTTAGGTCAAAAGCGGTTTTAGACCGGCTAGAGAACAGCGATAGTAAATCAGAACCACTTGCAGAATTGAGTGATAATGATTCGTGGGGGAAATTCCTCATCAGACACTGAAAACGATTCTGCGACTTTGCTCAGCGATGTGCGAACTTGGCGCTATATTTGAAATGTCAGTGTTTTTGGTTTGATTATATTATTGAATTACATTTATTATTATTATTATTATTATTTTTTATGATTATTAAATTATAATTTATGATTTCGTGTTTCAAATTTTATCATATCCGGGATGTTTACTAGACTCTTTTTCGGACAGATTTCAGTGAGTTATTCCTAAAAATTACAGGCCTGCAAAAAAAAAAACAACAAAAAAAATGTACCGCTTTGAGCACAGAAATGCTGACATAATCCGACCGCTAGGGAGGTTAAAGGAAAAGTAAAAAATGACACAGAAATGTGGATCTTCTGCTGTATGAGATGATGTATGAAGCAAGGGGGTGTCCAGGGGGGAGATTTGAAAAGATATGGTTCAGGTGGGTGGATTCCAATGACAATCCTTAGGCGATGAGGATGGTTTTCTGGCGAGGGGGGGGGGGGGTGCTAGGAGGTGAAATGAATCCCAGACACGGTCTGTTTTTTTTTTTTTTTTGCTTTTGGATGGGTGGAGAAGCTGTATCCTGGTTAGTTTTTTTTTTTTCCTATTGTTGGGGGGGGGGGGGTGGGTTAGTTTTGGTTTTGGTCTTTCCTCATGTTTGAGGATCTTTTCAAATGGTTAGGGTTTGGTTGAGTTGTTTTTTTTTTTTTTTTTCATGTTTATGCATAAAATAAATGCTTTATGTGAATGTGATAATAATCACCCTATACTAAGGCTGGCCATTGGGTCGGCCGATAAACAAAAAATCGGTCGTTGCTGGCTGCTGCCATCAATGTCCATGAAAAACGGTAGTTTTTCATGGAGTTTCCAGCATGACCGATAATACAAAACGAGAAAATCCGCACAAAACGGGCGACGGGCTGGCCCCACTAATGGTGTGAATATCGGCCGATTGTTTTTTAATTGTTTTTTTGTTTTGTTTTTTTTTTTTTTGTGCGGATGGAAATTCGGCCGATAAACGACCCGTCTATGGCCTGCATAAGTGAAATTGTGTGTCTCTGATCTGTTTTGCCAGACAATGGTTTGGGTGTAAACTGGATACGTCATACAGACTGGATTCGTTTAGCATTCTTATTGTATTACTGATTTGATGATGGTTTTTGATTTGCAAGCATAATTCTGTTCTGTAACTGTTGGCATATGGCAATAAAAAAAGTTTTAAAAAAAAAAGACGCAGAACATGAAAATGCAATTATTTTAGTAAATGTAAACTGCTAAATACCTTTTTTCATCAGCAGTTAGAGCAGTCTTGTGACTTCTATCAGTGTCCAGCAGAGCACTGGTTAATCTGTAAGAGGAGTTTTGCTCTAGGAGGATGCAGAACCCCTGACCCTCTCTCTGGACAGAGCTGTGCTGATCACATGCACTCTCCCTAGAAAAAAAAAATCTTTAGCAATACACACCAAACTGAGCATGTGCAGACTTGCCACTGCTACTCTTAACTTTGGCAGATGGATTGGAGACAGTAGAAGAAGGGGAGGATCAAAGAAGACAGGATCAAACAGCTTTTTTACACAATGCGGAGGATTAACCCCTTAGGTTCCACAGTGAGTGTAATGAGCATGCTTTACTGCATATACAGACTGATTGTACTGTTGTGGGTTTAGGAACACTTTAGGTAGTGGATGTGTATGGATCAGGGGCAGACTGACTATTTGTAAATTTGGGCACTGCCCGAGGGCCCGGGGTCAGTAGGGGGCCCCATGAGATGCCCCTGTTACCTTTTTCATAGGGTTTTTTGAGTTTTGGCAAGGACACAGGGGCCCCATGATCCCCTATTGCCTGGGGGCCCCATGAGTTGTCAGTCCGTCCCGGTATGGGTTATTTTTGAAGAATAAGGATATCATTTAGTAGGACTTTCCCTGCTCCTTTATGTCTAGGCCACGGGTGTCAAACTGGCAGCCCTCCAGCAGTTGCCAAACTACAAGTCCCATGAGGCATTGCAAGATTGACCGTTACAAGCATGACTCCCAAATCCAGGGGCATGATGGGACTTGTAGTTTTGCAACACCTGGATGGCCGCCAGTTTGACACCCCTGGTCTAGGGGATAGTAAAACACTTTTCTGTACCCGATCCTCCACTCCCCTTTCAGCAGACAGTGCTTCCCTGTGGTGTAGCAGTGACCTTTCCCTTGGCGTCCAGTACAGGGCTATGGACTCTGCACTGGTCTCGATGATGCCAGAGGACCTTAGCCTGCTCCAGTGCTTAGGGTATTGGTCTAGCAGCATGGAGGAGTCTGCTGGAGCAGAGGATCAGGTAAATAAAAAGTGCTTCCCCGAATCCTCTAGACCTAAACCAGCAGTTAACTCTTGCACTGTGGATGCAGCCCAATTGCAAGAAAGGAGTTCTAGGTTTTCCTGGAGTGCAGCTTTCAGTTTTTGTTTTCGGGGTTAACGCCACTGTGAGAGCGCTTGGTTGCTGAGCGCCGTCTGTCAGTGACAGTCCTTTAACCAGTTGGCCTCCGCCCTACAGCAGAAATACTGTGTGTGTGTGTTAATGTGCATAAAGAAGCCAAGGAAAGATGGAAAAATCTCCAAAAGGCATCAAATTACAGATTAGACATTCTTATAATATGTCAACAAAAGATTAGATTTTATTTCCATCACTTACACTTTCAAAATAACAGAAAACAAATGTAATTAAGAAATGGCAGTCATCAGGAACAGTGGAAGTTAAAGCAAGATCTGGAAGACCAAGAAAAATATCAGACAGAACAGCTTGCAGGATTGTGAGAAAAACAATTCAAAACCCACGTTTGACTGCACGATCCCTCCAGAAAGATCTGGCAGACACTGGAGTTGTGGTACACTATTCCACTATAAAGAGATACTTGTACAAATATGGTCTTCATGGAAGAGTCATCAGAAGAAAACCTCTTCTACGTCCTCACCACAAAAATCATTGTTTGAACTTTGCAAATGAACATATAGACAAGCCTGATGCATTTTGGAAACAAGTTCTGTGGACCGATGAGGTTAAAATTGAACTTTTTGGCCGGAATGAGCAAAGGTACGTTTGGAGAAGAAGGGGCACAGAATTTAATGAAAAGAACCTCTGTCCAACTGTTAAGCATGGGGTTGGATCAATCATGCTTTGGGGTTGTGTTGCAGCCAGTGGCACAGGGAACATCTCCCGAGTAGAAGGAAAAATGGATTCAATAAAATTTCAGCAAATTTTGGATGGTAACTTGATGCCATCTGTGAAAAAGCTGAAGTTAAAGAGAGGATGGCTTCTACAAATGGATAATGATCCTAAACACACCTCGAAATCCACGGGGGATTACATCAAGAGGCGTAAACTGAAGGTTTTGCCATGGCCTTCACAATCTCCTGACCTCAACATAATTGAAAATCTATGGATAGACCTTAAAAGAGCAGTGCGTGACAGACAGCCCAGAAATCTCAAAGAACTGGAAGACTTTTGTAAGGAAGAATGGGCAAAGATACCTCAAACAAGAATTGAAAGACTCTTGGCTGGCTACAAAAAGCGATTACAAGCTGTGATACTTGCCAAAGGGGGCAGTACAAGATATTAACTCTGCAGGGTGCCCAAACTTTTGCAGACGCCATTTTTTTGTTTTCTGTTATTTTGAAAGTGTAAATGATGGAAATAAAATCTAACTTTTGTTGACATATTATAAGAATGTCTAATCTGTAATTTGATGCCTTTTGGAGATTCTTCCATCTTTCCTTGGCTTCTTTATGCACATTAACACAAATTTTTAGCTGGGGTGCCCAAAACTTTTGATCCCCACTGTATGTGTATGTATGTATGTTTGTGTGTGTGTGTGTGTGTGTGTATATGTATGTGATTTGCATTTCCGGGTAGGGGGCGCTTGTGTGCGCACCGCCCTACCCTCCTACGGATGTCAATGACCGGTTCCCGGCCGGAGATTCTCCGCCGGCAGCCAGCAATTGACGTGTAACACTGACAGGGGAGAGACCTGAGTGGAAACACAAGTCTCTCTCCTGCCAGCAGTAACCTGCTGCTGTGCATTTTTCTGCACTGCAGAGAAATACACAGCAGCATGTTTCCCTAGTAAAACAGCACACAGTTAACCCTTTGATCACCCCACATGTTAACCCCTTCCTGCCCAGTGTCAGTACTACAGTGTCAGTGATTTTATTAACACAGATCACTGTATTGGTGTCACTGGGGATGTCAGTGACACCAAGTCAATTCCCACCCGGTGTCAGAATGCCCGCCGCAGTCCCGCTATAAGTCGCTGATTGCCGCCATTACTAGTATTAAAACAAAAAAAAAAAAATTCCAGTATCTATACCTCCATTTGTATACGCTATAACTTTTGCGTAAACCAATTAATTTACACGTATTGGGATTTTTTTTCTTAGCAAAGACATGGAGCAGAATACATTTTGGCCTAAATTTAAGATGAAATTTTTGATATTTTTTTTTTTTACTGGGAAAAAGCAAAAAGTCAAAAATATAGTTTTTTTTTTTTTTTCAAAATTGTCAGTCTTTTTTTTTGTTGCGCAAAAAATGCAGAGGCGATCAAATACCACCAAAAAGCTCTATTTGTGGGGAAAAAAAGGACATACATTTCATTTGGGTGCAGCGTTGCATGAACACGCAATTGTCAGTTAAAATAACGCCATAACACAAAAAAAAAAAAAGGCCTGGTCAGGAAGGGGGGTGAATCTTCTAGAAGGGAAGTGGTTTAAGTGTTAGTAAACCCACAACAGTACAATCAGCCTGTATATGCAGTAAAGCATGCTTGTTATACTCACTGTGGAACCTAAGGGGTTAATATTCTGCATTGTGTAAAAAGGCTGTTTTATCCTGACTTCTCTGATCCTCCCCTCCCAGTGTCCCCCTCTTATCTCCTGATAAGGCATATCGGGTGGGGTCACTCTGCACATGCTCAGTTTGGTGTGTATTGCTAGAGAGGGTTTTCTTTTTTTCTTGGGAGAGTGATCAGCACAGAGCCAATCAGCACTGTCCAGACAGAGGTCAGGGGTTCTGCATCCTCCTAGAACAGAATGAAAACTCCTCCTACAAGCTTTAACCAGTGCTCTGCTGGACCCCGATAGAAGTCACAAGACCTAACTACTAATGAGAAAAGGTATTTTCCATGTTGTGTGTACTGTGGGAGAGCGGATATAGTGAATGCAGGGTCTAGGGAGACTGGATATAGTGAATGCAGGGTCCGGAGAGACTGGATATAGTGAATGCAGGGTCCAGGGAGAGCGGATATAGTGAATGCAGAGTCCAGGGAGACCAGATATAGTGAATGCGGGGTCCGAAGAGACCAGATATAGTGAATGCAGGGTCCGGGGAGACCGGATATAGTGAATGCAGGGTCCGGGGAGACCAGATATAGTGAATGCGGGGTCCGGGGAGACCGGATATAGTGAATGCGGGGTCCGGGGAGAGCGGATATAGTGAATGCGGGGTCCGGGGAGAGCGGATATAGTGAATGCGGGGTCCGGGGAGAGCGGATATAGTGAATGCGGGGTCCGGGGAGAGCGGATATAGTGAATGCAGGGTCCGGGGATCTGAGGAGACCAGATATAGTGAATGCAGGGTCCATGGTTTGATAAAATCCTGCCCATTGAGAGTACAGGTCGGTAGTGACTATAGGACAGGTGCTCTTTAACAGCGTGTGGTCCTTGTGTGGGGGTGACATGTGGATGTATTGTCCTAGAGAGGGAGCTGCAGATCATGCATTGTGCGCTGTGACTTTTCCAGGGTAGGTACACAGGAATTCCTAGGGGGGGATCGGCAGTACAAGCAAAGAGTGTAGAAAGTTTTTGCTGCATTGCAGAGTCTGTGAGCGGAGTGTGATCGCATCGCCTGCAGGATGGAGAAGTGGAGAGGAAGGATCACTTCCTGCATTCTGCACCTTCCATGACATCGTCCCCCAGCCCATCTACACCTCTTCTCACCACTGGGGCCCTGAATGGTGTCTGGAGGGGATGGGCTGCCTGCCTCTGGGGGGCCCACGTGCACAGAATAATTCATCGGAGTCATTAAAGCTGAACTCCGGGACTGTGGGGGGGGGATGCCCTTGCATTGTGGCTCACAGTACTGCAAGGGTTAAAGTGTATCTGTGGTTAGAATGTGAGATCAGATCTTTATTTCCATATTGGATTTCAGTGATTTCTACCCTACTTCTAATAATCTGAAGTTTCTGAAGATGCCCACAACATTTACAGTGTTACTGAACCCACAACAGTACAATCAGTCTGTAGATGCAGTAAAGCATGCTTGTTATACTCACTGTGGAACCTAAAGGGTTAATCTTCTGCATTGTGTAAAAAGGCTGCTTAATCCTGACTTCTCTGATCCTCCCCTTCTTCCAGTGTCTCCCCCGATAAGACATATCATGTAGGGGGTCACTTTGTACATGCTCAGTTTGGTGTGTGTTGCTAGAGAGGTTTTTTTTTTTTTTGGGAGAGTGCATGTGATCAGTACAGGGCCAATCAACAGAGGTCAGGGGTTCTGCATCCTCCTAGAGCAGACAGAAAACTCCTCCTACAAGCTTTAACTAGTGCTCTGCTGGACACTGATAGACGTCACAAGACTGATATATACTGCTGCTGAGAAAAGGTATTTAAAAGGTTATACACTGCTCAAAAGAAATGAAAGGAAGACTTTGTAATCAGAGTCTAGCATCAAGTCATTGAAACTCCTGGGATATTGATCTGGTCAGGTAAATTGCAGAGGGGGATGGTAATCAGTTTCAGCTGCTTTGGTGCTAATGAAATGAACAACAGGCGCACTAGATGGACAACAATGAGACGACTCCCAAAACAGGAATGGTTTTACAGGTGGAAGCCACTGACATTTTTTTCCCTACTCCTCTTTTCACTAGTTTTGCATTTGTCTAGGGTCAGTGTCACTACTGGTAGCATGAGGCCATACCTGGACCCTACAGAGGTTGCACAGGCAATCCAAATCCTCCAGGATGGCACATCAATACGTGTCATTGCCAGAAGGTTTGCTGTGTCTCCCAGCACAGTCTCAAGAGCATGGAGGAGATTCCAGGAGACAGACAGTTACTCTAGGAGAGCTGGACAGGGCAGTAGAAGGTCCTTAACCCATCAGCAGGACCGGTATCTGCTCCTTTGTGCAAGGAGGACCAGGATGAGCCCTGCCACAGCCCTACAAAATGACCTCCAGCAGGCCACTGGTGTGAATGTCTCTGACCAAACAATCAGAAACAGACTTCATGAGGGCGGCCTGAGGGCCCGACATCCTCTAGTGGGCCCTGTGCTCACTGCCCAGCACCATAAAGCTGGATTGGCATTTGCCATTGAACACCAGAATTGGCAGGTCCACCACTGGCGCTCTGTGCTTTTCACAGATGAGAGCAGGTTCACCCTGAGCACGTGATAGACGTGAAACTTTTTAATCAAGGTACGCTGTTCTTCTGAACAATGTCTGGAACGACCCATTTTCCTCAGAATTTCAGAGAGAAATGCACTGTAACCAGCATGTCCAACATTTGCTGCCTTCCTTCCTTAAATAAGGGCAAAAATTGCCACCTGTTTTTTAAAGAATGAATGACCTCACTAATAGAACTCCACACTGCTATTATTTTGAACATGCCCCTTTCAATGAGTGATTCAATTACACAGAATCAGCAGCATGCATGTCATGACTGTTGGGTCTGTTGGATTTCTATTACTCTACTACACCTGCTAGGAAATTATTTGCCATGTAGAAATATCATTTCTATCAAAAACAGTAATTGATCCGGTTAGTGATGTCTGACGGCTATTATTTTGAACACAACTGTATATTGTACATTCACATCAGTCCCTAACCCTCAAGGGGTGTACAATCTAAGGTCCCAAACTCACATTCATACATACACATACTAGGGCCAATGTGAACAAGAGCTAATTCACCTACCAGCATGTCTTTGGAGCGTGGGAGGAAACTGGAGTACCTGGAGGAAACCCACGCAGGCACAATGAGAACATGCAAACTCCAGGCAGGTGGTGCTGTGGTTGGGATTCGAACCAACGACCCTAGTACTGCCAGGCAGAAGTGCTAACCACTGTGTTGCCCACCGAATATAAAAAAACCCAAAAACCTTCTACAAACATTCGCGCACAAAGTGCAGCGCGATCGTAAAACATGAAACAGTGATCAATACAATAGATAAATGTAAAAGCAAAAATCATTCCTTTCCAAAGAGCAGTCTGTGCTCAGAATAAAACAAGTCCACGAGAATGCAGGAGGTGTTTCCAAACTCCGAGAGTCCAGTAGAACGAACTCCAGAAGGGAAACCCCAGGAATCCAGTGAGGACTGGAGTGAGATTGGGTGCTTACCGGAATCGGCTGCCTTTCAAACGAATGAAAAGCCGACAGCGCTCTAGGGATAAATCCCAAACAAACCCACAATGGATGATGAAACCGCACTCTGACCCCCGCCTGCACTCCAACTGCACTCCCAATCCATGGGAACATATACAATAAAAATGCTGATAGTGCAGTATTGTGATGGGAGTGGCTTTGGGTGGGGGGCCCATGGAACACAGCTCACTTGGGAGAGGTGGGGAGACTCCTGTCCCAGCTCCCCATATCCCTCTTATGTGTAAGTCACCCTGTGCCTGTTAGGGCTACAGGGTGATCTGTCCTAATATTGTGTAGATGTGTTTTGGAGATAGGTGGGGTGGGGGTTGTGGATTGTTTAATACCATGTGGTTGCATCCCATTGTTCTATTGTATGTCTTGCTTGGGAGCAAATGTTTATGGGATGTATGTGTTTATGTGTATTGGCTTGGTGGGGGGTGTTTCCAGCAGCCTCCCTCCTGATGGCACTGTCTGTTGGTTTGTCTCTTGTTACTAAAGGTAGATTGCCCCACCCTGTGTTGTCATGCAGGGAGGGGGGGTTGTTCTCTTGAATGTATATATCTTGTATCTGTGTTAAAATAAAGTAGTCTATTTCTTGGTTTATTTCAAGACTGGTGTCGTCTAGTCTTGTATGGGCAGCTGTGGTGTCTGTGGTTGGTGTTAGGACGGGGAAGCGGTATCCTAGCAGAAGTACCCAAGCGCAGACTGGGTCGGTTCCGTGACAAGTATATCCTTATACAAAATTAATTTGAGATGAGAAAATGTATGAAGTAAAAAAGAAAAGAAAAAAAAATGCATTAAAATTCCATAAGTTGCAGCATTCATAGTATCAACAGTGAGTTCCTTTCGGCTGCTATGCATGGTGACGTCACATTAGACACCACCCAACGTGTTTCGTCATACGTTTGACGTTGTCAGGGTCAAGACTTTTAATATTAGTACTTTAACCTCTTAACGCCGACGTAACACAAATATGCGGCCTCACAGAACTGGGCTTTTTTCAGTGGGGTCACATATTTGCGTACCTGTCTTTGTGCTGGGAGCGCGCCGCACTGCGCTCTTCCAGAACAAACACTGGGATGTCACTGAGAGCCCCAAGTCCCGTCACATGATCGCTGTGATAGCCTCTGATTGGCTATCACAGTGATCAGTCACTGTACAGCCCGGCCCCCTTGTTTTTTTCTCTCTCTATGAATGGAGGAGAGACATACATTGTATCTTTCTAACTCCTGGCATAAAGGGGAAAAAAACCTTTGTTAAAAATAAATATTTGAAAATAAAATAAAAAATAAAGAAAAAATACCTAGATGAAGGTTTGAATTAGTTCAGTGCCAGGGTTAGTGTTTGGGTCAGAGTCAAGGGTCATTATTTATATATATATATATATATATATATATATATATATATATATATATATATATATATATATATATATATATACACATATACACAGTGAGGAACAGAAGTATTTGAACACGCTGCGATTTTGCAATTTTCACCAAGCTGCTTGGCAATTGCCCCGTAGCCCTTTCCAGCCTTGTGGAGTTCCACCATTTTGTCTCTGGTGTCTATTGACAGCTCTTTGGTCTTGCCCATGGTAGTAGTTGGCGTCTGACTGACTGTGGGGTGGACAGGTGTCTTTAAAGAGCTCAGACAGGTGCTACTAAGTTAGATTAATGAGTGGAGTAGAGGTGGACTTTTTAAAGGAACAGTAACAGGTCTTTGAGAGCCAGAATTCTTGCTGTTTCTCAGGTGTTCATATACTTCTGTTCAGCAGTGCAAGATAAATACATTCTTTATAAATCATACAATGTGATTTCCTGAATTTTTTTTTGTAATTCCGTCTCTCAGAGTGGGAATGCACCTACAATGTGAATTTCAGACCCCTCCATGATTTCTAAGTGGGAGAACTTGCAAAATCACAGGGTGTAAAAATACTTCTGTTCCTCACTGTATATATATGTGTGTATATATATATATATATATATATATATATATATATATATATATATATAATTTTTTTTTTTTTAATTGGTATTAGTGTCTGTGTGTTTTAGGTAAACAAAAAATAAAATGCGCACTACTGATTCTGGGCTGTACTACGGGTACAGACAACAAAGAACATACACATAGATGGTATCGCTGCGATCGTCAAGAGCTGGAAAATTTATTTTGGGTTGTTCTTTGGTGGTAGGTTATGGTAGTAACAAGAAACGCAGCTACATTTAAGGAAAAAAAAAAAAATTGTACTATTTTGGGTCAGTTTCCCTTTGATAATAAAAAAAAAAAAATCAGGAGATGGGAGCAGGAGAGTATATATTTTGGGTTGTTCTTTGGTGGTTGGTTATGGTAGTAGCAAGAAATATACAACTAAATTTAAAAAAAAAAATAAAAAAATAAAAAAAAATATATATATATATATATATATATATATATATATATATATATATATATATATTTTTTTTTTTTTAATTTTTTTTTTTACTCTATTTCAGGCCAGTTTTCCTTTGATTAAAAAAAAAAACCAGGAGATATCCATTACCATTTACCACCAAATGAAAGCCCAATTTGTCCTGAAAAAAACGCGGTATAATCCACCTGGATGTACAAAGTAGTTGTGATGATATGGACGGTTATACTAACACATGTCAACGTTGCAAAATTGTGCTTGGACATTTAGATTTGTTTTACCCTTAGGCATGAAGGGGTTAAAGGGATAGTGCACATCTCAATGCTCACAGATAATTTAGTAGCGCTGTATTATTTTCCTTAGCGGCTGGCAGTGGTCTGAGATGAGAACTCCCCTCGTGTCTGGGTGATTTCTTTCACTTTTTTGTGTTTTCAAGTCCAGATGTAAAGGGAAATGTCAGCAGCAACAAATAAACTGATGAGGGTTCTAACCTTTCCCTACTTTTATCAAAATTAAGAAAAAAAGCTTTTCACGTGGTCTCCTTTATCCCAGGTTCACACTGATGCGGAGCGGTACATCGCATGTGACGCGCACAGGAAACGCACCGCATTTTTGTGTA
Source organism: Staurois parvus (assembly GCF_062004578.1). Classification (NCBI taxonomy): domain Eukaryota; kingdom Metazoa; phylum Chordata; class Amphibia; order Anura; family Ranidae; genus Staurois; species Staurois parvus. The sequence continues at coordinate 120,331 of NW_028318926.1, forward strand.
AATCACATGTGACTTCTGTGCAGTGCGATTTGAGCCATACATTTTGTATGGTTTAAATCGCACCGCAATCCACACCAAAAAAGCGCAGGGCCCTTATTTTTGTCCGCACCAGAATCAGATGAACACTCATGCGGTCCGATTCTGCACATCGCAACACAGTTTTCATACTGATTTCGGGGTGTCATTAACTTAAAATACACACCCACAGCGGTTCGTGTGAACGGGGTGCGATTATGATGCGGTGCGGAAATCTGCACAGAAACCGATGTGATTTGCGCACCGCATCAGCGTGAACCCGGGCTGAAAGCGGTTCATCAGTCACATACACATACTGTAGCTGCTGACTTTTAATAAGCAGCCATTTACCTGTCCCGGCTGGTTTCACTGGTCTTTGGTCCCCGGTGGGCAGCTGGCTATGGCTGCTTGCTGCTTCACACCTTGCTGCACTTTGTGGTTGGTCCTGCTGCCTTCTGGGACCTGTGATGTGTCCCAGAAAGCTATGGGGGCGGCGGGGGGGGGGGGGGGGGGGGGTACTTCCGATCGGATTGCCTAGGTTAGGGGTGTCAAACTGGCAGCCCTCCAGCTATTGTGAAACTACAAGTCCCATCATGCCTCTGGGAGTCCTGCTTGTAACTGTCAATCTTGCAATGCCTCATGGGACTTGTAGTTTGAGAACAGCTGGAGGGCTGCCAGTTTGACACCCCTGGCATAGGTGATACAAGCAGAAATGGGAGTGGGTACCTGCCAAAACCAGGTACCCACCCCCCAAAAAATTTTAATTACGTGCCAAAGGTTAAAGAGGAGGAGGAGGGGGAGGAGGAGGAACAGCAGAACCTCCCCTTTTGGCCGAAGTTCCGCTTTAATCTGCTTAAATTTAACCTGCCCTGATTTCTCCTTTCCTCCCACCACATCAACATACATACTATTTTTTAACTAAAACCTTCCTTTTTTTCATTATATACTTTTTTTTAGAACTAGTGATGTCATCACTGGGCCTCTGTGCTTTTCTATGCAATGCAGACAGATTGGTAGGAGGGGCTAGCAGGGTGCTGTACAAAGCTTGGTAAAAACATTGCAGCACCTTGCCTCAGTGTTCGTCCGGCTGGCTCTTGCAAGGCAGTTTGCAAATATTAAAATGCCCTAGTGGATGTCAGTCTGGAGAAGCGTAAACTATGCTAGGTAATGTCCACTTTAGGTAATTGTGCTGCTCTAGGTAAAAGGCAATATAAAAATCGACCCCCCCCCCCCCTCCCCTGCGGAGAGACCCTGACACCGACCAACACCCCCCCAACCCATCCCCTTCCTGCAGAGAGGGCACGTGGCACCAACCAACAATACAATCCCCCCCCCCAATCCCCACAGAGGGACCCTGACACCGGCCAACAACCCCCACCCAATCTACTACCGCACCTGACAACAACCAACAATACACCCTACCCCCGGAGAGAGCCTGACATCGACCAAACACCCCCTCCAGGCTAAGAGAGCCTTCCATTGCCACCCCAACCCCTACACCCACCCCAGTGTGCAGTTTAATCAGAGTAAGCCATTTCAGTACCCGAGAGGAGCCGGTACAACTGTACAAGACTGAAAGGGAAGGATTGAGTTCACCTTGAAAGTGTTACTAAACCCAGGACCCTGCATTCACTGTATCTGGTCTGCCACAGTACACGGAACGTGGAGATGCAATTATTTTAGTAAATATAAAATGCTAAATACCTTTTCTCAAAAGGTTCAAGCCTACCAGCGATGCTGCCTTTAGGGGATTTAAAGAGATGCACGTTTTAGTTCAACGTGTACTCTGATATCTGGCTGCTTCTCTCTGGGGCTCTAGGATGGAGTCTGAGCTCCCAAGATGCATCTCTTTCCTTTTGCTCAGATTTATGGGAAAGTTTATTAACACTTATTAAAGTGTTACTAAATCCCGGACCCTGCATTCACTATATCCGCTCTCCCCAGACCCCGCATTCACTATATCTGGTCTCCCCGGACCCCGCATTCACTATATCCGGTCTCCCCGGACCCCGCATTCACTATATCCGGTCTCCCCGGACCCTGCATTCACTATATCCGGTCTCCCCGGACCCTGCATTCACTATATCCAGGCTCCCCGGACCCTGCATTCACTATATCTGGTCTCCCCGGACCCTGCATTCACTATATCCGCTCTCCCCGGACCCTGCATTCGCTATATCCGCTCTCTCCCGACCCTGCATTCACTATATCTGGTCTCCCCAGACCCTGCATTCACTATATCCGCTCTCTCCGGACCCTGCATTCACTATATCCGCTCTCTCCGGATCCTGCATTCCCTATATCCGGTCTCCCCAGACCCTGAATTCCCTATATCCGGTCTCCCCAGACCCTGAATTCACTATATTCGGTCTCCCCGGACCCTGCAATCACTATATCCGGTCTCCCCAGACCCCGCATTCACTATATCCGCTCTCCCTGGACTCTGCATTCACCATATCCGCTCTCTCTCCGGACCCCTCATTCACTATATCTGGTCTCCCCGGACTCTGCATTCACTATATCTGCTCTCTCCAGACCCTGCATTCACCATATCTGGTCTCCCAGGACCCCGCATTCACTATATCCGGTCTCCCCGGACCCTGCATTCACTATATCCGGTCTCCCCGGACCCTGCATTCACTATATCCGGTCTCCCCGGACCCTGCATTCACTATATCCGGTCTCCCCGGACCCTGCATTTTCTATATTTATATATGATCTCCCACAGTACACACAACATGGAAATGCAATTATTTTAGTAAATATAAACTGCTAAATACCTTTTCTCATCAGCAGTATACAGCAGTCTTGTGACTTCTATCAGTGTCCAGCAGAGCACTGGTTAAAGCTTATAGGAGGAGTTTTCTTTCTCCTCTAGGAGGATGCAGAACCCCTGATCTCTGTCTTGACAGTGCTGATTGGCCCTGTGCTGATCACATGCACTCTTCCAAGGAAAAAACAAAAACCTCGAGCAATACACATAAAACTGAGCATGTGCAGAGTGACTCCACACAATATATCTTATCAGGAGATAAGAGGGTGAACACTGGAAGAAGGGGAGGATCAGAGAAGACAGGATCAAACTGCGTTTTTACACAATGCGGAGGATTAACCCCTTAGGTTCCTCAGGGAGTATAACAAGCATGCTTTCCTGCATATACAGACTGATTTTTATTGCTGTGGGTTTAGTAACACTTTAAGGACTCCTCTACCCATCATATGTTTCCTGTAGGGGAATGACTTTTTTTTTTGTCGATCTCATTCTCTTACCTTCCATCTGGGCGGAGGGCTGTGACACTTTGTGGAGTGCGGATGAACATTCTATTCTCAGCGGAGGATTCTGGGAGTTTCCAGCTCCAGACACTGGCACTGAGTCGGCCTAATAACAGCTTTCCCTTGTGGTAATGTCAGTAATGGAGGGTTTGTTCTGTGCTGACAGTGGAGGATAATAAACGGCTTGTTGTGGTCTCATTGTAGCCGTGATTGCGGAGAGGGGAGCTGCACAACTTGTGTTTATTCTGTTAGGATGAAGGAACATATAGGAAAGATTTATGTCCTACAGAGAAAGTGCTCTACACCTCCCATATCACTGATCCTATTATCCGGTTACAGAGCAGAAAACAAACAAGAAAACACATCTCATCTCCAGCATTGTAAAAGAAGATGTAGACCCAGGGGCGGACTGACCATTGGAGCATTCGGGCACTGCCCGAGGGCCCGGGGTCAGTAGGGGGCCCCATGAGATGCCTCTGGTACCTTTCATTGGCTTTTTCATAGGCTTTTTTGGGTGTGGGCGAGGACACAGGGGCCCCATGAGTTGTCAGTCCGCCCCTGTGTAGACCTGAACCCAATGACATTTGCTAAAATACTTTGAGATGTGTCTTAGAAAAAACAGTTTGCACAACAGTTCATCCAATAAAAGTGCATCTAGACTCCTTCTGTGCCAGTGAGCCAGAAAACGATTCTTATTAGGCTATTTCTTGTGCTGGGTGAAAGTTATTCATTGATTTAAAATAAATAAATACCGCATTTGGCCACTAGATGGCGAATAATTCCATAGAAATGGCTTATAATTCTTAACGCCATCTAGTGGCCAAATGTATATTTACAACACTTTATTCAGCTATTTTGAATTATCCCCTTCCTGCCTGCCCTGGCATCCCTTTTTGATTCTGGTTCTGAATGCCCCGAGGGTGGGAAGGATCAGTGATCATGTGATCACTTTGATTGGCTGTCACAGTGGTCACATGTTTGGTAGCTGCTACCCAACCCCACCCCCCCCCCATCCTGGCTCCTGATCGTTGGTAGGAGCCAAGAGCTGGGATTGCACACAAGTATAGGCTGCTCAGAGACGTATATATGCGTCGTTTACTGCAGCGATGTTTGCATGACATTTCTCTGGGTTTCCTGATGGAGCAGTAAGTCATGCCTGCAAGATGTAGCCTCCATCGGAGGCCTGTGTGATGTGGTGACACCACAGTCGTACAATTAGGAGATAGGGACAGTGTGTTGTCACCCTATAACTGGAAGAACCTGGAGAGGGCCGGTACAACTGTGCAAGACTGAAGGGAAGGCTGGAATTCAGCATACTTCCATAGGCGTGCACAGGGGGTGTGCCGGATGTGTCTAATCACTCCGTGCGCATTAGCATTATCGCTCTGTGTGCCGGCAGGGAAAGGACAAAGGTCTCTGATCAGCTCTGCCATGAGAGAAATGCTGCTGCACTTCTATCTCACTGTGACCGGCTCTGTCATAAGAGCACGCGTGTGTGTGTATGTACAGTCAGGTCCATAAATATTGGGACATTGACACAATTCTAACATTTTTGGCTCTATACACCACCACAATGGATTTGAAATGAAACGAACAAGATGTGGTTTAACTGCAGACTGTCAGCTTTAATTTGAGGGTATTTACATCCAAATCAGGTGAACGGTGTAGGAATTACAACAGTTTGCATATGTGCATCCCACTTATTAAGGGACCAAAAGTAATGGGACAGTTAGCTTCTCAGCTGTTCCATGGCCAGGTGTGTGTTATTCCCTCATTATCCCAATTACAATGAGCAGATAAAAGGTCCAGAGTTCATTTCAAGTGTGCTATTTGCATTTGGAATCTGTTGCTGTCAACTCTCAAGATGAGATCCAAAGAGCTGTCACTATCAGTGAAGCAAGCCATCATTAGGCTGAAAAACAAAACAAACCCATCAGAGAGATAGCAAAAACATTAGGCGTGGCCAAAACAACTGTTTGGAACATTCTTAAAAAGAAGGAACGCACCGGTGAGCTCAGCAACACCAAAAGACCCGGAAGACCACGGAAAACAACTGTGATGGATGACCGAAGAATTCTTTCCCTGGTGAAGAAAACACCTTTCACAACAGTTGGCCAGATCAAGAACACTCTCCAGGAGGTAGATGTATGTGTGTCAAAGTCAACAATCAAGAGAAGACTTCACCAGAGTGAATACAGAGGGTTCACCACAAGATGTAAACCATTGGTGAGCCTCAAAAACAGGAAGGCCAGATTAGAGTTTGCCAAACGACATCTAAAAAAGCCTTCACAGTTCTGGAACAACATCCTATGGACAGAGGAGACCAAGATCAACTTGTACCAGAGTGATGGGAAGAGAAGAGGATGGAGAAGGAAAGGAACTGCTCATGATCCTAAGCTTACCACCTCATCAGTGAAGCATGGTGGTGGTAGTGTCATGGCGTGGGCATGTATGGCTGCCAATGGAACTGGTTCTCTTGTATTTATTGATGATGTGACTGCTGACAAAAGCAGCAGGATGAATTGTGAAGTGTTTCGGGAATATTATCTGCTCATATTCAGCCAAATGATTCACAACTCATTGGACGCTTCACAGTGCAGATGGACAATGACCCAAAGCAGACTGCAAAAGCAACCAAAGAGTTTTTTAAGGGAAAGAAGTGGAATGTTATGCAATGGCCAAGTCAATCACCTGACCTGAATCCGATTGAGCATGCATTTCACTTGCTGAAGACAAAACTGAAGGGAAAATGCCCCAAGAACAAGCAGGAACTGAAGACAGTTGCAGTAGAGGCCTGGCAGAGCATCACCAGGGATGAAACCCAGCGTCTGGTGATGTCTATGCGTTCCAGACTTCAGGCTGTAATTGACTGCAAAGGATTTGCAACCAAGTAATAAAAAGTGAAAGTTTGATTTATGATTAATATTCTGTCCCATTACTTTTGGTCCCTTAACAAGTGGGAGGCACATATGCAAACTGTTGTAATTCCTACACCATTCACCTGATTTGGATGTAAATACCCTCAAATTAAAGCTGACAGTCTGCAGTTAAAGCACATCTTGTTCATTTCATTTCAAATCCATTGTGGTGGTGTATAGAGCCAAAAATGTTAGAATTGTGTCCATGTCCCAATATTTATGGACCTGACTGTATATGTGTGTGTGTATGTGTACAGTGGGGCAAAAAAGTATTTATTCAGCCACCAATTGTGCAAGTTCTCCCACTTACAAAGATGAGAGAGACCTGTAATTGGCATCATAGGTAGACCTCAACTATGAGAAACAAAATGAGAAAACCAATCCAGACAATCACTTTGGCTGATTTGGAAAGAATTTATTTGCAAATTATGGTGGAAAATAAGTATTTGGTCACCTACAAACAAGCAAGATTTCTGGCTCTCACAGACCTGTACCTTCTTCTTTAAGAGGCTCCTCTGTCCTGCACTCATTACCTGTATCAATGGCACCTGTTAGAACTTGTTATCAGTATAAAAGACACCTGTCCACAACCTCAAATGGTCACACTCCAAACTCCACTATGGTGAAGACCAAAGAGCTGTCGAAGGACACCAGAAACACAATTGTAGACCTGCACCAGGCTGGGAAGACTGAATCTGCAATAGGCAAGCAGCTTGGTGTGAACAAATCAACTGTGGGAGCAATAATTAGAAAATGGAAGACATACAAGACCACTGATAATCTCCCTCGATCTGGGGCTCCACGCACAATCTCACCCCGTGGGGTCAAAATGATCACAAGAACGGTGAGCAAAAATCCCAGGACCACACGGGGGGGACCTAGTGAATGACCTGCAGAGAGCTGGGACCAACGTAACAAAGGTTACCATCAGTAACACACTACGCCGCCAGGGACTCAGATCCTGCAGTGCCAGACGTGACCCCCTGCTTAAGCCAGTACATGTCCGGGCCCGTCTGAAGTTTGCTAGAGAGCATTTGGATGATCCAGAAGAGGATTGGGAGAATGTCATATGGTCAGATGAAACCAAAATAGAACTGTTTGGTAGAAACACAACTCGTCGTGTTTGGAGGAGAGAGAATGCTGAGTTGCATCCAAAGAACACCATACCTACTGTGAAGCATGAGGGTGGTAACATCATGATTTGGGGCTGTTTCTCCGCAAAGGGACCAGGACTGATCCATGTACAGGACGGAATGAATGGGGCCATGTATCGTGAGATTTTGAGTGCAAACCTCCTTCCATCAGCAGGGGCATTAAAGATGAAACGTGGCTGGGTCTTCCAACATGACAATGATCCCAAACATACTGTCCGGGCAATGAAGGAGTGGCTTCGTAAGAAGCATTTCAAGGTCCTGGAGTGGCCTAGCCAGTCTCCAGATCTCAACCCCATAGAAAACCTTTGGAGGGAGTTGAAAGTCCGTGTTGCCCAGCGACAGCCCCAAAACATCACTGCTCTAGAGGAGATCTGCATGGAGGATGGGCCAACATACCAGCAACAGTGTGTGCCAACCTTGTGAAGACTTACAGGAAACGTCTGACCTCTGTCATTGCCAGCAAAGGATATATAACAAAGTATTGAGATGAACTTTTCATATTCACCAAATACTTATTTTCCACCATAATTTGCAAATAAATTCTTTCCAAATCAGCCAATGTGATTGTCTGGATTTGTTTTCTCATTTTGTCTCTCATAGTTGAGGTCTACCTATGATGCCAATTACAGGCCTCTCTCATCTTTTTAAGTGGGAGAACTTGTACAATTGGTGGCTGACTAAATACTTTTTTGCCCAGCTGTGTGTGTGTGTGTATGTATGTATGTATGTATGTATGTATGTATGTATATATATATGTATGTATATATATATATATATATATATATATATATATATATATATGGTTGTGTATATGTGTGTATTCTCCCCCCTCTCTCTCCCTCTCTCTCTCTACCCCCTCCCCCCCTCTCTCTCCCTCTCCTCCCCTTCTCTCTCCCCCCTCTCTCTCCCCACTACCCCCCTCTCTGCCCCCCTCTCTCTCCCCCCGCTCTCCCTCCCCCTGCTCCCCCTCCCCCTCTCTCTCTCCACACACATGAACTTTAATGGCCCCCCAGTCTTAGTCCGTAGGGTTCAATATTGAGTTGGCCCCGCCCTTTGCAGCTATAACAGCTTCAACTCTTCTGGGAAGGCCGTCCACAAGGTTTAGGAGGGTGTCTATGGGAAGGTTGGACCATTCTTCCAGAAGCACATTTGTGAGGTCAGGCACTGATGTCGGGGGAGGAGGCCTGGCTCACAGTCTCCACTCTAATTCATCCCAAAGGTGTTCTATGGGGTTGAGGTCAGGACTCTGTGCAGGCCAGTCAAGTTCCTCCACCCCAAACTGGCTCATCTATGTCTTTATGGACCTTGCTTTGTGCACTGGTGTGCAGTCATGTTGGAACAGGAAGGGGCCATCCCCAAACTCTTCCCACAAAGTTGGGAGCATGAAATTGTCCAAAATGTCTCGGTATGCTGACGCCTTCAGAGTTCCCTTCACTGGAACTAGGGGGCCAAGCCCAACATCTGAAAAACAACCCCAGATCATAATCCCCCCTCCACCAAATGTAGTGATTGGTCACTCCAGAGAACATGTCTCCACTGCTCTAGAGTCCAGTGGCGGCGTGCTTTACACCACAGCATCCAACGCTTTGCATTGCACTTGGTGATGTAAGGCTTGGATGCAGCTGCTCGGCCATGGAAACCCATTCCATGAAGCTCTCTACACACTGTTGTTGTGCTAATCTGAAGGCCACACCAAGTTTGGAGGTCTTTAGCTATTGACTTTGCAGACAGTTGGTGATTTCTGCGCACTGTGCGCTTCAGCATGCGCTGACCCCGCCCTGTCATGTGACGTGGCCTACCACTTGGTGGCTGAGTTGCTGTTGTTCCCAGTTGCTTCCACTTTATTATAATCCCACTAACAGTTGAGCGTGGAATATTTAGTAGCCAGGAAATGTCACGGATGGACTTATTGCACAGGTGACAACCTATCACGGGACCAAGTGTGTATGCGTGTGCATATTTTTTATATATTTATATATATATATACATGCACGTGTGCTTGAGTTTTGGGGTGCACCCCTTATTGCAATAGGCTGCGCACGCCTTCATTATGGGGGAGGTGTGGGAGTCTGAGGACTCACTGTAGTAGAAGAAACATACAGCCACCTCACCGTTCTTTTGATTTGTTGCTCTGTAAATTGAAAGGTCGCTGGGAATAGAATCAGTGCCCACACTACCTGCAGTCACATTCATTTCTGCTAAAATCATTCTATATAGGAAGTGGAGCCTGTAGAGCAGGGTGACGTCATTCTATTGTGCCGGGGCGGCGTGACGTCTGATTACACCTCCGATAGACAGGGAGGGTGAAAGCTGCCATGTACACAGGTGTGTGCCTAATAATATCAAGAGGTACACACTGCCCCCCTCCCTCCCAGTTTATCATCTTCAATTGACAGCGCTATATAAGTATGTAATGCCACTGAAAGTGTTACTAAACCCACAACACTAAAATCGGTCTGTATACGCTGTAAAGCATGCTTGGTATACTCATTGTGGAACCTAAGAGGTTAAACCTCCGCATTGTGTAAATAGACTGTTTGATCCTGTCTTCTCTGATCCTCCCCTTCTTCCAGTGTCCCCCTCTTATCTCCTGATAAGACCTATCATGCGGAGTCACTCTGCACATACTCAGTTTAGCGTGTATTGCTAGAGCATGTGAGAGTGCATGTGATCAGCACAGGGCCAATCAGCACTGTCCAGACACAGGTCAAGGGTTCTGCATCCTCCTAGAGCAGAATGAAAACTCCTCCTACAAGCTTTAACCAATGCTCTGTTGGACACTGATAGAAGTGACAAGACTGCTATACACTGCTGATGAGAAAAGGTATTTAGCAGTTTATAATTACTATTTAAAATAATTGCATTTCTATGTTCTGTGTACTGTGGGAAACCAGATATAGTGAATGCAGAGTCAGGGGAGACCAGATATAGTGAATGCAGGGTCCGGGGAGACCGGATATAGTGAATGCAGGGTCTGGGGAGACCAGATATAGTGAATGCAGGATCCGGGGAGACCGGATATAGTGAATGCAGGGTCCGGGGAGACCTAATATAGTGAATGCATGGTCCAGGGAGACCAGATATAGTGAATGCAGGGTCCTGGGAGACCAGATATAGTGAATGCAGGGTCCGGGGAGACCGGATATAGGGAATGCAGGGTCCGGGGAGACCGGATGTAGTGAATGCAGAGTCCTGGGAGACCGGATATAGGGAATGCAGGGTCCGGGGAGAGCGGATATAGGGAATGCAGGGTCCGGGGAGAGCGGATATAGGGAATGCAGGGTCCGGGGAGAGCGGATATAGTGAATGCGGGGTCCGGTGTGACCGGATATAGGGAATGCAGGGTCCGGGGAGAGCGGATATAGGGAATGCGGGGGCCGGGGAGAGCGGATATAGTGAATGCGGGTCCGGGGAGAGCGGATATAGTGAATGCAGGGTCTGGGAACACCAGATATAGTGAATGCAGGGTCCGGGGAGAGCGGATATTGTGAATGCCGGGTCCGGGGAGAGCGGATATAGTGAATGCAGGGTCCGGGGAGACCGGATATAGTGAATGCAGGATCCGGGGTGACCAGATATAGTGAATGCGGGATCCGGGGTGACCGGATATAGGGAATGCAGGGTCCGGGGAGAGCGGATATAGTGAATGCGGGGTCCGGGGAGACCAGATATAGTGAATGCAGGGTCTGGGGAGAGCGGATATAGTGAATGCAGGGTCCGGGGAGAGCGGATATAGTGAATGCAGGGTCCGGGGAGAGCGGATATAGTGAATGCAGGGTCCGGGGAGAGCGGATATAGTGAATGCAGGGTCCGGGGAGAGCGGATATAGTGAATGCAGGGTCCGGGGTGACCGGATATAGTGAATGCAGGGTCCGGTGTGACCGCATATAGTGAATGCAGGGTCCGGGGTTTAGTAACACTTTAACAACACCCAGTACTCCCATGTGTATGACTGATACAATGTGCAGTTGGCAGCAATGTACCACACACAGCAGTCTCTTACAACAGCAGCTCTTTACGTAACACGGCAGTTTCTGTAGAATGGCGGAAGTGCCGTGTGATGTTGCAGCTCCCTTTTTTCATCAGTCTCTTGGAATGTGGCAACAGTCTCTTATATACAGTAGCAGCTGCATTTTGTTTTGTAGTGTAGCCGCTCCTTCTTATAACACGGCAGTCTCTTGTAGCGCGGCAGCGGTGGAAGCAGTGTGGAGGTGCAGGCTCTGTGCTTTGGGTGGCATGGGTTGAGAAGCCGATTTATAGGAGTGGTGGTTGGTGTCCAGTACAGGTCAGGTTGCAGACCTGACCATCTCTCCAGCTCATCTCTATTGTTCTGGATGTCATTTATAAATGAAAGAGGAACCTTCCCTGACCTTCCCCAGCTGAGATCATGACACACATCCAATCACGTCTAATTCTCTCTCTGCAGGATGATTGAAGAGAGCGGAAAGCGGAGGAGGACCATGGCAGAGAAGAGGCAGCTCTTCATGGAGATGAGTGAGTACCCCGCTGTGTTTGCACCCCATGTTTGTACAGCACTAGACAAGATGGTGGCGCTTATGTCAGACCTGTACTGGCCTTTAACCGCTTCACAACCGCGTTGTAACCGAATGATGCGGTTGTCCAGTTCTGGGAGGGCATCATATGACGTCCTCCCAGAATGCGCCCCCAGCACTCTACGGGATCGCTGTGTTCTATGGACACAACTGATCACATGATGAGCTAAAAGGCCAATCACAACGGCCTTTTACCACGTGATCAGCTGTGTCCAATGACAATGATGAATAAATGCAGTTGCTGGTTATCGGCAGCACTTTCCTCGTGCTGTCACAGCGTGAGGAAAGTACTGCCGATAACCGGCAAATGTCACAGAGTAGATCGGCATTGATGATCAATGCCCAGCAGTGTCCTCTCATCAGTGCCCATCATTGCTGTATATCAGTGCCTCCTCATAAATGCCCATCAGTGCCGCCTATCTGTGCTACCTAAGCTGTGCCCATCAGTGCAGCCTATCAGTGCCCATCAGTGCAGCCTCATCAACACACATCAGTGAAGAAGAAAAATTACCTGTTTGCAAAATTTTATAAATGGAAACGAAGACAAATTGTTTTTTTTTTCTTTTACAAATTGTTTTTCCTTTTTTTGTTTATAGTGCAAAAAATAAAACACCCCCAAATAAATACCACCAAAAGAAAGCTCTATTTGTGTGATAAAAATTTCATATGGGTACAGTGTTGCATGACCGCGCAATTGCTGTTCAAAGTGTGAGAGCGCTGAAAGCTGAAAATTGGCCTGGGCAGTAAGGGGGTAAAAGTGCCCGGTAGGCAAAGGGTTAAAGCGGACCTAAACCCTTATCTGATAATTGTTACTGCTACACACCTTTCAGACGGGCGGTCCAATGAAATCAGGCGGACCTGATTGGATAGTCGATGTATCTCTATGGGCAGCTCGGAGTACACAGACTTGTGGCCGTTTACATCCACCTACCTCGGGCTACGATCCAAACCTCTAAAAACAAAAATTAAAAATAAAAAAGGGGGAACATTCCAATTCCATTTAGGGTCCATTCACACCAGATGCAGTGGGACTGTGGTGAGCGGTAATAACCAATCAGCACCCAGCTGTCAATTCTGCAGTGGAAATGAAAAGACGATTCGGATTGGCTGCTGTGAGCAACATGACTTTTCTCATTAGTGCTAACTTCACACATAATACCCCAGCAGGCTTGTTCATTGATGTGAGGCATGTCAAATGCAGAACCTGTAGCTGTGGGACTATAATAAACAGACTTTTTTTTTTATTCAGTGGGTAGCACGGTGGCTAAATTTATTTATTATTACAGGTACTTTATATAGCGTCGTCAATTTTATGCAGCGTTTTACATATATATTGTACATTCACATCAGTCCCTAACCCTCAAGGGGCGTACAATATAAGGTCCCTAACTCACATTCATATATAAACATGTTAGAGCCAATTTATACAGGATCCAGTTAACCTACCTGCATGTCTTTGGAGTGTGGGAGGAAACCGGAGTACCCAGAGGAAACCCATGCAGGCACAGGGAGAACATGCAAACTCCAGGCAGGTGGTGCCGTCGCTGGGATACGAACCACTGACCCGAGTACTGCCAGGTTAAATGGTTAGCACTTCCACCTGGCAGTACTAGGGTTGTTGGTTCGAATCCCAACCACGGCACCACCTGCCTGGAGTTTGTCTTCACAGTGTACTGTGGCTTGAATTCAGTGTTTGGTGGTCGTCTGACAAACTGTCTCCGCCCACTAGACCCAAAAAGAACAATCTTCCTTTCATCAGTCCACAAAATGTTGCGCCATTTCTCTTTAGGCCAGTCAATGTGCTCTTTGGCAAATTGTAACCTCTTCAGCACACGTCTTTTTCCCAACAGTGGGACTTTGCGGGGGCTTCTTGCAGATAGCTTGGCTTCACATAGGAGTCTTCTAATTGTAACAGTCCTCACAGGGAACTTTACACCTTCTTTCATCTTCCTGGAGCTGATTGTTGACTGAATCCGCGCCATTTTGGCTATTCTTCTATCCATTCCAATGGTAGTTTTTCGCTTTCTTCCACGTCTTTCAGGTTTTGGTTGCCATTTTAAAGCATTTGCGATCATTTTAGCTGAGCAGCCGATCATTTTCTGCACTTCTTTATATGTTTTCCCCTCTCCAATCAACTTTTTAATCAAAGTACGCTGTTCTTCTGAACAATGTCTGGAACGACCCATTTTCCTCAGAATTTCAGAGAGAAATGCACTGTAACCAGCATGTACAACATTTGCTGCCTTCCTTCCTTAACCCCTCGCCTACAGGGCACTTATACCCCCTTCCTGTCCAGGCCAATTTCCAGCTTTCAGCACTGTCACACTTTGAATGACAATTGCGTGGTTGTGCAACACTGTACCCATATGAAATTTTTATCATTTTTTTGAGACAGATAGAGCTTTATTTTGGTGGTATTTAATCACCTCTGGGATTTTTATTTTTTCTTAAACAAATCAAAAACCACAAACCAACCAAAAATTTTGAAAAAAAAACAACATTTTTTTTCGTTTTTGTTATACAATTTTGTAAATAAGTGATTTTTCTCCTTCACTGATGTGCGCTAATGAGGCTGCAGTGATGGGAACTGATAGGCTGCACTGATGAGGAGGCACTGGCAGGTTGCACTGATGGGCATTGACAGGCATCACTGATGGGCACTGAAAGGCAGCACTGATACATGACACTGATATATGTCACTGATAGGCAGCACTGATAGACAGCACTGACTGGCACTGATAGACAGCACTGACTGGCACTGATAGGCAGCACTGACTGGCACTGATAGGCAGCACTGACTGGCACTGATAGGCAGCACTGACTTGCACTGTTAGGCAGCACTGACTGGCACTGTTAGGCAGCACTGACTGGCCCTGATAGGTGGCACTGATTGGCAGCACTGATAGGTGGCACTGATTGGCACTGATGGGTGTCATTGAAAGGCAGCTCAGATGGGCACTGGTATGCACTGATATGTGGCATTGATGTGGCACTGATGGGTGCTGGCACGTGGCCCTGATGAGCACTGACTGCTGGCACTGATGGTCACTGACAGGTGGCACTTCTGCGGCCACACTGATCATCAGTGCCCTGATGATCAGTATACATGTCCCCTCCACGGAAAGCCGATTACCGGCTCTCCTCTCCTCTGTCAGCGTGACAGCTCGAGAGGAGAGAAATGCTGATAACCGGCATTTCCGTGTTTACATGATGATTGGACACAGCTGATCACATGACCGAGCCGACATCTTCGGCTCTTTCCATGATCCGCTGTGTCCGAGGGATTGCCGCGCTGCACGCTCCCTGAGACGCGCATGTGCGGTGAGAATGGAAGGACGTCATATGACGTCCTATCAGAACGAGAGAACCGCCTTGCTCCTGTCATTGTACTATAGGGCGGGCAGAAGGTGGTTAAATAAGGGCAATAATTGCCACCTGTTTTTCAAAGAATGAATGACCTCACTAATAGAACTCCACACTGCTATTATTTTGAACATGCCCCTTTCAATGAGTGATTCAATGACACAGAATCAGCAGCATGCATGTCATGACTGTTGGGTCTGTTGGATTTCTATTACTCTACTACACCTGCTAGGAAATTATTTGCCATGTAGAAATATCATTTCTACCAAAAACAGTGAATGATCCGGTTAGTGATGTCTGACTGCTATTATTTTGAACACAACTGTATATTGTACATTCACATCAGTCCCTAACCCTCAAGGGGTGTACAACCTAAGGTCCCAAACTCACATTCATACATACACATACTAGGGCCAATTTAGACAGGAGCTAATTCATCTACCAGCATGTCTTTGGAGCGTGGGAGGAAACCGGAGTACCTGGAGGAAACCCACGCAGGCACAGGGAGAACATGCAAACTTAAGGCAGGTGGCGCTGTGGTTGGGATTCGAACCAACAACCCTAGTACTGCCAGGCGTAAGTGCTAACCACTGTGTTGCCCACCGAATATAAAAAAAAATAGTCTGTTTATTATAGTCCCACAGCTACAGGTTCTGCATTTGGTATGCCTCACATCAATGAACAAGCCTGCTGGGGTATTATGTGTGAAGTTAGCACTAATGAGAAAAGTCATGTTGCTCACAGCAGCCAATCAGAATCCTTTTTTCATTTTCACTGCAGAATTGACAGCTGGGTGCTGATTGGCTGTCACAGGAAACTTTTTTTTTTTCCCCATTAGCACACTTTCTATATATAAACTGCTTATTTTTCCATTGAAGCGTTCTTTTAGCCCTTCCTTCCAACTTCAATAGGCAGTGAGACCCTGGGTACTGTGAGCAACCCAGACGCGTCAACTGGGAGTTGGTAACGATGGGGCGGGGGGGGGAGGGAATTGACCATTTCCATTTGTATGAATATCTGTCTGTTTATATTAGGGGCGCAGAACTTTGATGTGATTCGCCTGTCAACATACCGAACGGCGTGCAAACTCCGCTTTGTACAGAAGAGGTGCAATCGTAAGTGAATTGGCGCCGATGGGGATCATTTCTCTTGAACTAAAAAGGATAGAAAAACATTCTTGAGACCTAAAACAAACAAAAAAAAAAATTATTTCTGCGAAGGCCATAAAATTTTAATATGGACCTAAAACGTGGTTTTATATTGTGGTGTCTAATGCTAACTCACCAGCTTCCAGGGGGATCCCACAGGTATGGTATATACATAGTTATGTTGGACCAAGGAGGAAATCGGACTCCAGTAGTAGATTTAGGGCTCATGTACACGGGGCGTTTGCAAAACTCTTCTGAACAATGGAAACTGACTGCTGGAATACGTAGGTTGAAAAACATCAGTTTATGTGCGTTTGCGTTTAGAAGCGTTTTGAAAAGATAACCTCAGGAGACCTTCCCAAATGCCCAGAATGCACTGAAAAACAGTAAAAAATTAACTATATCAGACATTTTGAGAGAAATAGAGAGCAGAAGCAGAGACAGCAGTATGTGTTGAGATGACCTGTCTTTTCTGGTTGTATTCACTATGGATCCCATCATGAGCATAATGCAGCGCGTTCTACCATTGTTTCCTTCACGCAAAACCTGGAACTGACTGCGCTGGTGTACCGGGTCCATTTGAATACATGGAAAACACTTTGCATGCATTTCTGATGATGAAAAAAGGCTCTGGACAGCATCTGGGCATAGAACAGTTAAACGCGTGGTTAACCGCGTTTACAAGCGTTTGGCATTTGAAACGCCGGTAAAATCTACTCCTGAACGTAGAAAAAACAACTGTAAATTCAGCTGCCTGTAAACGACTGTAAACAACTATGTATATATGGACACATAGGAAAACATTAGGGGGAGTTCAGGGGCTGCTGAAAAAATCGCTGAACAGCTCCTGAACATCAGTTTATCAGCTGCAGTGTACATGAACCCTTATTTTATCATTTAAACTGGTTCCAAAGGCTAAGGCCCTATGTACACGGGACACTTCTGAACAATAGAAACTGACTGCTGGAAAATGTAGGTTAAAAAACATCTGTTTAGCCGCGTTTGCATAACATGTTTATGCGCGTTTTATGTGTGTTTGCGTTTAGAAGCTTTTTTAAAGATAAGCACAGGAGAACCTCCCAAATGCCCAGAATGCACTGAGAAGTGGTAAATTATTAACTATTTCAGACTGTTTCAGAGAAATACAGAGAGTAGAAGCAGAGACAGCAGTATGTGTTGAGATTAGCTTAGGCGTGAGTTGTTCATTAACATTTCTTTTTTTTCCAAGGGTGGGAGAGATCTGAGGTGTGAATGGTCATTAACATTTCTTTTGCTTCCAAGGGTGGGAGAGGTCTGAGGTGTGAATTGTCCATTAACATTTCTTTTGTTTCCAAGGGTGGGAAAGGTGTCTGGTGGAGGGAGTCATTAAGGCCTCCTGGCAGGGGGTCTTCATGAGGAATTTGAGGTGTGAATGGTCATTAACATATCTTTTGTTTCCAAGGGTGGGAGAGGTCTGAGGTGTGAATTGCTCATTGCAATGTGTGACAAGCTTGGCAGGAACATCCTGTGTTCAGTGTTTTGTCCATCTGAGTACCTTGAAAACGCTTTGCATGTATTTTTCATGATGAAAAAAGGCTCTGGACAGCATCAGGAACTGGAAGAGTAAAAAAAAATTCTGCAAATGCATATAAACGCGATTTGCCGCGTTTACAAGCATTTTGTATTTGAAACGCTGATAAAATCGACTGCTGAACACAAGTTTTCTACGTTCAATAAAACGATTGTAAACTCAAATACCTGTAAACGAAGATGTGTAATGGACACATAGGAAAACATTAGGGAGAGTTCAGGGGCTGCTGAAAAAAACGCTGAACAGCTCCTGAACGTCAGTTTAGGAGCTGCAGTGTACATGAGCCCTAATTTTAGCGTTTAAACTGGTTCCAAAGGCTAAAGGTGTTTTGACTTCATGCATTCTTCAGTGTGCAGCGGCTCCCCTCAGCCCCACCTAATACTTATCTGAGCTTGATCACAATCCAGCGCTGTGCACAAGAGCCTCGGCTCTCCTGGATCTCTCTTCCCTCATTGGTTGAGACACAGCGTTGGGAGCCATTGGTTTCTGCTGCTGTCAATCACAGCCAGTACAGTCTTATAGACATACAGGGCCAGCTTGGAGGTGAGTACCCTGAGTGCCCCCATAGCAAGCAGCTTGCTCTCGGGGCACTCAGCAGGAGAGAGGGGTGAGGAGTGCCAGTGGAGGACCCAAGAAGAGGAGAATCAGGGCTGCTCTGTGCAAAACCACTGCACACAGCAGGTAAGTATCACATGTTTTTGCTATTTTAATATTAACGCTTCCTCGCCGCCCTAAAGCAAAAACACTGCTATGGGACAGCAGGGCTGCGCAAAATCACGCGTATTTATATACGTGATGTTGCATATCTGGGTAAGGCGCACAGCCGCAGCTGTCGATCACCGGCACCTGGCGATTGGCAAGTATCACTGACGGGGAAGAGACCTGTGTGTAAACAATACAGATCTGTCCCCTGTCAGCTCCTGCATAACGCTTTGTATGGCTCTGCATAGCACAGCATACAATGCAGTGTGCGTACATTGTAAAGCACACACAGTTAACCCATTGATCGTCCCAGATGTTAACCCCTTCCTGCCCAGTGCCATTAGTACAGTGTAAGTGCTTTTTATTAGCACTGATCACTGTATTGGTGTCACTGGGGATGTCAGTGACAGTCAGTTTCCCCCCCCCCCAGTGTCAGAATGCCCGCCCAGTCCCACTATAAGTCTCTGATTGCCGCCATTACTAGTAAAGAAAAAAAAAATCCCGGTCTATACCGCCATTTGTAAATGCTATTCACGTAAACAAATTAATTTACACGGATTGGTTTTTTTTTCTAGCAAAGACATGGAGCAGAATACATTTTGGCCTAAATATATGAAGAAATTAGACTTTTTAAAAAAATTTTACAAGACATATTTAATAGTAAAAAGTAAAAAAAAAATTTATTTATTTATATTTTTCTTATTTTTGGTCCTTTTTTTGTTTACAGCGCAAAAAATAAAAACCACAGAGGTGATCAAATACCACCAAAAGAAAGCTATATTTGTGGGCAAAAAAGACGTAAATTTCATTTGGGTGCAGTGTTGCATGAGCGCACAATTGTTAAAGTAACGCAATGCCATATGCCGCAAAAAATGGCCTGGTCAGGAAGAGGGGTAAATCTTCTGGAGGGCAAGTGGTTAGAAAAAAAAACCCAAAGCTTTACAACCACTTTAACCACTTGCAGACTGCCCGCCCGCAATGTACTGCAGACGGGTGACCCAAACAGGCAAAGCGACATACCCATATGTTGCTGCCTGCTTCTGGGACAGCGGGAGCCTGTCGGCAAGTCCCAGCCAGTGATTCATTGCTGGGATCTGCTGATTGGCTGTGTACAATCACAGCCCAGAGCTCTGTGTTGACAATCAACACAGAGCACTGTACAGAGGGGACAATCTCTCTGTTTCTCATGCCTGCAAAGCATGTAGCAGAATACATATTGGCCCACTTTTATGAAGAAATTTGATTTTTAATTTTTTTTTCTATTGGATATGTTTTGTAGCAGAAAGTAAAAAAATATTGTTTTTCTTAAATGTTCCTTTTTTTTCGTTTAGATCGCAAAAAATGAAAATCCCAATGGTGATCAAATACCATCAAAAGAAAGCTCTATTTTTGTATTCTATCAATTTTGTTTGGGCACAGCGTTGCATGACCGCGCAATTGCCAGTTAAAGTAGCGCAGTTCTTAATAGGAACAAAATGGCCTGGTCATGAAGGGGGTCAAATTTTCCGGAGCTTAAGCACATAACAGTGTGTATGTACTTAAAGGTGGTGGGGGTGTGGGGGGGGGGGCAGGATAGATAAAATGGTATGCATCATTTAAAATGAACCCGTCTGCCATGTTACATTCTATATATACTGGAGAATTCTTAATCCCAAATTCTTTTGGATGACACCAGCTCTGTAAATGTGCCTAGAGAATTTTTGATTAGTTTTCCATGTGGAGAAATGTTAGTATCCTCACAAGTGCAGCTTCTAAAGTGGTAACGGGACTCTTTGTTGTTTGATTTTCAGTCCACCTGGTTGATATCTGGAACATGATAGAAGCATTCCGAGACAATGGCCTTAACACGCTGGATCACAACACCGAGATCAACGTATCCCGACTGGAGACCATCATATCGTCCATCTACTACCAGCTAAACAAACGCCTTCCCTCTACTCATCAGATCAGCGTGGACCAGTCCATCAGCCTTCTGCTCAACTTCATGATTGCTGCGTATGACAGGTGAGAGTTCCGGGTGTTATTTATACCCGCCTCCAATCTCTGTGTATGACAGGTGAGAGTTCCGGGTGTTATTTATACCCACCTCCAATCTCTGTTATCATCTCTGTGTATGACAGGTGAGAGTTCCGGGTGTTATTTATACCCACCTCCAATCTCATCAGCTTTATCATCTCTGTGTATGACAGGTGAGAGTTCCGGGTGTTATTTATACCCACCTCCAATCTCATCAGCTTTATCATCTCTGTGTATGACAGGTGAGAGTTCCGGGTGTTATTTATACCCGCCTCCAATCTCTGTGTATGACAGGTGAGAGTTCTGGGTGTTATTTATACCCGCCTCCAATCTCTGTGTATGACAGGTGAGAGTTCTTGGTGTTATTTATACCCGCCTCTAATCTCTGTGTATGACAGGTGAGAGTTCCGGGTATTATTTATACCCACCTCCAATCTCATCAGCTTTATCATCTCTGTGTATGACAGGTGAGAGTTCCGGGTATTATTTATACCCGCCTCCAATCTCTGTGTATGACAGGTGAGAGTTCTGGGTGTTATTTATACCCGCCTCCAATCTCTGTGTATGACAGGTGAGAGTTCCTGGTGTTATTTATACCCGCCTCTAATCTCTGTGTATGACAGGTGAGAGTTCCGGGTATTATTTATACCCACCTCCAATCTCATCAGCTTTATCATCTCTGTGTATGACAAGTGAGAGTGCCGGGTATTATTTATACCCGCCTCCAATCTCTGTGTACGACTGGTGAGAGTTCCGGGTGTTATTTATACCCACCTCCAATCTCATCAGCTTTATCATCTCTGTGTATGACAGGTGAGAGTTCCGCATATTATTTATACCCACCTCCAATCTCTTCCACTTTATTATCTCTGTGTATGACAGGTGAGAGTTCCGGGTGTTATTTATACCCGCCTCCAATCTCATCAGCTTTATCATCTCTGTGTATGACCAAATTTGGCCAAATTTCTTTCAGTTAACTTTTTAGTAAAAAAAAAAAAAAAATAATAACCCAAATTAGTTTATATCCCAAAATTATAATTTTTGAAAAAGATTTTTTACATTTTTATTTAATTTTTTTTATATTATTATTTTTTTTTTTTTTTTACATGCTTTCACCCTAGCAGTACAGTGTCACCATAGTGACACTGCACTACTTGTGGGTGATGAAGTTTTTTTTTTTGCACTGATTGCTTTTACATCCATAAATATTGTAAAAGCAATCATTTCTCCTTCTCTCCGGCTGCATTCTTGCAGCCATTGAGAAATTCTGTGAGAGCTGTGATTGGTCACAGCTTGTTACATGGTACAAGACTGTTGTGAATAGCCTTGTACCATGTGACCTCTGTGATCATTCAAAGATTTCACACATAGTAAGCAATGATGTCAGAAGTGACATCTTGCTTACTACTCTGCATGTGATCACTGATTGGCCAATCAGGGATCACATGACCGGGACCTCGCACAGAGGTCCCGTACAACGATCGGTGTTCCACTGTGTCCGGAGGACACAGGGGGCACCGGATCGTGGTGCCACGCTCACCCAGGCAGCACGCACAAGCAGGGAGCGGGGAGGCCGTTTATAAATGGCCACCCGCCCCTGCACTGCCACCGTCTGGCCGTCTATATACAACAGCCAGATGGAAAGTGGTTAATTTACACGTAAAAGCAATCATTTCTCCTTCTCTCCGGCTGCATTCTTGCAGCCATTGAGAAATACTGTGAGCTGTGATTGGTCACAGCTTGTCACATGGTACAAGGCTGTTGTGAATAGCCTTGTACCATGTGATCTCTGTGATCATTCACAGATTTCACACGTAGTAAGCAATGATGTCAGAAGTGGCATCTTGCTTACTACCCTTCATGTGATCACTGATTGGCCGATCAGGGATCACATGATCGGGACCTTGCACAGAGGTCCCGTACAGCAATCGGATTGCGGTACTGCATGCTCCTAGGGAGCGCACACAAGCAGGGAGCGGGGAGGACGTTTATAAACGGCCACCCGCCCCTGCACTGCCACTGTCCAGACGTTTTATATACATGGGCCGGACGGGAAGTGGTTAATGTGTTTGTAAAAGCTCAATTTTTTTTACCTTCATACATTCTATGCATGAAGGTAAAAAAAACCTTCTGTGTGCAGAATCCCCCCCAAGCCCCCCAATCCTTACCTGAGCTTCCTCCAATCCAATGATGTTCTCGACAGCCTCTTGTTGGCTGAGACAGCAGGAGGAGCCCATCGGCAGCTTTCCTTGGGGGCACTGCTCAAGGTGGAGGAGCCAGAAGTTCTGGATGGGCCCCTGAAATCTAGAGCATTGGGGCTGCTCTTTGCAAGCTCACTGCACAGAGCCGATACGTATAGACATGCTTGACTATAGAAGGAAAACAAAGCTTTAGTGTCACTATAACCCCTTCCCCACAGCCCTAAAGCAGAAATACTGCACGGCTGCGCAAAATTATGTGTATATATTCGTGCATTTGCATCTCTGGGTAGGGGGCGCGCATGTGCGCTCTACCTGCACCGCCATTTCTGGTCTCAGCTGTCAATCACCGGGTCCGAGGCGGTGGTTCCCCGCCGACACCCGAGGATTTCCAACGGGGGAGAGACCTGTACGTAGACAATACACCCCCGTCATCTCCTGCACACTGCTTTGCATGGCTCTGCATAGCAGAGCCATACAAAGCAGTGGGCTTACCGTGAAGCACTAACATACAGCCCCCATATTAAAACCTCACACAGTTAACCCTTTGATTGCCCCAGATGTTAACTTCTTCCTGTCCAGTGCCATTAGTACAGTGTCAGTGCTTTTTATTAGCACGGTTTACTGTATTGGTGTCACTGGGATGTCAGTGACACCAAGTCCATTCCCCCCCAGTGTCAGAATGCCCGCCACAGTCCCGCTATAAGTCGCTGTTCACCGCCACTACTAGTTGAAAAAAAAAAATCCCAGTATCTATACCGCCATTTGTAAACACTATAACCAATTAATTTACACGTATTAGGATTTTTTTTAGCAAAGACATGGAGCAGAATACATTGTGGCCTAAATTTATGATGAAATTTGATTTTTTTTATTTTTTATTTTTACCGGACATGTTTAATAGCAAAAAGTAAAAAATATTGCTTCTCAAAATTGTCACAAAAAATAAAGCGCACAGGTGATCAAATTCCACCGAAAGAAAGCTCTATTTGTGGGAAAAAAGGACGTACATTTAATTTGGGTGCAGCGTTGCATGACCGCGCAATTGTCAAAGTAACGTAGCGCCGTAACGCAAAAAATGGCCTGGTCAGGAAGGGGGGGAAATCCTCTGGAGGGAGTAGGGTTAAAGCAGGGGTAGGCAACCTGCTTCTTTCCAGCTGTTGCAGGACTACAAGTTCCATCATGCCTCTGCAAGTCATAGCTGTAACTGTCAGTTTTGTAATGTTGCAATGCCTCATGGGAAATGTAGTTTCACAACAGCTAGAGAGCCGCAGGTTGCCTACCCCTGGGTTAAAGGATAACTAAAGGCAAAGCTTTTTTCTTTTTTTCTCCTCTCAATTTGTCCTGTTTACCATTATAATTGAAAGGGAAAATAAAAGAAAATCTCAAATGTTGGGTTGACCCCAGAATAGTAATAGAGGGAACATCTTCCAATGGGGACACTGGTTCTGGTGATTGGGGGGGCAGAGGAATTCCCTTAATTTGCAGGGATTTCCCCTGACTTCCCGGTTGGCTATGGGGCAGGAATTGAAGGGAAATCTCTGCACTGGGACACAAATGGCGAAAAAAAACGTCTGAAAGGGTTTATAACCCTCCCCTACTCTATCCAAAATAAATAAATAAATAAATAAAAAAGTTTTGCCTATAGTTCTACTTTAGGTTTAAAGGATAAGTTCACCTTTTGTATTCAGGGTGTAACATGTTACGTTCAGACTGGCCCTCCTCGCCTCCCCTGATCTTCTCCCTCCTCGCTAGCTGGCAAATTTTTTAAAAAACATGGGCGTGCGATGCTCCGCCCAAACGGTTGCGTCACTCATTCACAGTCATCTGAATGAGAGACTACAAGTCCTGACAGCCATAGCGGCTGTCAGCTTGTAGTCCTCAATGAACTATGGGGTGCTGTGGCGCACCGTTGTAGTTCATTTATTCTTCTTGTCAGAATATCTGCTTGCTCATACATCCCGTAAGGCAAGTAGATATTCTGACAGGTCTGCAGGAGACCTGCATGGCACCGGCGATCTACTGATCGCCGGAGCAATGCTTTCCAGGCTCCTGCAGACAAAAATAATAAATGCACATTTACCTGCAAAAAAATGTGCATTTATTATTTTTTTTTCTAAAAGTTGAACTTACCCTTTCATATTGAAAACTGACATCAATCCTTTCGAGATGAACATTTTGGGGGGAAAATGTGAAATACTCCATTTATACCACTTGCCTACTGGGTAACTTTTGACACTTCTCTCAATATGTGTAAAGATTATCATTTTTTTTTACTAGAAAATTACTTAGGACCCCCCAACATTACTTTTTTTTTTAAGCAAAGGCCCTAGAACAAGGGTGTCAAACTTAATTTAATCGCGGGCCGTATCAGCATTATAGCTGCCCTCAAAGGGTCAGTTGTATCTGTAAGATGTCCAGAGTACCCCCCCCCCCCCCATTGCATCACATGTTAAGAATCCCACACCCTCTTTAACCCCTTGGCGCTGGCGCCTCCCTGCCTTTTAGGAGTTTCAGAAGCCGGGAGGCGGGGCAGGGTTTTAAGGTCATGTGACTGCCATGATTTGCCGTCACAGCGGTCACATGATCGGGAAAGGTCCCAATCGAAAGAAGAGATTGGGACCTTTCCATGAGTACCATGCATGTGTGCTGGGAGCGCGCAGGGCAGTCATGCACTCTCAGCACATATGTTTTTGTTAATTGCAACCTCTTGGCGTCAAGGCCCAGACTCCAGGAGGCCTCACGTTTTGCGTGCAGCCATCATGAAGAGGTTAGCATCACCATGCACCCCCTTTTGGGGCAGAGCTGAAAAGCAGAAAGTGCAGGGTCTGGAGGAGGACCAGAGGAGGAGTGGAGTCAGTTACCAGCGTCTGCCGAATGTTGAGACCAGGGGAGGCTGAGATGAGGGGGTGCTGCAGCTGCACTGAGAGGTACAGGATTTGGCAAAGGTGTTCTATTCTTCTCTCTTCTGCCAACTGCTGAGACAAGGTGGGGGCGGAGACAAAAGGGTACATGCAGGTGAGGTGCAAGGGCCACATGAAATAGCCTGGAGGGTCAGATTCGGCCCATGGGCCTTGTGTTTGACACTTGTGCTCTAGAGAATTAAATGATGGGTGTTGCAATTTTTTTATGTCCCACAGTAGTTGCGCAGCAGTTTTTTTTATTTTTATTTTAACCACTTGAGCTCCAGAGGATTTACCCCCCTTAATGACCAGGCCTCTTTTTGTTACTTGGCGCTGCACTAATTCAACTGATAATTGCGCGGTCATGCAATGCTGCACCCAAACAAAATTTACGTCCTTTTTTTCACACAAATAGAGAGCTTTCTTTCGGTGGTATTTGATCACCTGTGCGCTTTTTATTTTTCACGCTATAAACAAAAAAAGGCCAAAAATTTTGAAGAAAAACAATATTTTTTGCTTTCAGCTATAAAAAATATATAGTAAACTCAAAGTTGGTTATAAATTTAGGCCAAAATATATTCTGCTCCATGTTTTTGGTAAAAAAATCCCAATAAGTGTATATTGATTGCTTTGCGTGGAAGTTATAGCGTCTACAAACTATGGTATAGATCAGGCATGTCCAAAGTCCGGCCCGCGGGCCAATTGCGGCCCGCGTTCCGGACTGAAACGGCCCCACAGGTGAGCTACCCAAATACATAACTTACGGCCCCCGGTAGTGATTCCCTGAAAGCTACTGAGGACTCCAGCGATCTCTTGACATCATCAGCTGGTGCAGGAAGGAGAGCCCAAATCTCGCGACGTCCGAGATCTCGTGAGATTTCTGCTTTCCTTCTCTGTGTGCCGGCTGATGACGTCAATTCCCGCTCGACAGATCCCTGGAGTCCTCAGTGGCGTTCGCAGAATCACTAGTGGAGGGCCGTAAGTTATATATTGGGCAGCTCATCTGTGGGGTCCGGAACGTGGGCCGAGTGATCCCAGGTGGTGCGCAGGGAATTACTACTGGGGCTACCATTTACCATTATTTACTATGTCCGCAGTCTCTGGTCATCTCCTGTACTATGTCCGCAGTCTCTGGTCATCCCCTGTACTGTGTCCGCAGTCTCTGGTCATCTCCTGTACTGTGTCCGCAGTCTCTGGTCATCTCCTGTACTGTGTCCGCAGACTCTGGTCATCCCCTGTACTGTGTCCGCAGTCTCTGGTCATCTCCTGTACTGTGTCCGCAGTCTCTGGTCATCTCCTGTACTGTGTCCGCAGTCTCTGGTCATCTCCTGTACTGTGTCCGCAGACTCTGGTCATCCCCTGTACTGTGTTCGCAGTCTCTGGTCATCTCCTGTACTGTGTCCGCAGTCTCTGGTCATCTCCTGTACTGTGTCCGCAGTCTCTGGTCATCTCCTGTACTGTGTCCGCAGTCTCTGGTCATCTCCTGTACTGTGTCCGCAGTCTCTGGCCATCTCCTGTACTGTGTCCGCAGTCTCTGGCCATCTCCTGTACTGTGTCCGCAGTCTCTGGCCATCTCCTGTACTGTGTCCGCAGTCTCTGGCCATCTCCTGTACTGTGTCCGCAGTCTCTGGCCATCTCCTGTACTGTGTCCGCAGTCTCTGGCCATCTCCTGTACTATGTCCGCAGTCTCTGGCCATCTCCTGTACTGTGTCCGCAGTCTCTGGTCATCTCCTGTACTATGTCCGCAGTCTCTGGTCATCTCCTGTACTGTGTCCGCAGTCTCTGGTCATCCCCTGTACTGTGTCCTCAGTCTCTGGTCATCTCCTGTACTGTGTCCGCAGTCTCTGGTCATCTCCTGTACTATGTCTGCAGTCCATTGGTTCAGAATTTTTTTTTCCTGTTTTTCGCCTCTAAAACCTAGGTGCGTCTTATGGAGCGAAAAATACGGTATCAATTTGGGCTATAATGGATTGGTGCTCAGGATCGCTTGACGTCATCAGACAGTGCAAGGAGAAACAAAGCCCAAATCTCGCGAGATTTGGGCTTTCCTTCTCCCTGTGCTGGCAGAGTGATTTAACACCTGTTTAGATTTGTCATCCAAGTCACAAAATGAAAAGTATGCCGTTTTCAATAAACTTTTGCATAAAATAGTTCATTTGCATTTAATGTTAATGGTTCATCAGAATGTCGGGCAAAATGGTCGGCCCTCGCACATGTTCACTTCATCAAATCTGGCACTCTTCCAAAAAAGTTTGGACACCCCTGGTATAGATACTGCAATTTACGCCATTTTTCTGCTAAACAGCGCTGCGCTAGTTTAACAGACAATTGCGCAGTCATGCAATACGGTACATAAATGAAATTTACATCCTTTTTTTCCCACAAATTGAGCTTTCTTTTGGTGGTATTTGATCGCCTTTGCGGTTTTTATTTTTTGCGCTATAAAAAAAAAGGCTGACAATTTTGAGAAAAAAAAACAATATTTTGGACTTTTTGCTATAAAACATGTCCAGTAAAAAAAAATTTAAAAATCAAAATTAGTCATAAATTTCTGCCAAAATGCATTCTGCGACATGTCTTTGCTAAAAAAAAAACCCAATACGTGTAAATTAATTGGTTTACGTGAAAGTTATAGCGTTTACAAATGGCGGGAAAGATACTGGGATTTTTAGGTTTTTTTTTATACTAATAATGGCGGCGATCAGCGACTTATGGCGGCGATCAGCGACTTATGGCGGGACTGCGGCGGACATTCTGACTTTGGGGGGTACTGACTTGGGGTCACTGACATCCCCAATGACACCAATACAGTGATCAGTGCAAAGAAAAAAAAAAACACTGACACTGTACTAATGGCACTGGGGAGGAAGGGGTTAAGTTTATTATTCAGGGAAGGGTTAACTGTGTGAGGGGGAGTGTTTTACTAGGGGGCGGGGGGGGTGTACTGCAGGGAACACCGCTGATCGGGAGAGAGAAACTCTTCTGTCCCGATCAGCTTGTCCTGGAGCTGTCAGGGAACTGACAGAGATCACAGCTACTGCAGCTGTGCTCTCTGTCAGCGATTGCCGCCGATCGCCGGGACATAGCCGGTAACGATCGGCTGTGACCCGGCGACAGACATCCGCGGCTGTGATCGGCAGGAAAGGTAGGGCGGCTGCGCGCCTCACGCACGCCCCCAACCTGTTTACAAAACACATGTTTTAAAACGTGGTTTTGCCTGCCCGTGCCGCCCTGCCGCCGTATTTCTACAGTGGCTGGGCGGCATGTGGTTAAAGAACACAATACAATACCACATTTTTTGGTAAAATATAAAAGATGATGTTACACCAAGTAAATATTAATATGTATTCTCTGCGCAACCTTAATAAATAATACTTTTTAGTAATCGTCCAGTATTTTAACCGCCTGCTGCCCGCCATATAGTCCAATGACGGACACAAGGTGGTTCTCTCGTTCTGGGAGGACGTCATATGACGTTGTCCCATTCTCACCACGCATGCGCGGCTCCAGGAGCGTGCAGCACGGCGATCGACGGTGCGCTATGTCCCTCGGACACAGCGGATCACCGATCCACGGAAAGAGCCGAAGATGTCGGCTCGGTCATGTGATAAGCTGTGTCCAATCACAGATGATCGCATGTAAACAGAGAAATGCTGGTTATCAGCATTTCTCTCCTCTCCAGCTGTCACGCTGACAGCTTGTAAGGAGAGGAGAGCCGGTAATCTTCGGAGGGGACATGTACACTGATCATCAGAGCACTGATGATCAGTGTGCCCTGATGATCTGTGTAGCCCCAGCAGCGCCACCTGTCAGTGTCCATCGGTGCCAGCTCTCGGAGCTCATCTATGCCACCTGCCAGTGCCCATCAGTGCCACATATCAGTGCCTACCAGTGCACATCAATGCCACATATCAGTGCCCATCTGAGCTTCCTTTCAGTGCCACCTATCAGTGCCAATCAGTGCCACCTATCAGTGCTGCCAGTCAATGCCACCTATGAGTGCCAGTCAGTGCCGCCTATCAGTGCCCGTCTGTGCTACCTATCATTGCCGCCTAACAGTGCCAGACAGTGCCACCTATCAATGCCATATATCAGTGCTGCCTTTCAGTGCCCATCAGTGATGCCTGTCAATGCCCATCAGTGCCACCTATCAGTGCAGCCTATCAGTGCCGCCTCATTAGCGCACATCTGCGAAGGAGAAAAATCACTTATTTACTAAATTTTATAACAAAAACTAAGAAAAAACTTTTTTTTTCACAATTTTCAGTGGTTTTTGGTTTGTTTAAGAAAGAATAAAAAACCCCGAGGTGATTAAATACCACCAAAATAAAGCTGTATCTTTCACAAAAAAATAAGAATTTCATATGGGTACAGTGTTGCATGACCGCGCAATTGTCATTCAAAGTGTGACAGCGCTGAAAGCTGGAAATTGCCCTGGGCAGGAAGGGGGTACAAGTGCCCTGTAGGCTAGTGATTAATGTTGCTGCAATGCATTGAATGTGACCCCACCAACGAAAACCTTCAAAAGAAGTACTGTGCTACAATAATGTATCCTATTTTTTGAAAACATCTTATGAATCATATCCTAAATCAGTGATATTGCTATGATATGAATCCCTCAATTTGTGGTTTTTAGTGTGGTCATATGGTATACAGATATATGTGAAATGAGATTGTTTTACTCCGAGTAAATGGATACCAAACATGTCACGCTTTAAAATTGCTCGTGGAATGGCGACAAACTACAGTACTTTAAATTATCCATAGGCAGCGCTTTAAAAGCCTTTACAGGTTACCAGTTTAGAGTGGCAGAGGAGTTCTAGAATTATTGCTCTTCACGGGGACACCTCACATGTAGTCCGATCACTGTTTACATATATGTGCGGGCGTGTGGGCGTGACGCATGTGTTCATGTTTGTGTGTGAGCACGGGAAAAAGGTTTTTTTTAAAAAAAAAATAATTTTATTATTTATTTGTACACTGTTTCTTTCTTCTTTTTTTTTTTTTTTTGATCACTTTCATTACTGTCACAAGGAATGTAAACATCCCTTGTGACAGCAATGGGCAGTTACAGGTACTCTTTATGGAGGGATCTGGAGTCTGTTAGACCACCGATCTCTCGTCAAGCCTCTAATGCCGCCAGTCGGACACATATCGGTCTGATTGGCTGCTTCACTGGCTGGTAAGCGGCCAGTAAATGAAGAGTCAAAACCGGAAGTGACTAAATCATCGTCGCTTCCAGTTTCTGACATCACACAGTGGACGGAACTGTGTGCCCGGAGCTGGATGCCGCTGGTTGCATCCTTACTGGGCTCTCCTATCGCACAGGAGAACCCGGTAAAGGTGGCGATGGAAAGGGGGTGGGAACCCTCTTCCACCACCTGTAAAAGTAATCCAGCGGCTGCTTATTCACTCGTATTACACTTACTCAAGGGAATCACCAATACTGGGATCATGGTTTTAACCTCAACCATGATCCTGGAATAACTGTTTCCATACCAGGCGATATACAGTTATGTCTATATATATTTGGACACAGGCAGAGTTTTATTTTTTTTCAGGTGTTTTCCAAAACATATTCAAGCTATAGTTGTATAATGGATATGGGCTGAAAGTGCGCACTCTCAGGTTTAATTTGAGGGTATGTACATCCAGATTGGAGGAAGGGTTTAGGAATTACAGCTCTTAAGAGTGGCCATCCCCCCCTTTTTTAAGGGAGCAAAAGTAATTGGACAATTGAATCAAAATCAGTTTCATGGCCAGGTGTGGGCTACTCCTTTGTTATGTCTCTCACAGACCTGTACCTTCTTCTTTAAGAGGCTCCTCTGTCCTGCACTCATTACCTGTATCATTGGCACCTGTTTGAACTTGTTATCAGTATAAAAGACACCTGTCCACAACCTCAAACAGTCACACTCCAAACTCCACTATGGTGAAGACTGAAGAGCTGTCGAAGGACACCAGAAACAAAATTGTAGACCTGCACCAGGCTGGGAAGACTGAATCTACAATAGGCAAGCAGCTTGGTGTGAACAAATCAACCGTGGGAGCAATAATTAGAAAATGGAAGACATACAAGACCACTGATTATCTCCCTCCATCTGGGGCTCCACGCAACATCTCACCCCGTGGGGTCAAAATGATCACAAGAATGGTGAGCAAAAATCCCAGGACCACACGGGGGATCTAGAGAATGACCTGCAGAAAGCTGGGACCAACGTAACAAAGGCTACCATCAGTAACACACTACGCCACCAGGGACTCAGATCCTGCAGTGCCAGACGTGTCCCCCTGCTTAAGCCAGTACATGTCCGGGCCCATCTGAAGTTTGCTAGAGAGCATTTGGATGATCCAGAAGAGGATTGGGAGAATGAAACCAAAATAGAACTGTTTGGTAGAAACACAACTCGTCGTGTTTGGAGGAGAGAGAATGCTGAGTTGCTTCCAAAGAACACCATACCTACTGTGAAGCATGGGGGTGGCAACATCATGCTTTGGGGCTGTTTCTCCGCAAAGGGACCAGGACGACTGATCCATGTACAGGACAGAATGAATGGGGCCATGTATCGTGAGATTTTGAGTGCAAACCTCCTTCCATCAGCAAGGACATTGAAGATGATACATGGCTGGGTCTTCCAACATGACAATGATCCCAAACATACCGCCCGGGCAACGAAGGAGTGGGTTCGTAAGAAACATTTCAAGGTCCTGGAGTGGCCTAGCCAGTCTCCAGATCTCAACCCCATAGAAAACCTTTGGAGGGAGTTGAAAGTCTGTGTTGCCCAGCGACAGCCCCAAAACATCACTGCTCTAGAGGAGATCTGCATGGAGGAATGGGCCAACATACCAGCAACAGTGTGTGCCAACCTTGTGAAGACTTACAGGAAACGTCTGACCTCTGTCATTGCCAACAAAGGATATATAACAAAGTATTGAGATGAACTTTTGATATTGACCAAATACTTATTTTCCACCATAATTTGCAAATAAATTCTTTCCAAATCAGCCAATGTGATTGTCTGGATTTTTTTTCTCATTTTGTCTCTCATAGTTGAGGTCTACCTATGATGCCAATTACAGGCCTCTCTCATCTTTTTAAGTGGGAGAACTTGCACAATTGGTGGCTGACTAAATACTTTTTTGCCCCACTGTGTGTGTGTGTGTGTATATATATATATATATATATATATAGAGAGAGAGAGAGAGAGAGAGAGAGAGAGAGAGAGAGAGAGAGAGAGAGAGAGAGAGAGACAGACACATGGACGGTTAAACTCATATCAGGTCATTAGTACATGTCCATGAAGTTTGAGAAATGTTTTGCTGGATGTTTATGTCACCAATGACCGCTCCTGCAGTGAGAACCCCCTTCCACCATCTGTAAAAGTAATCCGGCGGCTGCTTAGTTGCTTGGATTACTTTTCTCAAAAGAGAATCGCCTACAGTTAGAAATGATACTAGGATCATGGTTTTAGCCTCAACCTTGTTCCCGGTATAACTGTTTCCATACCAGGCCAAATATTTTCGTATGGTGGTAGGGATGCAGTTAAACTCCTATCAGAATGTTAGTACATGTCCATAAAGTTTGGGAAATGTTTTGCTGAATGTTGATCTCTCCAATGACTGTGTCCTGTGTGTCTTGCAGTGAGGGCCATGGAAAACTGACCGTCTTCTCAGTGAAAGCCATCTTGGCGACCATGTGTGGTGGGAAGATCCTGGACAAGCTACGATGTAAGTTTGGGGACACAGTGCCGTACTCCATCCTTTGAACTGGAGAAATGATCGCAGACGCTGGTGGTACAGAAGTTTGGTGGTTTTTCTTGGAGTGATGACCTCCCAGAATGATGTCCCTTATTTATATACTGGAATGCATATTCTGCAATGATTTGCAGAATACATAGAACCAATGACATGACTACCTACCTCTGAGGAGCTATAGCGCCTTGGCTTCGAGTGTACGCAAATTAGCGGCCCCACTGGACTGGGCTTTTTTTTTTCCATGGGGTTGCTAACTTGTGTACCTGTCTTTGTGCTGGGAGCGCGGCGCACTCCCAGCACAGAGACCGGGGTGTGAGTTCTGATGATCAGGAACCAGAACTCCTGATTCCGGGTCACATGATTGCTGTGAAAGCCTCTGATTGGATATCACAGTGATCAGTCACCCTAAAGCCTGCCCCCCCTTGTTTTCTCTTTTTGAATGGAGGAGAGAGATACATTGTGAGATACAGAGAGAAAAGAAGTGTAAAAAAATTTAATAAAATAATAAATAAATAATAATTTTTAAATAAATAAATATTAATACCTAGATGAAGGATTGACCTAGGTCAGTGCCAGGGTTAGTGTTTGGATCAAAGTCAGGGTCAGTTCAGGTTTTTTTTCTTTTATATTAGTGTCAGTGTCAGTATTAAAAAAAAAAAAAAAAGCAAATTGCTCACTATTGTTTTCTGGGCCGTACTACGGGTACAAACAACTACTAACACACACACACACACACACACACACACATATATGGTATCTCTGCGATTGTCAGGAGCAGGAGAGTATATATTTTGGGTTGTTCTTTGGTGGTTGGTTATGGTAGTAGCAAGAAATATACAACTAAATTAAAAATATATATATAGATTTTTTTTTTTTTTACACTATTTTGGGTCAGTTTTCCTTTGATAAAAAAAAAAATCCAGGAGATCTCCATTACCATTTACCACCAAATGAAAGCCCAATTTGTCCCGAAAGAAAAGCGTGGTATAATCCACCTGGATGCACAAAGTAGTTGTGTTGATATGTACGGTATTACTAACACACGTCAACATTGCAAAATTGTGCTTAGGCATTAAGATTTGTTTTACGCTTAGACAGGAAGGGGTTAATGTACCTTCCTATTTTCATAATTTTAGCACAAAGCCGGCTCACAAATCCTTTGCAGTACTCACTATTGTGTATAATAGCAGAGACAGTGCAAAGGTGCTGCGTTGTCTCCCTCTGCTGGTGAAAC
Source organism: Staurois parvus (assembly GCF_062004578.1). Lineage (NCBI taxonomy): Eukaryota > Metazoa > Chordata > Amphibia > Anura > Ranidae > Staurois > Staurois parvus. Next base: position 155,133 of record NW_028318926.1, read on the forward strand.
ATTTACACTGCATGTTGCTTGGTGTTTGTTACACATCCAATGCACATCAGTGCCCTAGTTCACAGTTCAGTCTCATTAACCCATGAAAGTGGGAGAACATGCACACTCTGTTCAGACTAAGCCTTTAATGGAAATGCTACCTAAAACACTAAGGGTCAGTTCACACCTCAAAAACACACTACGGATGCATTTCTGCTGTACTGTTCATGCCACGCTCTGTTTCAGTGCATTTTTGGTGCGTTTTTCTGTGTTCCAGTACAGCTCTGTGCAGAAAAAAAAGCAGCACGTTCTACTTTTTTTTTCTGTACTGGAAATGACTTCACTGGTGTGAACATTGGAATACATGGAAAACACTGTGCATGCATTTTTGATGCAGAAAAAAACTGGACTGCATGGGGTGTGAACGAGCCCTAATGCTATAAACAAGACTTAAACCCACTTAGTCTCCTTTATGGAGTCTGCAAACAAGCTGCTGCACTACCATTCTTTTTTTTTTTTCGCCAGGAGCGTGAGGTTGCTTTAAAGTGTTACTAAACCCCGGACCCTACATTCACTATATCTGCTCTCCCCGGACCCTGCATTCACTATATCTGCTCTCCCCAGACCCTACATTCACTATATCTGGTCTCCCCGGACCCTGCATTCACTATATCTGGTCTCCCCGGACCCTGCATTCACTATATCTGGTCTCCCCGGACCCTGCATTCACTATATCTGGTCTCCCCCGACCCTGCATTCACAATATCTGGTCTCCCCGGACCCTGCATTCACTATATCCGCTCTCCCCGGACCCTGCATTCACTATATCTGGTCTCCCCGGACCCTGCATTCACTATATCCGGTCTCCCCGGACCCTGCATTCACAATATCTGGTCTCCCCGGACCCTGCATTCACTATATCCGCTCTCCCCGGACCCTGCATTCACTATATCAGGTCTCCCCGGACCCTGCATTCACTATATCCGCTCTCCCCGGACCCTGCATTCACAATATCTGGTCTCCCCGGACCCTGCATTCACTATATCCGCTCTCCCAGGACCCTGCATTCACTATATCCGCTCTCCCCGGACCCTGCATTTACTATATCAGGTCTCCCCGGACCCTGCATTCACTATATCCGGTCTCCCCGGACCCTGCATTCACTATATCCGCTCTCCCCGGACCCTGCATTCACTATATCCGCTCTCCCCGGACCCTGCATTCACTATATCCGCTCTCCCCGGACCCTGCATTCACTATATCCGCTCTCCCCGGACCCTGCATTCACTATATCCGCTCTCCCCGGGCCCTGCATTCACTATATCCGCTCTCCCCGGACCCTGCATTCACTATATCCGCTCTCCCCGGGCCCTGCATTCACTATATCCGCTCTCCCCGGACCCTGCAATCACTATATCCGCTCTCCCCGGACCCTGCATTCACTATATCCGGTCTCCCCGGACCCTGCATTCACTATATCCGGTCTCCCCGGACCCTGCATTCACTATATCCGGTCTCCCCGGACCCTGCATTCACTATATCCGGTCTCCCCGGACCCTGCCCTCACTATATCCGGTCTCCCCGGACCCTGCCCTCACTATATCCGGTCTCCCCGGACCCTGCATTCACTATATCTGGTCTCCCCGGACCCAGCATTCACTATATCTGGTCTCCCCGGACCCTGCATTCACTATATCTGGTCTCCCCGGACCCTGCATTCACTATATCTGGTCTCCCCGGACCCTGCATTCACTATATCTGGTCTCCCCGGACCCTGCATTCACTATATCTGGTCTCCCCGGACCCAGCATTCAATATATCCGGTCTCCCAGGACCCTGCATTCATTATATCTGGTCTCCCCGGACCCTGCATTCACTATATCTGGTCTCCCCCGACCCTGCATTCACAATATCCGGTCTCCCCGGACCCTGCATTCACTATATCCGCTCTCCCCGGACCCTGCATTCACTATATCAGGTCTCCCCGGACCCTGCATTCACTATATCCGCTCTCCCCGGACCCCGCATTTACTATATCAGGTCTCCCCGGACCCCGCATTCACTATATCCGGTCTCCCCGGACCCCGCATTCACTATATCCGGTCTCCCCGGACCCCGCATTCACTATATCCGGTCTCCCCGGACCCTGCATTCACTATATCCGCTCTCCCCGGACCCTGCATTCACTATATCCGCTCTCCCCGGACCCTGCATTCACTATATCCGCTGTCCCCGGACCCTGCATTCACTATATCCGCTCTCCCCGGACCCTGCATTCACTATATCCGCTCTCCCCGGGCCCTGCATTCACTATATCCGCTCTCCCCGGGCCCTGCATTCACTATATCCGCTCTCCCCGGACCCTGCATTCACTATATCCGCTCTCCCCGGACCCTGCATTCACTATATCCGCTCTCCCCGGACCCTGCATTCACTATATCCGCTCTCCCCGGACCCTGCATTCACTATATCCGCTCTCCCCGGACCCTGCATTCACTATATCCGCTCTCCCCGGACCCTGCATTCACTATATCCGCTCTCCCCGGACCCTGCATTCACTATATCCGCTCTCCCCGGACCCTGCATTCACTATATCCGGTCTCCCCGGACCCTGCATTCACTATATCTGGTCTTTCCGGACCCTGCATTTACTATATCTGGTCTCCCCGGACCCTGCATTCACTATATCTGGTCTCCCCGGACCCTGCATTCACTATATCCGGTCTCCCAGGACCCTGCATTCACTATATCTGGTCTCCCAGGACCCTGCATTCACTATATCTAGTCTCCCCGGACCCTGCATTCACTATATCCGGTCTCCCAGAGTACACAGAACATGGAGATGCAATTATTTTAGTAAATATAAACCGATAAATATATTTTCTCATCAGCAGTTAGAGCAGTCTAGCAGAGCACTGGTTAAAGCTTGTAGGAGGAGTTTTCATTCTCCTCTCACTGTCCTATGAGACTGCATGACCCCTGAATGCAGGGTCCAGGGAGACCGGATATAGTGAATGCAGGGTCCGGGGAGACCGGATATAGTGAATGCAGGGTCCAGGGAGACCGAATATAGTGAATGCAGGGTCTGTGCAGGGTCCGGGGAGAGCGGATATAGTGAATGCGGGGTCCGGGGAGAGCGGATATAGTGAACGCGGGGTCCGGGGAGAGCGGATATAGTGAATGCGGGGTCCAGGGAGAGCGGATATAGTGAATGCGGGGTCCGGGGAGACCAGATATAGTGAATGCAGGGTTCGGGGTTTATTAACACTTTAATCTTTGACAATGAAACGTGGAAGCCGATTGGTTTCTGTGCAATGCAGCACCAGATTTTGCACCATGTAGTTTTAGTAAATAACCTCCAATGTCAGTATAGAATTCAAGTCGACATCGTTCTTAATTAATATTTTATCTCCCACTAGACTCCAGAGAATATTTTCATTCGGCCAGCGCCCTCTGCTGGAGAGCCAGTGGTCAGGTTGGTGTGTAGAGTTGTATGTATGTCCTACTAACATCACTCTGCCACCTATAAACAGATCTATTTAACATGTATTAGGCACTGTTAAATGCTCTAACACCGTAATACACATCTGGTGAGATGTACTTCACTGGCCTATGTTGGACTGCGTGGGTTGTTGAGTCCAACATAGAATCCAGACACCTAACCATGTCTTCTTCCCTAGACCTAGTAAGGAATAACTGGCCACTCAACCAAAACTACAAGCTCTTCCCATCCTTAGATCTTACTATATCCACCCTCAGACCCTTCCTGGGTTATCTTTAGATGCTGTACTGTGTTTTTTTCCTACCTATTGGGGTATCCTCAGGCCTTACTTATTCTCAGACCTTGCCATGGATATCATCAGAACCTCTCACGTTAAAGCGTAATTCTAGGCATTCGGACACTTTGCAAAATGTGAAGGCACACTATGAGTTAAATCTAGTGAGGTGCATAACATCTCCTGGACTTCTCTCTATTATTTACATCTGACTGGTTTATTGCTCTGCCAGAGAGTCACTCCAGGGTGTGAGAAGAGAGAAGCACACAGAGCAGCTATGCCCGTCTCTCCTCTCTGCTGGCCATTCACAGAAGCCTTTGTATTTTGTGAAGTGTTCACATATTACCAACGTTCTGTGATGGGGAAGGAGAGTAAGAGTGGCGGTCATAGGAGCTGCAGCGACTGAAGATGCTGAGACTAGAAAGATCAGCGGCAGGGTCCCAGAACTACAGCGATAGCCATCCTCACAGAGTACAATGAACCTGTCAGGTGTTAATAATAGGTTCAAGGAGGTCTATGACATCTCCTGGACTTATCTCTAAGTCATAGTATGCCTACACTTTTTACAATGGAGCTTAATTCCTAGAATTTAGCTTTGATCCTAAGAGATTACCGTGTTTATTGTCAAACCCTGCCATGGTTATCCTAAGATCATACCATGTTTATCCTCAGACCCTTTGTGGGTTTAACCTTCAACCCTACAGGTTTTGTCGCCATGCCTGCATTCGTTACCAACAGACCCCTACCATGTTAGTCCTTAGACCCTACTGTGTTTATAATCCTACCATGCCATGTTTGTACTAGGACCACATCATGTTTATCCTTAGACCATACCAGGTTTATCCTTAGAACATTCAATGTTTATTCATAAATTGTACCTTGTTTACCCTAACGCCCTGCCATCCTTATTCTGTACCATGTTCGTCCTCAGACCGTGCTATGTTTATCTTTTGTCCATACCGTGGACAATACCCTTCCATGCATAAATCTAAGACCCTTCCAAGTTTATCCCCACACCTTACAACTGTACCATGTTTTTACTCAAAGCTTACCATGTATGCCATGTTTATTCAATGACCCTCCCTTGTTTATAATCACAGCAAATCATATTTATCCTCAGACCCTACTGTAATTATCAAACTGAATGTGGTTATCCTCGGAGACCCTGTCATAAGTATCTTAAAACCCTCATGTTTATTTTTGGACCATACTGCCTTTTTCCTTGGACTGTAGCAGGTTTATCCTGAGACCTTGATGTAGTCATCCTTAGACCATACCATGTTTGTCCTCAGACCAGAATGTGTTTGTCCTCAAACCGACCTTTATTCATCATAAGACCATACCTTGTTTGTTCGCAGACCTTTCTGTATTCATCGTCAGACCATACCATGTTTGTCCTCAGACCTTCCTGTATTCATTGTAAGACCATACCATGTTTGTCCTCGGACCTTCCTGTATTCATCGTAAGACCATACCATGTTTGTCCTCAGACCTTCCTGTATTCATTGTAAGACCATACCATGTTTGTCCTCAGACCTTCCTGTATTCATCGTAAGACCATACCATGTTTGTCCTCAGACCTTCTTGTATTCATTGTAAGACCATACCATGTTTGTCCTCAGACCTTTCTGTATTCATTGTAAGACCATACCATGTTTGTTCGCAGACCTTTCTGTATTCATCGTCAGACCATACCATGTTTATCCTCAGACCTTCCTGTATTCATTGTAAGACCATACCATGTTTGTCCTCAGACCTTCCTGTATTCATCGTAAGACCATACCATGTTTGTCCTCAGACCTTCCTGTATTCATCGTAAGACCATACCATGTTTGTCCTCAGACCTTCCTGTATTCATCGTAAGACCATACCATGTTTGTCCTCAGACCTTCCTGTATTCATCGTAAGACCATACTATGTTTGTCCTCAGACCTTCCTGTATTCATCGTAAGACCATACCATGTTTGTCCTCAGACCTTCCTGTATTCATCGTAAGACCATACCATGTTTGTCCTCAGACCTTCCTGTATTCATCATAAGACCAAACTATGTTTGTTCTCAGACCTTCCTGTATTTATCATAAGACCATACCATGTTTGTCCTCAGACCTTCTTGTATTCATTGTAAGACCATACCATGTTTGTCCTCAGACCTTCTTGTATTCATTGTAAGACCATACCATGTTTGTCCTCAGACCTTCCTGTATTCATTGTAAGACCATACCATGTTTGTCCTCAGACCTTTCTGTATTCATTGTAAGACCATACCATGTTTGTCCTCAGACCTTCCTGTATTCATTGTAAGACCATACCATATTTGTCCTCAGACCTTCCTGTATTCATCGTAAGACCAAACTATGTTTGTTCTCAGACCTTCCTGTATTTATCGTAAGACCATACCATGTTTGTCCTCAGACCTTCTTATATTCATTGTAAGACCATACCATGTTTGTCCTCAGACCGTCTTGTATTCCTTGTAAGACCATACCATGTTTGTCCTTGGACCTTCTTGTATTCATTGTAAGACCATACCATGTTTGTCCTTGGACCTTCTTGTATTCATCGTAAGACCATACCATGTTTGTCCTCAGACCTTCCTGTATTCATCGTAAGACCATGCCATGTTTGTCCTCGGACCTTTTTGTATTCATCGTAAGACCATACCATGTTTGTCCTCAGACCTTCCTGTATTCATCGTAAGACCATACCATGTTTGTCCTCGGACCTTCTTGTATTCATCGTAAGACCATACCATGTTTGTCCTCAGACCTTCTTGTATTCATCGTAAGACCATACTATGTTTGTCCTCAGACCTTCCTGTATTCATCGTAAGATCATACCATGTTTGTCCTCAGGCCTTCCTGTATTAATTGTAAGACCATACCATGTTTGTCCTCAGACCTTCTTGTATTCATTGTAAGACCATACCATGTTTGTCCTCAGACCTTCCTGGTTTCATCGTAAGACCATACCATATTTGTCCTCAGGCCTTCCTGTATTCATTGTAAGACCATACCATGTTTGTCCTCAGACCTTCTTGTATTCATTGTAAGACCATACCATGTTTGTCCTCAGACCTTCCTGTATTCATCGTAAGACCATACCATGTTTGTCCTCAGGCCTTCCTGTATTCATCGTAAGACCATACCATGTTTGTCCTCAGACCTTCCTGTATTCATTGTAAGACCATACCATATTTGTCCTCAGACCTTCCTGTATTCATCATAAGACCAAACTAGGTTTGTTCTCAGACCTTCCTGTATTCATCGTAAGACCATACCATGTTTGTCCTCAGACCTTCTTATATTCATTGTAAGACCATACCATGTTTGTCCTCGGACCTTCCTGTATTCATCGTAAGACCATACCATGTTTGTCCTCAGACCTTCCTGGTTTCATCGTAAGACCATACCATGTTTGTCCTCAGGCCTTCCTGTATTCATTGTAAGACCATACCATGTTTGTCCTCAGACCTTCCTGTATTCATTGTAAGACCATACCATATTTGTCCTCAGACCTTCCTGTATTCATCGTAAGACCAAACTATGTTTGTTCTCAGACCTTCCTGTATTTATCGTAAGACCATACCATGTTTGTCCTCAGACCTTCTTATATTCATTGTAAGACCATACCATGTTTGTCCTCGGACCTTCCTGTATTCATCGTAAGACCATACCGTGCTTGTCCTCAGACCTTCTTGTATTCATCGTAAGACCATACCATGTTTGTCCTCAGACCTACTTGTATTCATCGTAAGACCATACCATGTTTGTCCTCAGACCTTCTTGTATTCATCGTAAGACCATACCATGCTTGTCCTCAGACCTTCCTGTGTTCATCGTAAGACCATACCATGTTTGTCCTCAGACCTTCCTGTATTCATCTTAAGACCATACCATGTTTGTCCTCAGACCTTCTTGTATTCATCTTAAGACCATACCATGTTTGTCCTCTGACCTTCTTGTATCAATCCATGTTTATCCTTCCTTGTTTAAAGGTAGGGTCTGCCTTTAACCGTATACTGTCCCTGAGTTATCTGTTTCTAGAAACTTTCTGGACATCCTGGAACATTTCTGTCCTGATTAAACTTGTATTTATGGTTTGGTGGTCCTGTAGTGCTAGCATTTTCTGTTCTTTACGCGGATGATATAAAGGTTTTAGTGTTTTGATATATAGTATAGATACTTCATAGAAGAAGAGTGGCAAACCTGCTGTAATGTCCCATTTGATGTTAATATGTCTTTTTGCTTGGATTTTGTACTGTTTTCATACATTATTTTGTGTTTTTAGAAAAGTGTAAATCACCGATATATTGGCGGCCGAAATGTATCCCCAAAAATAATGTTATCGGCATGTTGCTGATTGGAAAAAAGATGCAGATAATGGCTGCAGAAAACGCACGATTTTACCACATTTAGGGGGCGTTTTCATAGGTCATGTGACAAAATCCCCCCACGTCAAAACACAACATGTGTGCATTTTCTGTATATTTATTATTATTTATTTCAGGTATTTATATAGTGCCGTCAATTTATGCAGCGCTTTTACATATACCGTATTTTCCGGCGTATAAGACGACTTTTCAACCCCTGAAAATCTTCTGAAAAGTTGGGGGTCGTCTTATACGCCGGTGCGAGCCGTGTCAGGGCGGCACTTTTTCGAGGGGTGGCGCCGCCCCCCCCTCCTCCTCCAACGGACACTAAGTACAGGGGTGGGCAGAGGAGCTGCTGTACCTTACCTGGCTCCGGTCCCACGACGATCCGGTCCAGGAAGCGGGGCTGCTCCTTCTTTCAGTTCGGCCGCTCGATGGTCACGCGGCCGCTCGGCTCCGCCTCCTCGCCGGTGATTGGGCGCCAGCACTGGAAAGGCACACAGGCGACCAATCACCGGTGAGGAGGCGGAGCCGAGCGGCCCCGCGAAAATCGAGTGGCCGAACTGGAAGAAGGAGCAGCCGCTCCTCTCCCCCACTGACACTAACGATGGGGCACTATTCCTCCTCCACACTGACACCAACGATGAGGCACTGTTCCTCCCCCACTGACACCAACGATGAGGCACTGTTCCTCCCCCACTGACACCAACGATGAGGCACTGTTCTCCCCACAGACACCAATGATGGGGCACTATTCTCCCCACTGATACCAATGATGGGGCACTATTCCTCCCCCACTGACACCAATGATGGGGCACTATTCTCCCCACTGACACCAACGATGGGGCACTATTCCTCCCACTGACACCAACGATGGGGCACTATTCCTCCCACTGATACCAATGATGGGGCACTATTCTCCCCACTGATGCCAATGATGGGGCACTATTCCTCCCACTGATACCAACGATGGGGCACTATTCTCCCCACTGATACCAATGATGGGGCACTATTCCTCCCCCACTGACACCAACGATGGGGCACTATTCCTCCTCCCCACTGACACCAACGATGGGGCACTATTCCTCCTCCCCACTGACACCAACGATGGGGCACTATTCCTCCTCCCCACTGACACCAATGATGGGGCACTATTCTCCCCACTGATACCAATGATGGGGCGCAATTCCTCCCACTGACACCAATGATGGGGCGCAATTTTTCCCACTGACACCAATGATGGGGCGCAATTCCTGCCACTGATACCAATGATGGGGCGCTATTCCTCCTACTGACATGGGGCACCATCATTGGTGTCAGTGGGAGGAATAGTGCCCCATCATTGGTGTCAGTGGATGAAATAGTGCCCCATCATTGGTGTCAGTGGGAGGAATAGTGCTCCATCATTGGTGTCAGTGGGAGGAATAGCACCCCATCATTGGTATCAGTGGGAGGAATAGTGCTCCATCATTGGTGTCAGTGGGAGGAATAGTGCTCCATCATTGGTATCAGTGGGAGGAATAGTGCCCCATCATTGGTATCAGTGGGAGGAATAGTGTCCCATCATTGGTATCAGTAGGAGGAATAGTGCCCCATCATTGGTATCAGTGGGAGGAATAGTGCCCCATCATTGGTATCAGTGGGAGGAATAGTGCCCCATCATTGGTATCAGTGGGAGGAATAGTCCCCCATCATTGGTATCAGTGGGAGGAATAGTGCCCCATCATTGGTGTCAGTGGGGGAGGAATAGTGCCCCATCATTGGTATCAGTGGGAGGAATAGTGCCCCATCATTGGTATCAGTGGGAGGAATAGTGTCCCATCATTGGTGTCAGTGGGAGGAATAGTGCTCCATCATTGGTATCAGTGGGAGGAATAGCACCCCATCATTGGAATACCATACTGAAATAGCATACCATATTGAAATCAAATCTGATGTTTTTTCATTTTTATTTGGTGTGCGTTGGAAGAGGGGTAGTCTTATACGGCGAGTATAGCTCAAACCCTATATTTTAGCAGGAAAAGTAGGGGGTCGTCTTATACGCCGGAAAATACGGTATATTGTACATTCACATCAGTCCCTAACCCTCAAGGGGTGTACAATCTAAGGTCCCTAACTCACATTCATATACTAGGGCCAATTTAGACAGGATCCAATTAACCTCCCAGCATGTCTTTGGAGTGTGGGAGGAAACCAGAGTACCCAGAGGAAACCCACGCAGGCACAGGGAGAACATGCAAGCTCCAGGCAGGAGGTGCTGTGGCTGGGATACGAACCAACGACCCTAGTACTGCCAGGCGGAAGTGCTAATATTTTTCAATATTTTCAATATTTTTATTAACCACTTGCCGTCCGCCTGCTGTTTTTAAACGGCAGGACGGTGGCACTCCAGGGGCGGGTTGCCGTTCATAAACGGCACCCGCCATTTCTAGCGATCTGGTGCCCGCTGTGTCCTCCGGACACAGTGAAACACCGATCGTCGGACGGGACCTCTGTGTGAGGTCCCGATCATGTGATCACTGATAGGCCAATCAGTGATCACATGCAAAGTAGTAAGCAAGATGTCACTTGTGACATTGCTTACTACGTGTGAAATCTGTGAATGATCACAGAGGTCACATGGTACAGGGCTATTCACAACAGCCTTGTACCATGTGACAAGCTGTGACCTATCACAGCTCACTCAGTATTTCTCAATGGCTGCAAGAATGCAGAGAGAGAGAGAAATTATTGCTTTTACATCCTATATGGGTGAAAAAGCAATCACTGTAAAAGAAAAAAAAAAAAAATCTTCATCACCCCCCACAAGTAGCACAAGTCACCATGGTGACACTGTACTGCTAGGGTGACAGTATGTAAAAAAAAAAAACACAATAATAATGATATAAAAAAATAAAATAAAAATGTTTAAAAATTATAATTTTTGGTTATAAACTAATTTAGCTTTTTTTTTTTTTTTACTAAAAAGATAACGGAATACATTTCGGCCAAGATTTATTATGAAAGATTATTTATTTGCAAAACTTTATAAGAAAAACACTTTTTTTCAAACTTTTGGACATTTTCATTTACATAGCAAAAAAAATAAAAATCCCAGCGGTGAATAAATACCACCAAAATAAAGCTTTATCTGTCTAAAAAAAAAAGGTAAAACATTCATATGGGTACAGTGTTGCATGACCGTGCAATTGTCATTCAAAGTGTGATATCGCTGAAAGCTGAAAATTGCCCTGGACAGGAAGGGGGTAAAAGTGTCCGGACAGGAAGTGGTTAAGAAAGTTTTGTTTTAAGAATACAACACGCTCAAGATACGCCCATGCAGGGGCATAGCAGAACAATAACATGTAAACAGATACATCCTGCTGACTTGTATTAGCCAAATAACGAAATGTCCAATGACATCAAGGAGGGATGGCAAAAAGCAAAACCAAATAATAGCAGCAGTAATCCAACATATTACCGGAAAAAGAAGAGAAAAGAAAAAAGGTTAGAAAAAAGGATAAAGAAAATGAAACAACAAAAAAAAAGGGAATCAGAAAGAAAACATGGAGGAAAGGGGAACTAGAAGAATCACGGATCCAGGGCTAGCACAAGCAGCGTCTGTAAGAGGCCATAACTAGTAGGAGGCAGGGATGGCAAGGAATAACGTATCCAAGGTTCCCAAAGCTTAATGAATCTTGCATGAGAATCGTGAATAATGCTAGACATCTGTTCATTGATCAACATAGCATTCATCCGGGTCTTCACCCCTTGGAAGACAACCAAAGGGGTTCTCCAAGCTTGAGCTATAGCACGTTTGGCCGAAATGAATAGGTAGGATGCCAATTTCTGCTGAGACCTAGACAATGCAAGAAGGCCACCCTTGCATTCATCCGGGTTTTCACCCCTTGGAAGACAACCGAAGGGGTTCTCCAAGCTTGAGCTATAGCACGTTTGGCCGAAATGAATAGGTAGGAAGCCAATTTCTGCTGAGACCTAGACAATGCAAGAAGGCCACCCTTGCATTCATCCGGGTTTTCACCCCTTGGAAGACAACCGAAGGGGTTCTCCAAGCTTGAGCTATAGCACGTTTGGCCGAAATGAATAGGTAGGAAGCCAATTTCTGCTGAGACCTAGACAATGCAGGAAGGCCACCCTTGCATCCCTACGGACCGTAATATGAAATAGAATTTGTAGCAAACCATAAACCCTAGACCAGAAGCCTATCAATCGTGGGCACGACCACCAAATGTTTAAGACGTCCCCTCGTTGACCACCGTTCCGGAAACACCTATCTCCGCCAGTCGGATTCAAGTGAGCAGTCCGAGCCGGGACCCAGTGCCACCGCAGGAGAACTTTGTAGGCTGCCTCAAGAGTGACTGTATTGAATGAACATTTCGCCACCGTCCCCCAGGCCCTTACGCCAATCCTCCTCCGCAATCGAGACACCCAGATCTCGCTCCCATTGAGAGACATAAGACGGGTGGTGAGGAGGACCTACTGTTAAGGGAGGCATACAGTAAATTACACAACATGTGTGCGTTTTCAATGCATTTCAGGCCTGGTTCACACCAATGAAGTTTGTTTTATCCATTTTGCAGTGCGTTTTGCATTTTTGGTTCAATAGACTTCGATGGAAACGATGCAGAAAATGCATATAGCATGTTTTTTTTTTTTACATGTTTTCATGCATTTGCCGTGTTTTTGATGCATTTTGCATTTTTGCACATGCATTTTTGACGCATTTATTTTATGCCGTTTGTTTTTTTTTCTTGCCAACTTTTTGCTGGTCAGATTAAAAATGCAAAATGCATCAAAAACTCGGCAAATGCATGAAAACGTGTAAAAAAAAAAAAACCACACTACATGCATTTTCTGCATAGTTTCCATCGGAGTCTATTGAACCAAAAATGCAACATTTTGCGTTTTAAAAAGTTTCTGACCCTTTCCAAAAAACGCAGCAGCTCAAAAAAGCATAGATGTGAACGTGTTCCATAGGAACCATGTTAAGCGGACTGTGGTGCGTTTCTGCAAAAACCTCTAAAAAAACGCATTGGTGTGAACCAGGCCTCAATGGGGAGGTGGGTTTTTGGTATTTTTTTTTTTTTTTCTTGCCAAGTATGCACTAAAAATGCAGCAAGCAGGATTTTTAACATTGCAAGAGAAGCGCAGTGGACCAGTGTGATGACATACATTGAATTTAAAGGGATGCGTTTTTCTCGAGCTTTTCTTGTGCCTTTTTTTTTTAAAACGCAAAAGTGGTGCAAAAACTGCTCAGTGTGAAAGCAGCCTATTGGCTGAAAAGGTGCTGAAAATATATTCATATTCATTTAAATTCATGGTATTAATTAACCCCTTCCTGTCTGGACACTTTTACTCCCTTCCTGTCCAGGCAATTTTCAGCTTTCAGCGCTATCACACTTTGAATGACAATTGCGCAGTCATGCAACTCTGTACCCATATGAATTTTTTAGCATTTTTTTGAGACAGATAAAGCTTTATTTTGGTGTTATTTATTCACCGCTGGGATTTTTATTTTTTTTGCTATGTAAATGAAAAAGTCCATAAATTTTGAAAAAAATGTGTTTTTCTTATAAAATTTTGCAAATAAATAGTATTTCATCATAAATCTTGGCCAAAATTTATTCCGTTATCTTTTTAGTAAAAAAATAAATAACCCAAATTAGTTTATAACCCAAAATTATAATTTTTAAACATTTTTTTTTACATTTTTATTTTATTTTTTTATATTATTATTTATGTTTTGTTTTTTTTTACATACTGTCACCCTAGCAGTACAGTGTCACCATGGTGACACTGTGCTACTTGTGGGGGGTGATGATTTTTTTTTTACACTGATTGCTTTGACACCCATAAAGGCTGTAAAAACAATCATTTCTCCTGCTCTCTGGCTGCATTCTTGCAGCCATTGGGAAATACTGTGCAAGCTGTGATAGGTCACAGCTTGTCGCATGGTACAAGGCTGTTGTGAATAGTCTTGTACCATGTGACCTCTGTGATCATTCACAGATTTCACACGTAGTAAGCAATGATGTCAGAAGTGACACCTTGCTTACTACTCTGCATGTGATCACTGATTGGCCAATCAGTGATCACATGATCGGAACCTCGTACAGAGGTCCCGTATGACGATTGGTGTTCCACTGTGTCCAGAGAACACAGCGGGCACCAGATCGCGGTGCTGCGCGCTCCCAGGGAGCACGCACAAGCAGGGTGCGGGGAGGCCGTTTATAAACGGCCACCTGTCTCTGCACTGCCACTGTCCAGCCGTTTATATACAACAGCCGGATGGGAGGTGGTTAAAAAGTTTAATATAATACAATTATATATAATAAAAATTGTCCATTTCGATTTCGGTTTTCGTCCAAATGCATCCTGAATTTTTGGTTTCGGTCATAGAATTTTCATTTTGGTGCCCCACTATTTTAAATGCAGTTTGTTCTGTATTTTTTCACATGTGCTAGCAGTTGTGCATGTGCATGTAAATATGACTGTGAAGTCCAGTAGGCAACAGAGGGTGACCACACTGTCCAGGACACTCCATAATATGACCAGTGCCGTCAAACATATCCCCCCTGTTTCTCTAAATTACACGGCCGTGTGAGGATGCTTGTAATGAGGGGTGTGGCCACTACTCAGCTCTGCGGGCACAGAGCACTGGAGTAAGAGGCCATTTCCACAAAGAGAAAAAGTCTTAAGGCATGGGGCTACTATAGGCAAATGTGAAAAAGCACGCAGATTTGTTCTGAATGGTCCATAATCCTAAGTTATGACCTGCAGTGCTATGATTTATCGACCAATAACATTTATTCTGGACATGCTTTTGATAAAAGAATCTGGAAATGAGAATTTGAAATAAGAACTTCCTGTATTACCGGACAGCGACCAATAACATTCGTCAGGTGTCATTTTTCTATCTGGTTTGGATCTGGTTGGTGGCTGCAGTAATTTCAGACATTTGGAAATGAGGCCTAGTATAATGCTCTGCATTATGGGAAAAATGGTGTGCGTGTAATGGTACATTAAAGTGTTACTTAACCCCGGACCCTGCATTCACTATATCCGGTCTCCCCGGACCCTGCATTCACTATATCCGCTCTCCCCAAACCCTGCATTCACTATATCCGGTCTCCCCGGACCCTGCATTCACTATATCTGGTCTCCCCGGACCCCGCATTCACTATATCCGCTCTCCCCGGATCCTGCATTCACTATATCCGCTCTCCCCGGACCCTGCATTCACTATATCCGCTCTCCCCGGACCCTGCATTCACTATATCCGGTCTCCCCGGACCCTGCATTCACTATATCCGCTCTCCCCGGACCCTGCATTCACTATATCTGGTCTCCCCGGACCCTGCATTCACTATATCTGGTCTCCCCGGACCCTGCATTCACTATATCTGGTCTCCCCGGACCCTGCATTCACTATATCTGGTCTCCCCGGACCCTGCATTCACTATATCTGGTCTCCCCGGTCCCTGCATTCACTATATCCGCTCTCCCCGGACCCTGCATTCACTATATCTGGTCTCCCCGGACCCTGCATTCACTATATCCGCTCTCCCCGGACCCTGCATTCACTATATCCGCTCTCCCCGGACCCTGCATTCACTATATCTGGTCTCCCCGGACCCTGCATTCACTATATCCGGTCTCCCCGGACCCTGCATTCACTATATCTGGTCTCCCCGGACCCTGCATTCACTATATCCGGTCTCCCCGGTCCCTGCATTCACTATACCTGGTCTCACCTGACCCTGCATTCACTATATCCGGTCTCCCCGGACCCTGCATTCACTATATCTGGTCTCCCCGGACCATGCATTCACTATATCCGCTCTCCCCGGACCCTGCATTCACTATATCCGCTCTCCCCGGACCCTGCATTCACTATATCCGCTCTCCCCGGACCCTGCATTCACTATATCCGCTCTCCCCGGACCCTGCATTCACTATATCCGCTCTCCCCGGACCCTGCATTCACTATATCCGCTCTCCCCGGACCCTGCATTCACTATATCCGCTCTCCCCGGACCCTGCATTCACTGTATCTGCTCTCCCCGGACCCCGCATTCACTATATCTGGTCTCCCCGGACCCTACATTCATTATACCTGGTCTCCCACAGTACACAGAACATGGAAATGCAATTATTTTAGTAAATATAAACTGCTAAATGCCTTTTTTCATCAGCAGTATAAAACAGTCTTGTGACTTCTATCAGTGTCCAGCAGAGCACTGGTTAAAACTTGTAGGAGTTTTCTTTCTCCTCTAGGAGGATGCAAAACCCCTGATCTCTGTCTGGACAGTGCTGATCGGCTCTGTGCTGATCACATGTACTCTTCCAAGAGGAAAAAAATACTCTCTAGCAATACACACCAAACTGAGCATGTACAGCTTGTCCCCAAGGCTCTGTTCTGTCAGCAGATGGATTGGGGACAATAGAAGAAGGGGAGGATGTACATGTGCAGAGTGTCTTCACACGGAACAGGAGATAAGAGGGGGACACTGGAAGAAGGGGAGGATCAGAGAGGATAGGATCAAACAGCCATTTTTACACAATGTAGAGGATTAACCACTTAGGTTCCACAGTGAGTATACCAAGCATGCTTTACTGCATCTACAGACTGATTGTACTGTTGTGGGTTTTGTAACACTTTAAAGATGAACTCCAGGCCACCGGCTACATTAACAAATTAAATACATACAGTTAAAGGATTTTCCCTGTGTACATTCCTGCCATGTCTTGTGTTTTCTCCTGCACAGATATCTTCTCGCAGGTGTCGGACTCCAGCGGCTTCATGGTCTGCGCTAAGTTTGACCATTTCCTGAGGGAGGTCCTGAAGCTGCCAACGACAGTGTTTGAGGGTCCGTCATTCGGGTACACGGAGCACTCCGCTCGATCCTGTTTTCCACCACAGGTAAGTAGAGGGGCCTTAATGCTTTGAATAGTGAAAGCACAAAATGTTCGTATTATTGCTGGCCTATCAGACATTTATTATCTCTGTAAGTGTAAGTTTTTTGTTTTTTTTTAGTTTTTTTTACTGAAAAATAAAGAAAAAATGTAATGCGTGCATCACGTTTGCTGTTTTTATTCACATATACACTATACAGGCGTACCTCGGTTTATGAACACCTCAGATAACGTAATTTTCGGTTTACGAATGAAAATAATGCAACGGTTTACAATTTTTTTTTCGCAATACGAACGGATTAATTGGTTTTCAATGAATTTACTTTTTTTTTTTTTTTTTAAATCATGTCCCTGTACAGTATTGATGCCTTTAAAGTGCACTTTATAAAGAGTTTTGAACAGATAAGACTTTTTTTTTTACTTTTTTCTGACCTCCGGAACGGATTAATTGGTTTTCAATGCATTCCTATGGGAAACTGCATTTCGGTTTACGAATTGTTCGCAATAAGAAATGTCCCAAAGACCTAATTAAATTTGTAAAGCGCTCCTGGCTCCTCCCCCTCAAGCTGTGCCCCCAGGGAAAGCTGCTCACTCTGGGGGCACCGTTGCTTGCTCATCCCCGAACTGGCTCCGCCTCCCACTTTCTCCTTATTGGCTGAATGGCTGTGATTGACAGCAGCGGGAGCCAATTGGCTCCCGCTGCTGTCCGAGTCAATAAGGAGGAAGAGTCCTCAGACAGCAGAGGCTGTCAAGAACGTCGCTGGATTGGAGGGGGCTCTACAAATTCACTACTCCATCCAGGACATCTGTGCTTATTCACTATTCTCGTTGAGTATTCCTGTTGTTCTCCCTGCTTTGCAGTGCTGCACAATGGTTGGTTGTTCCTCCTCTTACTATGCAAGTTTGTGAGTTGGCCAACTTTGTAATTGATCTTATCTCAGCTGCTGGTAATAGAGAGATGGAGTGATTCCAGTGGGGCCTCCTTCTGGTGGCTTATCTACAAATAACTACATCCACAAATATACATTTTTAATAAAAAAGAAGTTTGTAGGTCTGGATCATCCACAAAGACATTTGGATCGTCCACAAGGACATTTGGATCGTCCACAAGGACATCTGGATCGTCCGCAAGGACCTCTGGATCAACCGCAAGGACCTCTTGATCGTCCGCAAGGACCTCTGGATCGTCCGCAAGGACCTCTGGATCGTCCGCAAGGACCTCTGGATCGTCCGCAAGGACATCTGGATCGTCCGCAAGGACATCTGGATCGTCCACAAGGCAACCTAGTTAGGAGACTAGCATGAGAATATTCATGGTCTCCTGATACAACCTCCATGCCTTGCAGCACACTAAGGTATAGCACGATTGGTCCTACCTGTCACCCCATGAAGGTTGATGTATTTGTGGGCAGTTGGTGTCCGATGAGACCATGCCGGTACTGACTGTCAATTGGGCGCCATCCATATCAATATCCATCAAAAGGATGGGGGAGGGCACAGCTACTATCTTGCCAAGAGTCTTGTGCTGCCTTAATCCATCTCTGCTCACAGCACATTGTTCTGATCCGATCTTTCCATGTGTTACAGAAGAAGATTGCGCTGAATATGTTCCTAGACACCATCATGGCCGACCCCCCTCCCCAGTGCCTTGTCTGGTTACCTCTAATGCACAGGCTCGCCCATGTAGAAAATGGTAAGTGTTGCGATCTGGACGGGTCGTTGTGTGTGTCTCCTCTCCTTTTGCCTTCATTCTGGGATGGTCATACAGTTGTGTTCAAAATAATATCAGTCAGACATCACTAACCGGATCAATCACTGTTTTTGGTAGAAATGATATTCCTACATGGCAAATAATTTACTAGCAGGTGTAGTAGAGTAATAGAAATCCAACAGACCCAACAGTCATGACATGCATGCTGCTGATTCTGTGTCATTGAATCACTCATTGAAAGGGGCATGTTCAAAATAATAGCAGTATGGAGTTCTATTAGTGAGGTCATTCATTCTTTGAAAAACAGGTGGCAATTATTGCCCTTATTTAAGGAAGGAAGGCAGCAAATGTACATGCTGGTTACAGTGCATTTCTCTCTGAAATTCTGAGGAAAATGGGTCGTTCCAGACATTGTTCAGAAGAACAGCGTACCTTGATTAAAAAGTTGATTGGAGAGGGGAAAACATATAAAGAAGTGCAGAAAATGATCGGCTGCTCAGCTAAAATGATGGCAAATGCTTTAAAATGGCAACCAAAACCTGAAAGACGTGGAAGAAAGCGAAAAACTACCATTGGAATGGATAGAAGAATAGCCAAAATGGCGCGGACTCAGCCAACAATCAGCTCCAGGAAGATGAAAGAAGGTGTAAAGTTCCCTGTGAGGACTGTTACAATTAGAAGACTCCTATGTGAAGCCAAGCTATCTGCAAGAAGCCCCCGCAAAGTCCCACTGTTGGAAAAAAGACATGTGCTGAGGAGGTTACAATCTGCCAAAGAGCACATTGACCGGCCTAAAGAGAAATGGCGCAACATTTTGTGGACTGACGAAAGTAAGATTGTTCTTTTTGGGTCTAGTGGGCGGAGACAGTTTGTCAGATGACCCCCAAACACTGAATTCAAGGCACAGTACACTGTGAAGACAGTGAAGCATGGCGGTGCAAGCATCATGCTATGGGGATGTTTCTCATACTACGGTGTTGGGCCTATTTATCGCATACCAGGGATCATGGATCAGTTTGAATTGATCAGAATACTTGAAGAGGTCATGCTGCCTTATGCTGAAGAGGAAATGCCCTTGAAATGGGTGTTCCAACAAGACAACGACCCCAAACTCACCAGTAAACGTGCCACATCTTGGTTCCAGACCAACAAGATTGACGTTATGGAGTGGCCAGCCCAATCCCCGGATCTTAATCCAATAGAAAACTTGTGGGGTGACATCAAAAATGCCGTTTCTGAGGCAAAACCAAGAAATAGAGAAGAACTGTGGAATGTGGTCCAATCATCCTGGGCTGGAATACCTGATCACAGGGGCCAGAAGTTGGGTGACTCCATGCAACACAGATGTACAGCAGTTCTCAGAAACAGTGCGACTACAACCAAATATTCATGAAGTCATTCAAAGGAAAGCAAAATATTCAAACATTTCTCAGTTTATATAGTGAATGTTTGAGTTTGTAAAGAAGAATACAAACACTGCGATTTTTTTGAACCGTCTAATATTCACTTTTCTTCAATTGTTTTAGAGGAACAACACAAATTTGATGTATTTTTCTTCATGTTTTGATTTGGAATAGAATGTGTCGTGTTCCCAATGCATTTGTGTGGATGGAAATAAAAGCTATTAGAAGGATTTTCAGCTTTATTCACTTTTTTCAACACACTGCTATTATTTTGAACACAACTGTACATGCATGTTATGTCAAAGACATCAAAATCCAATATCGCTGTCTGACTTCTTCTTTGTATCTTCTTTCATTTCCTCTCCCTCTTTGTTTCTTCGCCCTTTTTATCCCCCCTCCCCAATAATTCCATTGCTCTTTTTGTTTTCCTCCATCCTGAAAGCTAGTTATACATGATTCCAGAGTCAGCCAGCTCAGCAGGGAGTAGCTGAATTTTGATCCATGTATGCACTAGCTAGTTGTACACAAGTTGCTCTATCAATCCACTTCTGTACAACCGGCCTATTGGATTTGTACCGAATGATCAGTGCCTTTGGCTATAGTCGGCAACACCGATCAATGTATTCTGCCGGCAGGGAAGGCTCCCCACCATCACAATACAATAGCTCAGTGGGAACGATTCCTCCATCCACATTGAATGGGGAAATCAACATACTTTTTTTTTCGCTCAACCTGCTGGTTGAATAAAAAAAAATGAATCATGTATGACCTGCTTAACAGTTACACTCTAATATCTACCACCTTGTATCACTGTCTTTGCCATACCCCTCTCTTTTTTTTTTTTCTTCTTTTCTTCTTTCCTTCCCCTTCTTCCATCTCTCTCCCCATTTCTCCCCCACTCCTCCCACTCCCCCCACTCCCTCTCCCCCTCCCTCTCCCCACTCTCCACTCCCCTCTCCCCCTCCCCCCTCCCTCTCCCCACTCTCCACTCCCCACTCCCCTCTCCCCACTCCCCTCTCCCCACTCCCCTCTCCCCACTCCCCTCTTCCCCTCCCACTCCCCACTCCCTCTCCCCCCTCCCACTCCCCACTCCCTCTCCCCCCTCTCTCCTCCCACTCCCTCTCCCCCCTCCCTCCCCCCACTCCTTCTCCCCCCTCCCTCCCCCCACTCCTTCTCCCCCCTCCCTCCCCCCACTCCTTCTCCCTCTCCCCTCTCCCTCCCTCTCCCCTCTCCCTCTCTTCTCCCTCTCCCTCTCCCTTCCTGTCTCCTCCCCCCCTTCCTCCCTCTCCCCCCCTCTCTCCTCCCCCCTTCCTCCCTCTCCCCCCCCTCTCCTCTCCCCTCCCCCCTCCCCCCCTCTCCCCTCCCCCCCTCTCCCCACTCTCTCCTCCCCCCTTCCTCCCTCTCCCCACTCTCTCCTCCCCCCTTCCTCCCTCTCCCCACTCTCTCCTCCCCCCTTCCTCCCTCTCCCCACTCCCCCCTCCCCTCCTCCCACCCCCCCACTCCCTCTCCCTCCTCCCACCCCCCCCACTCCCTCTCCCTCCCCCCACCCCCCCCACTCCCTCTCCCCCCTCTCTCCTCCCACTCCCTCTCCCCTCTCCCTCCCTCCCTCCCTGAATGCAGGGTCCGGGGAGACCAGATATAGTAAATGCAGGGTCCTGGGAGACCAGATACAGTGAATGCAGGGTCCGGGGAGACCAGATACAGTGAATGCAGGGTCCGGGGAGACCAGATATAGTGAATGCAGGGTCCGGGGAGACCAGATACAGTGAATGCAGGGTTCGGGGAGAGCGGATACAGTGAATGCGGGGTCCGGGGAGACCGGATACAGTGAATGCGGGGTCCGGGGAGACCGGATATAGTGAATGCAGGGTCCGGGGAGACCGGATATAGTGAATGCAGGGTCCGGGGAGACCGGATATAGTGAATGCGAGGTCCGAGGAGACCAGATATAGTGAATGCGAGGTCCGAGGAGACCGGATATAGTGAATGCAGGGTCCGGAGAGACCAGATATAGTGAATACAGGGTCCGGGGAGACCAGATATAGTGAATGCAGGGTCCGGGGAGACCAGATATAGTGAATGCAGGGTCCGGGGAGACCAGATATAGTGAATGCGAGGTCCGAGGAGACCGGATATAGTGAATGCAGGGTCCGGAGAGACCAGATATAGTGAATGCAGGGTCCGGGGAGACCAGATATAGTGAATGCAGGGTCCGGGGAGACCCGATATAGTGAATGCACGGTCCGGGGAGACCAGATATTAAAAAAACTGTTTATTACAATTAAATGATACAAACAAGTGCACAAGTGAACTTACCATATAATTTTCTCCTTTGAAAATATATCATATGTCATAGGTTTAGTAACACTTTAAGCACTGTAGGGTACAGAGTGTCTTCTTAAAACAGAATGATAGTGATGAAAATGTACAGTATTCTGTCATACAATAAAGCTCAAAATACTTTTCACAATCAAGAGGAAGTATGTTTTTATGTATATTATCAAAGATTCCAGTGAAAGACTGAGTGTGAGGATAACTTTAGCACACATCTACAGGGAATTCATCACTGGTGTGGTCTTCTCTCCCTCCTCTGTAGTCTTCCATCCTGTGGAATGCTCCTTCTGCCGATGTGAGAGTATGATGGGATTCCGCTACCGCTGCCAGCAGTGCCACAATTACCAGCTTTGCCAGAATTGTTTTTGGCGAGGACATGCCAATGGTCCACACAGCAACCAGCATCAGATGAAGGAGCACTCGTCCTGGGTGAGTACCCCACTGTCTTCTTCTATAAATAAATTATATATATATATATATATATATATATATATATATATATATATATATACACACACAGGTGAAACTCGAAAAATTTGAATATCGTGCAAAAGTTAATTTATTTCAGTGCAGCAACTTAAAAGGTGAAACTAATATATGAGATAGACTCATTACATGCAAAGCAAGATAGTTCAAGCCGTGATTTGTCATCATTGTGGTGATTATGGCTTACAGCTCATGAAAACCCCAAATCCACAATCTCAGAAAATGAGGATATTGTGAAAAGGTGCAATATTCCCGGCTCAAAGTGTCCCACTCTAATCAGCTAATTAAACCATAACACCTTCAAAGGGTTCCTGAGCCTTTAAATGGTCTCTCAGTCTGGTTCAGTAGGAATCACAATCATGGGAAAGACTGCTGACCTGACAGTTGTGCAGAAAACCATCATTGACACCTTCCATAAGGAGGGAAAGACTCAAAAGGTCATTGCAAAAGAAGTTGGATGTTCCCAAAGTGCTGTATCAAAGCACATTAATAGAAAGTTATGTGGAAGGGAAAAGTGTGGAAGAAAAAGGTGCACAAATGGCAGGGATGACCGAAGCCTGGAGAGGACTGTCAGGAAAAGGCCATTCAAAAGTGTTGGGGACTTTTACAAGGAGTGGACTGAGGCTGTAGTCAGTGCATCAAGAGCCACCACACACAGATGGATCCTGAACATGGGCTTCAAATGTCGTATTCCTCTTGTCAAGCCACTCCTGAACAGCAAACAACGTCAGAAGCGTCTTACCTGGGCTAAAGAAAAACAGACCTGGTCTGTGGCTCAGTGGTCCAAAGTCCTCTTTTCTGATAAGAGCAACTTTTGCATCTCATTTGGAAACCAAGGATCCCGAGTATGGAGGAAGAATGGAGAGGCACAAGGACCCAGAGTATGGAGGAAGAATGGAGAGGCCCAAGGATCCCGAGTATGGAGGAAGAATGGAGAGGCCCAAGGATCCCGAGTATGGAGGAAGAATGGAGAGGCACAAGGACCCCGAGTATGGAGGAAGAATGGAGAGGCCCAAGGACCCCGAGTATGGAGGAAGAATGGAGAGGCCCAAGGACCCCGAGTATGGAGGAAGAATGGAGAGGCCCTAGGACCCCGAGTATGGAGGAAGAATGGAGAGGCCCAAGGACCCCGAGTATGGAGGAAGAATGGAGAGGCACAAGGACCCCGAGTATGGAGGAAGAATGGAGAGGCACACACTGCAAGATGCTTGAAGTCCAGTGTGAAGTTTCCACAGTCTGTGTTGATTTGGGGAGCCATGTCATCTGCTGGTGTTGGCCCACTGTGCTTCATTAAGTCCAGGGTCAACGCAGCCGTCTACCAGGAGATTTTGGAGCACTTCATGCTTCCTTCCGCAGACGAGCTTTATGGGGATGCTGACTTCATTTTCCAGCAGGACTTGACACCTGCCTACACTGCCAAAAGCACCAAAACCTGGTTCAATGACCGTGGGATTACTGTGCTTGATTGGCCAGCAAACTCGCCTGACCTGAACCCCATAGAGAATCTATGGGGCATTGCCAAGGGAAAGATGAGAGACATGAGACCGAACAATGCAGAAGAGCTGAAGGCCGCTATTGAAGCATCCTGGTCTTCCATAACACCTCAGCAGTGCCACAGGCTGATAGCTTCCATGCCACGCTGCATTGAGGCAGTAATTGCTGCAAAAGGGGCCCAAACCAAGTACTGAGTACATATGCATGCTTATACTTTTCAGAGGTCCGATATTGTTCTATGTACAATCCTTGTTTTATTGATTGTATGTAATATTCTCATTTTCTGAGATTGTGGATTTGGGGTTTTCATGAGCTGTAAGCCATAATCATCACAATGATGACAAATCACGGCTTGAACTATCTTGCTTTACATGTGATGAGTCTATCTCATATATTAGTTTCACCTTTTAAGTTGCTGCACTGAAATAAATGAACTTTTGCACCATATTCAAATCTTTCGAGTTTAACCTGTGTATGTGTGTGTGTGTGTTTGTTTGTTTATATATATATATATATTAAAAAATCTACACTCACTGGCCACTTTATTAGGTCCACCTTGCTACTACCGGGTTGGATCCCCTTTTGCCTTCATTCTTGGTGGCATAGATTCAACAAGGTGTTGGGAACATTCCTCCAGAGGTTTTGGTCCATATTGACATGTTACTGTTTCCTTTCTAGAACCAGTCTGCCCATTCTCCTTTGACCTCAATGAGGCATTTTCCTCCACACAACTGCCGCTCACTGAATAGTTTCTCTTTTTCGGACCATTCTCTGTAAACCCTAGAGATGGTTGTGTGTGAAAAATCCCAGTATATCAGCAGTTTTTTAAATACTCAGATCAGCCCGTCTGGCAACAACAACCATGCCACGTTCAAAGTTGCCTAAATCCCCTTACTTCCCCATTCTGATGCTCGGTTTGAACCTCAGCAAGTCGTCTTCACCACATCTAGATGCCTAAATGCATTGAGTTGCTGCCATGGGATTAGCCGATTTGTAATTTGTGTTGCCAAGCAATTGAACAGGTGTACCTAATAAAGTGGCTGGGGAGTTCATGTACAGTGGATATAAAAAGTCTACACACCCCTGTTAAAATGTCAGGTTTCTGTGATTATTATTACTATTATAGAGGATTTATATAGCGCCAACAGTTTGTGCAGCTCTTGTGATGTAAAAAAATGAGACAAAGATAAATAATTTCAGAACTTTTTCTACCTTTTAATGTGACCTATATACTGTACAACTCAGGTGAAAAACAATCTGAAATCTTTTAGTGGGGGGAAGTAAACATAAAAACTAAGATAAAGCGGTTGCATAAGTGTACACACCCTCTTATAACTGGGGATGTAGCTCTGTTCAGAATTAAACAATCACATTCAAAATCATGTTAAATAGGAGTCAGTACACACCCGCCATCATTTAAAGTGCCTCTGATGAACTCCAAATAAAGTTCAGCTGTTCTAGTAGGTCTTTCCTGACATTTTCTTAGTCGCATCCTACAGCAAAATCCATGGTCCGCAGAGAGCTTCCAAAGCATCAGGGGGATCTCATTGTTAAAAGGTATCAGTCAGGAGAAGGGTACAAAAGAATTTCCAAGGCATTAGATATTCCATGGAACACAGTGAAGACAGACGTCATCATGTGGAGAAAATATGGTGCAACTGTTACATCACCAAGAACTGGACGTCCCTCCAAAATGGATGAAAAGACGAGAAGAAAACTGGTCTGGGAGGCTGCCAAGAGGACTACAGCATTATTAACCACTTGCCTACCAGGCAGTTATACCCCCTTCCTGCCCAGACCAATTTTCAGCTTTCTGCGCTGTCGCACTTTGAATGACAATTGCGCAGTCATGCAACACTGTACCCATATGACATTTTTAGCATTTTTTTGAGATGGATAAAACTTTATTTTGTTGGTATTTATTCACCACTGGGATTTTTATTTTTTTGGTATATTATTGAAAAAGACCCCATAATTTTGAAAAAAAAAAGTGTTTTTCTTATAAAATATTGCAAATAAATAATCTTTCTTTATAAATCTTGGCCAAAATGTACTCATCTATCCTTTTAGTAGAAATAAAACAAAAAAAAACCAAATTAGTTTATAACCAAAAATTGTAATTTTTAAAAAGTCTTTACATTTTTATTTTACTTTTTTATATTATGTATGTTTGTTTTATATATATATATATATATATATATATATATATATATATATATATATATATATATATATATATATATATACTGTCACCCTAGCAGTACAGTGTCACCATAATGACACTGTACTACTTGAGAGGGTGATGATTTTTTTTTTCTTTTGCACTCATAAACTGGAAAAGCAATAACGTCTCCTCTCTGGCTGCAGCCATTGAGACTGGTCACAGCTTGTCTCATGGTACAAGGCTGTTGTGAATTGCCCTGTACCATGTGACCTCTGTGATCATTCATAGATTTCACAAGTAGTAAGCTATGATGTCAGAAGTGACATCTTGTTTACTACTATTCATGTGATCACTGATTGGCCAATCAGTGATCACATGAATCGGGACCTCACACAGAGGTCTCGTACACAGAGGTCCCGGACACAGCGGGCACCGATCGCGGTGCCGCGCGCTCCCAGGAAGCGCGCACAGGCAATGGATGCGGGGGGACGTTTAGAAATATCCACCCGCATCGGCAGTGCTCCCGCCTGGCCCATTGCCGATAAACGGCTGGATGGGAGCGCTGCCGATGCGGGTGGACGTTTCTAAACATCCCCCCCGCATCCATTGCCTGTGAGCACGTGGCACCGCGATTGGTGCCCGCTGTGTCCGGGACCTCTGTGTACGGGAGTTTAAGGAGGGGTGGGCTCACTCCAGGCATACTGCCAGAGCTGTTTTTGCACATCTTTAAAAAAATTATTGTAGGCCTGAAGATTACACAAAACCTCCAAACATGATATATTTTCTGAAAGCAGACACCCTAGAGAATAAAATGGTGGTAGTTCCAATTTTTTTATATCGCACAATATTACTGCAGAGGTCCAGCAAACACAAAATTTCAGTAGAGAAAAACACTAAAAGTGAATTTTAGGGCAAACAAATGCAGTAAATTGCCTAAATGTTTGGCAAAATATAAAAGACGAGGTTTCGATGGGTAAATAGATACCCAACATGCCAAAACTTAAATTTGTGTGCGCCTGTGAAATGGCGACAAACTTCAGTACCTTGTATTTTCTATAGGGGGCGCTTCAAAGCTCCTTTATAGGTCATCAGTTTAGTGTTCTAGAGGAGGTGTTGTGCTAGAATTATTGCTCTCAACATGTGTATCACAATCAATAATTCACGTGTAGGTGACCCTAACACATGCCTTTACGCTCATAGATGCGTATATGTGCGGGTGGGGGGAGCCTCATTTTTTATTTTTTTTTATTTTTTTTTTTTTTAAATGTGCTTTGGTGTAACTTTATTTTTTTACAATACTTTTTTTTTTTTTTGTGATCACATAGGGGACACAAAGTCCCCCATGTGATGATTTTTTTAGGTGACCAGTCCTCTTTAATGAGACATGCAGGGTCTAAAAGACCCCCAAAGTCTCCACTTGGCCCAATACTTTTCTCCCCTGCTATTCTAGCCAGGGAAAGTGACAGCGGTTACCTGGAAGTGACATACTCGTCGCTTTCCGGATCACGGCAAGAAGGAGAGGAGAGCAGACTCTCCTCTCTCCCCTCCACCCGCCATGTCAGCCCCCGGCCCGCAGATGGGCAAGCAGAGCCTGGAATACATGGTGGGAGCACACGCATGGGGAAGGGTTACCGGGGGCTGTGGAAGCAATCAGGCAGCTGCACTGCTGACACCTGACAGGCAGGAGTCTGCCTGTCAGTTTTGGACAGAATCCCGGTGGCTGCTGCCTCTGGATTGTGTGTAAAACTCCCCGCTCTCAGGTCCAAGATGTACTGATCTGGTAGCGAAAGGGGTTAAGGAGGGCTGGGCTCCCCCCAGATATACCTGCCCCCAATCTATCCATTATCATGATGTGCTTCTACTATGGAGGCACTCCAGATTTATAGGGTTAGGACTGCAGATGATACTGGGGTGCCATGAAGAGGCTCTGCAGCTTACGCATGTACAGGGGCGGACTGACCATTTGGAAACTTGGGCACTGCCCGAGGTCAGTAAGGGGCCCCATGAGATGCCCCTGGTACCTTTTTCATAGGCTTTTTTGAGTTTGGGCAAGGACACAGGGGCCCCATGATCCCCTATTGCCCAGGGGCCCCATGAGTTGTCAGTCCGCCCCTGCGCATGTATTTGCAAATATGTGAAAACTAAGCCCGTTTTTACCGTGAACCTCTAGACGAGACAATTTGGTTGGTTGCAGGCTGGTTGGTGGGTTGAGCTGGGAATTTTTCTTTTGGTGTTGTTTGACATGCGTCGCCCTTCCATGTGCTCCTTGCTGCAAAAAGGCCAGTTATGGACTGGGGCATTGGCCGAGTTCTGAAGTAACATTGAGAGCCTGATGTAAACTAAGCATGTATGGCCAGCTGAAAGCGGTATTACACCCAGAACCAAAAATCTAATATATTGCAGCTTACCAATCATTAGATGTGGTGGCTGCATTAGTTTTTTTTTTTCTTCCTCAGATTTTCACCTGGTGATCTGGCCAGTAACATACCTCCTGTATTAGGCTAGGTTCACATATGTGCGGGTGGTACCACTGCGGATCTGCACAAAAATCCGTGTAGCCGGATCACCCGCACAGGGGAATGCGGACCCACGGGCAGGTGCCAATAGTTTGCCGCCCGCACTGGAAAACGCAACCGTACTGGGAACTGAGGTTCCTGTGCGTGCTGCGTTTTCAGTGCAGGGACTTCTTCCCTACAGGGCATGGGAGTCCATTCAAATGAATGGGCTGTCGTGCCCACGCAAAACACGGCCCTCGCGGCTGCATATATGGAACCAGGGGTTAGTCCTCATGCACACTGGATGCTTTGATAACGCTGGTAACGTTCGCTGTGTAAAGTCACGTTTAAAAACGTGAGTTTTTCAGCTGTATTTAGCATTTTTGCATTAGCGTTTAGCGCCGTTTTGCCGC
Organism: Staurois parvus; assembly: GCF_062004578.1. NCBI lineage: Eukaryota > Metazoa > Chordata > Amphibia > Anura > Ranidae > Staurois > Staurois parvus. Next base: position 184,675 of record NW_028318926.1, read on the forward strand.
GTTTAGTGGCGTTTTTACACAATTTTTAGCTTTTTCTTTTATGAAAAAAAAAATATATTCTTGGTAAAAAAAAGTCCAAAAACAACGCTTTGCCATGGTTTACCGCGTGGTTTTCACTTTTTTTTGCCAATATATAAACAAACTCCAGGCAGATATAAATGGCACAATTTCAAGCAGCTCTGTATTCTTAACTACATCCATTTTTTTTTTTAAACTTTTTTTTTTAAATGCAAGCATTGTAAATACATGAATTTGACTCGGCCTCTTGGTACAACAGAGCTCAGACTGAGGAATAGAGAAGCAACACAGGGAGCCTATCGGTTGTGCTGCTGTGAAAGAGCATGCTGATGTGTGGAGAGAGCAGAGTGGCAGCGGATGATTCTGCTTCTCCTTTCTCTGTTCAGTAACATACTGGAGGAAAGCTGGCCATGTACTATACATTCCTTGTTGGATTTATCAAACCAATGTAGTAGGAGGATCTTACACAATATAGCTGATGGTAGATCTAAAGTAGATTGTACAATCAGAATATATAGTTTTATGGTGACCTTTAAAGCAGTACTGAACTTTACCTCCCCCCAATGTTATCCCCCCCCCACATCCAGGTGGTACTTTTGCAATCACATACCCACACAGCAAACCCAGCCCTGGCCCTCTGCATTGCACTATTAATGTGCGCTGACATCTTGGTCCACTTCGTCTTCTGGGTGTGGGCAGTCAGCTGTGATGATTATTCCCCCCCCCTGGCCACTCGGTGTGCCAATTCTAAAGCCTCCTGGGTGAGGCTGCAGGGGACCATGGTGGTGCAGGGAGGGGCTAACTATAAGGAAAAATTGGAAAGGAGAAGAAATAAGCCTGTAATACTACTGATCAGGGTGGGGAGTGTTCAAACAGGACTAACTTCCTTTTGGACTTTAATTCCACTTTACAGTGTTACTAAATCCAGGACCCCGCATTCACTATATCCGCTCTCCCCGTACCCTGCATTCACTATATCTGGTCTCCCCGGACCCTGCATTCACTATATCCGGTCTCCCAGGACCCCGCGTTCACTATATCCGCTCTCCCCGGACCCCGCATTCACTATATCCGCTCTCCCCGGACCCTGCATTCACTATATCCGCTCTCCCCGGACCCTGCATTCACTATATCCGCTCTCCCCGGACCCTGCATTCACTATATCCGCTCTCCCCGGACCCTGCATTCACTATATCCGCTCTCCCCGGACCCTGCATTCACTATATCCGCTCTCCCCGGACCCTGCATTCACTATATCCGCTCTCCCCGGACCCTGCATTCACTATATCCGCTCTCCCCGGACCCTGCATTCACTATATCCGCTCTCCCCGGACCCTGCATTCACTATATCCGCTCTCCCCGGACCCTGCATTCACTATATCCGCTCTCCCCGGACCCTGCATTCACTATATCCGCTCTCCCCGGACCCTGCATTCACTATATCCGCTCTCCCCGGACCCTGCATTCACTATATCCGGTCTCCCAGGACCCCGCATTCACTATATCCGCTCTCCCAGGACCCCGCATTCACTATATCCGGTCTCCCCGGTCCCTGCATTCACTATATCTGGTCTCCCAGGATCCCGCATTCACTATATCTAGTCTCCCAGGACCCCGCATTCACTATATCCGGTCTCCCTGGACCCCGCATTCACTATATCCAGTCTGCCAGGACCCTGCATTCACTATATCCGCTCTCCCCGGACCCTGCATTCACTATATCCGCTCTCCCCGGACCCTGCATTCACTATATCCGGTCTCCCCGGACCCTGCATTCACTATATCCCCTCTCCCCGGACCCTGCATTCACTATATCCGCTCTCCCCAGACCCTGCATTCACTATATCCGGTCTCCCAGGACCCCGCATTCACTATATCCGGTCTCCCAGGACCCCGCATTCACTATATCCGCTCTCCCAGGACCCCGCATTCACTATATCCGGTCTCCCCGGTCCCTGCATTCACTATATCTGGTCTCCCAGGACCCCGCATTCACTATATCCGGTCTCCCCGGACCCCGCATTCACTATATCCGGTCTGCCAGGACCCTGCATTCACTATATCCGGTCTGCCAGGACCCTGCATTCACTATATCCGGTCTCCTCGGACCCCGCATTCACTATATCCGGTCTCCCCGGACCCCGCATTCACTATATCCGGTCTCCCAGGACCCTGCATTCACTATATCCAGTCTCCCCGGACCCCGCATTCACTATATCCGCTCTCCCCGGACCCCGCATTTACTATATCCGGTCTCCCCGGACCCCGCATTCACTATATCCGGTCTCCCCGGACCCCGCATTCACCCTATCCGGTCTCCCCGGACCCCGCATTCACCCTATCCGGTCTCCCCGGACCCGCATTCACCCTATCCGGTCTCCCCGGACCCCGCATTCACCCTATCCGGTCTCCCCGGGCCCCGCATTCCCCCCATCCGGTCTCCCCGGGCCCCACATTTACCTTATCCGGTCTCCCCGGGCCCTGCATTCCCCCCATCCGGTCTCCCCGGACCCCACATTTACCCTATCCAGTCTCCCCGGGCCCCACATTTACCCTATCCGGTCTCCCCAGACTCTGCATTCACCATATCTGGTCTCCCACAGTACACAGAACATGGAAATGCAATTATTTTACTAAATATATACTGCTAAATACCTTTTCTGAACATCAGTATACAGCAGTCTTATGACTTCTATAGTGTCCAGCTGAGCACTGGTTAAAGCTTGTAAGAGGAGTTTTCATTCTCCCCTGATTGTCCTATGGGGCTGCATAACTCCTGACCTTCTGTCTGGACAGCGCTGATTTTACCTGTAATGATCACATGCACCCTCCCCCCCCCCCCCCCAAAAAAACAACAAACAACTCTTTAGCAATACACAGCAAACTGAGCATGTGCAGAGTGCTTCATAGGACTCTGTACTATCAGCAGATGGATTGGGGACTGTAGAAGAAGGGGAGGATCAGAGAAGACAGGATCAAACAGCCTTTTTACACTATGCGGATGATTAATCCCTTAGGTTCCACAGTGAGTATACCAAGCATGCTTTTCTGCATATACAGGCTGATTGTACTGTTGTGGGTTTAGGAACACATTAAGCCCAGTTTTTACCACACCACAACTTTTTCATCTGTTACCTCTTTTAAGTTATACTGAATTGTAGCAGAGATAAATTAGCCTTTCTGCCTAGACAATCAGAGTTGTGCTGTGTGGCAGAGCTGTGTAAATCTCAGGACCGGATGGACAGAATTACACAATTCTTAGGCAGGTAAAACAATTTCCGTAAATCTTATTTCCTCCTTGTATTTAGTTGAGTCCCCGACTGTTACGCATCTGTTCTCCAGAAGATGGCAGCATTGAACACTGAAAAGAACACCTTCTATGGAAGCTGAATTCTGGCTGGAGATCCATTTTATATACTTGTTCATGTCTTCCCCATCCTCTGGCACAGTCCATCATTTCCACAAACAATGCTAGTTCCAGGGCCTGCACCTCTGTATGAATGATGCGGCAGAGATGTGTATTACCTGCAACCGACAGTTGCTTGTGTCAGCTAACAGCCATCCTGATCCTATCATAGGAAACAAGTAGGAAGACTGATACCAGGCATAACAGCAGGCCCCACAAGTTCATAAGACCCCTTCACACTTTCTGCAGTGTGTTACGGCGGGTGACCATGTGGTATTTGGCGCATTAATGTGCGCTGCGTTAAGGCACACCGGTGTTTTTTTTTTGTAACAACTTCCCCCCCGGAGCATTTATTTACTTTTTGGCGCACATGTAAAATCGCCTTTTCTGGCTATAAAATTTACTTAACCACTTGCCTGCCGGGCACTTTCATCCCTTTCCTGCCCAGGCCAATTTTCAGCTTCCTGTGCTGTCACAGTTTGAATGACAATTGCGCGGTCATGCAACACAAATTACATTTTTGTCATTTTTTTCACACAAATAGAGCTTTCTTTTGGTGGTATTTCCGCTCTCCCCGGACCCCGCATTCACTATATCCGCTCTCCCCGGACCCCGCATTCACTATATCCGCTCTCCCCGGACCCCGCATTCACTATATCCGGTCTCCCCGGACCCCGCATTCACTATATCCGGTCTCCCCGGACCCTGCATTCACTATATCCGGTCTCCCCGGACCCCGCATTCACTATATCCGCTCTCCCCAGACCCCGCATTCACTATGTCCGCTCTCCCCGGACCCCGCATTCATTATATCCGGTCTCCCCGGACCCTGCATTCACTATATCTGGTCTCCCCGGACCCTGCATTCACTATATCTGGTCTCCCCGGACCCTGCATTCACTATATCTGGTCTCCCCGGACCCTGCATTCACTATATCCGCTCTCCCCGGACCCCGCATTCACTATATCCGGTCTCCCCGGACCCCGCATTCACTATATCCGGTCTCCCCGGACCCTGCATTCACTATATCCGGTCTCCCCGGACCCCGCACATGTAAAATCGCCTTTTCTGGCTATAAAATTTACTTAACCACTTGCCTGCCGGGCACTTTCATCCCCTTCCTGCCCAGGCCAATTTTCAGCTTCCTGTGCTGTCACAGTTTGAATGACAATTGCGCGGTCATGCAACACAAATTACATTTTTGTCATTTTTTTCACACAAATAGAGCTTTCTTTTGGTGGTATTCAATCACCAGATTTTTCTTAGTTTCTGTTCTGAAATTTTGCAAATGGGTCATTTTTCTCCTTCACTGATGTGCAGGGATGAGGCTGCGCTGATGGGCACTGATAGGCTGCACTGATGGGCACTGATAAGCTGCACTGATGGGCACTGATAAGCTGCACTGATGGGCTCTGATAAGCTGCACTGATGGGCTCTGATAAGCTGCACTGATGGGCTCTGATAAGCTGCACTGATGGGCTCTGATAAGCTGCACTGATGGGCTCTGATAAGCTGCACTGATGAGCACTGATAGGCTGCACTGATGGGCTCTGATAAGCTGCACTGATGGGCACGAATAGGCTGCACTGATGGGCTCTGATAAGCTGCACTGATGGGCTCTGATAATCTGCACTGATGGGCACTGATAAGCTGCACTGATGGGCTCTGATAAGCTGCACTGATGGGCTCTAATAGGCTGCACTGGTGGGCACTGATAAGCTGCACTGATGGGCTCTGATAAGCTGCACTGGTGGGCTCTGATAAGCTGCACTGGTGGGCTCTGATAAGCTGCACTGGTGGGCTCTGATAAGCTGCACTGATGGGCTCTGATAAGCTGCACTGATGGGCTCTGATAAGCTGCACTGATGGGCTCTGATAAGCTGCACTGATGGGCTCTGATAAGTTGCACTGATGGGCACTGATGGGCTCTGATAAGTTGCACTGATGGGCTCTGATAAGCTGCACTGATGGGCTCTGATAAGCTGCACTGATGGGCACTAATAGGCAGCACTGATGGGCACTAATAGGCTGCACTGATGGGCTCTGATAAGCTACACTGATGGGCACTGATAGGCTGAACTGATGGGCTCTGATAAGCTGCACTGATGGGCACTAATAGGCTGCACTGATGGGCACTATTAGGCTGCACTGATGGGCTCTGATAAGCTGCACTGATGGGCACTAATAGGCTGCACTGATGGGCACTAATAGGCTGCACTGATGGGCTCTGATAAGCTGCACTGATGGGCTCTGATAAGCTGCACTGATGGGCACTGATAGGCTGCACTGATAGGTGTAGGAATATTGTAATATATATATATATACATCCTCCACATTAATATAAGACAACAGATTTGTCTTATGAACTGTTTCTGTGGACCTCATAAGTGTTAAGACAACAATAGGCAGCACTGATGGGCACTGATAGGCTGCATCAGGGGCGGACTGACCATTTGGAAACTCGGGCACTGCCCGAGGGCCCGGGGTCAGTAGGGGGCCCCATGAGATGCCCCTGGTACCTTTTTCATAAGCTTTTTTGAGTTTAGGCAAGGACACAGGGGCCCCATGATCCCCTATTGCCCGGGGGCCCCATGAGTTGTCAGTCCGCTCCTGGGCTGCACTGATGAGGCTGCAATGAAGGTCAGTGATAGGTGGCACTAGCTGGCGGCACTGATGGGCACTGACTGGCGGCACTGATGGACACTGACTGGCGGCACTGATGGACACTGACTGTTGGCACTGATGGACACTGACGGGACTGGGGGCTGCACTGGACTGCCTCTATTTGTGGGGAAAAAAGGACGTAAATTTCATTTGGGTGCAGCGTTGCATGACCGCGCAATTGTCAGTTAAAGTAACGCAGCGCCGTATTGTAATGATGGACTCACAGGCTGGGGCTGCAGTTTGTAGTGTCATGGCTGATGACATCCATGTATTATTCAGCTTGATTGTCCCCAGGGACAGGCGACTTCTTGTTTGGGGGTCACACAGCATCCAATCCAGGACTCACCAATCTCTTCATTGAAGTGTAAGCTCTTTGGTCATTGTTCAGCCTGTTTGCAGCAGATGGAATTACTATTTAACTGTCACTTGCAGAGCACTAGACTGGGAGACCCAGGGATTGTGTGATGTGTATTTGCTTCCCAGGAAATGTTAGTTCTCACACTACCGACAGAGGTAACGCAGTAACCTGGTTCAAATCCCAATCACTGAACCACCAGCCTGGAGTTTGCATGTTCTCCCTGTGCCTGTGTGGGTTTCCTCCGGGTACTCCGGTTTCCTCCCACACTCCAAAGACATGCTGGTAGGTTAATTGGCTCCTGTGTAATCTGGCCCTAGTATGTGTATGTATGAATGTAAGTTAGGGACCTTTCACACGGGCGTTCCATTTTTTTTTTCTTCAGTTCAGTCACATTTTTTCACAGAAAAAAAACAGATGAGTTTCCATCTGTTTTTTAATCCGTTTTTCATCCTTCTACATCCATTTTTCATTCTTATACATCCATTTTTATCCGTCTACATCTGTTTTTGTTTGTTTTTTAATACTTTTTTCATCCTTTTACATCCGTTTAGATCTCTTTTTCATCAATCTGCATCCGGTTTTTGTCCATTTACATCTGTTTTTTAATCCGTTTTTCATCCTTCATCCGTTTCGATCCATCTGCATCCGGTTTTTGTCCGTTTACATCTGTTTTTTATCCTTCTACATCCGTTTTTTATCCATTTCGATCCGTTTTCATCCATCTGCATCCGGTTTTTGTCCGTTTACATCAGTTTTTTATCCTTCTACATCCGTTTTTCATCCGTCTACATCCATTTTTCATTCCTATACATCCGTTTTCATCCATCTACATCTGTTTTTGTCTGTTTTTTTAATACCTTTTTCATCCTTTTACATCAGTTTAGATCTGTTTTCATCCATCTGCATCTGGTTTTGATTTGTTTACTTCTGTTTTTTAATCCATTTTTCATCCTTGCACATCCGTTTTCATCCATCTACATCCTTTTTTTGTCCGTTTACATCAGTTTTTTAGCCCTTTTTTATCCTTTTACATCTGTTTTCATCCCTCTACATCGTTTTTTTTGTCCGTTTACATCTGTTTTTTTATCCTTCTACATCCGTTTTGCATCCTTCTACATCCATTTTTCATTCTAATACATCCATTTTCATCCGTCTACATCTGTTTTTGTCTGGTTTTTAATACTTTTTACATCCGTTTAGATCTGTTTTCATCCATCTGCATCCGGTTTTGATTCATTTACATCTGTTTTTAATACATTTTTCATCCTTTTACATCCGGTTTCATCCGTCTACATCCTTTTTTTGTCCGTTTACATCTGTTTTTCAGCCCTTTTTTTATCCTTTTACATCTGTTTTCATCCCTCTACATCTGTTTTTTTGTCTGTTTACATCTGTTTTTTCATCTTTCTACATCCGTTTTTCATCCGTTTTAGATGTTTTCATCTATTTGCATCTTGTTTTTGTCCGTTTACATCTGTTTTTTCATCCGTTTTTCATCTTTTTACAACCGTTTTCATCCATCTACATCCATTTTTGTGTCCGTTTATATCTTTTTTTATCCGTTTTTAATCCTTTTACATCTGTTTTCATCAGTTTTTTTGTCCGTTTACATCTGTTCATCCGTTTTCATGCGTCTACATCCATTTTTTTGTCCATTTACATCTGTTATTTCATCCTTCCACATCCGCTTTACATCCGTTTTTAGATCCCTCTACATCCGTTTTTGTCCATTTACATCCGTTGACATCCATTTTTCACCTGTTCCGCGTTTTTTTTGTGGAAGAAAAATAGGGTTTTCTTCCATTCAAAAAAACAGATGTTAACGGACACGGACATTAACGGATGTAAAAAAGATGATCATTCGTTTACGTCCGCAAGTCCATAGAAATACATGGGGGTCCGTTTTTCATCTGTAAACGGACAGATGAAAAATAGACATACGGGGCGCCCGTGTGAAAGAGGCCTTATGGACCTTAGATTGTACGCCCCTTGAGGGTTAGGGACTGATGTGAATGTACAATATATATGTAAAGTGCTGCGTAAATTGACAGCGCTATATAAGTACCTGAAATAAATATATGTGCGCAGTACTATGCAATATGCCCCATTTTTTAACTCAAACAGAAACGTCTGACACAGAAATGTAAAGATTTACTCTTCTATGGGCTGTGCGTACAGGGCGAAAAAACAAATACACCATGAAACTGTGATGAATGCAGCCTGTGCCAGTGAAAAACACAAGGTACAGGTGTATAATACCTTTAAAGTGGAACTAAAGCCCCCCTTTAGCCCGGGTTTACATATATGTGGTGCGGTACATCACATGTAATTCGCACAGGAACCGCACCACATTCCTGTGCAAATCACATGCGATTTGTGTGCGATGCGATTGGAGCCATGCATTTTGTATGGCTCTAATCGCACCGCACCCACACCAAAAACACGCAGGACCCTTTTTGGGTCCGCACTAGAATCGGATCACATAAGTATTCACTCCTCTACATTGTGTAAAAAAGGCCGTTTGATCCTGACTTCTCTGCTCCTCCTCTTGTTCAAATGTCCACTTGATAAGACAGACTGAACCCGTAGCCACATACACATGCTCAGTTTCATTTGTATTGCTAGAGGTTTTTTTTTTACTTGGCAGACTGCATATGATCAGCACAGGGCCAATAAGCACTGCCCAGGCAGAGGGTCAGGGGTTTTGCATCCTCCTAGAGCAAAATGAAAATTCCTCCTACAAGCTTTAACCAGTGCTCTGCTGAAGTCACAAGACTCTTAACTGCTGATGATAAAAGGTATTTAGCAGTTTATATTTATTAAAATAATTGCATTTCCATGTTCTGTGTACTGTGGGAGACTGTATATAGTGAATGCAGGGACCCGGGAGACCAGATATAGTGAATGCAGGGTCCGGGGAGACCGGATATAGTGAATGCGGGGTCCGAGGAGACCAGATATAGTGAATGCAGGGTCCGGGGAGACCGGATATAGTGAATGCAGGGTTCAGGGAGACCAGATATAGTGAATGCAGGGTCCTGGGAGACCAGATATAGTGAATGCGGGGTCCGGGGAGAGCGGATATAGTGAATGCGGGGTCCAGGGAGACCAGATATAGTGAGTGCAGGGAGAGCGAATATAGTGAATGCGGGGTACGGGGAGAGCGGATATAGTGAATGCAGGGTTCGGGGAGACCGGATATAGTGAATGCAGGGTCCGGGGAGACCAGATATAATGAATACAGGGTCTGGGGAGACCAGATATAGTGAATGCAGGGTCCGGGGAGACCGGATATAGTGAATGCAGGGTCCGGGGAGACCGGATATAGTGAATGCAGGGTCTGGGGAGACCGGATATAGTGAGTTCGGGAAGAGCGGATATAGTGAATGCAGGGTCCGGGGAGAGCGGATATAGTGAGTTCGGGAAGAGCGGATATAGTGAATGCAGGGTCCGGGGAGACCGGATATAGTGAATGCAGGGTCTGGGGAGATCGGATATAGTGAATGCAGGGTCTGGGGAGAGCGGATATAGTGAATGCAGGGTCCGGGGAGACCGGATATAGTGAATGCAGGGTCCGGGGAGACTGGATATAGTGAATGCAGGGTCCGGGGAGAGCGGATATAGTGAATGCAGGGTCCGGGGAGACCGGATATAGTGAATGCAGGGTCCGGGGAGACAGAATATAGTGAATGCAGGGTCCGGGGAGAGCGGATATAGTGAATGCAGGGTCCGGGGAGATCGGATATAGTGAATGCAGGGTCTGGGGAGATCGGATATAGTGAATGCAGGGTCCGGGGAGAGCGGATATAGTGAATGCGGGGTCCGGGGAGACCGGATATAGTGAATGCAGGGTCTGGGGAGAGCGGATATAGTGAATGCAGGGTCCGGGGAGAGCGGATATAGTGAATGCAGGGTCCGGGGAGACCGGATATAGTGAATGCAGGGTCTGGGGAGAGCGGATATAGTGAATGCTGGATCTGGAGAGACTGGATATAGTGAATGCAGGGTCCGGGGAGACTGGATACAGTGAATGCAGGGTCCGGGGAGAGCGGATATAGTGAATGCAGGGTCCGGGGAGACCGGATATAGTGAATGCAAGGTCTGTGGTTTTGTAACACTTTAAGAAAAAAAAAATATTTTTTAATTGTAAAAAAGTCTTGTGACTTCTATCAGTGTCCAGCAGAGCACTGGTTAAAGCTTGTAGGAGGATTTTTCATTCTGCTCTAGCAGGATGCAAAACCCCTGACCTCTTTCTGGACAGTGCTGATTGGCCCTGTGCTGATCACATGCACTCTCCCAAGAAAAAAAGCACCCTCTCTAGCAATACACACCAAACTGAGTATGTGCAGAGTGATTCCACACGATATATCTTATCAGGAGATAAGAGGGGGAACACTGGAAGAAGGGGAGGATCAGAGAAGACAGGATCAAACAGCCTTTTTACACAATGCAGAGGTTTAACCCCTTTGGTTCCACAGTGAGTATACCAAGCATGCTTTACTGCATATACAGACTGATTGTACTGCTGTGGGTTCAGTAACACTCTAATAAGCAGGCTCTGAATGTTATTTGTCACACTGTCACTGAGTTAATGTGGAGGATCTTGATCCGTATTTCGATCTGAGAACGTTCTGTTCTATTGCCGCTGAAGGTGATGATACATCTATTATTTGTAAGCTCACATGTCTCACCTTCATGTATTCATCAGAGAAACTCTTTGAACATTTGGTAGAATAGAGAGCATTCGGATTATTATTGTGGAAGCCATTCCTGCAGATAGAAGGACACGGCCCATTGTCTATGGTTGTGAAGACAATGTTCCCCCTCCAACCTCCCCCCGAGGATGTTACATACCCTCAGTAACACTTGTATAGACAGGGAGGGGGAGCGCTCCGTACCGAGCCGCTAGGTGGAGGCCATTGTGTGCTGACCCATCCTCGGCAATCAGCCTCTTTCTCAAGGGCTCGGTAAAGGGCGCCATTATTTCTTCTTCTTCCATTGCTTGCAGACCGTTTCTTGTGTATTACAAAGCTACTGTATAATATGCTCCTCGGGAAATTCAAGGTTTTCGGTGTAGCACAGAAAGCTTCATTCACAATGCTGATATGATTGTTTTTGATGTAACATCCATTCTTTCAGGTCTAGTTCACAGTAGGCCAGGGGTCTCCAAACTTTCTATACAAAGTTTACTATCTTTCAGACTATGGCCAGTAGGAGTAGAAAATATTTTGGCATTAGTGGGACTAAATACTGTCCCATCATTAGTATCAGTGGGAGGAATAGTGCCTCATCATTGGTGTCAGTGGGAGGAATAGTGCCCCATCATTGGTATCAGTGGGAGGAATAGTGTCCCATCATTGGTATCAGTGGGACTAAATACTGTCCCATCATTAGTATCAGTGGGAGGAATAGTGTCCCATCATTGGTATCAGTGGGACTAAATACTGTCCCATCATTAGTATCAGTGGGAGGAATAGTGTCCCATCATTGGTATCAGTGGAGGAATAGTGCCCCATCATTGGTGTCAGTGGGAGGAATAGTGCCCCATCATTGGTGTCAGTGGGAGGAATAGTGCCCCATCATTGGTATCAGTGGGAGGAATAGTGTCCCATCATTGGTATCAGTGGGAGGAATAGTGTCCCATCATTGGTATCAGTGGGAGGAATAGTGCCCCATCATTGGTATCAGTGGGAGGAATAGTGCCCCATCATTGGTATCAGTGGGAGGAATAGTGTCCCATCATTGGTATCAGTGGGAGGAATAGTGCCCCATCATTGGTATCAGTGGGAGGAATAGTGCCCCATCGTTGGTATCAGTTGGAGGAATAGTGTCCCATCGTTGGTATCAGTGGGAGGAATAGTGTCCCATCGTTGGTATCAGTGGGAGGAATAGCGCCCCATCGTTGGTATCAGTGGAAGGAATAGTGCCCCATCATTGGTATCAGTGGGAGGAATAGCACCCCATCATTAGTATCAGTGGGAGGAATAGTGTCCCATCATTGGTATCAGTGGGAGGAATAGTGCCCCATCATTGGTATCAGTGGGAGGAATAGTGCCCCATCATTGGTATCAGTGGGAGGAATAGTGCCCCATCATTGGTATTACTGGGAGGAATATTGCCCCATCATTGGTATCAGTGGGAGGAATAGTGCCCCATCGTTGGTATCAGTGGGAGGAATAGTGCCCCATCGTTGGTATCAGTGGGAGGAATAGTGCCCCATCATTGGTATCAGTGGAGGAATAGTGCCCCATCACTGGTATCAGTGGGAGGAATAGTGCCCCATCATTGGTATCAGTGGGAGGAATAGTGTCCCATCATTGGTGTCAGTGGGAGGAATAGTGCACCATCATTGGTATCAGTGGGAGGAATAGCGCCCCATCATTGGTATCAGTGGGAGGAATAGCGCCCCATCATTGGTATCAGTGGGAGGAATAGTGCTCCATCATTGGTATCAGTGGGAGGAATAGTACCCCATCATTGGTGTCAGTAGGAGGAATAGTGTCCCATCATTGGTATCAGTGGGAGGAATAGCGCCCCATCATTGGTATCAGTGGGAGGAATAGCGCCCCATCATTGGTATCAGTGGGAGGAATAGTGTCCCATCATTGGTATCAGTGGGAGGAATAGAGCCCCATCATTGGTGTAAGTGGGAGGAATAGTGTCCCATCATTGGTATCAGTGGGAGGAATAGTGTCCCATCATTGGTATCAGTAGCAGGAATAGTGCCCCATCATTGGTATCAGTAGCAGGAATAGTGCCCCATCATTGGTATCAGTGGGAGGAATAGTGCCCCATCATTGGTATCAGTAGCAGGAATAGTGCCCCATCATTGGTGTCAGTGGGAGGAATAGTGTCCCATCATTGGTATCAGTGGGAGGAATAGTGCCCCATCATTGGTATCAGTAGCAGGAATAGTGCCCCATCATTGGTATCAGTAGCAGGAATAGTGCCCCATCATTGGTATCAGTGGGAGGAATAGTGTCCCATCATTGGTATCAGTGGGAGGAATAGTGTCCCATCGTTGGTATCTGTGGGAGGAATAGTGTCCCATCGTTGGTGTCAGTGGGAGGAATAGTGTCCCATCGTTGGTATCAGTGGGAGGAATAGTGTCCCATCATTGGTATCAGTGGGAGGAATAGTGTCCCATTGTTGGTATCAGTGGAGGAATAGTGCCCCATCGTTGGTATCAGTGGGAGGAATAGTGTCCCATCGTTCGTGTCAGTGGGAGGAATAGTGCCCCATCGTTGGTATCAGTGGGAGGAATAGTGCCCCATCGTTGGTATCAGTGGGAGGAATAGTGCCCCATCATTGGTATCAGTGGGAGGAATAGTGCCCCATCACTTGTATCAGTGGGAGGAATAGTGCCCCATCATTGGTATCAGTGGGAGGAATAGTGTCCCATCATTGGTGTCAGTGGGAGGAATAGTGCCCCATCATTGGTATCAGTGGGAGGAATAGCACCCCATCATTAGTATCAGTGGGAGGAATAGTGTCCCATCATTGGTATCAGTGGGAGGAATAGTGCCCCATCATTGGTATCAGTGGGAGGAATAGTGCCCCATCATTGGTATCAGTGGGAGGAATAGTGCCCCATCATTGGTATTACTGGGAGGAATATTGCCCCATCATTGGTATCAGTGGGAGGAATAGTGCCCCATCGTTGGTATCAGTGGGAGGAATAGTGCCCCATCGTTGGTATCAGTGGGAGGAATAGTGCCCCATCATTGGTATCAGTGGAGGAATAGTGCCCCATCACTGGTATCAGTGGGAGGAATAGTGCCCCATCATTGGTATCAGTGGGAGGAATAGTGTCCCATCATTGGTGTCAGTGGGAGAAATAGTGCACCATCATTGGTATCAGTGGGAGGAATAGCGCCCCATCATTGGTATCAGTGGGAGGAATAGCGCCCCATCATTGGTATCAGTGGGAGGAATAGTGCTCCATCATTGGTATCAGTGGGAGGAATAGTGCTCCATCATTGGTATCAGTGGAGGAATAGTACCCCATCATTGGTGTCAGTAGGAGGAATAGTGTCCCATCATTGGTATCAGTGGGAGGAATAGCGCCCCATCATTGGTATCAGTGGGAGGAATAGCGCCCCATCATTGGTATCAGTGGGAGGAATAGCGCCCCATCATTAGTATCAGTGGGAGGAATAGAGCCCCATCATTGGTGTCAGTGGGAGGAATAGTGTCCCATCATTGGTATCAGTGGGAGGAATAGTGTCCCATCATTGGTATCAGTAGCAGGAATAGTGCCCCATCATTGGTATCAGTAGCAGGAATAGTGCCCCATCATTGGTATCAGTGGGAGGAATAGTGCCCCATCATTGGTATCAGTAGCAGGAATAGTGCCCCATCATTGGTGTCAGTGGGAGGAATAGTGTCCCATCATTGGTATCAGTGGGAGGAATAGTGCCCCATCATTGGTATCAGTAGCAGGAATAGTGCCCCATCATTGGTATCAGTAGCAGGAATAGTGCCCCATCATTGGTATCAGTGGGAGGAATAGTGTCCCATCGTTGGTATCTGTGGGAGGAATAGTGTCCCATCGTTGGTGTCAGTGGGAGGAATAGTGTCCCATCGTTGGTATCAGTGGGAGGAATAGTGTCCCATCATTGGTATCAGTGGGAGGAATAGTGTCCCATTGTTGGTATCAGTGGAGGAATAGTGCCCCATCGTTGGTATCAGTGGGAGGAATAGTGTCCCATCGTTCGTGTCAGTGGGAGGAATAGTGCCCCATCATTGGTATCAGTGGGAGGAATAGTGCCCCATCGTTGGTATCAGTGGGAGGAATAGTGCCCCATCATTGGTATCAGTGGGAGGAATAGTGCCCCATCACTGGTATCAGTGGGAGGAATAGTGCCCCATCATTGGTATCAGTGGGAGGAATAGTGTCCCATCATTGGTGTCAGTGGGAGGAATAGTGCCCCATCATTGGTATCAGTGGGAGGAATAGTGCCCCATCATTGGTATCAGTGGGAGGAATAGCGCCCCATCATTGGTATCAGTGGGAGGAATAGCGCCCCAACATTGGTATCAGTGGGAGGAATAGCGCCCCATCATTGGTATCAGTGGAGGAATAGTGCCCCATCATTGGTGTCAGTGGAGGAATAGTGCCCCATCATTGGTGTCAGTGGAGGAATAGTGCCCCATCATTGGTATCAGTGGGAGGAATAGTGTCCCATCATTGGTATCAGTGGGAGGAATAGTGTCCCATCATTGGTATTAGTGGGAGGAATAGTGCCCCATCATTGGTATCAGTGGAGGAATAGTGCCCCATCATCGGTATCAGTGGGAGGAATAGTGCCCCATCATTGGTATCAGTGGGAGGAATAGTGTCCCATCGTTGGTGTCAGTGGGAGGAATACCGCCCCATCATTAGTATCAGTGGGAGGAATAGTGCCCCATCATTGGTATCAGTAGGAGGAATAGTGTCCCATCATTGGTATCAGTGGGAGGAATAGTGCCCCATCATTGGTATCAGTAGGAGGAATAGTGTCCCATCATTGGTATCAGTGGGAGGAATAGCGCCCCATCATTGGTATCAGTGGGAGGAATAGCGCCCCATCATTGGTATCAGTGGGAGGAATAGCGCCCCATCATTAGTATCAGTGGGAGGAATAGAGCCCCATCATTGGTGTCAGTGGGAGGAATAGTGTCCCATCATTGGTATCAGTGGGAGGAATAGTGCCCCATCATTGGTATCAGTAGCAGGAATAGTGCCCCATCATTGGTATCAGTAGCAGGAATAGTGCCCCATCATTGGTATCAGTGGGAGGAATAGTGTCCCATCATTGGTATCAGTGGGAGGAATAGTGTCCCATCGTTGGTATCTGTGGGAGGAATAGTGTCCCAT
Source organism: Staurois parvus (assembly GCF_062004578.1). Classification (NCBI taxonomy): domain Eukaryota; kingdom Metazoa; phylum Chordata; class Amphibia; order Anura; family Ranidae; genus Staurois; species Staurois parvus. The sequence continues at coordinate 200,981 of NW_028318926.1, forward strand.
CGTTGGTATCAGTGGGAGGAATAGTGTCCCATCATTGGTATCAGTGGGAGGAATAGTGTCCCATCATTGGTATCAGTGGGAGGAATAGTGTCCCATCGTTGGTATCAGTGGAGGAATAGTGCCCCATCGTTGGTATCAGTGGGAGGAATAGTGTCCCATCGTTCGTGTCAGTGGGAGGAATAGTGCCCCATCATTGGTATCAGTGGGAGGAATAGTGCCCCATCGTTGGTATCAGTGGGAGGAATAGTGCCCCATCTTTGGTATCAGTGGGAGGAATAGTGCCCCATCACTGGTATCAGTGGGAGGAATAGTGCCCCATCATTGGTATCAGTGGGAGGAATAGTGCCCCATCATTGGTATCAGTGGGAGGAATAGTGTCCCATCATTGGTGTCAGTGGGAGGAATAGTGCCCCATCATTGGTATCAGTGGGAGGAATAGTGCCCCATCATTGGTATCAGTGGGAGGAATAGCGCCCCATCATTGGTATCAGTGGGAGGAATAGCGCCCCATCATTGGTATCAGTGGGAGGAATAGTGCTCCATCATTGGTATCAGTGGGAGGAATAGTGCTCCATCATTGGTATCAGTGGAGGAATAGTACCCCATCATTGGTGTCAGTGGGAGGAATAGTGCACCATCATTGGTGTCAGTGGGAGGAATAGTTCCCCATCATTGGTATCAGTGGGAGGAATAGTGCCCCATCATTGGTATCAGTGGAGGAATAGTGCCCCATCATTGCTATCAGTGGGAGGAATAGTGCACCATCATTGATATCAGTGGGAGGAATAGTGCCCCATCATTGGTATCAGTGGAGGAATAGTGCCCCATCATCGGTATCAGTGGGAGGAATAGTACCCCATCATTGGTGTCAGTGGGAGGAATAGTGCACCATCATTGGTGTCAGTGGGAGGAATAGTTCCCCATCATTGGTATCAGTGGGAGGAATAGTGCCCCATCATTGGTATCAGTGGAGGAATAGTGCCCCATCATTGCTATCAGTGGGAGGAATAGTGTCCCATCATTGGTATCAGTGGAGGAATAGTGCCCCATCATCGGTATCAGTGGGAGGAATAGTACCCCATCATTGGTGTCAGTGGGAGGAATAGTGCACCATCATTGGTGTCAGTGGGAGGAATAGTTCCCCATCATTGGTATCAGTGGGAGGAATAGTGCCCCATCATTGGTATCAGTGGAGGAATAGTGCCCCATCATTGGTATCAGTGGGAGGAATAGTGTCCCATCATTGGTATCAGTGGAGGAATAGTGCCCCATCATTGGTATCAGTGGGAGGAATAGTGCCCCATCATTGGTATCAGTGGAGGAATAGTGCCCCATCATCGGTATCAGTGGGAGGAATAGTGCCCCATCATTGGTATCAGTGGAGGAATAGTGCCCCATCATTGGTATCAGTGGGAGGAATAGTGCCCCATCATTGGTATCAGTGGAGGAATAGTGCTCCATCATTGGTATCAGTGGAGGAATAGTACCCCATCATTGGTGTCAGTGGGAGGAATAGTGCACCATCATTGGTGTCAGTGGGAGGAATAGTTCCCCATCATTGGTATCAGTGGGAGGAATAGTGCCCCATCATTGGTATCAGTGGAGGAATAGTGCCCCATCATTGCTATCAGTGGGAGGAATAGTGCACCATCATTGGTATCAGTGGGAGGAATAGTGTCCCATCATTGGTATCAGTGGAGGAATAGTGCCCCATCATTGGTATCAGTGGGAGGAATAGTGCCCCATCATTGGTATCAGTTGGAGGAATAGTGTCCCATCGTTGGTATCAGTGGGAGGAATAGTGTCCCATCTTTGGTGTCAGTGGGAGGAATAGTGTCCCATCGTTGGTGTCAGTGGGAGGAATAGCGCCCCATCGTTGGTATCAGTGGGAGGAATAGCGCCCCATCGTTGGTATCAGTGGGAGGAATAGTGCCCCATCATTGGTATCAGTGGGAGGAATAGCGCCCCATCATTAGTATCAGTGGGAGGAATAGTGTCCCATCATTGGTATCAGTGGGAGGAATAGTGCCCCATCATTGGTATCAGTGGGAGGAATAGTGCCCCATCATTGGTATCAGTGGGAGGAATAGTGTCCCATCGTTGGTGTCAGTGGGAGGAATAGCGCCCCATCATTAGTATCAGTGGGAGGAATAGTGTCCCATCATTGGTATCAGTGGGAGGAATAGTGCCCCATCATTGGTATCAGTAGGAGGAATAGTGTCCCATCATTGGTATCAGTGGGAGGAATAGCGCCCCATCATTGGTATCAGTAGGAGGAATAGTGTCCCATCATTGGTATCAGTGGGAGGAATAGCGCCCCATCATTGGTATCAGTGGGAGGAATAGCGCCCCATCATTGGTATCAGTGGGAGGAATAGCGCCCCATCATTAGTATCAGTGGGAGGAATAGAGCCCCATCATTGGTGTCAGTGGGAGGAATAGTGTCCCATCATTGGTATCAGTGGGAGGAATAGTGTCCCATCATTGGTATCAGTAGCAGGAATAGTGCCCCATCATTGGTATCAGTAGCAGGAATAGTGCCCCATCATTGGTATCAGTGGGAGGAATAGTGCCCCATCATTGGTATCAGTAGCAGGAATAGTGCCCCATCATTGGTGTCAGTGGGAGGAATAGTGTCCCATCATTGGTATCAGTGGGAGGAATAGTGCCCCATCATTGGTATCAGTAGCAGGAATAGTGCCCCATCATTGGTATCAGTAGCAGGAATAGTGCCCCATCATTGGTATCAGTGGGAGGAATAGTGTCCCATCATTGGTATCAGTGGGAGGAATAGTGTCCCATCGTTGGTATCTGTGGGAGGAATAGTGTCCCATCGTTGGTGTCAGTGGGAGGAATAGTGTCCCATCGTTGGTATCAGTGGGAGGAATAGTGTCCCATCATTGGTATCAGTGGGAGGAATAGTGTCCCATTGTTGGTATCAGTGGAGGAATAGTGCCCCATCGTTGGTATCAGTGGGAGGAATAGTGTCCCATCGTTCGTGTCAGTGGGAGGAATAGTGCCCCATCATTGGTATCAGTGGGAGGAATAGTGCCCCATCGTTGGTATCAGTGGGAGGAATAGTGCCCCATCGTTGGTATCAGTGGGAGGAATAGTGCCCCATCACTGGTATCAGTGGGAGGAATAGTGCCCCATCACTGGTATCAGTGGGAGGAATAGTGCCCCATCATTGGTGTCAGTGGGAGGAATAGTGTCCCATAATTGGTATCAGTGGGAGGAATAGTGCCCCATCATTGGTATCAGTGGGAGGAATAGCGCCCCATCATTGGTATCAGTGGGAGGAATAGCGCCCCATCATTGGTATCAGTGGGAGGAATAGCGCCCCATCATTGGTATCAGTGGGAGGAATAGCGCCCCATCATTGGTATCAGTGGAGGAATAGTGCCCCATCATTGGTGTCAGTGGAGGAATAGTGCCCCATCATTGGTGTCAGTGGAGGAATAGTGCCCCATCATTGGTATCAGTGGGAGGAATAGTGTCCCATCATTGGTATTAGTGGGAGGAATAGTGCCCCATCATTGGTATCAGTGGAGGAATAGTGCCCCATCATCGGTATCAGTGGGAGGAATAGTGCCCCATCATTGGTATCAGTGGGAGGAATAGTGTCCCATCGTTGGTGTCAGTGGGAGGAATACCGCCCCATCATTAGTATCAGTGGGAGGAATAGTGCCCCATCATTGGTATCAGTAGGAGGAATAGTGTCCCATCATTGGTATCAGTGGGAGGAATAGTGCCCCATCATTGGTATCAGTAGGAGGAATAGTGTCCCATCATTGGTATCAGTGGGAGGAATAGTGCCCCATCATTGGTATCAGTGGGAGGAATAGCGCCCCATCATTGGTATCAGTGGGAGGAATAGCGCCCCATCATTGGTATCAGTGGGAGGAATAGCGCCCCATCATTAGTATCAGTGGGAGGAATAGAGCCCCATCATTGGTGTCAGTGGGAGGAATAGTGTCCCATCATTGGTATCAGTGGGAGGAATAGTGCCCCATCATTGGTATCAGTAGCAGGAATAGTGCCCCATCATTGGTATCAGTAGCAGGAATAGTGCCCCATCATTGGTATCAGTGGGAGGAATAGTGCCCCATCATTGGTATCAGTGGGAGGAATAGTGTCCCATCATTGGTATCAGTGGGAGGAATAGTGTCCCATCGTTGGTATCTGTGGGAGGAATAGTGTCCCATCGTTGGTGTCAGTGGGAGGAATAGTGTCCCATCGTTGGTATCAGTGGGAGGAATAGTGTCCCATCATTGGTATCAGTGGGAGGAATAGTGTCCCATTGTTGGTATCAGTGGAGGAATAGTGCCCCATCGTTGGTATCAGTGGGAGGAATAGTGTCCCATCGTTCGTGTCAGTGGGAGGAATAGTGCCCCATCATTGGTATCAGTGGGAGGAATAGTGCCCCATCGTTGGTATCAGTGGGAGGAATAGTGCCCCATCATTGGTATCAGTGGGAGGAATAGTGCCCCATCACTGGTATCAGTGGGAGGAATAGTGCCCCATCATTGGTATCAGTGGGAGGAATAGTGTCCCATCATTGGTATCAGTGGGAGGAATAGCGCCCCATCATTGGTATCAGTGGGAGGAATAGCGCCCCATCATTGGTATCAGTGGGAGGAATAGCGCCCCATCATTGGTATCAGTGGAGGAATAGTGCCCCATCATTGGTGTCAGTGGAGGAATAGTGCCCCATCATTGGTGTCAGTGGAGGAATAGTGCCCCATCATTGGTATCAGTGGGAGGAATAGTGTCCCATCATTGGTATTAGTGGGAGGAATAGTGCCCCATCATTGGTATCAGTGGGAGGAATAGTGCCCCATTATTGGTATCAGTGGGAGGAATAGTGTCCCATCATTGGTATCAGTGGGAGGAATAGTGTCCCATCATTGGTATCAGTGGGAGGAATAGTGTCCCATCATCGGTATCAGTGGGAGGAATAGTGCCCCATCATTGGTATCAGTAGCAGGAATAGTGCCCCATCATTGGTATCAGTGGGAGGAATAGTGTCCCATCATTGGTATCAGTGGGAGGAATAGTGTCCCATCGTTGGTATCTGTGGGAGGAATAGTGTCCCATCGTTGGTGTCAGTGGGAGGAATAGTGTCCCATCGTTGGTATCAGTGGGAGGAATAGTGTCCCATCATTGGTATCAGTGGGAGGAATAGTGTCCCATTGTTGGTATCAGTGGAGGAATAGTGCCCCATCGTTGGTATCAGTGGGAGGAATAGTGTCCCATCGTTCGTGTCAGTGGGAGGAATAGTGCCCCATCGTTGGTATCAGTGGGAGGAATAGTGCCCCATCGTTGGTATCAGTGGGAGGAATAGTGCCCCATCATTGGTATCAGTGGGAGGAATAGTGCCCCATCACTGGTATCAGTGGGAGGAATAGTGCCCCATCATTGGTGTCAGTGGGAGGAATAGTGCCCCATCATTGGTGTCAGTGGAGGAATAGTGCCCCATCATTGGTATCAGTGGGAGGAATAGTGTCCCATCATTGGTATTAGTGGGAGGAATAGGGCCCCATCATTGGTATCAGTGGGAGGAATAGTGCCCCATCATTGGTATCAGTGGGAGGAATAGTGTCCCATCATTGGTATCAGTGGGAGGAATAGTGTCCCATCATTGGTATCAGTGGGAGGAATAGTGCCCCATCATCGGTATCAGTGGGAAGAATAGTGCCCCATCATTGGTATCAGTAGCAGGAATAGTGCCCCATCATTGGTATCAGTGGGAGGAATAGTGTCCCATCATTGGTATCAGTGGGAGGAATAGTGTCCCATCGTTGGTATCTGTGGGAGGAATAGTGTCCCATCGTTGGTGTCAGTGGGAGGAATAGTGTCCCATCGTTGGTATCAGTGGGAGGAATAGTGTCCCATCATTGGTATCAGTGGGAGGAATAGTGTCCCATTGTTGGTATCAGTGGAGGAATAGTGCCCCATCGTTGGTATCAGTGGGAGGAATAGTGTCCCATCGTTCGTGTCAGTGGGAGGAATAGTGCCCCATCGTTGGTATCAGTGGGAGGAATAGTGCCCCATCGTTGGTATCAGTGGGAGGAATAGTGCCCCATCATTGGTATCAGTAGGAGGAATAGTGTCCCATCATTGGTATCAGTGGGAGGAATAGCGCCCCATCATTGGTATCAGTGGGAGGAATAGCGCCCCATCATTGGTATCAGTGGGAGGAATAGCGCCCCATCATTAGTATTAGTGGGAGGAATAGAGCCCCATCATTGGTGTCAGTGGGAGGAATAGTGTCCCATCATTGGTATCAGTGGGAGGAATAGTGCCCCATCATTGGTATCAGTAGCAGGAATAGTGCCCCATCATTGGTATCAGTAGCAGGAATAGTGCCCCATCATTGGTATCAGTGGGAGGAATAGTGTCCCATCATTGGTATCAGTGGGAGGAATAGTGTCCCATCGTTGGTATCTGTGGGAGGAATAGTGTCCCATCGTTGGTGTCAGTGGGAGGAATTGTGTCCCATCGTTGGTATCAGTGGGAGGAATAGTGTCCCATCATTGGTCTCAGTGGGAGGAATAGTGTCCCATCATTGGTATCAGTGGGAGGAATAGTGTCCCATCGTTGGTATCAGTGGAGGAATAGTGCCCCATCGTTGGTATCAGTGGGAGGAATAGTGTCCCATCGTTCGTGTCAGTGGGAGGAATAGTGCCCCATCATTGGTATCAGTGGGAGGAATAGTGCCCCATCGTTGGTATCAGTGGGAGGAATAGTGCCCCATCATTGGTATCAGTGGGAGGAATAGTGCCCCATCACTGGTATCAGTGGGAGGAATAGTGCCCCATCATTGGTATCAGTGGGAGGAATAGTGCCCCATCATTGGTATCAGTGGGAGGAATAGTGTCCCATCATTGGTGTCAGTGGGAGGAATAGTGTCCCATCGTTGGTATCTGTGGGAGAAATAGTGTCCCATCGTTGGTGTCAGTGGGAGGAATAGTGTCCCATCGTTGGTATCAGTGGGAGGAATAGTGTCCCATCATTGGTCTCAGTGGGAGGAATAGTGTCCCATCATTGGTATCAGTGGGAGGAATAGTGTCCCATCGTTGGTATCAGTGGAGGAATAGTGCCCCATCGTTGGTATCAGTGGGAGGAATAGTGTCCCATCGTTCGTGTCAGTGGGAGGAATAGTGCCCCATCATTGGTATCAGTGGGAGGAATAGTGCCCCATCGTTGGTATCAGTGGGAGGAATAGTGCCCCATCATTGGTATCAGTGGGAGGAATAGTGCCCCATCACTGGTATCAGTGGGAGGAATAGTGCCCCATCATTGGTATCAGTGGGAGGAATAGTGCCCCATCATTGGTATCAGTGGGAGGAATAGTGTCCCATCATTGGTGTCAGTGGGAGGAATAGTGCCCCATCATTGGTATCAGTGGGAGGAATAGTGCCCCATCATTGGTATCAGTGGGAGGAATAGCGCCCCATCATTGGTATCAGTGGGAGGAATAGCGCCCCATCATTGGTATCAGTGGGAGGAATAGTGCTCCATCATTGGTATCAGTGGGAGGAATAGTGCTCCATCATTGGTATCAGTGGAGGAATAGTACCCCATCATTGGTGTCAGTGGGAGGAATAGTGTCCCATCGTTGGTATCTGTGGGAGGAATAGTGTCCCATCGTTGGTGTCAGTGGGAGGAATAGTGTCCCATCGTTGGTATCAGTGGGAGGAATAGTGTCCCATCATTGGTATCAGTGGGAGGAATAGTGTCCCATTGTTGGTATCAGTGGAGGAATAGTGCCCCATCGTTGGTATCAGTGGGAGGAATAGTGTCCCATCGTTCGTGTCAGTGGGAGGAATAGTGCCCCATCGTTGGTATCAGTGGGAGGAATAGTGCCCCATCGTTGGTATCAGTGGGAGGAATAGTGCCCCATCATTGGTATCAGTAGGAGGAATAGTGTCCCATCATTGGTATCAGTGGGAGGAATAGCGCCCCATCATTGGTATCAGTGGGAGGAATAGCGCCCCATCATTGGTATCAGTGGGAGGAATAGCGCCCCATCATTAGTATTAGTGGGAGGAATAGAGCCCCATCATTGGTGTCAGTGGGAGGAATAGTGTCCCATCATTGGTATCAGTGGGAGGAATAGTGCCCCATCATTGGTATCAGTAGCAGGAATAGTGCCCCATCATTGGTATCAGTAGCAGGAATAGTGCCCCATCATTGGTATCAGTGGGAGGAATAGTGTCCCATCATTGGTATCAGTGGGAGGAATAGTGTCCCATCGTTGGTATCTGTGGGAGGAATAGTGTCCCATCGTTGGTGTCAGTGGGAGGAATAGTGTCCCATCGTTGGTATCAGTGGGAGGAATAGTGTCCCATCATTGGTCTCAGTGGGAGGAATAGTGTCCCATCATTGGTATCAGTGGGAGGAATAGTGTCCCATCGTTGGTATCAGTGGAGGAATAGTGCCCCATCGTTGGTATCAGTGGGAGGAATAGTGTCCCATCGTTCGTGTCAGTGGGAGGAATAGTGCCCCATCATTGGTATCAGTGGGAGGAATAGTGCCCCATCGTTGGTATCAGTGGGAGGAATAGTGCCCCATCATTGGTATCAGTGGGAGGAATAGTGCCCCATCACTGGTATCAGTGGGAGGAATAGTGCCCCATCATTGGTATCAGTGGGAGGAATAGTGCCCCATCATTGGTATCAGTGGGAGGAATAGTGTCCCATCATTGGTGTCAGTGGGAGGAATAGTGCCCCATCATTGGTATCAGTGGGAGGAATAGTGCCCCATCATTGGTATCAGTGGGAGGAATAGCGCCCCATCATTGGTATCAGTGGGAGGAATAGCGCCCCATCATTGGTATCAGTGGGAGGAATAGTGCTCCATCATTGGTATCAGTGGGAGGAATAGTGCTCCATCATTGGTATCAGTGGAGGAATAGTACCCCATCATTGGTGTCAGTGGGAGGAATAGTGCACCATCATTGGTGTCAGTGGGAGGAATAGTTCCCCATCATTGGTATCAGTGGGAGGAATAGTGCCCCATCATTGGTATCAGTGGAGGAATAGTGCCCCATCATTGCTATCAGTGGGAGGAATAGTGCACCATCATTGGTATCAGTGGGAGGAATAGTGTCCCATCATTGGTATCAGTTGAGGAATAGTGCCCCATCATTGGTATCAGTGGGAGGAATAGTGCCCCATCATTGGTATCAGTGGAGGAATAGTGCCCCATCATCGGTATCAGTGGGAGGAATAGTACCCCATCATTGGTGTCAGTGGGAGGAATAGTGCACCATCATTGGTGTCAGTGGGAGGAATAGTTCCCCATCATTGGTATCAGTGGGAGGAATAGTGCCCCATCATTGGTATCAGTGGAGGAATAGTGCCCCATCATTGCTATCAGTGGGAGGAATAGTGTCCCATCATTGGTATCAGTGGAGGAATAGTGCCCCATCATCGGTATCAGTGGGAGGAATAGTACCCCATCATTGGTGTCAGTGGGAGGAATAGTGCACCATCATTGGTGTCAGTGGGAGGAATAGTTCCCCATCATTGGTATCAGTGGGAGGAATAGTGCCCCATCATTGGTATCAGTGGAGGAATAGTGCCCCATCATTGGTATCAGTGGGAGGAATAGTGTCCCATCATTGGTATCAGTGGAGGAATAGTGCCCCATCATTGGTATCAGTGGGAGGAATAGTGCCCCATCATTGGTATCAGTGGAGGAATAGTGCCCCATCATCGGTATCAGTGGGAGGAATAGTGCCCCATCATTGGTATCAGTGGAGGAATAGTGCCCCATCATTGGTATCAGTGGGAGGAATAGTGCCCCATCATTGGTATCAGTGGAGGAATAGTGCTCCATCATTGGTATCAGTGGAGGAATAGTACCCCATCATTGGTGTCAGTGGGAGGAATAGTGCACCATCATTGGTGTCAGTGGGAGGAATAGTTCCCCATCATTGGTATCAGTGGGAGGAATAGTGCCCCATCATTGGTATCAGTGGAGGAATCGTGCCCCATCATTGGTATCAGTGGGAGGAATAGCGCCCCATCATTAGTATCAGTGGGAGGAATAGTGTCCCATCATTGGTATCAGTGGGAGGAATAGTGCCCCATCATTGGTATCAGTGGGAGGAATAGTGCCCCATCATTGGTATCAGTGGGAGGAATAGTGTCCCATCGTTGGTGTCAGTGGGAGGAATAGCGCCCCATCATTAGTATCAGTGGGAGGAATAGTGTCCCATCATTGGTATCAGTGGGAGGAATAGTGCCCCATCATTGGTATCAGTAGGAGGAATAGTGTCCCATCATTGGTATCAGTGGGAGGAATAGTGCCCCATCATTGGTATCAGTAGGAGGAATAGTGTCCCATCATTGGTATCAGTGGGAGGAATAGCGCCCCATCATTGGTATCAGTGGGAGGAATAGCGCCCCATCATTGGTATCAGTGGGAGGAATAGCGCCCCATCATTAGTATCAGTGGGAGGAATAGAGCCCCATCATTGGTGTCAGTGGGAGGAATAGTGTCCCATCATTGGTATCAGTGGGAGGAATAGTGTCCCATCATTGGTATCAGTAGCAGGAATAGTGCCCCATCATTGGTATCAGTAGCAGGAATAGTGCCCCATCATTGGTATCAGTGGGAGGAATAGTGCCCCATCATTGGTATCAGTAGCAGGAATAGTGCCCCATCATTGGTGTCAGTGGGAGGAATAGTGTCCCATCATTGGTATCAGTGGGAGGAATAGTGCCCCATCATTGGTATCAGTAGCAGGAATAGTGTCCCATCGTTGGTATCTGTGGGAGGAATAGTGTCCCATTGTTGGTGTCAGTGGGAGGAATAGTGTCCCATCGTTGGTATCAGTGGGAGGAATAGTGTCCCATCATTGGTATCAGTGGGAGGAATAGTGTCCCATTGTTGGTATCAGTGGAGGAATAGTGCCCCATCGTTGGTATCAGTGGGAGGAATAGTGTCCCATCGTTCGTGTCAGTGGGAGGAATAGTGCCCCATCATTGGTATCAGTGGGAGGAATAGTGCCCCATCGTTGGTATCAGTGGGAGGAATAGTGCCCCATCATTGGTATCAGTGGGAGGAATAGTGCCCCATCACTGGTATCAGTGGGAGGAATAGTGCCCCATCATTGGTATCAGTGGGAGGAATAGTGTCCCATCATTGGTGTCAGTGGGAGGAATAGTGCCCCATAATTGGTATCAGTGGGAGGAATAGTGCCCCATCATTGGTATCAGTGGGAGGAATAGCGCCCCATCATTGGTATCAGTGGGAGGAATAGCGCCCCATCATTGGTATCAGTGGGAGGAATAGCGCCCCATCATTGGTATCAGTGGGAGGAATAGCGCCCCATCATTGGTATCAGTGGAGGAATAGTGCCCCATCATTGGTGTCTGTGGAGGAATAGTGCCCCATCATTGGTGTCAGTGGAGGAATAGTGCCCCATCATTGGTATCAGTGGGAGGAATAGTGTCCCATCATTGGTATTAGTGGGAGGAATAGTGCCCCATCATTGGTATCAGTGGAGGAATAGTGCCCCATCATCGGTATCAGTGGGAGGAATAGTGCCCCATCATTGGTATCAGTGGGAGGAATAGTGTCCCATCGTTGGTGTCAGTGGGAGGAATACCGCCCCATCATTAGTATCAGTGGGAGGAATAGTGCCCCATCATTGGTATCAGTAGGAGGAATAGTGTCCCATCATTGGTATCAGTGGGAGGAATAGTGCCCCATCATTGGTATCAGTAGGAGGAATAGTGTCCCATCATTGGTATCAGTGGGAGGAATAGTGCCCCATCATTGGTATCAGTGGGAGGAATAGCGCCCCATCATTGGTATCAGTGGGAGGAATAGCGCCCCATCATTGGTATCAGTGGGAGGAATAGCGCCCCATCATTAGTATCAGTGGGAGGAATAGAGCCCCATCATTGGTGTCAGTGGGAGGAATAGTGTCCCATCATTGGTATCAGTGGGAGGAATAGTGCCCCATCATTGGTATCAGTAGCAGGAATAGTGCCCCATCATTGGTATCAGTAGCAGGAATAGTGCCCCATCATTGGTATCAGTGGGAGGAATAGTGCCCCATCATTGGTATCAGTGGGAGGAATAGTGTCCCATCATTGGTATCAGTGGGAGGAATAGTGTCCCATCATTGGTATCAGTAGCAGGAATAGTGCCCCATCATTGGTATCAGTAGCAGGAATAGTGCCCCATCATTGGTATCAGTGGGAGGAATAGTGCCCCATCATTGGTATCAGTAGCAGGAATAGTGCCCCATCATTGGTGTCAGTGGGAGGAATAGTGTCCCATCATTGGTATCAGTGGGAGGAATAGTGCCCCATCATTGGTATCAGTAGCAGGAATAGTGCCCCATCATTGGTATCAGTAGCAGGAATAGTGCCCCATCATTGGTATCAGTGGGAGGAATAGTGTCCCATCATTGGTATTAGTGGGAGGAATAGTGTCCCATCGTTGGTATCTGTGGGAGGAATAGTGTCCCATCGTTGGTGTCAGTGGGAGGAATAGTGTCCCATCGTTGGTATCAGTGGGAGGAATAGTGTCCCATCATTGGTATCAGTGGGAGGAATAGTGTCCCATTGTTGGTATCAGTGGAGGAATAGTGCCCCATCGTTGGTATCAGTGGGAGGAATAGTGTCCCATCGTTCGTGTCAGTGGGAGGAATAGTGCCCCATCATTGGTATCAGTGGGAGGAATAGTGCCCCATCGTTGGTATCAGTGGGAGGAATAGTGCCCCATCATTGGTATCAGTGGGAGGAATAGTGCCCCATCACTGGTATCAGTGGGAGGAATAGTGCCCCATCATTGGTGTCAGTGGAGGAATAGTGCCCCATCATTGGTGTCAGTGGAGGAATAGTGCCCCATCATTGGTATCAGTGGGAGGAATAGTGTCCCATCATTGGTATTAGTGGGAGGAATAGTGCCCCATCATTGGTATCAGTGGAGGAATAGTGCCCCATCATCGGTATCAGTGGGAGGAATAGTGCCCCATCATTGGTATCAGTGGGAGGAATAGTGTCCCATCGTTGGTGTCAGTGGGAGGAATACCGCCCCATCATTAGTATCAGTGGGAGGAATAGTGCCCCATCATTGGTATCAGTAGGAGGAATAGTGTCCCATCATTGGTATCAGTGGGAGGAATAGTGCCCCATCATTGGTATCAGTAGGAGGAATAGTGTCCCATCATTGGTATCAGTGGGAGGAATAGTGCCCCATCATTGGTATCAGTGGGAGGAATAGCGCCCCATCATTGGTATCAGTGGGAGGAATAGCGCCCCATCATTGGTATCAGTGGGAGGAATAGCGCCCCATCATTAGTATCAGTGGGAGGAATAGAGCCCCATCATTGGTGTCAGTGGGAGGAATAGTGTCCCATCATTGGTATCAGTGGGAGGAATAGTGTCCCATCATTGGTATCAGTAGCAGGAATAGTGCCCCATCATTGGTATCAGTAGCAGGAATAGTGCCCCATCATTGGTATCAGTGGGAGGAATAGTGCCCCATCATTGGTATCAGTGGGAGGAATAGTGTCCCATCATTGGTATCAGTGGGAGGAATAGTGTCCCATCGTTGGTATCTGTGGGAGGAATAGTGTCCCATCGTTGGTGTCAGTGGGAGGAATAGTGTCCCATCGTTGGTATCAGTGGGAGGAATAGTGTCCCATCATTGGTATCAGTGGGAGGAATAGTGTCCCATTGTTGGTATCAGTGGAGGAATAGTGCCCCATCGTTGGTATCAGTGGGAGGAATAGTGTCCCATTGTTGGTATCAGTGGAGGAATAGTGCCCCATCGTTGGTATCAGTGGGAGGAATAGTGTCCCATCGTTCGTGTCAGTGGGAGGAATAGTGCCCCATCATTGGTATCAGTGGGAGGAATAGTGCCCCATCGTTGGTATCAGTGGGAGGAATAGTGCCCCATCATTGGTATCAGTGGGAGGAATAGTGCCCCATCACTGGTATCAGTGGGAGGAATAGTGCCCCATCATTGGTATCAGTGGGAGGAATAGTGTCCCATCATTGGTGTCAGTGGGAGGAATAGTGCCCCATCATTGGTATCAGTGGGAGGAATAGTGCCCCATCATTGGTATCAGTGGGAGGAATAGCGCCCCATCATTGGTATCAGTGGGAGGAATAGCGCCCCATCATTGGTATCAGTGGGAGGAATAGCGCCCCATCATTGGTATCAGTGGAGGAATAGTGCCCCATCATTGGTGTCAGTGGAGGAATAGTGCCCCATCATTGGTGTCAGTGGAGGAATAGTGCCCCATCATTGGTATCAGTGGGAGGAATAGTGTCCCATCATTGGTATCAGTGGGAGGAATAGCGCCCCATCATTGGTATCAGTGGGAGGAATAGCGCCCCATCATTAGTATCAGTGGGAGGAATACAGCCCCATCATTGGTGTCAGTGGGAGGAATAGTGTCCCATCATTGGTATCAGTGGGAGGAATAGTGTCCCATCATTGGTATCAGTAGCAGGAATAGTGCCCCATCATTGGTATCAGTAGCAGGAATAGTGCCCCATCATTGGTATCAGTGGGAGGAATAGTGCCCCATCATTGGTATCAGTAGCAGGAATAGTGCCCCATCATTGGTGTCAGTGGGAGGAATAGTGTCCCATCATTGGTATCAGTGGGAGGAATAGTGCCCCATCATTGGTATCAGTAGCAGGAATAGTGCCCCATCATTGGTATCAGTAGCAGGAATAGTGCCCCATCATTGGTATCAGTGGGAGGAATAGTGTCCCATCATTGGTATCAGTGGGAGGAATAGTGTCCCATCGTTGGTATCTGTGGGAGGAATAGTGTCCCATCGTTGGTGTCAGTGGGAGGAATAGTGTCCCATCGTTGGTATCAGTGGGAGGAATAGTGTCCCATCATTGGTATCAGTGGGAGGAATAGTGTCCCATTGTTGGTATCAGTGGAGGAATAGTGCCCCATCGTTGGTATCAGTGGGAGGAATAGTGTCCCATCGTTCGTGTCAGTGGGAGGAATAGTGCCCCATCATTGGTATCAGTGGGAGGAATAGTGCCCCATCGTTGGTATCAGTGGGAGGAATAGTGCCCCATCACTGGTATCAGTGGGAGGAATAGTGCCCCATCATTGGTATCAGTGGGAGGAATAGTGTCCCATCATTGGTGTCAGTGGGAGGAATAGTGCCCCATAATTGGTATCAGTGGGAGGAATAGTGCCCCATCATTGGTATCAGTGGGAGGAATAGCGCCCCATCATTGGTATCAGTGGGAGGAATAGCGCCCCATCATTGGTATCAGTGGGAGGAATAGCGCCCCATCATTGGTATCAGTGGGAGGAATAGCGCCCCATCATTGGTATCAGTGGAGGAATAGTGCCCCATCATTGGTATCAGTGGAGGAATAGTGCCCCATCATTGGTGTCAGTGGAGGAATAGTGCCCCATCATTGGTGTCAGTGGAGGAATAGTGCCCCATCATTGGTATCAGTGGGAGGAATAGTGTCCCATCATTGGTATTAGTGGGAGGAATAGTGCCCCATCATTGGTATCAGTGGAGGAATAGTGCCCCATCATCGGTATCAGTGGGAGGAATAGTGCCCCATCATTGGTATCAGTGGGAGGAATAGTGTCCCATTGTTGGTGTCAGTGGGAGGAATAGTGTCCCATCATTGGTATCAGTGGGAGGAATAGTGTCCCATTGTTGGTATCAGTGGAGGAATAGTGCCCCATCGTTGGTATCAGTGGGAGGAATAGTGTCCCATCGTTCGTGTCAGTGGGAGGAATAGTGCCCCATCATTGGTATCAGTGGGAGGAATAGTGCCCCATCGTTGGTATCAGTGGGAGGAATAGTGCCCCATCACTGGTATCAGTGGGAGGAATAGTGCCCCATCATTGGTATCAGTGGGAGGAATAGTGTCCCATCATTGGTGTCAGTGGGAGGAATAGTGCCCCATAATTGGTATCAGTGGGAGGAATAGTGCCCCATCATTGGTATCAGTGGGAGGAATAGCGCCCCATCATTGGTATCAGTGGGAGGAATAGCGCCCCATCATTGGTATCAGTGGGAGGAATAGCGCCCCATCATTGGTATCAGTGGGAGGAATAGCGCCCCATCATTGGTATCAGTGGAGGAATAGTGCCCCATCATTGGTATCAGTGGAGGAATAGTGCCCCATCATTGGTGTCAGTGGAGGAATAGTGCCCCATCATTGGTGTCAGTGGAGGAATAGTGCCCCATCATTGGTATCAGTGGGAGGAATAGTGTCCCATCATTGGTATTAGTGGGAGGAATAGTGCCCCATCATTGGTATCAGTGGAGGAATAGTGCCCCATCATCGGTATCAGTGGGAGGAATAGTGCCCCATCATTGGTATCAGTGGGAGGAATAGTGTCCCATTGTTGGTGTCAGTGGGAGGAATACCGCCCCATCATTAGTATCAGTGGGAGGAATAGTGCCCCATCATTGGTATCAGTAGGAGGAATTGTGTCCCATCATTGGTATCAGTGGGAGGAATAGTGCCCCATCATTGGTATCAGTAGGAGGAATAGTGTCCCATCATTGGTATCAGTGGGAGGAATAGTGCCCCATCATTGGTATCAGTGGGAGGAATAGCGCCCCATCATTGGTATCAGTGGGAGGAATAGCGCCCCATCATTGGTATCAGTGGGAGGAATAGCGCCCCATCATTAGTATCAGTGGGAGGAATAGAGCCCCATCATTGGTGTCAGTGGGAGGAATAGTGTCCCATCATTGGTATCAGTGGGAGGAATAGTGCCCCATCATTGGTATCAGTAGCAGGAATAGTGCCCCATCATTGGTATCAGTAGCAGGAATAGTGCCCCATCATTGGTATCAGTGGGAGGAATAGTGCCCCATCATTGGTATCAGTGGGAGGAATAGTGTCCCATCATTGGTATCAGTGGGAGGAATAGTGTCCCATCGTTGGTATCTGTGGGAGGAATAGTGTCCCATCGTTGGTGTCAGTGGGAGGAATAGTGTCCCATCGTTGGTATCAGTGGGAGGAATAGTGTCCCATCATTGGTATCAGTGGGAGGAATAGTGTCCCATTGTTGGTATCAGTGGAGGAATAGTGCCCCATCGTTGGTATCAGTGGGAGGAATAGTGTCCCATCGTTCGTGTCAGTGGGAGGAATAGTGCCCCATCATTGGTATCAGTGGGAGGAATAGTGCCCCATCGTTGGTATCAGTGGGAGGAATAGTGCCCCATCATTGGTATCAGTGGGAGGAATAGTGCCCCATCACTGGTATCAGTGGGAGGAATAGTGCCCCATCATTGGTATCAGTGGGAGGAATAGTGTCCCATCATTGGTGTCAGTGGGAGGAATAGTGCCCCATCATTGGTATCAGTGGGAGGAATAGTGCCCCATCATTGGTATCAGTGGGAGGAATAGCGCCCCATCATTGGTATCAGTGGGAGGAATAGCGCCCCATCATTGGTATCAGTGGGAGGAATAGCGCCCCATCATTGGTATCAGTGGAGGAATAGTGCCCCATCATTGGTGTCAGTGGAGGAATAGTGCCCCATCATTGGTGTCAGTGGAGGAATAGTGCCCCATCATTGGTATCAGTGGGAGGAATAGTGTCCCATCATTGGTATTAGTGGGAGGAATAGTGCCCCATCATTGGTATCAGTGGGAGGAATAGTGCCCCATTATTGGTATCAGTGGGAGGAATAGTGTCCCATCATTGGTATCAGTGGGAGGAATAGTGTCCCATCATTGGTATCAGTGGGAGGAATAGTGTCCCATCATCGGTATCAGTGGGAGGAATAGTGCCCCATCATTGGTATCAGTAGCAGGAATAGTGCCCCATCATTGGTATCAGTGGGAGGAATAGTGTCCCATCATTGGTATCAGTGGGAGGAATAGTGTCCCATCGTTGGTATCTGTGGGAGGAATAGTGTCCCATCGTTGGTGTCAGTGGGAGGAATAGTGTCCCATCGTTGGTATCAGTGGGAGGAATAGTGTCCCATCATTGGTATCAGTGGGAGGAATAGTGTCCCATTGTTGGTATCAGTGGAGGAATAGTGCCCCATCGTTGGTATCAGTGGGAGGAATAGTGTCCCATCGTTCGTGTCAGTGGGAGGAATAGTGCCCCATCGTTGGTATCAGTGGGAGGAATAGTGCCCCATCGTTGGTATCAGTGGGAGGAATAGTGCCCCATCATTGGTATCAGTGGGAGGAATAGTGCCCCATCACTGGTATCAGTGGGAGGAATAGTGCCCCATCATTGGTGTCAGTGGGAGGAATAGTGCCCCATCATTGGTGTCAGTGGAGGAATAGTGCCCCATCATTGGTATCAGTGGGAGGAATAGTGTCCCATCATTGGTATTAGTGGGAGGAATAGGGCCCCATCATTGGTATCAGTGGGAGGAATAGTGCCCCATCATTGGTATCAGTGGGAGGAATAGTGTCCCATCATTGGTATCAGTGGGAGGAATAGTGTCCCATCATTGGTATCAGTGGGAGGAATAGTGCCCCATCATCGGTATCAGTGGGAGGAATAGTGCCCCATCATTGGTATCAGTAGCAGGAATAGTGCCCCATCATTGGTATCAGTGGGAGGAATAGTGTCCCATCATTGGTATCAGTGGGAGGAATAGTGTCCCATCGTTGGTATCTGTGGGAGGAATAGTGTCCCATCGTTGGTGTCAGTGGGAGGAATAGTGTCCCATCGTTGGTATCAGTGGGAGGAATAGTGTCCCATCATTGGTATCAGTGGGAGGAATAGTGTCCCATTGTTGGTATCAGTGGAGGAATAGTGCCCCATCGTTGGTATCAGTGGGAGGAATAGTGTCCCATCGTTCGTGTCAGTGGGAGGAATAGTGCCCCATCGTTGGTATCAGTGGGAGGAATAGTGCCCCATCGTTGGTATCAGTGGGAGGAATAGTGCCCCATCATTGGTATCAGTAGGAGGAATAGTGTCCCATCATTGGTATCAGTGGGAGGAATAGCGCCCCATCATTGGTATCAGTGGGAGGAATAGCGCCCCATCATTGGTATCAGTGGGAGGAATAGCGCCCCATCATTAGTATTAGTGGGAGGAATAGAGCCCCATCATTGGTGTCAGTGGGAGGAATAGTGTCCCATCATTGGTATCAGTGGGAGGAATAGTGCCCCATCATTGGTATCAGTAGCAGGAATAGTGCCCCATCATTGGTATCAGTAGCAGGAATAGTGCCCCATCATTGGTATCAGTGGGAGGAATAGTGTCCCATCATTGGTATCAGTGGGAGGAATAGTGTCCCATCGTTGGTATCTGTGGGAGAAATAGTGTCCCATCGTTGGTGTCAGTGGGAGGAATAGTGTCCCATCGTTGGTATCAGTGGGAGGAATAGTGTCCCATCATTGGTCTCAGTGGGAGGAATAGTGTCCCATCATTGGTATCAGTGGGAGGAATAGTGTCCCATCGTTGGTATCAGTGGAGGAATAGTGCCCCATCGTTGGTATCAGTGGGAGGAATAGTGTCCCATCGTTCGTGTCAGTGGGAGGAATAGTGCCCCATCATTGGTATCAGTGGGAGGAATAGTGCCCCATCGTTGGTATCAGTGGGAGGAATAGTGCCCCATCATTGGTATCAGTGGGAGGAATAGTGCCCCATCACTGGTATCAGTGGGAAGAATAGTGCCCCATCATTGGTATCAGTGGGAGGAATAGTGCCCCATCATTGGTATCAGTGGGAGGAATAGTGTCCCATCATTGGTGTCAGTGGGAGGAATAGTGCCCCATCATTGGTATCAGTGGGAGGAATAGTGCCCCATCATTGGTATCAGTGGGAGGAATAGCGCCCCATCATTGGTATCAGTGGGAGGAATAGCGCCCCATCATTGGTATCAGTGGGAGGAATAGTGCTCCATCATTGGTATCAGTGGGAGGAATAGTGCTCCATCATTGGTATCAGTGGAGGAATAGTACCCCATCATTGGTGTCAGTGGGAGGAATAGTGCACCATCATTGGTGTCAGTGGGAGGAATAGTTCCCCATCATTGGTATCAGTGGGAGGAATAGTGCCCCATCATTGGTATCAGTGGAGGAATAGTGCCCCATCATTGCTATCAGTGGGAGGAATAGTGCACCATCATTGGTATCAGTGGGAGGAATAGTGTCCCATCATTGGTATCAGTTGAGGAATAGTGCCCCATCATTGGTATCAGTGGGAGGAATAGTTCCCCATCATTGGTATCAGTGGAGGAATAGTGCCCCATCATCGGTATCAGTGGGAGGAATAGTACCCCATCATTGGTGTCAGTGGGAGGAATAGTGCACCATCATTGGTGTCAGTGGGAGGAATAGTTCCCCATCATTGGTATCAGTGGGAGGAATAGTGCCCCATCATTGGTATCAGTGGAGGAATAGTGCCCCATCATTGCTATCAGTGGGAGGAATAGTGTCCCATCATTGGTATCAGTGGAGGAATAGTGCCCCATCATCGGTATCAGTGGGAGGAATAGTACCCCATCATTGGTGTCAGTGGGAGGAATAGTGCACCATCATTGGTGTCAGTGGGAGGAATAGTTCCCCATCATTGGTATCAGTGGGAGGAATAGTGCCCCATCATTGGTATCAGTGGAGGAATAGTGCCCCATCATTGGTATCAGTGGGAGGAATAGTGTCCCATCATTGGTATCAGTGGAGGAATAGTGCCCCATCATTGGTATCAGTGGGAGGAATAGTGCCCCATCATTGGTATCAGTGGAGGAATAGTGCCCCATCATCGGTATCAGTGGGAGGAATAGTGCCCCATCATTGGTATCAGTGGAGGAATAGTGCCCCATCATTGGTATCAGTGGGAGGAATAGTGCCCCATCATTGGTATCAGTGGAGGAATAGTGCTCCATCATTGGTATCAGTGGAGGAATAGTACCCCATCATTGGTGTCAGTGGGAGGAATAGTGCACCATCATTGGTGTCAGTGGGAGGAATAGTTCCCCATCATTGGTATCAGTGGGAGGAATAGTGCCCCATCATTGGTATCAGTGGAGGAATCGTGCCCCATCATTGGTATCAGTGGGAGGAATAGCGCCCCATCATTAGTATCAGTGGGAGGAATAGTGTCCCATCATTGGTATCAGTGGGAGGAATAGTGCCCCATCATTGGTATCAGTGGGAGGAATAGTGCCCCATCATTGGTATCAGTGGGAGGAATAGTGTCCCATCGTTGGTGTCAGTGGGAGGAATAGCGCCCCATCATTAGTATCAGTGGGAGGAATAGTGTCCCATCATTGGTATCAGTGGGAGGAATAGTGCCCCATCATTGGTATCAGTAGGAGGAATAGTGTCCCATCATTGGTATCAGTGGGAGGAATAGTGCCCCATCATTGGTATCAGTAGGAGGAATAGTGTCCCATCATTGGTATCAGTGGGAGGAATAGCGCCCCATCATTGGTATCAGTGGGAGGAATAGCGCCCCATCATTGGTATCAGTGGGAGGAATAGCGCCCCATCATTAGTATCAGTGGGAGGAATAGAGCCCCATCATTGGTGTCAGTGGGAGGAATAGTGTCCCATCATTGGTATCAGTGGGAGGAATAGTGTCCCATCATTGGTATCAGTAGCAGGAATAGTGCCCCATCATTGGTATCAGTAGCAGGAATAGTGCCCCATCATTGGTATCAGTGGGAGGAATAGTGCCCCATCATTGGTATCAGTAGCAGGAATAGTGCCCCATCATTGGTGTCAGTGGGAGGAATAGTGTCCCATCATTGGTATCAGTGGGAGGAATAGTGCCCCATCATTGGTATCAGTAGCAGGAATAGTGCCCCATCATTGGTATCAGTAGCAGGAATAGTGTCCCATCATTGGTATCAGTGGGAGGAATAGTGTCCCATCGTTGGTATCTGTGGGAGGAATAGTGTCCCATCGTTGGTGTCAGTGGGAGGAATAGTGTCCCATCGTTGGTATCAGTGGGAGGAATAGTGTCCCATCATTGGTATCAGTGGGAGGAATAGTGTCCCATTGTTGGTATCAGTGGAGGAATAGTGCCCCATCGTTGGTATCAGTGGGAGGAATAGTGTCCCATCGTTCGTGTCAGTGGGAGGAATAGTGCCCCATCATTGGTATCAGTGGGAGGAATAGTGTCCCATCATTGGTGTCAGTGGGAGGAATAGTGCCCCATAATTGGTATCAGTGGGAGGAATAGCGCCCCATCATTGGTATCAGTGGGAGGAATAGCGCCCCATCATTAGTATCAGTGGGAGGAATAGAGCCCCATCATTGGTGTCAGTGGGAGGAATAGTGTCCCATCATTGGTATCAGTGGGAGGAATAGTGCCCCATCATTGGTATCAGTAGCAGGAATAGTGCCCCATCATTGGTATCAGTAGCAGGAATAGTGCCCCATCATTGGTATCAGTGGGAGGAATAGTGCCCCATCATTGGTATCAGTGGGAGGAATAGTGTCCCATCATTGGTATCAGTGGGAGGAATAGTGTCCCATCGTTGGTATCTGTGGGAGGAATAGTGTCCCATCGTTGGTGTCAGTGGGAGGAATAGTGTCCCATCGTTGGTATCAGTGGGAGGAATAGTGTCCCATCATTGGTATCAGTGGGAGGAATAGTGTCCCATTGTTGGTATCAGTGGAGGAATAGTGCCCCATCGTTGGTATCAGTGGGAGGAATAGTGTCCCATCGTTCGTGTCAGTGGGAGGAATAGTGCCCCATCATTGGTATCAGTGGGAGGAATAGTGCCCCATCGTTGGTATCAGTGGGAGGAATAGTGCCCCATCATTGGTATCAGTGGGAGGAATAGTGCCCCATCACTGGTATCAGTGGGAGGAATAGTGCCCCATCATTGGTATCAGTGGGAGGAATAGTGTCCCATCATTGGTGTCAGTGGGAGGAATAGTGCCCCATAATTGGTATCAGTGGGAGGAATAGTGCCCCATCATTGGTATCAGTGGGAGGAATAGCGCCCCATCATTGGTATCAGTGGGAGGAATAGCGCCCCATCATTGGTATCAGTGGGAGGAATAGCGCCCCATCATTGGTATCAGTGGGAGGAATAGCGCCCCATCATTGGTATCAGTGGAGGAATAGTGCCCCATCATTGGTGTCAGTGGAGGAATAGTGCCCCATCATTGGTGTCAGTGGAGGAATAGTGCCCCATCATTGGTATCAGTGGGAGGAATAGTGTCCCATCATTGGTATTAGTGGGAGGAATAGTGCCCCATCATTGGTATCAGTGGAGGAATAGTGCCCCATCATCGGTATCAGTGGGAGGAATAGTGCCCCATCATTGGTATCAGTGGGA
The DNA here is from genome assembly GCF_062004578.1 of Staurois parvus. NCBI lineage: Eukaryota > Metazoa > Chordata > Amphibia > Anura > Ranidae > Staurois > Staurois parvus. Next base: position 224,229 of record NW_028318926.1, read on the forward strand.
GGAATAGTGTCCCATCGTTGGTGTCAGTGGGAGGAATACCGCCCCATCATTAGTATCAGTGGGAGGAATAGTGCCCCATCATTGGTATCAGTAGGAGGAATAGTGTCCCATCATTGGTATCAGTGGGAGGAATAGTGCCCCATCATTGGTATCAGTAGGAGGAATAGTGTCCCATCATTGGTATCAGTGGGAGGAATAGTGCCCCATCATTGGTATCAGTGGGAGGAATAGTGCCCCATCATTGGTATCAGTGGGAGGAATAGCGCCCCATCATTGGTATCAGTGGGAGGAATAGCGCCCCATCATTGGTATCAGTGGGAGGAATAGCGCCCCATCATTAGTATCAGTGGGAGGAATAGAGCCCCATCATTGGTGTCAGTGGGAGGAATAGTGTCCCATCATTGGTATCAGTGGGAGGAATAGTGTCCCATCATTGGTATCAGTAGCAGGAATAGTGCCCCATCATTGGTATCAGTAGCAGGAATAGTGCCCCATCATTGGTATCAGTGGGAGGAATAGTGCCCCATCATTGGTATCAGTGGGAGGAATAGTGTCCCATCATTGGTATCAGTGGGAGGAATAGTGTCCCATCGTTGGTATCTGTGGGAGGAATAGTGTCCCATCGTTGGTGTCAGTGGGAGGAATAGTGTCCCATCGTTGGTATCAGTGGGAGGAATAGTGTCCCATCATTGGTATCAGTGGGAGGAATAGTGTCCCATTGTTGGTATCAGTGGAGGAATAGTGCCCCATCGTTGGTATCAGTGGGAGGAATAGTGTCCCATTGTTGGTATCAGTGGAGGAATAGTGCCCCATCGTTGGTATCAGTGGGAGGAATAGTGTCCCATCGTTCGTGTCAGTGGGAGGAATAGTGCCCCATCATTGGTATCAGTGGGAGGAATAGTGCCCCATCGTTGGTATCAGTGGGAGGAATAGTGCCCCATCATTGGTATCAGTGGGAGGAATAGTGCCCCATCACTGGTATCAGTGGGAGGAATAGTGCCCCATCATTGGTATCAGTGGGAGGAATAGTGTCCCATCATTGGTGTCAGTGGGAGGAATAGTGCCCCATCATTGGTATCAGTGGGAGGAATAGTGCCCCATCATTGGTATCAGTGGGAGGAATAGCGCCCCATCATTGGTATCAGTGGGAGGAATAGCGCCCCATCATTGGTATCAGTGGGAGGAATAGCGCCCCATCATTGGTATCAGTGGAGGAATAGTGCCCCATCATTGGTGTCAGTGGAGGAATAGTGCCCCATCATTGGTGTCAGTGGAGGAATAGTGCCCCATCATTGGTATCAGTGGGAGGAATAGTGTCCCATCATTGGTATCAGTGGGAGGAATAGCGCCCCATCATTGGTATCAGTGGGAGGAATAGCGCCCCATCATTAGTATCAGTGGGAGGAATAGAGCCCCATCATTGGTGTCAGTGGGAGGAATAGTGTCCCATCATTGGTATCAGTGGGAGGAATAGTGTCCCATCATTGGTATCAGTAGCAGGAATAGTGCCCCATCATTGGTATCAGTAGCAGGAATAGTGCCCCATCATTGGTATCAGTGGGAGGAATAGTGCCCCATCATTGGTATCAGTAGCAGGAATAGTGCCCCATCATTGGTGTCAGTGGGAGGAATAGTGTCCCATCATTGGTATCAGTGGGAGGAATAGTGCCCCATCATTGGTATCAGTAGCAGGAATAGTGCCCCATCATTGGTATCAGTAGCAGGAATAGTGCCCCATCATTGGTATCAGTGGGAGGAATAGTGTCCCATCATTGGTATCAGTGGGAGGAATAGTGTCCCATCGTTGGTATCTGTGGGAGGAATAGTGTCCCATCGTTGGTGTCAGTGGGAGGAATAGTGTCCCATCGTTGGTATCAGTGGGAGGAATAGTGTCCCATCATTGGTATCAGTGGGAGGAATAGTGTCCCATTGTTGGTATCAGTGGAGGAATAGTGCCCCATCGTTGGTATCAGTGGGAGGAATAGTGTCCCATCGTTCGTGTCAGTTGGAGGAATAGTGCCCCATCATTGGTATCAGTGGGAGGAATAGTGCCCCATCGTTGGTATCAGTGGGAGGAATAGTGCCCCATCATTGGTATCAGTGGGAGGAATAGTGCCCCATCACTGGTATCAGTGGGAGGAATAGTGCCCCATCATTGGTATCAGTGGGAGGAATAGTGTCCCATCATTGGTGTCAGTGGGAGGAATAGTGCCCCATAATTGGTATCAGTGGGAGGAATAGTGCCCCATCATTGGTATCAGTGGGAGGAATAGCGCCCCATTATTGGTATCAGTGGGAGGAATAGCGCCCCATCATTGGTATCAGTGGGAGGAATAGCGCCCCATCATTGGTATCAGTGGGAGGAATAGCGCCCCATCATTGGTATCAGTGGAGGAATAGCGCCCCATCATTGGTATCAGTGGAGGAATAGTGCCCCATCATTGGTGTCAGTGGAGGAATAGTGCCCCATCATTGGTGTCAGTGGAGGAATAGTGCCCCATCATTGGTATCAGTGGGAGGAATAGTGTCCCATCATTGGTATTAGTGGGAGGAATAGTGCCCCATCATTGGTATCAGTGGAGGAATAGTGCCCCATCATTGGTATCAGTGGGAGGAATAGTGCCCCATCATTGGTATCAGTGGGAGGAATAGTGTCCCATTGTTGGTGTCAGTGGGAGGAATACCGCCCCATCATTAGTATCAGTGGGAGGAATAGTGCCCCATCATTGGTATCAGTAGGAGGAATAGTGTCCCATCATTGGTATCAGTGGGAGGAATAGTGCCCCATCATTGGTATCAGTAGGAGGAATAGTGTCCCATCATTGGTATCAGTGGGAGGAATAGTGCCCCATCATTGGTATCAGTGGGAGGAATAGCGCCCCATCATTGGTATCAGTGGGAGGAATAGCGCCCCATCATTGGTATCAGTGGGAGGAATAGCGCCCCATCATTAGTATCAGTGGGAGGAATAGAGCCCCATCATTGGTGTCAGTGGGAGGAATAGTGTCCCATCATTGGTATCAGTGGGAGGAATAGTGCCCCATCATTGGTATCAGTAGCAGGAATAGTGCCCCATCATTGGTATCAGTAGCAGGAATAGTGCCCCATCATTGGTATCAGTAGCAGGAATAGTGTCCCATCATTGGTATCAGTGGGAGGAATAGTGCCCCATCATTGGTATCAGTGGGAGGAATAGTGTCCCATCATTGGTATCAGTGGGAGGAATAGTGTCCCATCGTTGGTATCTGTGGGAGGAATAGTGTCCCATCGTTGGTATCAGTGGGAGGAATAGTGTCCCATCGTTGGTATCAGTGGGAGGAATAGTGTCCCATTGTTGGTATCAGTGGAGGAATAGTGCCCCATCGTTGGTATCAGTGGGAGGAATAGTGTCCCATCGTTCGTGTCAGTGGGAGGAATAGTGCCCCATCATTGGTATCAGTGGGAGGAATAGTGCCCCATCGTTGGTATCAGTGGGAGGAATAGTGCCCCATCATTGGTATCAGTGGGAGGAATAGTGCCCCATCACTGGTATCAGTGGGAGGAATAGTGCCCCATCATTGGTATCAGTGGGAGGAATAGTGTCCCATCATTGGTGTCAGTGGGAGGAATAGTGCCCCATCATTGGTATCAGTGGGAGGAATAGTGCCCCATCATTGGTATCAGTGGGAGGAATAGCGCCCCATCATTGGTATCAGTGGGAGGAATAGCGCCCCATCATTGGTATCAGTGGGAGGAATAGCGCCCCATCATTGGTATCAGTGGAGGAATAGTGCCCCATCATTGGTGTCAGTGGAGGAATAGTGCCCCATCATTGGTGTCAGTGGAGGAATAGTGCCCCATCATTGGTATCAGTGGGAGGAATAGTGTCCCATCATTGGTATTAGTGGGAGGAATAGTGCCCCATCATTGGTATCAGTGGGAGGAATAGCGCCCCATCATTGGTATCAGTGGGAGGAATAGCGCCCCATCATTGGTATCAGTGGAGGAATAGTGCCCCATCATTGGTGTCAGTGGAGGAATAGTGCCCCATCATTGGTGTCAGTGGAGGAATAGTGCCCCATCATTGGTATCAGTGGGAGGAATAGTGTCCCATCATTGGTATTAGTGGGAGGAATAGTGCCCCATCATTGGTATCAGTGGGAGGAATAGCGCCCCATCATTGGTATCAGTGGGAGGAATAGCGCCCCATCATTGGTATCAGTGGAGGAATAGTGCCCCATCATTGGTGTCAGTGGAGGAATAGTGCCCCATCATTGGTGTCAGTGGAGGAATAGTGCCCCATCATTGGTATCAGTGGGAGGAATAGTGTCCCATCATTGGTATTAGTGGGAGGAATAGTGCCCCATCATTGGTATCAGTGGGAGGAATAGTGCCCCATCATTGGTATCAGTGGGAGGAATAGTGTCCCATCATTGGTATCAGTGGGAGGAATAGTGTCCCATCATTGGTATCAGTGGGAGGAATAGCGCCCCATCATTGGTATCAGTGGGAGGAATAGCGCCCCATCATTAGTATCAGTGGGAGGAATAGAGCCCCATCATTGGTGTCAGTGGGAGGAATAGTGTCCCATCATTGGTATCAGTGGGAGGAATAGTGTCCCATCATTGGTATCAGTAGCAGGAATAGTGCCCCATCATTGGTATCAGTAGCAGGAATAGTGCCCCATCATTGGTATCAGTGGGAGGAATAGTGCCCCATCATTGGTATCAGTAGCAGGAATAGTGCCCCATCATTGGTGTCAGTGGGAGGAATAGTGTCCCATCATTGGTATCAGTGGGAGGAATAGTGCCCCATCATTGGTATCAGTAGCAGGAATAGTGCCCCATCATTGGTATCAGTAGCAGGAATAGTGCCCCATCATTGGTATCAGTGGGAGGAATAGTGTCCCATCATTGGTATCAGTGGGAGGAATAGTGTCCCATCGTTGGTATCTGTGGGAGGAATAGTGTCCCATCGTTGGTGTCAGTGGGAGGAATAGTGTCCCATCGTTGGTATCAGTGGGAGGAATAGTGTCCCATCATTGGTATCAGTGGGAGGAATAGTGTCCCATTGTTGGTATCAGTGGAGGAATAGTGCCCCATCGTTGGTATCAGTGGGAGGAATAGTGTCCCATCGTTCGTGTCAGTTGGAGGAATAGTGCCCCATCATTGGTATCAGTGGGAGGAATAGTGCCCCATCGTTGGTATCAGTGGGAGGAATAGTGCCCCATCATTGGTATCAGTGGGAGGAATAGTGCCCCATCACTGGTATCAGTGGGAGGAATAGTGCCCCATCATTGGTATCAGTGGGAGGAATAGTGTCCCATCATTGGTGTCAGTGGGAGGAATAGTGCCCCATAATTGGTATCAGTGGGAGGAATAGTGCCCCATCATTGGTATCAGTGGGAGGAATAGCGCCCCATCATTGGTATCAGTGGGAGGAATAGCGCCCCATCATTGGTATCAGTGGAGGAATAGCGCCCCATCATTGGTATCAGTGGAGGAATAGTGCCCCATCATTGGTGTCAGTGGAGGAATAGTGCCCCATCATTGGTGTCAGTGGAGGAATAGTGCCCCATCATTGGTATCAGTGGGAGGAATAGTGTCCCATCATTGGTATTAGTGGGAGGAATAGTGCCCCATCATTGGTATCAGTGGAGGAATAGTGCCCCATCATCGGTATCAGTGGGAGGAATAGTGCCCCATCATTGGTATCAGTGGGAGGAATAGTGTCCCATTGTTGGTGTCAGTGGGAGGAATACCGCCCCATCATTAGTATCAGTGGGAGGAATAGTGCCCCATCATTGGTATCAGTAGGAGGAATAGTGTCCCATCATTGGTATCAGTGGGAGGAATAGTGCCCCATCATTGGTATCAGTAGGAGGAATAGTGTCCCATCATTGGTATCAGTGGGAGGAATAGTGCCCCATCATTGGTATCAGTGGGAGGAATAGCGCCCCATCATTGGTATCAGTGGGAGGAATAGCGCCCCATCATTGGTATCAGTGGGAGGAATAGCGCCCCATCATTAGTATCAGTGGGAGGAATAGAGCCCCATCATTGGTGTCAGTGGGAGGAATAGTGTCCCATCATTGGTATCAGTGGGAGGAATAGTGCCCCATCATTGGTATCAGTAGCAGGAATAGTGCCCCATCATTGGTATCAGTAGCAGGAATAGTGCCCCATCATTGGTATCAGTAGCAGGAATAGTGTCCCATCATTGGTATCAGTGGGAGGAATAGTGCCCCATCATTGGTATCAGTGGGAGGAATAGTGTCCCATCATTGGTATCAGTGGGAGGAATAGTGTCCCATCGTTGGTATCTGTGGGAGGAATAGTGTCCCATCGTTGGTATCAGTGGGAGGAATAGTGTCCCATCGTTGGTATCAGTGGGAGGAATAGTGTCCCATTGTTGGTATCAGTGGAGGAATAGTGCCCCATCGTTGGTATCAGTGGGAGGAATAGTGTCCCATCGTTCGTGTCAGTGGGAGGAATAGTGCCCCATCATTGGTATCAGTGGGAGGAATAGTGCCCCATCGTTGGTATCAGTGGGAGGAATAGTGCCCCATCATTGGTATCAGTGGGAGGAATAGTGCCCCATCACTGGTATCAGTGGGAGGAATAGTGCCCCATCATTGGTATCAGTGGGAGGAATAGTGTCCCATCATTGGTGTCAGTGGGAGGAATAGTACCCCATCATTGGTATCAGTGGGAGGAATAGTGCCCCATCATTGGTATCAGTGGGAGGAATAGCGCCCCATCATTGGTATCAGTGGGAGGAATAGCGCCCCATCATTGGTATCAGTGGGAGGAATAGCGCCCCATCATTGGTATCAGTGGAGGAATAGTGCCCCATCATTGGTGTCAGTGGAGGAATAGTGCCCCATCATTGGTGTCAGTGGAGGAATAGTGCCCCATCATTGGTATCAGTGGGAGGAATAGTGTCCCATCATTGGTATTAGTGGGAGGAATAGTGCCCCATCATTGGTATCAGTGGGAGGAATAGCGCCCCATCATTGGTATCAGTGGGAGGAATAGCGCCCCATCATTGGTATCAGTGGAGGAATAGTGCCCCATCATTGGTGTCAGTGGAGGAATAGTGCCCCATCATTGGTGTCAGTGGAGGAATAGTGCCCCATCATTGGTATCAGTGGGAGGAATAGTGTCCCATCATTGGTATTAGTGGGAGGAATAGTGCCCCATCATTGGTATCAGTGGGAGGAATAGCGCCCCATCATTGGTATCAGTGGGAGGAATAGCGCCCCATCATTGGTATCAGTGGAGGAATAGTGCCCCATCATTGGTGTCAGTGGAGGAATAGTGCCCCATCATTGGTGTCAGTGGAGGAATAGTGCCCCATCATTGGTATCAGTGGGAGGAATAGTGCCCCATCATTGGTATCAGTGGGAGGAATAGTGCCCCATCATCGGTATCAGTGGGAGGAATAGTGCCCCATCATTGGTATCAGTGGGAGGAATAGTGCCCCATCATTGGTATCAGTGGGAGGAATTTTTCTTCACCGAACTGCACTGGAACATGGCAAACTGCATCAGAACTGCACTGGAACAGCGTGTGGTGTAACGTGTGAGCAAAAATGTATCCGGAATGCATCTGGAATACGTTTTTGTGGTGTGAACTGGCGACATGCATTTCAGTTGCTTTTTTTCCAAAACGCACAGAAAGTAGGTGATATGGTTTTCAGTGTCATACTTCCCATCAGTGCTTGTAGTTCCAGCGCATTCCGGTTGCAGAAAAAAAAAGTAGAATAGGCTGCATTTTTTCTGCACAGAACTGTACTGTAAAATGCAACGGAACGCACCTAAAACGCACATGTCTCTACTTAAATTTAAGAAAATTAACTGGAAAGCATTAGGTTCGGTTCACACTATAGAAACGCAGTCCAGATGCGTTCCGGATGTATTTTTGACACGTACTGATGCGTTCCAGATGTGTTTGACGCATTCCGGATGTGTTTTTGATGCGTACTGATGCGTTTTGGATGTTTTGGACGCATTCCGTATGTGTTTTGGACGCGTTCTAGATGTGTTTTTGACACATTCCGGATGTGTTTGTGACACATACTGATGCGTTCCGGATGTGTTTTTGACGTGTACTGATGCATTTTGGGTGTTTTGGACGCGTTCCGGATGTGTTTTTGACACGTACTGATGCATTCCGGATGTGTTTTTGATGCGTTGCGGATGTGTTTTTGACACGTACTGATGCGTTCCGGATGTGTTTTTGATGCATTCCAGATGTGTTTTTGACACGTACCGATGCGTTCCGGATGTGTTATTGACGCGTTCCGGATGTGTTTTTGACGCGTACTTATGTGTTCCGGATGTGTTTTTTACAAATGCTGATGCGTTCCAGATGTGTTTTTGACGCGTACTGATGCGTTCCGGATGTTTTTGACGCTTTTCGAATGTGTTTTTGACGCGGTCTGATGCATTCCGGATGTGTTTTTGACACATACTGATGCGTTCCGGTTGTGTTTTTGACGCGTTCCGGATTTTTTTTTACAAATGCTGATGCGTTCCAGATGTGTTTTTGACACATCTGATGCGTTCCGGGTGTGTTTTTGACGCGTTCCGGATGTGTTTTTGACACGCTCTTATGCGTTCCAATGCGTTTTTATGCATTCCAGTTCATTTGTTCTCCCTTGCTTTTTCTTCAATTTAAATAGGGACATGTGCGTTCCAGTGCTTTTTTTGTGCATTTTTGAAGCGTTTTTCCACATTCCAGTACAGTTCTTTGCAGAAAAAATACAGTCTGTACTACTTTTTTTCTGCAACGGGAACGCACTGGAACTTCAAACTCTGATGTGAACTATGGCATTGACAACCATATCACCTTCTTTCTGTGTGTTTTGGATGCCGAAAAAAGCAACTAAAATGCATGTAGTGTGAACTGGCCCTTAAAAACTCACTGGAAAGCATCAAAAATGCATCAAAACACGCATGGAGAAATGCATCCGGAACACATCTGGACTGCATTTCTATAGTGTGAACATGCAGCCAATCCAGAGCTGAAAATAACAATTGCTGCGGCATAGCTTAGTAAAGTCATACGACACAAATGTACACATTCATCACCATGCAGTAAACTCCAAGTATACAATGCATCACTTATAAGGTAACTAAACCCAAGAACAAAAATAATATTTTATATAAATATTTTTATCTCCAGTGGATATTTAAAGTCTACACGCCCCTGTTACAATGTCAGGTTTCTGTGATGTAAAAAAATGAGACAAAGATAAATAAATAATTTTTGAACTTTTTCCACCTTTAATGTGACCTATAAACTGTACAACTCAGATGAACAACAAATTGAAATCTTTTAGGTGGAGGGAAGTAAAAATAAAACAACTATAATAATCTGGTTGCATAAGTGTGCACACCCTTACACTAATCCTTTGCTGAAGCCCCTTTTGATGTGATTCCAGCACTCAGTCTTTTTGGGGAGGAGTCTATCAGCATGGCACATCTGGACTTGGCAATATTTGTCCGCTCTTCTTTGCAGAAACACTCCAAATCTGTGAGATTGTGAGGACATCTCCTGTGCACAACCCTCTTCAGATCACCCCACAGATTTTCCATTGGATTCAGGTCTGGGCTCTGGCTGGGCCATTCTAAAACTTTCCTCTTCTTCTGGTGAAGCCATTCCTTTGGTGATTTGGATGGATGCTTTGGGTCGTTGTCATGCTGAAAGGTGAAGTTCCTCTTCATGTTCAGCTTTCTAGCAGAAGCCTGAAGGTTTTGTGCCAATATTGACTGGTATTTGGACCTGTTCATAATCCCCTCTACCTTGACTAAGGCCCCAGTTCCAGCTGAAGAAGCACAGCCGCAAAGCATGATGCTGCCACCACCATGCTTCACGGTGGGTATGGTGTTCTTTTGGTGATGTGCGGTGTTGTTTTTGCTCCAATCATATCTTTTGGAATTATGGCCAAAACTTCAACCTTGGTTTCATCAGACCAGAACACATTTTCCCACATGCATTTGGGAGACTTCAGATGTGTTTTTGCTAAATTTAGCCGGGGTGGATGTTTTTCTTCATAAGAGAAGGCTTCCGTCTTGCCTCTACCCCATAGCCCAGACATATGCAGAATACGGGAGATTGTTGTCACATGGACCACACAGCCAGTACTTGCCAGATATTCCTGCAGCTCCTTTCATGTTGCTGTAGGCCTCTTGGCAGCCTTCCAGACCAGTTTTCTTCTCGTCTTTTCATCCATTTTGGAGGGACGTCCAGTTCTTGGTGATGTCACGGTTGCGCCATATTTTCTCCACTTGATGATGACTGTCTTCTCTGTGTTCCATGGGATATCTAATGCCTTGGAAATTCTTTTGGACCCTTCTCCTGACTGATACCTTTTAACAATGAGATCCCTCTGATGCATTGGAAGCTCTCTGCGGACCATGGCCTTTGCTGTAGGATGCGACTAAGAAAATGTCAGAAAAGACCTACTAGAACAGCTGAACTTTATCTGGGGTTCATCAGAGGCACTTTAAATGATGGCGGGTGTGTACTGACTCCTATTTAACATGATCGTGAATGTGATTGTTTAAGGCTAGGTTCACATCTGTGGGGGTGGTGCAGATGCGGATCCACGTGACAATCCGTGCAGCCACACAGAGAAATGCGCACCAGCGAGCGGGTGCCATTAGTTCTAATGGCACACCGCCCACACTGGAAAACGTAACTGTATTGGGAACTGAGGTTCCCCTGTGGGCTGCGTTCTCAGAAGAGGTGCAGGGACTTCTTTCCTGTGTGTCGCGTGGCACGGGAGTCCAATCAAATGAATGGGCTCTCGTTCCCGCGCAAAACGCGGCCCGCACGGCCACGTATACGTGAACCGGGGGTCATTCTGAGCACAACTACATCCCCAGTTATAAGAGGGTGTGTACACTTATGCAACCATATTATTTTAGTTTATGTTTACTCCCCCCCCCCTAAATGTTTTTAGTTTTTTCAACAGGTGGAAAAAGTTCTGAAATGATTTATCTTTGTCTCATTTTTTGACATCACAGAAACCTGACATTACAACAGGGGTGTGAAGACTTTTTATATCCACTGTAACATATTGCAGCTTTCCAGGCATTAGTCCTCATGCACACGGGGAGTTTTTACAGCGGCTGTTTTTGGCTTTTGACGTTTTTTTCTACAGCCAGTAAACCCCCCCAGCATGTTATCCTATGTGTCCATACACACACAGACTGGAATCAACGTTTTTTGGCTGGAACAAAAACCCAGAACTAGTGGGCTTCTATTGGAGATTTTAAGCTGTAAAAACGCTCTTAACGCTGAAAAACCCCGCAAAACGGCCTTTTTGGACTTGGAAAAATTTTTTTTTGGTTAAAAAAAACAAAAAAGCAAATACAAAAACACCAAAAAAAGCTGAAAAACTCCCGTTTTTTTAACGTGACTTTACACAGCTAACATTACCAGCGTTATCAAAACACCCCGTGTGCGTGGAGACTCAGATGCGGTGGCTGCATTCGTTTTCCTTTTTTCAGGGTAAGAACATCCCAAGGGGGGGATGGGGCTCACTCATGCTCATGAAGAAAAAATCGCACCGCACCGGCCGTCAAAAATCGCATCCTGGCCCTCATAAACATTATTATTATACAGGATTTATATATTATTGTTATTATACAGGATTTATATATTATTATTATTATTATACAGGATTTATATATTATTATTATATAGGATTTATATATTATTATTATTATACAGGATTTATATATTATTATTATTATTATACAGGATTTATATATTATTATTATTATTATACAGGATTTATATATTATTATTATTATACAGGATTTATATATTATTATTATATAGGATTTATATATTATTATTATTATACAGGATTTATATATTATTATTATTATACAGGATTTATATATTATTATTATACAGGATTTATATATTATTATTATTATTATACAGGATTTATATATTATTATTATATTATACAGGATTTATATATTATTATTATATTATACAGGATTTATATATTATTATTATTATTATTATACAGGATTTATATATTATTGTTATTATACAGGATTTATATATTATTATTATTATTATACAGGATTTATATATTATTATTATATTATACAGGATTTATATATTATTATTATTATTATTATACAGGATTTATATATTATTGTTATTATACAGGATTTATATATTATTATTATTATTATACAGGATTTATATATTATTATTATATTATACAGGATTTATATATTATTATTATACAGGATTTATATATTATTATTATTCAGGATTTATATATTATTATTATACAGGATTTATATATTATTATTATATTATACAGGATTTATATATTATTATTATTATTATTATTATTATACAGGATTTATATATTATTATTATTATACAGGATTTATATATTATTATTATACAGGATTTATATATTATTATTATTATTATACAGGATTTATATATTATTATTATATTATACAGGATTTATATATTATTATTATATTATACAGGATTTATATATTATTTTTATTATACAGGATTTATATATTATTATTTTTATTATACGGGATTTATATATTATTATTATACAGGATTTATATATTATTATTATTATTATACAGGATTTATATATTATTATTATACAGGATTTATATATTATTAATATTATACAGGATTTATGGCGCCAACAGTTTGCTCAGCGCTGTACAATATAACGGGAGACAATACACCCAGGGGTGTATTTAGGTTTCATGCTGCCCAAGCAACACGAAAATCAGTTCCCGCCCCCTTGGTGAGACCCTGACACTGACCAACACCCCCCTCCCCCACGATAAGAGCCTGACATTGACCAACAACACCCCCCCCCCCCCCCCCCCGTCCACCCGAGAGTGTCTTCCACTACCAACGCCCCTCATACACTGACAATCCCCCTTCACCACTCTGGACATCCTCAGAAACAAGAGTCAGGCTCTGCATACACCATCAAGCAGCCTGCAAACTCTCAGATCCCTCCTGGTCCCCGTGCTGCGTCTGTCCTTTCTTCCATCCCTTCTTTTGGGGGGGCAGTGCTGCACCCCTGAAAAATGCTGCTGCCCCCCCCTGAGAAAATGCCGCCCTAGGCAAATGCCTTGTTTGCCTTGTGGTAAATATGCCCCTGAATACAGCAACAATACAGTTCAATACAAGAGGGTTAGGAGGGCCTGATCCTGGGAGCTTACAATCTAGGAGACATGAACACAGGCTGATGGGAAAAGAAGGCCTAACCTTAATTTTAAAGAATGGTTTGAACAGATTAAAATCCAATCTAATTGCCCGACTTTTAGCTGCATTTCCCGACCGGCCGTTGTATATAAACGGCCAGACGGTGGCAGTGCAGGGTCAGGTGACCGTTTATAAACGGCCTCCCCGCACCCTGCTTGTGTGCGCTCCCCGGGAGCGCGCAGCACCACGATCCGGTGCCCGCTGTGTCCTCCGGACACAGTGAAACACCGATCGTCGAACGGGACCTCTATGTGAGGTCCCGATCATGTGATCACTGATTGGCCAATCAGTGATCACATGCAAAGTAGTAAGCATGATGTCACTTGTGACATCATTGCTTACTACGTGTGAAATCTGTGAATGATCACAGAGGTCACATGGTACAAGGCTATTCACGACAGCCTTGTACCATGTGACAAGCTCTGACCAATCACAGCTCACACAGTATTTCTCAATGGCTGCAAGAATGCAGACAGAGAGAAAGAGAAATGATTGCTTTTACATCCTATATGGGTGTAAAAGCAATCAGTGTAAAAAAAAAAAAAAATCTTCATTATGCCCCACAAGTTGTACAGTGTCACCATGGTGACACTAGGGTGACAGTATGTAAAGAAAAAAAATATATATAAAAATGTAAAAAAAATGTTTAAAAATTATAATTTTTGGTTATAAACTAATTTGGATTTTTTTTTCACTAAAAAGATAACGGAATAAATTTTGGCCAAGATTTATGATAAAATATTTATTTGCAAAATTTAAAAAAAAAACACTTTTTTTCAAAATTTTTGGACTTTTTCATTTACATAGCAAAAAAAATAAAAATCCCAGCGGTGAATAAATACCACCAAAATAAAGCTTTGTCTGTCTCAAAAAAAGGTAAGATATTCATATGGGTACAGTGTTGCATGACCGCACAATTGTCATTCAAAGTGTGATAGCGCTGAAAGCTGAAAATTTGCCTGGACAGGAAGGTGGTAAAAGTGTCCGGACTGGAAGGGGTTAATAATGTGTGTTTGCACTGACCCCTATGCAGGATCGATCAGCAGCCCGGACCTGGCTCGGTGTTCTCATTAGAAAGTAATAACAATGGCACAGAACGATTTATTGTGGGAGGAGCTCTACTAACGCCATCTGCTCGTCTCTCTGCAGAAATCGCCGGCAAAGAAGCTAACTCATGCAATCAGCAAGTCTCTCGGCTGTGTTCCCAGCAGAGAACCTCCTCATCCCGTCTTTCCAGATCACCCCGAGAAACCACTAGACCTATCGCAGTTAGTGTGAGTACAAGATGGCTTCCCGGACGCCAACCTTACATGGAGGGGGGCAGAGGGGCTGCGACTTCATCATGCTGGGTATAGACATTGGATAAGAAATGACACTGCTGAAATGTACTCCTAAGCATGAATTTGGGCTGCATTCACACATCTGCGACTTAAAAACATGCGATTTTCATTGCGACTTTGCAGTGCGACTTTTGGATGAGTGATCCAAGGATGATCGCGCTCCTCAAAGTCGCACACAAGTCACATGTATATCATTCAGGTGCGACTTTCATGCAGCTTTGGAGTGTTTTACATGGCACTCAAGTCGCATGAAAGTCGGGCCAAAGTAGTGCAGGAACTACTTTCAAGTGGCTGCAACTTGAAGTCGCACAGATATGAATGGTACTCGTTGGGAAACTTGGGGTTCGACTTGTCATGTGACTGAACTCCAAAGTCACATGACCAGTCGCAATGTCTGAATAAGCCCTTGTTTACACTTATGGTTGGTGGGGTAAAAACAGACAAAGTGTTACTACACCCCGGACCCTGCATTCACTATATCCGGTCTCCCCGGACCCCGCGTTCACTATATCCGCTCTCCCCGGACCCCGCGTTCACTATATCCGCTCTCCCCGGACCCCGCGTTCACTATATCCGCTCTCCCCGGACCCCGCGTTCACTATATCCGCTCTCCCCGGACCCCGCGTTCACTATATCCGCTCTCCCCGGACCCCGCGTTCACTATATCCGCTCTCCCCGGACCCCGCGTTCACTATATCCGCTCTCCCCGGATCCCGCGTTCACTATATCCGCTCTCCCCGGACCCCGCGTTCACTATATCCGGTCTCCACGGATCCCGCGTTCACTATATCCGCTCTCCCCGGACCCCGCGTTCACTATATCCGCTCTCCCCGGACCCCGCGTTCACTATATCCGCTCTCCCCGGACCCCGCGTTCACTATATCCGCTCTCCCCGGACCCCGCGTTCACTATATCCGCTCTCCCCGGACCCCGCGTTCACTATATCCGCTCTCCCCGGACCCCGCGTTCACTATATCCGCTCTCCCCGGACCCCGCGTTCACTATATCCGCTCTCCCCGGACCCCGCGTTCACTATATCCGCTCTCCCCGGACCCCGCGTTCACTATATCCGCTCTCCCCGGACCCCGCGTTCACTATATCCGCTCTTCCCGGGACCCCGCGTTCACTATATCCGCTCTCCCCGGACCCCGCGTTCACTATATCCGCTCTCCCCGGACCCCGCGTTCACTATATCCGCTCTCCCCGGACCCCGCGTTCACTATATCCGCTCTCCCCGGACCCCGCGTTCACTATATCCGCTCTCCCCGGATCCCGCGTTCACTATATCCGCTCTCCCCGGACCCCGCGTTCACTATATCCGCTCTCCCCGGACCCCGCGTTCACTATATCCGCTCTCCCCGGACCCCGCGTTCACTATATCCGCTCTCCCCGGACCCCGCGTTCACTATATCCGCTCTCCCCGGACCCCGCGTTCACTATATCCGCTCTCCCCGGACCCCGCGTTCACTATATCCGCTCTCCCCGGACCCCGCGTTCACTATATCCGGTCTCCCCGGACCCCGCGTTCACTATATCCGCTCTCCCCGGACCCCGCGTTCACTATATCCGCTCTCCCCGGACCCCGCGTTCACTATATCCGCTCTCCCCGGACCCCGCGTTCACTATATCCGCTCTCCCCGGACCCCGCGTTCACTATATCCGCTCTCCCCGGACCCCGCGTTCACTATATCCGCTCTCCCCGGACCCCGCGTTCACTATATCCGCTCTCCCCGGACCCCGCGTTCACTATATCCGCTCTCCCCGGACCCCGCGTTCACTATATCCGCTCTCCCCGGACCCCGCGTTCACTATATCCGCTCTCCCCGGACCCCGCGTTCACTATATCCGCTCTCCCCGGACCCCGCGTTCACTATATCCGCTCTCCCCGGACCCCGCGTTCACTATATCCGCTCTCCCCGGACCCCGCGTTCACTATATCCGCTCTCCCCGGACCCCGCGTTCACTATATCCGCTCTCCCCGGACCCCGCGTTCACTATATCCGCTCTCCCCGGACCCCGCGTTCACTATATCCGCTCTCCCCGGACCCCGCGTTCACTATATCCGCTCTCCCCGGACCCCGCGTTCACTATATCCGCTCTCCCCGGACCCCGCGTTCACTATATCCGGTCTCCCCGGACCCCGCGTTCACTATATCCGGTCTCCCCGGACCCCGCGTTCACTATATCCGCTCTCCCCGGACCCCGCGTTCACTATATCCGCTCTCCCCGGACCCCGCGTTCACTATATCCGCTCTCCCCGGACCCCGCGTTCACTATATCCGCTCTCCCCGGACCCCGCGTTCACTATATCCGCTCTCCCCGGACCCCGCGTTCACTATATCCGCTCTCCCCGGACCCCGCGTTCACTATATCCGCTCTCCCCGGACCCCGCGTTCACTATATCCGCTCTCCCCGGACCCCGCGTTCACTATATCCGCTCTCCCCGGACCCCGCGTTCACTATATCCGCTCTCCCCGGACCCCGCGTTCACTATATCCGCTCTCCCCGGACCCCGCGTTCACTATATCCGCTCTCCCCGGACCCCGCGTTCACTATATCCGCTCTCCCCGGACCCCGCGTTCACTATATCCGCTCTCCCCGGACCCCGCGTTCACTATATCCGCTCTCCCCGGACCCCGCGTTCACTATATCCGCTCTCCCCGGACCCCGCGTTCACTATATCCGCTCTCCCCGGACCCCGCGTTCACTATATCCGCTCTCCCCGGACCCCGCGTTCACTATATCCGCTCTCCCCGGACCCCGCGTTCACTATATCCGCTCTCCCCGGACCCCGCGTTCACTATATCCGCTCTCCCCGGACCCCGCGTTCACTATATCCGCTCTCCCCGGACCCCGCGTTCACTATATCCGCTCTCCCCGGACCCCGCGTTCACTATATCCGCTCTCCCCGGACCCCGCGTTCACTATATCCGCTCTCCCCGGACCCCGCGTTCACTATATCCGCTCTCCCCGGACCCCGCGTTCACTATATCCGCTCTCCCCGGACCCCGCGTTCACTATATCCGCTCTCCCCGGACCCCGCGTTCACTATATCCGCTCTCCCCGGACCCCGCGTTCACTATATCCGCTCTCCCCGGACCCCGCGTTCACTATATCCGCTCTCCCCGGACCCCGCGTTCACTATATCCGCTCTCCCCGGACCCCGCGTTCACTATATCCGCTCTCCCCGGACCCCGCGTTCACTATATCCGGTCTCCCCGGACCCCGCGTTCACTATATCCGCTCTCCCCGGACCCCGCGTTCACTATATCCGCTCTCCCCGGACCCCGCGTTCACTATATCCGGTCTCCCCGGACCCCGCGTTCACTATATCCGCTCTCCCCGGACCCCGCGTTCACTATATCCGGTCTCCCCGGACCCCGCGTTCACTATATCCGGTCTCCCCGGACCCCGCGTTCACTATATCCGGTCTCCCCGGACCCCGCGTTCACTATATCCGGTCTCCCCGGACCCCGCGTTCACTATATCCGCTCTCCCCGGACCCCGCGTTCACTATATCCGCTCTCCCCGGACCCCGCGTTCACTATATCCGGTCTCCCCGGACCCCGCGTTCACTATATCCGCTCTCCCCGGACCCCGCGTTCACTATATCCGGTCTCCCCGGACCCCGCGTTCACTATATCCGCTCTCCCCGGACCCCGCGTTCACTATATCCGCTCTCCCCGGACCCCGCGTTCACTATATCCGCTCTCCCCGGACCCCGCGTTCACTATATCCGCTCTCCCCGGACCCCGCGTTCACTATATCCGCTCTCCCCGGACCCCGCGTTCACTATATCCGCTCTCCCCGGACCCCGCGTTCACTATATCCGCTCTCCCCGGACCCCGCGTTCACTATATCCGCTCTCCCCGGACCCCGCGTTCACTATATCCGCTCTCCCCGGACCCCGCGTTCACTATATCCGCTCTCCCCGGACCCCGCGTTCACTATATCCGCTCTCCCCGGACCCCGCGTTCACTATATCCGCTCTCCCCGGACCCCGCGTTCACTATATCCGCTCTCCCCGGACCCCGCGTTCACTATATCCGCTCTCCCCGGACCCCGCGTTCACTATATCCGCTCTCCCCGGACCCCGCGTTCACTATATCCGCTCTCCCCGGACCCCGCGTTCACTATATCCGCTCTCCCCGGACCCCGCGTTCACTATATCCGCTCTCCCCGGACCCCGCGTTCACTATATCCGCTCTCCCCGGACCCCGCGTTCACTATATCCGCTCTCCCCGGACCCCGCGTTCACTATATCCGCTCTCCCCGGACCCCGCGTTCACTATATCCGCTCTCCCCGGACCCCGCGTTCACTATATCCGCTCTCCCCGGACCCCGCGTTCACTATATCCGCTCTCCCCGGACCCCGCGTTCACTATATCCGCTCTCCCCGGACCCCGCGTTCACTATATCCGCTCTCCCCGGACCCCGCGTTCACTATATCCGCTCTCCCCGGACCCCGCGTTCACTATATTTGCTCTCCCCGGACCCCGCGTTCACTATATTTGGTCTACCACAGTACACAGAACATGGAAATGCAATTATTTTTGTAACTATAAACTGCTACATACCTTTTCTCTTCAGCATTATATAGCAGTCCTGTGACTTCTGTCAGTGTCCAGCAGAGCACTGGTAAAGCTTGTAGGAGGAGTTTTCATTCTGCTCTAGGAGGATGCAGAACCCCTGACCTCTGTTTGGACAGTGCTGATCGGCCCTGTGCTGATCATATGCACTCTCCAAAAGAAAAAAAAACCCTCTCTAGCATTTCACACCAAAGTGATCAGTTCAGACTTGTCACTGCTGCTCTGTACTATGGAAGATGGATTGTGGACAATTGAAGAAGGGGAGGATCAGAGAAGACAAGATCAAACAGCCTTTTTACACAATGCAGAGGATTAACCCCATAGGTTCCACAGTGAGTATAACAAGCATGCTTTACTGCATATACAGGCTGATTTCACTGTAGTGGGTTTAGTAACACTTTAAGCCCAGTTTTTACCACACCACAACTTTTTCATCTGTTTACCTCTTTTTTTTTTTTTGGACATTTACATACGTTTTTTATCCGCTACATTTTTTTTTTTACAGAAAAAATAGGGTTTTCTTCCGTTTAAAAAAACAGATATTAACGGATGCGTCCATAGAAATACATGGGTGTCAGTTTTTCATCCGTAAACGGATAGACGGAGCGCCTATGTGAAAGGGGCATAAGGGTCTTTTCACACAGGATTTATGTTTTTTTCATTAGTTCAGTCACATTTTTCAAAGAAAAAACAGATCAGTTCACATCTGTCTTTCATTTGTTTAAATCCGTTTTTTTTCAGTTTTCATTTGTTTTCAATCAGTTTACATCCGTTTTCAATCAGTTTACATCCGTTTTCAATCAGTTTACATCCGTTTTCCATCTGTTTTTTCTTCCGTTTTCCATCTGTTTTTTCTTCCGTTTTCCATCTGTTTTTTCTTCCGTTTTCCATCAGTTTACATCCGTTTTCCATCAGTTTACATCTATTTTCCATCCATTTTTCATCTGTTTACATCTGTTTTTCATCAGTTTACATCCGTTTTTCTTCAGTTTACATCCGTTTTTCTTCAATTTTCATCCGTTTTCAATCAGTTTTCAATCAGTTTTCCATCAGTTTACATTTGTTTTTCATCAGTTTACATCCATTTTTTTTACATTCTTTACCAATGCAAAAACGGACCATATGTCCATCTACATCCAAGAAAAAACATATCAGTTCACATCTGTCTTTCATTTGTTTACATCCATTTTTCTTCAGTTTTCATCCGTTTTTCATCTGTTTTTTTCTTCTGTTTTACATCCGTTTTTCTTCTGTTTTACACCTATTTTCCATCAGTTTACATATTTTCCATCAGTTTACTTTTATTTTCCATCTGTTTTCCATCCATTTTTCATCAGTTTACATCTGTTTTCCATCAGTTTACATCTATTTTCCATCTGTTTTCCATCCATTTTTCATCAGTTTACATCTGTTTTCCATCAGTTTACATCTGTTTTCCATCAGTTTACATCTGTTTTCCATCAGTTTCCATCTGTTTTTCTTCAGTTTACATCCGTTTTTCTTCCGTTTTACACCCGTTTTCCATCAGTTTACATCTGTTTTCCATCAGTTTACATCTATTTTCCATCTGTGTTCCATCCATTTTTCATCAATTTACATCCGTTTTTCTTCAGTTTACATCCGTTTTTCTTCAGTTTTCATCCGTTTTCAATCAGTTTTCCATCAGTTTACATCTGTTTTTCATCAGTTTTCCATCCATTTTTAATCAGTTTACATCTGTTTTCCATCAGTTTACATCTGTTTTCCATCAGTTTACATCTGTTTTTCTTCAGTTTACATCCGTTTTTCTTCAGTTTACATCCGTTTTTCTTCCGTTTTACACCCGTTTTCCATCAGTTTACATTTGTTTTTCATCTGTTTTCAATCTGTTTTCTATCCATTTTTCATCAGTTTACATTTGTTTTCCATCAGTTTTTCTTCAGTTTACATCTGTTTTTCTTTCGTTTTACATCCGTTTTACATCAGTTTACGTCTGTTTTCCATCCATTTTTCATCGGTTTACATCCGTTTTTCTTCGGTTTTAATCTGTTTTCAATCAGTTTTCCATCCGTTTTCCATCCGTTTTCCATCTGTTTTTCTTCCGTTTTTCTTCCGTTTTCCATCTGTTTTTCTTCCGTTTTCCATCTGTTTTTCTTCCGTTTTCCATCTGTTTTTCTTCCGTTTTCCATCTGTTTTTCTTCCGTTTTCCATCTGTTTTTCTTCCGTTTTCCATCCGTTTTTCATCCGTTTTTCTTCAGTTTTACATCCATTTTCCATCCATTTTACATCAGTTTACATCCGTTTTCCATTAGTTTACATCTATTTTCCATGTGTTTTTCATCCATTTTTCATCAGTTTACATCTGTTTTCCATTAGTTTACATCTGTTTTTCTTCAGTTTACATCCATTTTCCATCCATTTTTCATCAGTTTACATCTGTTTTTCATCAGTTTACATCCATTTTTTTTTTACATCCTTTACCAATGCAAAAATGGACCGTATGTCCATCTACATCCGTTTTCGGTCATTTAAATGTTTTTCATCCATTTACCTCCGTTTTTTTGACCATTTACATCCGTTTTTCATCCGTTCCATTTTTTTTTTACAGAAGAAAAAATAGGGGTTTCTTCCGTTCAAAAAAAACAGATGTTAAAGGATGCGGACATTAACGGTTGTAAACAGATGATCATCTGTTTACATCTGCTAGTCCAGAGAAATACATGGGTGTCCATTTTTCATCCGTAAACGAACAGATGAAACACGGACGTACGGAACACCCGTGTGAAAAAGTCCTAAGTTGTCATTCGAACTATTGCCGATAGACGTTTCTTTCACCTCCTGTTCTGGTAAAAACAGTAAAATCTTGAATTTCTAAACACTTTCTGTGCGGCTGACCAGGACTACTAGAAGGTGATTTTTTTCCCCAGTGGGGGGACCCAGACAGCAGTAAGAACCTCACAGGGGTTCTAATCCTTCCATATTCAAAACTAAAAAGGAAGAGTTGTGGCCCCTAGGGACTGGTCTCTAGTGTTTTTGGCCCAGTATCCAATCCTTTGGTAGGCGTCGGTGTAGGCCACAGTTCATGAATATGTTCCTCAATGGACTCCAAGAAAGATTTTCCATCTGGTTGCTTGATCGCTCAGTTCCCTGTCTTTAGTGAGAAGAGAGTGGTGACTGTCAGACACCGGCTCTCTGCTGCACCCCTCCAGCACTCATTGAAGCACTGGGTTGGGGAGGGGGGTGGCTCGGGCTTTTAGCAACATGCTGATAGGCCGAGCAAGATGTTAGTCAGAAATCTGGGTGGATCCCGACATTAAAGTCGGGATCCCTCCAGAGTCTGGAATGGCTGAGTGACATCAGCTGACTTTAATGCAAAATAAAAGAAAGAGGCCAGGGAGTCCACCGAAATTGGAAGATATGGGGAGGTGCCACCAGATGTACCTGGTAGGGTGTTGCCTAATACAGGAAAAGGAAAATAGGCTACACACCCGTAAGGCTTCCCTCAAACTATTGTTTATAAATCCTACAAAGTAAAAGGTAAAAACACATTGCATCGAAGGTACAGAAACCACTCCCAGCCATACAACCCCCCACAAGAGGGACCCTCCCAAATAAAGCACCCCCAAGATGGCACCCAGGAAAAAAAAAACCCCAACCAGCTCCTGGGACCACTCCAATACAGGTACAGGAGTGCACTACTGTGACCCATAGGAAAAGTAAGGCCAAAAAGAGCTTTGACCCAACTTCTCCTTTTATTTTTGTTCCAGAAGAATGACCGGACAGGGAGAGGACATCTCCCCAGAATGAGGGGAAAATCCCACTTTTTGAGGGTTGGTACCAGTACAGATAACCCCATCCCCCTCTAATCTGTTGCTATAAAATGTCTTCACTTGCTGTCCCAGATGCAGTGGTCACCCGGACAAGAGGAGGAGGAGAATCTTCCCTGCGGGGACACCGACAGCAATTAAAACCTTGCTGAGGAAATGTCCAGCACAGCAAAAATGAACCTCAAAAATTAAGAAAAAAAAAAAATTGGGGAACACATGCAAACGTTTGCACTTTTTGGAGCACATTCTGCTTGGGAATTTCAATGCATTCTTTTTTTTTTTTTTTAGATTTTGAGGTTCGTTTTTTGGTGCGCTGGCCATTTCTTCAATGAGGGCGGGAGAGGGTTTGTTGCTGGATAGATTGGACTGCAGACACTAAAACCTGACAGAGGTTCTAACCCCATCACTACTCCACCCATAAGTAAAAAACACTGTCTGAAGTTCTGCTTTAAATTTTTCATGTAAGTCCATGTAGGAACAGTTTAGAGTCCCGCATGCGGCCCTTTGGCACTTTTTGTGCCGTCCTTAGGGCCCTTGCAGACACTAGTCTGTGTTTCTTATTCGCCCTTTTTTGGCAGTCATGTCTAGTAATGTGTCTCCTGTCTAGGACTCTCTTGAAGCATGTTCCCAGTCTTTAAAAACTCATATCACATTCACAGTCTCTGACAGTCGACCTAAATTATGTCCATAGTCTCTGACCATCGCTTGTAGCATGTCCGTAGTCTCTCACCAGCGTTTTTATCACGTCTGTAGTCTCTGACCATCTCTTGTATCATGTTCATAGTCTCTGACCATCTCTTCCATCATGTCCATAGTCTCTGACCATCTCTTCCATCATGTCCATAGTCTCTGACCATCTCTTCCATCATGTCCATAGTCTCTGATCATATCTTGTATTATGTCCATAGTCTTTGATCAGATCTTGTATTATGTCCATAGTCTCTGACCATCTTTTGTATCATGTCCATAGTCTCTGACCATCTCTTGTAGCATGTCAGTAGTCTCTGACCATCTCTTTCATCATGCCTGCAGTCTTTGGCCATCTCTTGCATCATGCTTGCAGTCTCTGACCAACTCTTGCATCATGTCTGTAGTCTCTGACCATCTTTTATTGCATGTCAATAGTCTCTGACCATCTCTTGTAGCATGCCAGTAATCTCTGACCATCTCTTGTAGCATGCCAGTAATCTATGACCATCTCTTGTATCATGTCAGTATTCTCTGACCATCTCTTGTATCATGCCAGTATTCTCTGACCATCTCTTGTATCATGTCAGTAGTTTCTGACCATCTCTTGTATCATGTCAGTAGTTTCTGACCATCTCTTGTATCATGTCAGTATTCTCTGACCATCTCTTGTATCATGCCAGTATTCTCTGACCATCTCTTGTATCATGTCAGTAGTTTCTGACCATCTCTTGTATCATGCCAGTATTCTCTGACCATCTCTTGTATCATGTCAGTATTCTCTGACCATCTCTTGCATCATGTCTGTAGTCTCTGACCATCACTTGCATCATGTCCGTAGTCTTTGACCATCTCTTGCATCATGTCCGTAGT
The DNA here is from genome assembly GCF_062004578.1 of Staurois parvus. Taxonomy (NCBI): domain Eukaryota; kingdom Metazoa; phylum Chordata; class Amphibia; order Anura; family Ranidae; genus Staurois; species Staurois parvus. The sequence goes on from NW_028318926.1 coordinate 248,792, forward strand.
CTCTTACCATCTCTTGTAGCATGTCCGTAGTCTCTTACCATCTCTTGTAGCATGTCTGTAATCTCTGACCATCTCTTGTAGCATGTCTGTAATCTCTGACCATCTCTTGTAGCATGTCTGTAATCTCTGACCATCTCTTGCATCGTGTCCGTAATCTCTGTTTATATCTTGTATGTTGAAGTCTCTGACTATCTCTTGTATAATGCCCGAAGTCTATGTCCATCTCTTTTATCATGTCTGCAGTTTCTGACCATCTCTTGTATAATGCCCGCAGTCTCTGACCATCTTTTGTATCATGTCTGCAGTCTCTGACCATTTCTTGTAGCATGTCCGTAATCTCTGACCATCTCTTGTATCATGTCAGTAGTTTATGACCATCTCTTATAGCATGTCAGTAGTCTCTGACCATCTCTTGCATTGTGTCCGTAATCTCTGATTATATCTTGTATGATGTTGAAGTCTCTATCTCTTGTATAATGCCCAAAGTCTATGTCCATCTCTTTTATCATGTCTGCAGTCTCTGACTATCTCATGTATAATGCCCGCAGTCTCTGACCATCTCTTGTATAATGCCCGCAGTCTCTGACCATCTCTTGTATAATGCCCGCAGTCTCTGACCATCTCTTGTATAATGCCCGCAGTCTCTGACCATCTCTTGCATCATGTCTGCAGTCTCTGACCATCTCTTGCATCATGCCCGCAGTCTCTGACCATCTCTTGCATCATGCCCGCAGTCTCTGACCATCTCTTGCATCATGCCCGCAGTCTCTGACCATCTCTTGCATCATGCCCGCAGTCTCTGACCATCTCTTGCATCATGCCCGCAGTCTCTGACCATCTCTTGCATCATGTCTGCAGTCTCTGACCATCTCTTGTATAATGCCCGCAGTCTCTGACCATCTCTTGCATCATGTCTGCAGTCTCTGACCATCTCTTGCATCATGCCCGCAGTCTCTGACCATCTCTTGCATCATGCCCGCAGTCTCTGACCATCTCTTGCATCAAGCCCGCAGTCTCTGACCATCTCTTGCATCATGTCTGTAGTCTCTGACCATCTCTTGTAGAATGCCCAAAGTCTCTATCTCTTTTTTTCATGTCTGCAGTCTCCAACCGTCTTTTGTATCATGTTCGCAGTCTCTGACAATCTGTTGTATGACTCTCCCAGTCACTGACCATCTCTTAAATCATGCCCACAGTCTTTGACCCATCTGTTGTGTTCTGTCCAATCTCTGACTATCTCTTGTGTCATTCCTATAGTCTGTGACGATATCCCATTGTGCGTCTGATGTCTCTGACACTGAATACTCACATTTATGTGCGGCCCTTTGATGATTTGAGGCCCCCTTATATCAAGAAGGTTGAACACACTGGTTTAGAGTCTGCCTGGGGTGGTGGCTTCTGGGCAGCCAGGAGGTGAAGACACTTGTAGGCAGGGGCGGACTCATGGGGCCCTCGGGCAGTAGTGGATCATGGGGCCCCTGTGTCCTCGGCCACACTCAAAACACAACCAAAACAGCCTATGAAAGGTACCAGGGGCATCTCATGGGGTCCCCTACCGACCCCAGGACCTCGGGTAGTGCCCGAGTGCCGGAATGGTCAGTCCGCCCCTGCTTGTAGGCATGCTCAGCTACCATCTTCCATGGGGAAGGGGTGTGGATATGTGATGAAGGGGGTGACATTGCTTCTGGTGGAAGGCTTTTGCCCCCCTTGCCTGGTCACCCCCTCTCATTGTATCCTGTGGTGGGAAGGGTAATAGATGAACCTCTGGAACCTTTCTCCGCTCTGTCGTATAACAGAACATTCATCCATTGTACTTCACATGAGAATAATTGTCTTTCTCACCAAATCGATTGCATATTGACGGGGATTTCACGCCCAATTTCCTCCCGTTATTTCCTCTCCCATTGCATCATTTTTCTTTACCAGAGGCAGAGAGTTCTCCTTGCGCGGTTTTCTCATTATCCATCTCTCTGCTCTGTAAATCCTGCTTCCGGCTATCCAGGGACTGGGACAAGCTGAAACACTGCCACAGGTGGTTTGTGTAGTCGCAGCTAACCGTGACGTGTAACATCCAACACCCCCGTACAACAGGTGTGCATTGGGGTGATGAGTGTCAATCCGCCACAATACACATACATGCAGTGGGTTAGTGTGACACATGGGGTGGTATAGAAGAGCCCTTAGGAAAACACAGTGTAGCACGCTGTATGGGAAAAGCATCATTTGATACATATGATCCAATTCTAAATTGAAAACATTGCATGGTACCTTCCTCAAAGGCATTACACACGCTGAAACCACGTAAAATGATTATCCTTGGCCTTTTAAAGTGGAACTTAAAGTGTTACTACTACTCCGGGGTTTAGTATCACTTTAATTTCAAAAGGAAAAATTGTCTCTAATCATTATCCTGAAAAATATACGTTTGTTTGGAATTCCACCTGAAAAATAGCAGTACCTTCTTCGTATGTAGGTGTCCCTAGACAATCCTGATCTGTATGTTTGCAATGTGAGATCTAAGGCACTGCTGCTTCTGACTGCTAGTCTCAAGAGATTTGCAGTGAGATTTGCTGATGTGCAGATCAGTGTTCTCCTTGCTGGAGAGGAAGCTGTACTTAAACTCCAACAGTACAATCAGTCTGTATATGCAGTAAAGCATGCTTGTTACACTCACTGAGGAACCTAAGGAGATTTGGTGATGTCACTTCTGTGCTACTCACTGTTCTCCTTGTTGGAGAGGAAGCTGTACCTAAACCCACAACAGTACAATCAGTCTGTATATGCAGTAAAGCATGCTTGTTATACTCACTGAGGAACCTAAGGAGATTTGGTGATGTCACTTCTGTGCTACTCACTGTTCTCCTTGCTGGAGAGGAAGCTGTACCTAAACGCACAACAGTACAATTACCCTGTATATGCAGTAAAGCATGCTTGTTACACTGACTGAGGAACCTAAGGAGATTTGGTGATGTCACTTCTGTGCTACTCACTGTTCTTCTTGCTGGAGAGGAAGCTGTACCTAAACCCACAACAGTACAATCAGTCTGTATATGCAGTAAAGCATGCTTGTTATACTCACTGAGGAACCTAAGGAGATTTGGTGATGTCACGTCTGTTCTACTCACTGTTCTCCTTGCTGGAGAGGAAGCTGTACCTGAGTGTCTATAATGCAAGGTCCTCCTTGCTTTTGCTTCATCCATTGTATGGATTTGTGCTTCTTCCACCCCTTCCCCTTACCCCACCATGCATCAGTTCACTAGTCGTGGGAGGGGGTTCCAACATGAGGAAGCCCTCCTGCCCACCCCTTTGTCCCAGTCCTGATACAAAGACACGCAAAGTGAAAGTTTCGGCTGGTAATACTTCTGTTCAGACATCAGTACCATGTGCAAGTACTCTGAAAATGCCGCATGTTCTACCGAACTATTAGGCCATAAGGCTTTGTCTGTGCCTTGAGATTTGGTGATGTGCGGATCATGGTTCTCCTTGCTGGAGAGGAAGCTGTACCTGAGTGTCTATAATGCAAGGTCCTCCTTGCTTTTGCTTCATACATTGTGTGGATTTGTGCTTCTTCCACCCCTTCCCCTTACGCCACCATGCATCAGTTCACTAGTCGTGGGAGGGGGTTCTAACATGAGGAAGCCCTCCTACCCACCCCTTTGTCCCGGCCCTGATGCAAAGAAACGCAAAGTGAAAGTTTCGGCTGGTAATACTTCTGTTCAGACATCAGTACCATGTGCAAGTACTCTGAAAATGCTGCATGTTCTACCGAACTATTAGGCCATAAGGCTTTGTCTGTGCTTTGAGATTTGGTGATGTGCGGATCATGGTTCTCCTTGCTGGAGAGGAAGCTGTACCTGAGTGTCTATAATGCAAGGTTCTCCTTGCTTTTGCTTCCTCCATTGTGTGGATTTGTGCTTCTTCCACCCCTTCCCCTTACGCCACCATGCATCAGTTCACTAGTCGTGGGAGGGGGTTCTAACATGAGGAAGCCCTCCTACCCACCCCTTTGTCCCGGCCCTGATGCAAAGACACGCAAAGTGAAAGTTTCGGCTGGTAATACTTCTGTTCAGACATCAGTACCATGTGCAAGTACTCTGAAAATGCCGCATGTTCTACCGAACTATTAGGCCATAAGGCTTTGTCTGTGCCTTGAGATTTGGTGATGTGCGGATCATGGTTCTCCTTGCTGGAGAGGAAGCTGTACCTGAGTGTCTATAATGCAAGGTTCTCCTTGCTTTTGCTTCCTCCATTGTGTGGATTTGTGCTTCTTCCACCCCTTCCCCTTACGCCACCATGCATCAGCTCACGAGTCGTGGGAGGGGGTTCCAACATGTGGAAACCCTCCTGCCCACCCCTTTGTCCCGGCCCTGATACAAAGACATGCAAAGTGAAAGTTTCGGCTGGTAATACTTCTGTTCAGACATCAGTACCATGTGCAAGTACTCTGAAAATGCTGCATGTTCTACCGAACTATTAGGCCATGAGGCTTTGTCTGTGCATTGAGCAATGCAGCCCCAAGCATATGGTGTGGCTGGGCCCATACTTCAGCAAAAATTCATTTCAAAGTCTTGTAAAAAAAATTTGGCAATCTACAAAAACATCAAAATGTGCGTTTTGTTGTGTAGGAGTCTACTTATCATTTTTTATTTTTAAATAGTGTGTTTGGCGGTTGCGCAGTGTCAGGGAGTACGGCGTCTCGGAGGAGGGGGGGCGGCCATTTTCCTCTTTCGCGGTCTTCTCTGCAGGAGATGAGTTCACGGGAGCTGTGCGGCGTTCTCATCGGCGAAGTGACGGGCGCGTTTGTTTTCCCTGATAATGAAGCCATGTCGGCGTTGTGCATTAATTGAACTATCCAGAGATTGGGGTATTGTTGTGCCAGTTCTATTTATAGGGAGAGAAGAGCATGTCACAATGCAGCAGGATTGGGGGGGGGGGCCTCTTGTTTTATCCACCCCCCTGTACTGCCAGTCTGTTATACACTTCTCTTATTACCTTCTCCATAGTATATGATAAATTACATTCCAATCGGGGATGGTGGGAACCCCTCATAATGGGTACAGCGGGTGTGCAGACCCAGGAACTCAGCACAGGGATGGTGGAAACCCCTCATAATGGATACAACAGGTTTACAGACCCGGGAACTCAGCACAGGGATGGTGGGAACCCCTCATAATGGGCACAGCAGGTGTACAGACCCGGGAACTCAGCACAGGGATGGTGAAAACCCCTCATAATGGATACAACAGGTTTACAGACCCGGGAACTCAGCACAGGGATGGTGGGAACCCCTCATAATGGGCACAGCAGGTGTACAGATCCAGGAGCTCAGTGCAGGGATGGTGGGACCCCCTCTTAATAAACACAGCAGGTGTGCAGACCCGGGAACTCAGCACAGGATTGGTGGGAAGCCCTCATAATGGGCACAGGGGGTGTACAGACCCGGGAACTCAGCACAGGGATGGTGGGAGTCCCTCATAATGAGAACAGCAGGTGTACAGACCCAGGAACTCAGCACAGGGATGGTGGGAACCCCTCATAATGGGCACAGCAGGTGTACAGACCTGTGAACTCAGCACAGGGATGGCGGGAACCCCTCATAATGGGCACAGCGGGTGTGCAGACCTGGGAACTCGGCACAGGGATGGTGGGAACCCCTCATAATGGGCACAGCAGGTGTACAGACCCGGGAGCTCAGTGCAGGGATGGTGGGACCCCCTCTTAATAAACACAGCAGGTGTACAGACCCGGGAACTCAGCACAGAGATGGTGGGAACCCCTCATAATGGGCACAGGAGGTGTACAGACCCGGGAACTCAGCACAGGGATGGTGGGAGTCCCTCATAATGAGAACAGCAGGTGTACAGACCCAGGAACTCAGCACAGGGATGGTGGGAACCCCTCATAATGGGCACAGCAGGTGTACAGACCTGTGAACTCAGCACAGGGATGGCGGGAACCCCTCATAATGGGCACAGCGGGTGTGCAGACCTGGGAACTCGGCACAGGGATGGTGGGAACCCCTCATAATGGGCACAGCAGGTGTACAGACCCGGGAGCTCAGTGCAGGGATGGTGGGACCCCCTCTTAATAAACACAGCAGGTGTACAGACCCGGGAACTCAGCACAGAGATGGTGGGAACCCCTCATAATGGGCACAGGAGGTGTACAGACCCGGGAACTCAGCACAGGGATGGTGCGAGTCCCTCATAATGAGAACAGCAGGTGTACAGACCCAGGAACTCAGCACAGGGATGGTGGGAACCCTTCATTATGGGCACAGCAGGTATGCAGACCCAGGAACTCCGCACAGGGATGGTGGGAACCCCTCATAATGGGCACAGCAGGTGTACAGACCCGGGAACTCGGCACAGGGATGGTGGGAACCGTCAGTGTAGAGATCGGGGGCGCGATGCGCAGTCAGTGTAGAGATCGGTGACGCAAAGCGCAGTCAGTGTAGAGATCGGGGACGCGATGCGCAGTCAGTGTAGAGATCGGTTACGCGATGTGCAGTCAGTGTAGAGATCGGTGACGCGATGCGCAGTCAGTGTAGAGATCGGTGACGCGATGCGCAGTCAGTGTAGAGATCGGTGACGAGATGCGCAGTCAGTGTAGAGATCGGTGACGAGATGCGCAGTCAGTGTAGAGATCGGTGACACGATGCGCAGTCAGTGTAGAGATCGGTGACGCGATGCGCAGTCAGTGTAGAGATCGGTGACGCGATGCGCAGTCAGTGTAGAGATCGGGGACGCGATGCGCAGTCAGTGTAGAGATCGGTGACGCGATGCGCAGTCAGTGTAGAGGTCGGGGACGCGATGCGCAGTCAGTGTAGAGATCGGGGACGCGATGCGCAGTCAGTGTAGAGATCGGTGACGCGATGCGCAGTCAGTGTAGAGGTCGGGGACGCGATGCGCAGTCAGTGTAGAGATCGGTGACGCGATGCGCAGTCACTGTAGAGGTCGGGGACGCGATGCGCAGTCACTGTAGAGGTCGGGGACGCGATGCGCAGTCACTGTAGAGGTCGGGGACGCGATGCGCAGTCAGTGTAGAGATCGGGGACGCGATGCGCAGTCACTGTAGAGATCGGGGACGCGATGCGCAGTCACTGTAGAGATCGGGGACGCGATGCGCAGTCAGTGTAGAGATCGGTGACACGATGCGTAGTCAGTGTTGAGATTGGGGACGTGATGCGCAGTCAGTGTAGAGATCGGTGAAGTGATGTGCTATACAGCCTGGCTGTGCAGTCACTATACAATCTCCTTTGAAATTTCCAACAACTGTGTAGTATCCAGATCTTCCTAAACAATCTGATTTCTGTTCAAATCGAGGTTAATAGTGAGATTGTTCTGTGTAACCAGCTGTATGCAGGGTATACGGGTATCACAAGGTGGCCGATTCAGAAGGCTTCTGCTGTACTGCAGAGCAGATGGAGGTCATTCTACTCAAGGAAGGCCAGATCTGTCAAACATTACCAAGACAGCAGACTTTGACATGTGCAAGGAGGAGGAGGAGGGCATGTAATGTGACTGCTTGAGGGAAACAGACGGACCAAGGACAGAGACTGTGGCCAGGAACAGACGGGCCAAGGACAGAGACTGTGGCCAGGAACAGACGGGCCAAGGACAGAGACTGTGGCCAGGAACAGACTGGCCAAGGACAGAGACTGTGGCCAGGAACAGACGGGCCAAGGACAGAGACTGTGGCCAGGAACAGACGGGCCAAGGACAGAGACTGTGGCCAGGAACAGACTGGCCAAGGACAGAGACTGTGGCCAGGAACAGACAGACCAAGGACAGAGACTGTGGCCAGGAACAGACGGGCCAAGGACAGTGACTGTGGCCAGGAACAGAGGGACCAAGGACAGTGACTGTGGCCAGGAACAGAGGGACCAAGGACAGTGACTGTGGCCAGGAACAGAGGGACCAAGGACAGTGACTGTGGCCAGGAACAGAGGGACCAAGGACAGTGACTGTGGCCAGCAACAGGACGGTGACTGTGGCCAGAAACAGGACAGAGACTGTGGCCAGGAACAGGACGGTGACTGTGGCCAGGAACAGGACGGTGACTGTGGCCAAGAACAGGACGGTGACTGTGGCCAGGAACAGGACGGTGACTGTGGCCAGGAACAGGACGGTGACTGTGGCCAGGAACAGGACGGTGACTGTGGCCAGGAACAGGACGGTGACTGTGGCCAGGAACAGGACGGTGACTGTGGCCAGGAACAGGACGGTGACTGTGGCCAGGAACAGGGGGAGAGAGGACAGAGATTCTGGCCAGGAACAGGGCGGTGACTGTGGCCAGGAACAGGCGGACAGAGGACGGTGACTGTGGCCAGGAACAGGCGGACAGAGTACGGTGACTGTGGCCAGGAACAGGCGGACAGAGGACGGTGACTGTGGCCAGGAACAGGCGGACAGAGGACGGTGACTGTGGCCAGGCACAGGCGGACAGAGGACGGTGACTGTGGCCAGGCACAGGCGGACAGAGGACGGTGACTGTGGCCAGGAACAGGCGGACAGAGGACGGTGACTGTGGCCAGGAACAGGCGGACAGAGGACGGTGACTGTGGCCAGGAACAGGCGGACAGAGGACGGTGACTGTGGCCAGGAACAGGCGGACAGAGGACGGTGACTGTGGCCAGGAACAGGCGGACAGAGTACGGTGACTGTGGCCAGGAACAGGCGGACAGAGGACGGTGACTGTGGCCAGGAACAGGCGGACAGAGGACGGTGACTGTGGCCGGGAACGGGCAAACCGAGGACGGTGACTGTGGCTGAGAAGGGATGGACAGAGGGCAGTACCTGTGACTATTAGACGGGAAGAGGTAGAAGTGTGGCTGTGGCCTGGTCACTGGAAGAGAGGAGGTAGAAGAGACTCCACCAATCACTACGGTAACTTTTGCAGGCACATTCTATTTTATAATATTTTAAAATGTAGCCTGTTTTGTCATGAACTATGTTGCATTTTGCACACGTGGATACCATGAGATGTAGCAGCATAACATTTGTTTTGTGTATAGGCGCAAAAGTATATGCGGTCAGCCATACCGGTTCATCACTTGTGTGGGCTGTGCTGTCTTCTTAAAGGACCACTTCACCTATAGTAACGGTGGGGTTTTGTATGCAAATCCAGGCACTGAAATGGATGTGTGTTCTACTTTTACCTGCAATACCAGTCATCCAGTAGAGGTGGCAGGCTTGCAAGTTAGCACACCCAGGTTACAGTTTAGAGGACACAGCACTAGCATGCCCAGATGGGAACTGTTCACTAAAATATGAGGCAAATTAGTCCCTGTGCATTGGGTGCAGCTGTAGAAATGAAGAAAGTTTGGGTCTCACACAATTACATTGACATGAGATGGCAGCCATATAATGGCTACACTATTCTGGTTACACTACAGATCCCAATAGGCACTCTGCAGTAGGAGGAGTGGGAGATTTTTATTAAACGTCCCGGGAAAGTTCTTCCTCTTGGCACTGAGGGAATTAGAGAGGGCGAACCTTTGAGTAACCATACCCATGGAGATTAGGAGTGAGGACACCTGGGGGCAGCTCAGCACTGCCCACAACACCTACACTTCTGCCGCAGAGAGATTGGAGTGTGCACTCACCCTCTGCTTCCCACCGCTGATTACCGGAGGCTTTTGGGGAGAAACCCTCCCCCTTCTATAGCGAGACGTGACCGTAGCACACCAGGGTCTGGTGGGAGAGCTATTTGTCTGTTGCTAACACTGCCAGCAGGGACTGAGCCACTAAGAGCAGGACAAGTGTACACAATCCATACTGCACTCTATATGGCACTTATTCCAAATCTAGACTGCACCTATACCACATCTTTACCACACCTGAACTACATCTGCCTTGCACCAGGGCCGAGACTATACCATACATATACTGTACCTATATTGCATGTAGGTGAACTGGGACTTTTGTTAAATGCATCGACACTCTTAAAGGGCCCCAACATTAGCCGGCTGAAGACGGTCACTCCCGTAATAGTTATTCTGCAAGCCCTATTTGCTCCCTTCCTTCCCCCACCTTCCTCCTTTTCTTTTGGCCAGTGCATATCCAGTTGGTTTAGGTCTAGCATGACCACCATAAATGCATTCTGGCAGCAATCGGTGGATTAAACTTCACTACTGCTCACTGCTGCACCTAGGGTGGCCTTGCTACTGTTAATGCTGATCTGGACACTAAATCTTATGCCTAGTCCCTACTGTCCCTACTGTACTATCCATTATAATGGATACTCACTTAGGGGCTGTGTATTGCGGTGTGCGCTGTATGGATCGCAACGCCAGCAGTGTGGGAAATTATGATCGCTATGTGCAGTAGGGTTCCGAAGGGGTGGCCAGGATATTTGGAGTTCTCTTTTTTTAATTTTTTTCCTGAAAAAGTGAACGTACATTTTAAAGAAGAGGCTTTGGTGGACCGGTTACACAGATGGAAGAGTAAGGAAGTCTTGCACATCATTCCTCATCTGCAAGAGTTCATGAGGCACTGTAAGGGTGGTTCTTTTTTTTGCAATTCGTGCAGTTGGGCTTTTAACGTGAGAAAATACATACTCCATGCAGAGGAGGAGGAGTCATAGAAGACATTGTACAGTATACAGTATGTGTGTGATGCTGCATAGATTTGACATGTGGATCTATGGAGGAGATGATGGCCAAAACCGTACCATTCGTGGCTCCTGGACTGATGGCCCCGGTATAATTCTGCATATTAATGTCCTCACTAGAGCACCATAATACACAATTTATGCTGTTCTCTGGATGACTGAGCGATCAGCGTGCTGGTAATTTACTGTCTGAACCTGCAGTGCGATAATGAGCAGAGCCGCTGACAGACCGCATTCATTATTTTACCTCTGGAGCCGTGTGTGTTTAATAAACATACAGATATTCTGCAGTGTGCAGCACCCGGTCTGCGGGCAGCAATCTATGCAGTCACCACCAACGCACCCATCACTTGAAGCCCTATAGAACATCAAAGCTGGCCTCCAGACTTGCATAGTTGTACCGGCTCCTCTAATGGACTAAAATTGCTGGATCTGATTTCACTGCACACTGAGCTTCTCACAGTGTGCATTAGAAGCTGCAACTGGTCAGATAGTCTTCCTCATTTCTTAGCTGGAGGATATCCAGTATCATCTAGCTCTGTCTTGAATATCTTGGGTCCTCCCCTTTCATTCATTGAATTTCATGCCTTTCATTCACAGAGGCTTAGCATTGCATGTGGGTGTTACCTAGGGTGGCATGCCTGGGGCTGCCAATCCTTCAGACTGACATTCACTCATCAAGGCATTTTGGTATTTGCCTAATTCCTCCCAGAAACCAGCCCACTGCATGCACCCAGGGCTGAGGGGTCTTGGGAGGCAAGGTGCAGTGATGTGTTCAGAAAGTGCAGCACCCTGCCACCTCCTCCCACCAGCCATGTGTATAATCATAATCTGCTTTTTATGGTGAATACCTCCCTCCCCCCCCCTCCCCCCTTCCCCCTCCCTCCCCCCCTCTCCCCCTCCCACTTCCCACTCCCCTCTCTCCCTCCCTCCTCTCTCCCTCCTCTCTCCCTCCTCTCTCCCTCGTGTTGGAGTTAGTGTTGGGATTACAAAGAGGGATAGTGTATGGGTTACGGGAAGGGGTAGTGTTGGATTTAGTGTTGGGTTTACGGGGAGGGGTAGTTATGGATTTAGTGTTGGGATTACGTGGAGGGGTAGTGTTGGAGTTAGCTTTGGGATTGAGGGGAGGGTTAGTGTTGGAGTTAGCGTTGGGATTACGGGGAGGGGTAGTGTTGGATTTAGTGTTGGGATTACGGGAAGGGGTAGTGTTGGATTTAGTGTTGGGATTACGGGGAGGGGTAGTTATGGATTTAGTGTTGGGATTACGGGGAGGGGTAGTGTTGGAGTTAGCGTTGGGATTACGGGGAGGGGTAGTGTTGGAGTTAGCGTTGGGATTGCGGGGAAGGGTAGTGTTGGAGTTAGCTTTGGGATTGCGGGGAGGGATAGTGTTGGAGTTAGCGTTGGGATTACGGGGAGGGTTAGTGTTGGAGTTAGCGTTGGGATTACGGGGAGGGGTAGTGTTGGAGTTAGCGTTGGGATTACGTGGAGGGGTAGTGTTGGATTTAGCGTTGGGATTACGGGGAGGGGTAGTGTTGGAGTTAGCGTTGGGATTGCAAAGAGGGATAGTGTTGGAGTTAGCGTTGGGATTATGGGGAGGGGTAGTGTTGGAGTTAGCGTTGGGGTTACGGGGAGGGGTAGTGTTGGGATTACAGGGAGGGGTAGTGTTGGGATTACAGGAAGGTATAGTGTTGGGATTACGGAAAGGGTTAGTGTTGGGATTACAGGGAGGGTTAGTGTTGGGATTACAGGGAGGGGTAGTGTTGGGATTACAGGGAGGTGTAGTGTTGGGATTACAGGAAGGTATAGTGTTGGGATTACGGGAGGGGTAGTGTTGGGATTGCAGGAAGGTATAGTGATGGGATTACAGGGAGGGGTAGTGTTGGGATTGCAGGAAGGTGTAGTGTTGGGATTATGGGGAGGGGTAGTGTTGGAGTTAGTGTTGGGGTTACAGGGAGGTGTAGTGTTGGGATTGCAGTAAAGTATAGTGTTGGGATTACAGGAAGGTATAGTGTTGGGATTACAGAAAGGTATAGTGTTGGGATTACAGGGAGGGGTAGTGTTGGAGTTAGTACTGGGATTACAGGGAGGGATAGTGTTGGAGTTAGTGTTGGGATTGTGGGGAGTGGTAGTGTTGGGATTGCAGGGAGGGGTAGTGTTGCAGTTAGTGTGGGGATATGGGGAGGGGTAGTGTTGCCGTTAGTGTTGGGATTACGGGAAGGGGTAGTGTTGGGATTACAGGAAGGTATAGTGTTGGGATTACGGAGAGGGTTAGTGTTGGAGTTAGTGTTGGGATTACAGGGAGGGGTAGTGTTGGGATTGTGGGGAGGGGTAGTGTTGGAGTTAGTGTTGGGATTGTGAGGAGGGGTAGTGTTGGAGTTAGTGTTGGGATTGCGGGGAGGGGTAGTGTTGCCGTCAGTGTTGGGATCGCATAAAGACTAAGAGTAGGGTATTGTTCTCTGCTTGGAAAATATCGTTGCTGAAAAAAACAAAATAAAACATAATTTGAAAGGACTTTTTTCTTTTTTTTTTGGTTAATTGTTTTCATTTGCGTCTCTAAATAATATACAAAACGTAGTGAAAAAGGCAATTAATGTGTAATTGGAATACAAAGAAAACCCATTCCAGTTTGTTTAGCACTCTTCACAACATGAAAACATCAGTCAGGCTTGCACATTCTTCACTGGCAGATAATGGCTGAATCGGGAATTAAACTGCACAGGAACATTTAATATTTATGTTGGCGGGAGCACACCCGGGAAATGGCGTATCCATAGATTTAAGAGGAGTTTCTTAGGCTAGGATGTGATTTCTAACATTAATCAAGTCGTTCCAAAATACAAAAGAAAATCTGCAATTTCCCAGCTGAAGACCACTGTTGTCTAAATGGTTGGTTTCTATGTGCCATTCAGGTAATGTAGCAATCAAGGAAAAAAAAGGCAGTGTAAAATATTAGATACTGAAACTATGTGCAGATGTTTCTGAAATCTACACTCACAGGCCACTTTATTAGGTCCACCTTGCAAGTGCCAAGAAATTCTTCCCCACACCATGACACCACCACCACCAGCTTGAACCATTGATACAAGGCAGGATGGATCCACCACACCATGACACCCCCACCACCAGCTTGAACCATTGGTACAAGGCAGGATGGATCCACCACACCATGACACCCCCACCACCAGCCTGAACCATTGGTACAAGGCAGGATGGATCCACCACACCATGACACCCCCACCACACCATGACACCCCCACCACCAGCCTGAACCATTGATACAAGGCAGGATGGATCCCCCACACCATGACACCCCCACCACACCATGAACCATTGGTACAAGGCAGGATGGATCCACCACACCATGACACGCCCACCACCAGCCTGAACCATTGATACAAGGTAGGATGGATCCACCACACCATGACACCCCCACCACCAGCCTGAACCATTGATACAAGGCAGGATGGATCCACCACACCATGACACCCCCATCACCAGCCTGAACCATTGATACAAGGCAGGATGGATCCACCACACCACGACACCACCACCACCAGCCTGAACCATTGATACAAAGCAGAATGGATCCACCACACCACGACACCCCCACCACCAGCCTGAACCATTGATACAAGGCAGAATGGATCCACCACACCACGACACCCCCACCACCAGCTTGAACCATTGATACAAGGCAGGATGGATCCACCACACCACGACACCCCCACCACCAGCTTGAACCATTGATACAAGGCAGGATGGATCCACCAAACCACAACACCCCCACCACCAGCCTGAACCATTGATACGAGGCAGGATGGATCCACCACACCACGACACCACCACCAGCTTGAACCATTGATACAAGGCAGGATGGATCCACCACACCACGACACCCCCACCACCAGCCTGAACCATTGATACAAGGCAGAATGGATCCACCACACCACGACACCCCCACCACCAGCTTGAACCATTGATACAAGGCAGGATGGATCCACCACACCACGACACCCCCACCACCAGCTTGAACCATTGATACAAGGCAGGATGGATCCACCAAACCACAACACCCCCACCACCAGCCTGAACCATTGATACGAGGCAGGATGGATCCACCACACCACGACACCACCACCAGCTTGAACCATTGATACAAGGCAGGATGGATCCACAACACCACGACACCCCCACCACCAGCCTGAACCATTGATACGAGGCAGGATGGATCCTCCACACCATGACACCACCACCACCAGTCTAAACCATTGATACGAGGCAGGATGGATCCACCACACCATGACACCCCCACCACCAGCCTGAACCATTGATACAAGGCAGGATGGATCCACCACACCATGACACCCCCACCACCAGCCTGAACCATTGATACAAGGCAGGATGGATCCACCACACCATGACACCCCCACCACCAGCCTGAACCATTGATACAAGGCAGGATGGATCCATGCTTTCAAATTCTGACCCTACCATCTGAATGTTGCAGCAACCAGTCTACCCATTCTCCTCTGACATCAACAAGACATTTTCCTCCACACAACTGCCGCTCACTGGATATTTTCTCTTTTTCGGACCATTCTCTGTAAACCATAGAGATGGTTGTGTGTGAAAATCCCAGTAGATCAGCAGTTTTTGAAATACTCAGACTAGCCGTCTGGCACCAACAACCATGCCACGTTCAAAGCCACTTAAATCCCCTTTCTCCCTCATTCTGCTGCTCAGTTTATACTTCAGCAAGTCATCTTCACCACGTCTAGATGCCTAAATGCATTGAGTTGCTGCCATGGGATTAGCTGATTAGCAATTTGTGCTACTGAGCAATTGAATAGGTGTACCTAATAAAGTGGCCAGTGAGAGTATATTATTTGTCTTGTTTGTCTTTGTCATAAAGACTAAAAGTAAAGAATAGAGGAGAAATCATTCAATGGGGATGTGCACTTTACCCCCCTGGGGCTATACTCCAGCTGGCTCCTGACTCCCGGTGATATAAGGCACTGACTCATGAGCTGGAGCTTCTGTTCAGCCTCCTCCTTTCCGTGAAAAATGTACTCATTCAATAGGAATAAAACCAATAGTGCTCTCCGTAGTTCTTAAAACAATTTTATTAAAATTTAAAATGGGCCACACACAAACAAATGTACCCTCAGTGCCATGTTATGTGCATCGTATAAAAGTAACCCGCCTTCCCACCGCAGGATTTGAAAACCGCCCGGTGGTGGCATCAGATGTGCTGACTTCACTCCGTTCCTATACGTGTCACACCTCCAAAGGCTTTCTCACTAGGTCCTATTGGTTTTGTTCTTTCATTACTCTGTATTGCATACTACTGACCCCTGAACTCTGCATTGCATACTACTGACCCCTGAACTTTGCAGTGCATGTTACCAAGCTCCAAAACTCTGCATTGCATACTACTGACCCCTGAACTTTGCAGTGCATGTTACCAAGCTCCAAAACTCTGTATTGCATACTACTGACCCCTGAACTTTGCATTGCATACTACTGACCCCTGAACTCTGCATTGCATACTACTGACCTCTGAACTTTGCATTGCATGCTACCAATCTGCAAAACTCTGTATTGCATACTACTGACCCCTGAACTCTTCATTGCATACTCAGGACCCCTGAACTCTGCATTGCATGCTTCCGATCTCCGAAACTGTATTGCATACTACTGACCCCTGAACTCTTCATTGCATACTACTGACCCCTGAACTCTGCGTTGCATACTGCTGACCCCTGAACTCTGCATTGCATGCTACCGATCTCTGAAACTCTGTATTACTACTGACCCCTGAACTCTTCATTGCATACTCATGACCCCTGAACTCTGCATTGCATGCTTCCGATCTCCGAAACTGTATTGCATACTACTGACCCCTGAACTCTTCATTGCATACTACTGACCCCTGAACTCTGCGTTGCATACTGCTGACCCCTGAACTCTGCATTGCATGCTACCGATCTCTGAAACTCTGTATTACTACTGACCCCTGAACTCTTCATTGCATACTCATGACCCCTGAACTCTGCATTGCATGCTTCCGATCTCCGAAACTGTATTGCATACTACTGACCCCTGAACTCTTCATTGCATACTACTGACCCCTGAACTCTGCATTGCATGCTACCGATCTCCAAAACTCTGTATTACTACTGACCTCTGAACTCTTCATTGCATACTACTGACCCTTGAACTCTGTATTGCATACTACTGACCCCTGAACTCTGTATTGCATACTACTGACCCCTGAACTCTGCATTGCATACTACTGACCTCTGAATTTTGCATTGCATACTACCGATCTCCGAAACTCTGTATTACTTACTACTGACCACTGAACTCTTCATTGCCTACTACTGACCCTTGAACTCTGTATTGCATACTACTGACCCCTGAACTCTGTATTGCATACTATGACCCCTGAACTCTGCATTGCATACTACTGACCTCTGAATTTTGCATTGCATACTACCGATCTCCGAAACTCTGTATTACTTACTACTGACCACTGAATTCTTCATTGCCTACTACTGACCACTGAACTCTTCATTGCCTACTACTGACCCATGAATTCGGCATTGCATGCTACCGATCTCTGAAACTCTGTATTACCTACTACTGACCCCTGAACTCTGCATTGCATACTACTGATCCCTAAACTCTACGTTGCATACTGCTGACCCTGGAACTCTGCATTGCATACTGCTGACCCCTGAACTCTGCATTGCATACTGCTGACCCCTGAACTCTGCATTGCATGCTTTTGATCTCCCAACTCTGTATTACTTACTACTGACCCCTGAACTCTGTATTGCATGCTACTGACCCCTCTACTCTTCAGATCTTCTTTGCTTTTTAATGGGGTCTCACTAGATTCTCTTCGTTTTGGTTCCACCTCAATTCCAACACTATTTTAATTTTGCCCATCAGAAGTCTAATTCGACTGAAACAAACCCAGGTTTTGACTTGACAATCGACCAAATTCTGGTGGTCAGTTTGCTTAGTTTCTGGTGATTTCTTTGCGGATGGAAAATCTGTGAAGGTGGCTAAAAAAATGCGGTCTATATGTCCAATTTAGGAACCTTTTAAATACTATAATTTCCTTTAGCGCTAGTGTACACTCGTGTTGATTAGTAACATGCAGTAAAGTGCCTAATGCTTTAACATGCATTTTTTATGTGTTTTTGATGCTTTTGTGTTAATGAAGCTTGACAAATGCCATGCGTGTTGGTTTTCTGTTTGTTTTAAAGGGGCCTAGTAGTACCCCCAGCCCTGCTGATCCCATGCTCAGTAGTAACCCCCTTTCTGCTGATCCCCTTCTCAGTAATACCCCCAGCTTTGCTGATCCCCTTCTCAGTAGTACCCCCAGCTCTGCTGATCCCACAGTCAGTAGTACACCCATCACTTCTGATTCCCTGCTCAGTAGTACCACCAACTCTGCTGATCCTCTGCTTCATAGAATCCCCAGCTCTGCTCATCCCACACTCAGTAGTACACCCAGCTCTGCTGATCCCACGCTCTGTAGTACACCCAGGTCTGCTGATCCCATGCTCAGTAGTATCCCCAGCTCTGCTGCTTCCCTGCTCATTAGTACCCCCCAGCTCTGGTAATCCCCCGCTTAGTAGTATCCCCAGCTCTGCTGATCCCCTGTTTCGTAGTATCGCCAGCTCTGATGATCCCACACTCAGTAGTACTCTCAGCTCTGGTGATCCCCTTCTCATTAGTACTCCCAGCTCTGCTGATTCCAGTCTCAGTAGTACACGCATCTCTGCTGATTCCCTGCTCAGTAGTACCCTCAGCTCTGTTGGTCCCCTACTAAGTAGTAACCCGCAGCTTTGCTGACACTCCAGTTTGCTGGTCCTCCTCTCTCTCTCTGGTCCCCACTCACTTCCCTGCCACTTGTGACATCTGCTAGTTTCTCATTCTCTGTTCCCCCAGCTCTGCTGATTCTCCACTGCTCAATCCCCTCTCTCTGGTTATCGCTCACCTCCCACTAAATTGCTTCCATGCTGCACATCACACTTGACATCTACTAGTTTCTCCTGCTCCAGTCCCCTAGCTTTGTTGATGCTCAGTAGTACACTCAGCTCTACTGATTCCCTGCTCATTCGTACCCTCCAGCTCTGGTAATCCCCCGCTTAGTAGTACCCCCAGCTCTGGTGATCCCCTGCTTAGTAGTACCCCCAGCTCTGGTGATCCCCCTTCTCAGTAGTACCCCCAGCTCTGGTGATCCCCTTCTCAGTAGTACCCCCAGCTCTGGTGATCCCCTTCTCAGTAGTACCCCCCAGCTCTGGTGATCCCCTGCTCAGTAGTACCCCCAGCTCTGCTGATCCCCTGCTCAGTAATACCCCCAGCTCTGCTGATCCCCTGCTCAGTAATACCCCCAGCTCTGCTGATCCCCTGCTTCATAGTATCTCCAGCTCTGCTGATCCCACGCTCAGTAGTACAATTGGCTCTGGTGATCCCATTCTCATTAGTACCCCCAGCTCTGCTGATCCCACTCTCAGTAGTACACGCATCTCTGCTGATTCCCTGGTCCATAGTACCCCAAGATCTGCTGGTCCCCTGCTCAATAGTACCCTCAGCTCTGTTGGTCCCCTGCTAAGTAGTAACCCCCAGCTCTGCTGACACTCCAATTTGCTGGTCCTCCTCTCTCTCGGGTCCCCACTCACCTCTCTCCCACTTGTGACATCTTCTAGTTTCTCACTCTCTGTTCCCCCAGCTCTGCTGATTTTCCGCTGCTCAATCCCCTCTCTGTGGTTATCGCTCACCTCCCACTATATTGCTGCCATGCTGCACATCACATTAGACATTTACTAGTTTCTCTTGCTCCAGTCACTTAGTTGATTCTCCATCATTCAGTCCTTTCTCTCTTCCGCCATAGAATTCCCACATCGCACACCAATTGTACCTTTTTCCAGATGCTCTTCTCTGGTCCTGCATTAATGTTTAGTGGTGTTTTGCCACATTTAGCAGCGTTTTCCCACGTTTTTTCGTGTTTACGATTTTTATCATTTATTTTTACCCCCCACAAATTTGGGGGGGTCAAAAAAAGTCCAAAAACGTAGTTTTACTGCGTTTTTCAGGCATCATGCACACTTGACGTTTTGCTACCACTGGTAACATTAGCTGTGTAAAGTCACGTTAACATGAGTTTTTCAGCTTTTTTTTAGCGTTTTTACATTAGCGTTTAGCAGCGTTTTTCCGTGTTTGCGTTTTTTAGCAGGTTTTTTTATACCCCTAAAAAAAATTGGGGGGGTCAAAAAAATGTCCAAAAACGCCGGTTTGCAGCGTTTTACCGCATTTTCTGTGTTTTTCAGCCCTCATGCACACTTGACGTTCTGCTACCACTGGTAAGGTTAGCTGTGTAAAGTCACGTTAAAAACATGATTTTTTTCAGCTTTTTTTAGTGTTTTTCCATTAGCGTTTAGTGGCGTTTTGCCGCAATTAGCAGTATTTTCCCGCGTTTGCATTTTTTAGCATTTTTTTGTGTTTTTTTTTTTTTACCGAAAAATTTTTTTTTGCTGCGTTTTTCAGTGTTAGAGCATTTTTACAGCTGAAAAACTCCTCTAGAAAACCAGTAGTTTTGGGGGGGTTGGGGTTCCAGCCAAAAAACATCCCAGCCAAAAAAACAATGATTACAGCCTATGTGTGCTGGGATACAGGAAAACATACTGGGCAGTTTATTGACTGTAGCAAAAAAACACCAATTGCCAAAAACAGCCGCTGGAAAAATGTCCCGTGTGCATGAGGACTAAAAGTGTTAAACACAAACACACTGTATTGGTGGTCATGGCAGTGAACGTATTGGCCATCCATCCCCCCCTCATATACTGGTGGTTATGTCAGTGAACGTATTGGCCATCCATCCCCCCCCCTATACTGATGGTCATGGCAGTGAACGTATTGGCCATCCATCCCCCCCATATACTGGTGGTTATGTCAGTGAACGTATTGGCCCATCCATCCCCCCCATATACTGGTGGTCATGGCAGTGAAAGTATTGGCCATCCATCCCCCCATATACTGGTGGTCATGGCAGTGAAAGTATTGGCCATCCATCCCCCCATATACTGGTGGTCATGGCAGTGAAAGTATTGGCCATCCATCCCCCCATATACTGGTGGTCATGGCAGTGAAAGTATTGGCCATCCATCCCCCCCCCCCCCTATACTAGTGATCATGGCAGTGAAAGTATTGGCCATCCATCCCCCCATATACTGGTGGTCATGGCAGTGAAAGTATTCGCCATCCATCCCCCCATATACTGGTGGTTATGGCAGTGAAAGTATTGGCCATCCATCCCCCCCACATACTGTTGGTTATGGCAGTGAACGTATTGGCCATCCATCCCCCATATACTGTTGGTTATGACAGTGAACGTATTGGCCATCCATCCCCCCCCCATACTGGTAGTTATGGCAGTGAAAGTATTGGCCAACCACCCCCCCCCCCCATATACTGGTGTTCATGGCAGTGAAAGTATTGGCCATCCATCCCCCCTATATACTGGTGGTCATGGTAGTGAAAGTATTGGCCATCCATTCCCCCTATTCTGGTGGTCATGGCAGTGAAAGTATTGGCCATCCATCCCCCCTATACTGGTGGTCATGACAGTGAAAGTATTGGCCCATCCATCCCCCCCTATACTGGTGGTTATGGCAGTGAACGTATTGGCCATCCATCCCCCCCCCCCACTATACTGGTAGTTATGGCAGTGAAAGTATTGGCCATCCATCCCCCCATATACTGGTGGTCATGGCAGTGAAAGTATTGGCCATCCATCCCCCCCATATACTGTTGGTTATGGCAGTGAAAGCATTGGCCATCCATCCCCCATATACTGTTGGTTATGGCAGTGAACGTATTGGCCATCCATCCCCCCCCTCCCCCCCCCATACTGGTAGTTATGGCAGTGAAAGTATTGGCCATCCACCCCCCCCCCCCCCCCATATACTGGTGGTCATGGCAGTGAAAGTATTGGCCATCCATCTCCCCATATACTGGTGGTCATGGCAGTGAAAGTATTCGCCACCCATCCCCCCATATACTGGTGGTTATGGCAGTGAAAGTATTGGCCATCCATCCCCCCCACATACTGGTGGTTATGGCAGTGAAAGTATTGGCCATCCATCCCCCCCACATACTGGTGGTTATGGCAGTGAAAGTATTGGCCATCCATCCCCCCCATATACTGGTGGTTATGGCAGTGAAAGTATTGGCCATCCATCCCCCCCATGTACTGTTGGTCATGGCATTGAAAGTATTGGCCATGCATCCCTTCCATATACTGGTGGTCATGGCATTGAAAGTATTGGCCATGCATCCCCCCTATACTGGTGGTCATGGCAGTGAAAGTATTGGCCATCCATCCCCCCATATACTGGTGGTCATGGCAGTGAAATTATTGGCCATCCATCCCCCCCACATACTGGTGGTTATGGCAGTGAAAGTATTGGCCATCCATCCCCCCCCATATACTGGTGGTTATGGCAGTGAAAGTATTGGCCATCCACCTCTTCCATATACTGGTGGTCATGGCATTGAAAATATTGGCCATGCATCCCTTCCATATACTGGTGGTCATGGCATTGAAAGTATTGGCCATGCATCCCCCCTATACTGGTGGTCATGGCAGTGAAAGTATTGGCCATCCATCCCCCCATATACTGGTGGTCATGGCAGTGAAAGTATTGGCCATCCATCCCCCCTATATACTGGTGGTCATGGCAGTGAAAGTATTGGCCCATCCATCCCCCCCTATACTGTTGGTCATGGCATGAAAGTATTGGCCATCCATCCCCCCCATATACTGGTGGTTATGGCAGTGAAAGTATTGGCCATCCATCCCCCCTATACTGGTGGTCATGGCAGTGAAAGTATTGGCCATCCACCCCCCCCCCCCTATACTGGTGGTTATGGCAGTGAAAGTATTGGCCCATCCATTCCCCCCCTACACTGTTGGTCATGGCAGTGAAAGTATTGGCCATCCATCCCCCCATATACTGGTGGTTATGGCAGTGAAAGTATTGGCCATCCATCTCCCCATATACTGGTGGTCATGGCAGTGAAAGTATTGGCCATCCATCCCCCCATATACTGGTGGTTATGGCAGTGAAAGTATTGGCCATCCATCCCCCCATATACTGGTGGTTATGGCAGTGAAGGTATTGGCCATCCATCCCCCCCATACTGGTGGTCATGGCAGTGAAAGTATTGGCCATTCATCCCCCCCCCTATACTGGTGGTTATGGCAGTGAAAGTATTGGCCCATCCATTCCCCTCCTATACTGTTGGTCATGGCAGTGAAAGTATTGGCCATCCATCCCCCCATATACTGGTGGTTATGGCAGTGAAAGTATTGGCCATCCATCCCCCCCCTATAATGGTGGTTATGGCAGTGAAAGTATTGGCCATCCATCCCCCCTATACTGGTGGTCATGGCAGTGAAAGTATTGGCCATCCATCCCCCCTATACTGGTGGTCATGGCAGTGAACGGTTAACCCCCTCCATTAGTGGTCATGGCAGTGAAAGTGTTAATCCCCCTGTATTGGTATTGTATAAACCCCTCCCCCTCTGTATTGGCAGTCAAAGTGTTTTCCCACACATGCTCAGACACCCTGAGATCTGGGACCTCATACTTGGGTGCATGGGAGACGCTACGTATGAGCAGATGTGCCGCAAGTCTCCAGTGGCTCCCAAAGCCCTGCGGCAGATCTGCACATGCATGGAATCCAGTGGCACATAATCGCTGTCAGAGCGACCTCAGCGCCATTCTCTTCTAGATGAGAAAGAAGAAAGTTCCGCGTTGTGACATTACAAGTGTCTGAAATGCTAAAAACTGTTTTTAAAGAGGAAGGTGGGAGGAGCCATAAACAAGTTGCTTTATTGGGTGAAAGTCCACTTTAATTCTTCTGGCTGAATGCCGTCAGGGCCGATTCACACTATAAAAACGCGTTCCGGATGCGTTTCCGCATGCACGTTTTTGGCATGTTCCTGTGCGTACTAGTGTGTTTTTTATGCATTCCAGTTAATTTTTTCCCCCTTTTTCTTCAATTTAGTTAACGAAGTGCATTTTTCATGCGTTTTGCTGCGTTCCAGTACGGTTCTGTGCAGAAAAAATGCAGCCTGTTCTACTTTTTTTTTCTGCATCCGGAACGCATTGGAACTGCAAGCACTAATGTGAACTATGACACTGACAACCGTATCACCTACTTTCTGTGCGTTTTGGATGCAGAAAAAAAGCAACTGAAATGCATGTAGTGTGAACTGGCCCTCAAAGAGAAACTCCACTTTTGTTGAGAGAAAAAGATCTTCCCCTCTGGGTGATCAATGTACCCTGCAAGGATTTGAACAAACTTTGTTGCAGATTTCTATTTTTTGTTATGTGAAAAAATAGGTATGGGGTGCTCAACCTGTGGCCCTCGGAGCCCTCTGTTGTGGCCCTCGGAGCCCTCTGTTGTGGCCCTCGGAGCCCTCTCTTGTGGCCCTCGGAGCCCTCTGATGTGGCCCTCGGAGCCCTCTGTTGTGGCCCTCGGAGCCCTCTGTTGTGGCCCTCGGAGCCCTCTGTTGTGGCCCTCGGAGCCCTCTGTTGTGGCCCTCGGAGCCTTCTGTTGTGGCCCTCGGAGCCCTCTGATGTGGCCCTAGCAGCCCTCTGTTGTGGCCCTAGGAGCCCTCTGATGTGGCCCTAGGAGCCCTCTGATGTGGCCCTAGCAGCCCTCTGTTGTGGCCCTAGGAGCCCTCTGATGTGGCCCTAGGAGCCCTCTGTTGTGGCCCTCGGAGCCCTCTGTTGTGGCCCTCGGAGCCCTCTGTTGTGGCCCTAGGAGCCCTCTGTTGTGGCCCTCGGAGCCCTCTGTTGTGGCCCTCTGAGTCCTCTGATGTGGCCCTCGGAGCCCTCTGTTGTGGCCCTCGGAGCCCTCTGTTGTGGCCCTCGGAGCCCTCTGATGTGGCCCTCGGAGCCCTCTGATGTGGCCCTCGGAGCCCTCTGATGTGGCCCTCGGAGCCCTCTGATGTGGCCCTCGGAGCCCTCTGATGTGGCCCTTGACCTAAAACCAGGGAAGCGCACTTCTATTATATCCGGTTCGGTGCGCTTTCTGAAAGTGGATCAAAACTCCTGAATGCAGAATTCTATGGCAAAGTGCAGCTAAGCCACAGAAAAAGTGCGCTGTTCCCGTGGTGCGGGTGCAGCGCATCAGTGTGAAAGTCGTCTTATATGCGTTCTCAAGGCAGTAAGGACTCGTTTACATTTGCAGTTGGGTGGGGGGTATTGGTAAAACCCTATAGTTGAGATACGTCTTTACCACAGGCCCCCAACCACTTGTGTATCATCAGGGGTCGCAATGGCTGCCCTGCTCCGTGGTGCAGTTGAACCGCAGTGCATCAGTGTGAAAGCCGCCTTATATGCGTGCTCAATGCAGTAAGGGCTCGTTTACATTTGCGGTTGGGTGGGGGGGGTCGGTAAAACCCTATAGTTGAGATACGTCTTTACCACACACCCCCAACCACTTGTGTAGCATCAGGGGTCGCAATGGCTGCCCTGCTCCAGGGGGCCCGTGTGGCCTCCCTGTCACATTCTGTTTTACGTTTGGACAGGAGGGGCGGTGGGAACGGCATATACAGGAAGTGATTTTCTCCATTTTCCTCCTTCAACTGCTGAAAGCTGGCTTCTCCTGCTCTCCCTTCTGCCGGGATTGAGCAGCTGCAGGAGGAAAATGTTCATTATACTATTCAAAATAAAAAGTTCAAAATTCAAAACCGTTTTATTTTATTGTGGCGTGTCCCGGGCCACAATGAAATAAAATGGTTCCGAATTTTGAACCGGTTACCAAATCACTTAAGTGGTCCTCCCTCTTTAAAAGGTTGAGCACCCCTGAAATAGGCGTTTGTGTCCATGTGTACAGTGACTCTGTATAGGAGCAACATTATAATTATCAGTCAGCTGCAGCACCTGCAGGGCTCTAATGAGGAAAGTGGCGGGGTCTGCATCCCTTTACACCCCAGTCACACCGATCCCTACTTTAAAATAGTGCAACTTACAGTGAAGTTGCACGATTTAAAAGTCGGATGAAATGCCGATTTGTGGTGCGCTTTGAAACATATGCAAATCGCACCAAAAGTAGTGCATGCGCTATAGAAATTGGTGCAGCTCCGACCACGTTGGAACTGCAATGATATGACTGCTGTAATTGCAATAGGGTACGAATTGCCATGCAATTTGCAGGTCGTATGGCATGCAAATTGCATTCCAAATTGCACCCAGTGGGATCGGAGACGTGATTTCCTTTTGGGCATGTCTCACCAAAAATTACTATTTGTTGCAGGGGATGCCCAAAATCTGACTTACGGTATATAATATATAGCCAAAAGTATTGGGCCCCCTGCCGTTACACGCACATGAACTTTAATGGCCCCCCCAGTCTTAGTCCGTAGGGTTCAATATTGAGTTGGCCCCGCCCTTTGCAGCTATAACAGCTTCAACTCTTCTGGGAAGGCCGTCCACAAGGTTTAGGAGGGTGTCTATGGGAAGGTTGGACCATTCTTCCAGAAGCACATTTGTGAGGTCAGGCACTGATGTCGGGGGAGGAGGCCTGGCTCACAGTCTCCACTCTAATTCATCCCAAAGGTGTTCTATGGGGTTGCAGGCCAGTCAGGTTCCTCCACCCCAAACTGGCTCCTCCATGTCTTTATGGACCTTGCTTTGTGCTCTGGTGCGCAGTCATGTTGGAACAGGAAGGGGCCATCCCCAAACTCTTCCCACAAAGTTGGGAGCATGAAATTGTCCAAAATATCTTGGTATGACGACGCCTTAAGAGTTCCCTTCACTGGAACTAGGGGGCCAAGCCCAACACCTGAAAAACAACCCCACACCATAATGCCCCCTCCACCAAACTTTACACTTGGCACAATGCAGTCAGACAAGTACCATACTCCTGGCAACTGCCAAACCCAGACACATCCATCGGATTGCCAGACAGAGAAGTGTGATTGGTCACTCCAGAGGACACGTGTACACTGCTCTAGAGTCCAGTGGCGGCGTGCTTTACACCACAGCATCCGACACTTTGCTTTGCACTTGGTGATGTAAGGCTTGGA
The DNA here is from genome assembly GCF_062004578.1 of Staurois parvus. Classification (NCBI taxonomy): domain Eukaryota; kingdom Metazoa; phylum Chordata; class Amphibia; order Anura; family Ranidae; genus Staurois; species Staurois parvus. Next base: position 275,526 of record NW_028318926.1, read on the forward strand.
TGCAGCTGCTCGGCCATGGAAACCCATTCCATGAAGCTCTCTACACACTGTTGTTGGGCTCATCTGAAGGCCACACCAAGTTTGGAGGTCTTTAGCTATTGACTCTGCAGACAGTTGGCGACTTCTGCGCACTGTGTGCTTCAGCATGCACTGACCCCGCTCTGTCATGTGACCTGGCCTACCACTTGGTGGCTGAGTTGCTGTTGTTCCCAGTTGCTTCCACTTTGTTATAATCCCACTAACAGTTGAGCGTGGAATATTTAGTAGCCAGGAAATGTCACGGATGGACTTATTGCACAGGTGACAACCTATCACGGGACCACGCTTGGAGTCACTGAGCTCCTGAGAGCGACCCATTCTTTCACCAATGTCTGTAGAAGCAGTTTGCATGCCTAGGGGCTTGATTGTTAGTATTATTATTATACAGGATTTATATCACGCCAACAGTTTGCTCAGCGCTTTACAATCTAAAGGTAGGTTAGGAGGGCACTGTTCCTTGGAGCTTACAATCTAAGAGCTTGATTTTATACACCTGTGGCCATGGAGGTGATTAGAAAACCTGAATCCAATGATTTGGAGGGCGGGGCCAATACTTTTGGCAATATAGTGTATCTGATCCAGGCCATACATGGGACGAATTCCGAACAAATTTTCTTTAGAAAATCAGAAATTTTATGTGTTTTGTAACCCAAGGGTGCCATCATTGATTTCAAAATTCAACCAACCAAGCCTTTACTTTCCCCTCATGTTGCTACAGAAAAGAATTTTTGTGGCCAAGAATTGTCTTTTCTTTCCTGGTCACGTCTCACGCTCGTTTCTTTTTCAATTATTGTTCTCGCACAATTCTCCCATCATTGATTAGAAATCCATTCGTTTTTCAAAAAAATTCCAAAATGCCCGGTCACTCACTTTCCATGTTCATTCGAAAATCGGCCTTTGATGTGGCCCACTAATGGTGCGAAATTTGAAAGAAAATTCTCAGAAAAGATTTAAAAAAAAAAAATTCTTTCGGAATTCGACCCGAAATCAGTAAGGCTAGGTTCACACCTATGCAGTTTGCATTTGATCTGTTTCTTCAGTGCTTTTTACGTTGCGTTTTTGTTGCTTTTTGAGTGTTTTTATTTTCAACTTGTTTCTGGGCAGAAAGAAAAGCAAAACGCATCAAAAACATACTACATGCTTTTCTGCAGCGTCTTTATTGATGTCTATAGAACCAAAAACGCAACGTTTCGTGTTTAATAGAAGTCCCTGACCCTTTCCAAAAAACGCACCGTGTGAAAACGTGGAGATGTGAACCTGCCCCATAGGAAAGCATGTTAAATGGACTGCTGTGCGTTTCTACAAAACGCAGCGGAAAACGCTTAGGTGTGAACCTAGGGTAAGCCAATCACACAAGCAGGAAATTACATTTCTGGGGAGGGGGGTGTTCTGTACATTTTTAGCAACATTTAAACTCAATATGACTTGTGAAGCTATAGTATGAGCTTTTTTTTTTCCCAACAAAAGTGGAGTTACCCTTTAAAGCTTTTTTTCTATTTTTTTCTTTTTTTTCTATTTTTTTCTTTTTTTTCTATTTTTTTCTTTTTTTTCTATTTTTTTCTTTTTTTTCTATTTTTTCTTTTTTTTCTATTTTTCTTTTTTTCCATTTTTTTTTTCTATTTTTCTTTTTTATCTATTATTTCTTTTTTTCTATTTCTTTCTTTTTTTCTATTTTTTTCTTTTTCCTTTTTTTTTCCTTTTTCTTTTTTCTATTTTTTCTTTTTTTCTATTTTTCTTTTTTTTCTATTTTTTTCTTTTTTTTCATTTTATTCTATTTTTTTCAATTTTTTTCTTTTTTTTCTATTTTTTTCCTATTTTTTTCTTTTTTTTCTATTTTTTCTTTTTTTACATTTTTTTAAAAAAAAATTCTATTTTTTTTCTTTTTTACCTTTTTCTTTTTTTCTATTTTTTCTATTTTTTTCTTTTTTTTTCTTTTTATTCTATTTTTTCTATTTTTTTCTTTTTTTCTTTTTATTCTATTTTTTCTCTGTTTTCTTTTTTTTCTAGTTTTTTCTAGTTTTTTTTCTTTTTTATGATGGAATATCAGGGAATGTTAGGCAAGAAATACAAACTGACATTTTACAGATGACGTCCCGTACAGTTACTATTCTTGACTGTTGCTCGTGATGCCGAGACGTTTGCAAAGTGACGTTTTCTATACATAGACTCCCACAATATCTTACAGGTCAATCTGCCAACATTTTTGGGGTCTCGCAGGGTCCCCATCCTCCATGACTGAGTCGCCCTAATGAAGAGGACCCTGCGAGACCCCCCCATGCGTTGGCATATTGGCGCATGTTACATTAGGATTGACACACATTGTTGGAGTACCGGTGACTTGCTGGTCATTTAGGTAGCAGACGCTGGAAGCCGAGGTGGAACAAATGTGATTACAGATTCCCCTTTCTCCCGTACATACAACCCCGGGGCAGAGGGCGATGTGTGAGCCGCTCCTGCCGTCATCCGTTCTCCTCCCTCCATCATTTCCATCCGCACCTGTTCCAGCTCCCGAGCGATGTTCCCGGTCACATGACCAGCGCGTTTCCTTAGAGACCACAGCAGAGCGTAGGGTATTAGGATGCTGCTCAGAGAAGAGGGAGCGAGCAGGCGAGAGGCGTCTCCGCACAGCTCCCAGGTATCTGTGTGTGTGTGAGACGCGCTGCAGCCCCGTGTGTGCGATCTGTGTCCTCCCAGAGCCGTGTGCCCTATGTCGCTCCTCTCCTGAATGGCTCCCTGTTAACCCTTCCCAGTCCTCCCAGTGCCGAGCCGCTGGTGTATGTGTGTGTGTGAGATCTATGGGGGCAGCTGACAGCATTGCAAGGATCATTGATTCTTCTTTTTTTCTTCTATTTTCCGTTTTCTGGAAATTATTTCCTTTTAAGTAGAAAAAGTCAGCTCAGATTTTTATAAAAGTACTTGCATTCTTCGTTCAGAAGGCTTTCTGGGTGGCACTGCAGCCTCTTGTCACATGATAACAGCGCTGGGCACCAGAGAACACTTTGCCTGCGGGTTTAAGGCTTCTTTCCTACAGGAAGAGTGATTGACGGTGGATCACTTTTCAGATTGCAGTTCATAGTTTGCCATTTATTTCCTCCATCAGTTCCCCCACAGCTATTACCTTTTGTATCACTCAACCCTTCCTCCTAGATTGTAAGCTCTAAGGGGCAGTGTTTCCTCTTCTACCAAATTGTATTGTAACTGGAATGCCTGCCTTCATTCTGTAAAGCGCTGAGCAAAGTGTTTGCGCTATATAAATCCTGTATAATATAATAATAGTTGGTTTACAAGTGGCCAGAAGTGAATACCAAACCGCCACCAAACTGAATGTCCTTTTCAGGGAGGATTTTACATCAAAATACCACATAGCAGCCGCCATTGCAGCCTTTGGCACATGGCTGTGGTTGACTTTAAAGTGTTACTAAACCCCGGACCCTGCATTCACTATATCTGGTCTCCCGGACCATGCATTCACTATATCCGCTCTCCCCGGACCCTGCATTCACTATATCCGCTCTCCCCGGACCCTGCATTCACTATATCCGCTCTCCCCGGACCCTGCATTCACTATATCTGGTCTCCCCGGACCCTGCATTCACTATATCTGGTCTCCCCGGACCCTGCATTCACTATATCTGCTCTCCCCGGACCCTGCATTCACTATATCCGCTCTCCACGGACCCTGCATTCACTATATCCGCTCTCCCCGGACCCTGCATTCACTATATCCGCTCTCCCCGGACCCTGCATTCACTATATCCGCTCTCCCCGGACCCTGCATTCACTATATCCGCTTTCCCCGGACCCTGCATTCACTATATCCGCTCTCCCCGGACCCTGCGTTCACTATATCCGCTCTCCCCGGACCCTGCGTTCACTATATCCGCTCTCCCCGGACCCTGCGTTCACTATATCCGCTCTCCCCGGACCCTGCATTCACTATATCCGCTCTCCCCGGACCCTGCATTCACTATATCCGGTCTCCCCGGACCCTGCATTCACTATATCCGCTCTCCCCGGACCCCGCATTCACTATATCCGCTCTCCCCGGACCCCGCATTCACTATATCCGCTCTCCCCGGACCCCGCATTCACTATATCCGCTCTCCCCGGACCCCGCATTCACTATATCCGCTCTCCCCGGACCCCGCATTCACTATATCCGCTCTCCCCGGACCCTGCATTCACTATATCCGCTCTCCCCGGACCCTGCATTCACTATATCCGCTCTCCCCGGACCCTGCATTCACTATATCCGGTCTCCCCGGACCCTGCATTCACTATATCCGGTCTTCCCGGACCCTGCATTCACTATATCCGGTCTCCCCGGACCCTGCATTCACTATATCCGGTCTCCCCGGACCCTGCATTCACTATATCCGGTCTCCCCGGACCCTGCATTCACTATATCCGGTCTCCCCGGACCCTGCATTCACTATATCCGGTCTCCCCGGACCCTGCATTCATATATCCGGTCTCCCAGGTCCCTGCATTCACTATATCCGCTCTCCCCAGACCCTGCATTCACTATATCTGGTCTCCCCGGACCCTGCATTCACTATATCCGGTCTCCCCGGACCCTGCATTCACTATATCCGCTCTCCCCGGACCCTGCATTCACTATATCTGCTCTCCCTGGACCCCGCATTCACTATATCTGCTCTCCCTGGACCCTGTATTCACTATATCTGGTCTCCCACAGTACACACAACATGGAAATGCAATTATTTTAGTAAATATAAACTGCTAAATACCTTTTCTGATCAGCAGTATATAGCAGTATTGTGACTTCTATCAGTGTCCAGCTAAGCACATGTTAAAGCTTGTAGGAGGAGTTTTTATTCTCCCCTGATTGTCCTATGAGGCTGCATGACCTCTGACCCTCTGGACAGCGCTGATTGGCCCGGTGCTCTAGCAATACTCACTAAACTGAGTATGTGCACAGTTCAGTCTGTCTTATCAGGAGATAAGAGGGGAACACTGCTTGCCCCCAAGGCTCTGTACTGCTCAGCTTGCCCCCAAGGTTCTGTACTATCCGCATATGTACTGGGGACAGTAGAAGAAGGGGAGTATCAGAGAAGACAGGATCAAAAAACCCTCTAGCAATACACACTAAACTGAGCATGTGCAGAATGGCTACAGTTCAGTCTGTCTTATCAGGAGATAAGAGGGGGACACTGGAAGAAGGGGAGGATCAGAGAAGACAGGATCAAACAGCATTTTTACACAATGCAGAGGATTAACCCCTTAGGTTCCACAGGGAGTTCAACAAACATGCTTTACTGCATCTACAGACTGATTTTACTGGTATGGGTTTACTAACACTTGAAAGGGCAGAACGCGAGTTTCCACCAGCAACTGAATCGCCAATGTCATGTGGCCCTTAGGATTTAGCTAGCAGGGCTGATGGCCAAAGGAAGGCCAGGTGGACTGTGGCCCCTGCGTCAGTTTACATGAAATGCAAAATGTTTGCATGACCGGAGTGTATTTTTATTGCACTTTTATGTTTTTTTATTTTATTATACAACCTGTATGGTTGTTCTAAAATCAGTCTTCATTTACATAGAAGTGCAATATACTGATTGCGCTCAACTGCCATTTCTGCGGCTGGTCCTGTAAAGTTTCTCTCTTTGCAGCTGTTCAGCTAGAATGCTGGTTGCATTGTCTGATGTTCAGATACACCGTAGAGGAGGCAGCTACAACTATGCATAGGGATTGCCGTCTTTGGAAACACAGTGCAGAAACCATAAGGCCCCGTTCACACTGCGGCGTTTTGAATTACCGCCAATCGCACAGCAGCGTGTTCAGGTGCCGTTCTGCCTGCGATTCAAAACGCCGCACTGTGAATGGGGCCCTCAGGCAACGAGGAACGGTGTGAAAAGTAACCTGAAGGTGAACTTTGGAGTCTTCGCCAGTTACAGGATCCGTGTATTCCTTACAGTACACACCATGGTCTGCAGACTGGGCACATACTGCGGGGGGCATTAGAGTGTAAGCTCCTCTGGTACAGAGACTGATGTGATTGGCTCAGTGATCTCTGTACAGCACTGCGGTATATGTCAGAGCTATATAAATGTATAATAATAGTGTGTGACTGTGGGGGACATTAGAGTGTAAGCTCCTCTGGTACAGAGACTGATGTGATTGGCTCAGTGTTCTCTGTACAGCACTACGGTATATGTCAGACCTATATAAATGTATAATAATAGTGTGTGACTGTGGGGGGGACATTAGAGTGTAAGCTCCTGTGGTACAGAGACTGATGTGACTGGCTCGATGTTCTCTGTACAGCACTGCGGTATGGGGCCCGGGGTCAGTAGGGGGCCCCATGTGATACCCCTGGTACCATTTTCATAGGCTTTTTTGAGTTTGGGCAAGGACACAGGGGCCCCATGATCACCTATTGCCCGGGGGCCCCATGAGTTGTCAGTCCGCCCCCCTGGTGAATACTGTGAAGTATTGGCGAGCGCACGGTGAATGGCCATGTCATGAGCCAGGGCTGGGGCCGCCCTGGGTACGGGGTGACATTGGCAGTATATATATATATATAGTGGATGGAGACTGAGGCATTCCTGGCAGCTTCATCAGACATCCCTCCTCCCTGCTCCTTCTCTTCTGCTCATTAATGTGGATGTTCCGGCAGAGGGCTCGGCTGCGGGCTGGAGATCTGCCAGAGATAACTCCATTCTCTGTCTTCTCTGCCTCCCGTCTATGTCAGAGAGAAGATACTATAACCCTTTATGTCACTGAGCGCCCCTCACCCCACACTAAGGGGCGTACATCGCCTTGAAAAAGTATTCCTACCCCTTGATATTTTCCACATTTTGTCATGTTACAACCAAAAACATCAAATGTATTTTATTGGGATTGGATATGATAGACCAACACAAAGTGGCACATAATTGAGAAAGTGGAAGGAAAATGAGAAATGGTTTTCAACATTTAATTGGTTTGTGTGAAAGTTGTCTACAAGCTATGGTATATAGACTGGAATTTACGCATTTACTATAGACGCTATACTGGTAATGACGGTGATCAGCGACTTATAGTGTGGCGGGCAATCTGGTGCCGACGCTGTCTGGGAGGGACACTAACTGAATAACTGACACTGTCATCACTAATGCAGAGGTCAGTGATCATACTGTACACTGTACTAATGATCAGGAAGGATAAGGATGGCAATCAAGGGGTTAACGGTGTGCCTAAAAAGTGTAATATGTGCTTCTTTCAGCCCGGGTTCACACTGCAGCGGTGTGGGTAATCCCATGTGATTCGCACAGGAACTGCACCGCATTCCTGTACAAATCACATGCGATTTGTATGCGGTGCGATCAGAGCCATATTTTTTGTATGGCGCTATTCGTGGCGCGCTCACGCCAAAAAGGTGCAGGACCCTTTTTTGGTCGGATCTAGAATCGGATCGCATGGGTATTTACATCTATGTGATCCGATTCTGCACATCGCACCGCGTTTCACAGACCGATGTGGGGGGTCGTTAACTTAAAGCGGAGTATCATTCACGCTGACAAAAAATAAAAGTCCGCAGCTACAAAAACACACACTCACCTGTCCCTCGGTCCCGCGGTGTGTCCACTGCAGCCCGTTTTACCTGTCGTCTTCTCTCCCAGCGCCGGCATCTTCAGTGTGGGCACCTGGCTGTGACAGCTTGCAGCTTCACAGCCGGGTGCCCACTGCGCATGCGCGAGTAGCGCTGCGCTTCGTGATTGGTCCTGTAGTCTTCTGGGACCTGTCACATGTCCCAAAAGACTACAGGGAGGGAGGGAGGACACCTTCCACTTCCTATCACCTAGGCGATCGAAGCGGAAGTGGGAGCAGGTACCTGTCAAATCTGGGTACCCGCTCCCCAAAGGTGCCAATCCTTAATGGAGAGCGGGGGACCAGCCTTTAAAGCAGAACTTCCCCTTTTGGGTGGAGCTCTGCTTTAACATACACACCCGCATCGGTCAGTGTGAACGGGATGCTAATTCCGCACCGCATCAGTGTGAACCAGGGCTTACTAACAGATCTGGCTGCTTTTTTCTCCTTGAACTGATGTCTGAGTTCAGGGAGAATAAACAGACAGATCTTGGACTTTGTACAGAGTCCTGTGTGTTTGTAAACACAGGACTCTGTTATGCGATTGGCCACAGCCAATCCGCAGGTATACAGCCACAATCATTGGCTGTAACCTGCTAACAGACTTGTGCTGTAGCCAGTCGATGCACAGATTGGCAGGGGGTGCGAGCACGTGTGCCCAAAACCCAGAAGCAAGCCTGCTACTACAGGTACTTGGCGGTGCCTGCCTGTGCCACCCACCCGCGGTAAAATGACTGCGGGTGGCTGGCAAGAGGTTAAGTATAGGGCTGCAGCACAGTGGATAAATCGTTAGCACTTCCACCTGGCAGTACTCGGGTCGTTGATTCGAATCCCAAACACGGCACCACCTGCCTGGAGTCTGCATGTTCTCCCTGTGCCTGTGTAGGTTTTTTCCAGGTACTCTGATTTCCTCCCACACTCCAAAGACATGCAGGTAGGTGAATTGGATCCTGTCTAAATTGTCCCTAGTATGTGTATGTATGAATGTGAGTTAGGGACCTTAGATTGTACACCCCTTGAGGGTTAGGGACTGATGTGAATGTACAATATATATGTAAAACTCTATAAAATAGATATTCAATAAACATGTAAAGCGCTATAATAGATAAAATAATCAATGATAAGCCAGTCATTTGTACACTAGATGCTTTGGGTGTGTTCTCTATTTAATTGCTCTTTTGTCTTCCCTTCAGCCCAGCTCGCCCCAACATGAATGATGCAATGGTCACTCATATTTCGTCTGGCGCACCCACACCCACTAAAAGGTAGGTGGTAAAGCTTCTGTCTATCAACGACCCTTCCATGCTGGAAGGCCAAAGCCATCTGAGCTGTAGAAAGGATCACATTTGACAGTGTCAGGACAATGCACAAGATCCCATTTTTTTCTTTATTTTTTTTTCAGTCCAGTTTTTTGTCTCAGTGTTGGAAGACAAATACCCTCCAGAGCGCTGCGAAGACACAGCTTCATCATTAATTACAGATACACCGATTCCTCGCTGTGTATGTAGTGAACAGAGAGAGGAAGGGATATAATACACAAAGTGCCAACATCCCTAACGAATACAAGGGGGGGTCCTCTTTTTTGGTGGGACTTTAACGGCACAATTTACTTGTATGATAAATTTCAACAATTCAAAAGATATTTTTTATAAAAACAGTATGAAATGTTATTTCTACAATCTTCAAAAATAAATATAAAGCTACAATACATATTGCGGCTGTAATGGAACCGGACCCAGACCGCACTTGGGTATTTCCGTTATACTCCCGCTTCCCTGTCTGAACACAGATCCACGGACACCACCGCTGACCATGCAGGAAATAGACAGCAACAGACTCTCTTAAGACAGGAAGTCAACTGTTTCATTTTACACAAATACAAGATATATACACAGGGCGGGGAAATACAACCAGGAACAGGAAACACATCATGAGGCCATCCCATCAGGGGAAAGGGCTGCCGGAAACACCCCCACCAAACACAAGATATATACACAGGGCAGGGGAATACAACCAGGAACAGGAAACACATCAGCAGGCCGTCCCATCAGGGAGGAAGGGCTGCCGGAAACACCCCCCACCAAACACAAGATATATACACAGGGCAGGGGAATATAACCAGGAACAGGAAACACATCATCAGGCCATCCCATCAGGGGGAAGGGCTGCCGGAAACACCCCCCACCAAACACAAGATAGATACACGCAGGGCGGGGTAATACAACCAGGAACAGGAAACACATCAGCAGGCCATCACATCAGGGGAAAGGGCTGCAGGAAACACCCCCCACCAAACCAAGACACCCAATAGAACAAAGGGATACACCACCTGGCAGTAGACAATAGGGGAACACATCCCATAATAGTTTGCTGGCAAGCAAGACACAATAGAACAATGGGGCAACCACCTGGCAGTAAACAATGGACAACCCCCCACCTATACATGTCTACACAATATCCGGACAGAGCACCCTGCGCCCCTAACAGGCACAGGGTGGGCTACACATAAGAGGAACAACAGGGGTCCCCCTACCCCCAAAAGTCACTCCCGTCACAGTGGCGGTGTCATCAGATGTCTTCTCTGATGACACCGCTGCATTATGTATTGTAGCTTTAGATTTATTTTTGAAGATTGTAAAAATAACATTTCATACTGTTTTTATAAAAAAATCTTTTTTGAATTGTTGAAATTTATCATGCAAGTAAATTGTGCCGTTAAAAGTCCCACCAAAAAAAGAGGACTCCCCCTAACCCCCCGTATGTAGTGAACACAGCAGATATACCATCAGACCTCTCTAGAATTTATTATTTTTATTTATTTCAGGTACTTATATAGCGCCATCAATTTACACAGCACTTTACATATATATTGTACATTCACATCAGTCCCTAACCCTCAAGGGGCGTACAATCTAAGGTCCCTAACTTACATTCATACATACACATACTAGGGCCAATTTAAACAGGAGCCAATAAAGCTACTAGTCTTTGGAGTGTGGTAGGAAACCGGAGTACCCAAAGGAAACCCACGCAAGCACAGGGAGAACATACAAACTCCAGGCAGATGGTGCTGTGGTTGGGATTCAAGCCAACGACCCCAGTACTGCCAGGTGGAAGTGATAACCATTTAGCCACTGTGCTGCCCAAGAAGCGAAGCGCTGTGTTTTGGCGTAGGTGGCAGGACTGCATTTTGTCCAGTTTGTATGTATATCATGTCATCACTGGTCCCACAGCCGGCCCCCGAGGGGCCCCCCGTCCGTTCAGCCCATTAACATTGTCTCTCATTTCTCACCGGCTGTCACTAGGTTACACACGGACACAGGCGGACGGGTACCCGACGAGCACACTCTGATAGCGGACTATGTGGCTCGCCTCCGCAGCGGCACACGGTTAGTGGCAGGAGTGTGGCTAAGCCCACCACTACTAGAAACTTTTTTTTTTTTCCATCTTACAATCCTCGCTAACGTTTTTCCTTCGGATCAAATAAATAACAAACACTAACACCTTTCTGGAAATTATAATAAGCGTCAATATATTTCTGTGCCCTGTCTCTGCTCTCACTAAATCATGTGCTATTACTATGATTCCAAGCAACTGAGTACGCCTTTGACTCTCATATATATATATATATATATATATATATATATATATATAATATATTTACAGTATTTATCATCTTCTTTTTCTGCAAGTTGATTCGTAAAGTACTTTTCCTATTCTTTGATCCCCGGTCCCTCCAACTTTGTTATAGGGGGGTTACAACACTTTCCAGAGTCTGCCGTAATGGATGCCACTGCTTCACTTTTTTTTTTTTTTTTTTTTTTTTTAAGGATAAGTTCATTTTTTGACCAAAAATAATAAATGCACTTTTTTTTTTTTGCAGGAAAAAAAAAATGTGTATTTATTATTTTTTGTTACAGGAGCCTGTAAAGCATTGCACCAGCGATCAGCAGATCGCCGGTGCCATGCATGTCTCCTGCAGACCTGTCAGTATGTCTGCTTGCCGATACAGGATTTACAGGCAAGCAGATATACTGGCAGGAGGATTCAGTGAGCTAACTCGGTACTCGACAGCACCGTGGTAGTTCATTGAGAACTAAAAGCCAATAGCTGCTAAGGCTGTTCTCAGAGAGGAGTGTAATCTGAGAACTGAGTGGAGGGAAGGGACACACCCCCTCTACACAGTCTCATAGGAAAACATGCACAGCGGAGGATTTCAGTCACCTGCTGTGTGCTGGAGCTCCCTTCTCCCTGGATGTGTTGGAGTCAGCACAGCCTGTCAGAAATGGAGCCTCGCACAGCCGCGCTGTTTTAAAAACTGACAGCTAGTACAGGGAACTTCAGGTGGGGGGGGGGGGGGCAGCCTGCAGTGGCTGCATCATTGGGACCATGTTACATGTTCCACCCTAAAAACAGGTAGAACGTGTAACATGTTCCCAAGGGTGAACTTATCCTTTAAGTCAGGGGTCTCCAAATTCTCTAAACAAAGGGCCAGTTTAGTGTTCTTCAGACTTTAGAGGGGCCGGGCTTTGGTCAGTGGTAGAAAATTCTCCAGCATCGGCAGGAATAGGCAATGTTCCAGGTTTGGTGGTCAGTGGGAGTAAAAAAACTACAAAGTACCTCCAGTTAGTAGGAGGAGGAATAGTGCCCCATCATTGGTGGACATGGTGCCCCATCGTTGGTGTCAGTGGAAGGAGTAAGAAACCCATTGTTGGTGTCAGTGGAAGGAATTTTGATCCATTGTTGGTGTCAGTGGAAAGAACAGTGCAGTGTTTCAGTTGGAAGGGCCAGATGAAGACAAGCAAAGGGCCACAGTTTGAAGACCACTGCTCTATGCTGATAAGTATTTTTTCCCATAATCAGTATGTTCTCAAAATGGTTGTAAACCCTTACATATAGCCAGTGAAGTGACTATTCTCAGGTGATGCAATAAATCCTCCTACATAAGTTGTACCTGTTCATCTGCAGCCCTCTCTCCTATACATTAGTACAGTATTTACACAACGTTTCTGAATTTCCAGATGCAGAGGGGTGGAGATGTGATGTCATACATTGCACAGCTCAGAGAGGAGTGTAATCTGAGAACTGAGTGAAGGGAAGGGAAACACCTCCTCTACACAGTCTCAAAGGGAAACATGCACAACGGAGGCTTTCAGTCATCTGCTGTGTGCTGGAGCTCCCTTCCCCCTGGATGCCTTGGAGTCAGCACAGCCTGTCAGAAATGCAGAGAAACAATACCACAGACAGAAATCACACTCAGTGCTTTGGACTGAAACAAGTACACATCATAGAAGGATATGATTAGTTCATTTTTCCTGTCAGTGGTTTACAACCATTTTAACTGTATCTGTCCGATGAAAGAATGATGGGGGTACAGATCTGCCTCACTTCTTGGTCTCGAAACTGCTATTGTACATCATAATGGTGATGGCCAGTCTAAGCAGTTTCCTGGCTGTTACCCACCTAAGCACCTCCCCCTCCTGTTCATCACCCTACAAAACAACCACCCCTACTGCAAGACTGATTGGCAATACTAGCTGGTGTGTGACAAACAGATATCACTGTGTGGATTGAAATGTTTTTATAAAGGAATATAGATGCAAAGTAAAAAGGTGTTTTTGTACATTGAGCGGGAGTTACTGCCGCTGTGCATATACACGATGGACATTGACTATCGCACCTATAGGTTCTTGTTGGACATCCCATTCCAAAACCATGGTCATTAATATGAAGTTGAAATCCACCCTTCCCCTTTTGCTGTTAGAACACTTTTTTGACACAATATTTTGGAATATATTTGGGATTTTATGCCCATTAGTGAGATCAGGTGTTTATGTTGGAGAAGAAGATCTGGCTCTCAATCAGCGTTCCAGTTCATCCCAAAGGTGTTCAGTAGGTTTGAGGTCAGGACTCCCCAAGTTCCTCCACACCAAACCCAAAAAACCATGTCTTTACAGAGCTGGCTTTTGTACACAGGCACTGTTATTTTAGAACAGAAAAGGTCCTTAACCAAATTTCTACTACAAGAAGGAAGGGTGCAATTGTCCAAAATGTCTTTGTATGTTGTATTCCATTAGTGAGATCAGGTGTTCATGTTGGATAAGAAGACCTGGCTCTCAATTAGCGTTCCAGCTCATCCCAAAGGTGTTCAGTAGGTTTGAGGTCAGGACTCCCCAAGTTCCTCCACACCAAACCCAACAAACCATGTCTTTACAGAGCTGGCTTTGTACACAGGCACAGTCATGGTGGAACAGAAAAGGTCCTTCACCAAATTTCTACTACAAGAAGGAAGGGTGCAATTGTCCAAAATGTCTTTGTATGTTGTAGGCCATTAGTGAGATCAGGTGTTGGAGAAGAAGATCTGGCTCTCAGTCAGCGTTCCAGTTCATCCCAAAGGTGTTCAGTAGGTTTGAAGTCAGGACTTCCGAGTTCCTCCACACCAAACACAACAAACCATGTCTTTACAGAGCTGGAGCACAGGCATAGTCATGGGGGAACAGAAAAGGTCTTTCACTAAATTTCTACTACAAGAAGGAAGGGCATAATTGTCCAAAATGTCTTTGTATGTTGTATTAAAAATAGAGACATGGATTGATGAGTTTGGGGGTGGAGGAACTTGAGTGTCCTGCACAGAGTCCTGACCTCAACCCTACTGTCCACCTTTAGGATGAACTGGAACGATGGTTGCTGGCCAAGTCTTCTCATTCAACATCAGTACCCAACCTCCCAAAGTGCTCCTTTAGCTATATGGGCACAAATTGTTACAGACACTCCTCCAAATATTGTAGAAGGCTTTCCTAGAAGACTGGAGGCTGTAACAGATGCAAAGTACCATCTCTATATTAAAGCGGAGTTCCAGTTAATTAAAAAAAATAAATAAATGTTAACAGCTACAAAAACTCTCCCTGGCACCAGCATCTTCAGTGTGGGCACCCGGCTGTGACAGCTTTCAGCTTCACAGCCAGCTGCCCATTGCACATGTGCGAGTAGCGCTGCGCTTTGTGAATGGTCCCGTGGTCTTCTGGGACCTGTCACGTGGGTAGGGCATGGTACCATCTGTCAGATTTTAAAACAGCGCAGCCATGCGGGGCTCTGCCCACATGGCCACGTCACTCATTCACAGAGTCAGCTTGTAGTTTTCAATGAACTACCACGACGCTGTGGAGCACCATGGTAGTTCATTGAATCTTCCTGTCAGTATACCTGCTTGACTGTACATCCCGTATGGGCAAGCAGATATTCTGACAGGTCTGCAGGAGACCTGCATGGCACCAGCGGTCTGCTGATTGCTGGTACAACGCTTTCCAGGCTCCTGTAGACAAAAATAATAAATGCATATTTTTTTACCTGCAAAAAAATGTGCATTTTTTATTTTTGCCCAAAAGGTGAACTTATTCTTTAAGTTTGGATGGAATAGGGGACAAGGAATAGAACCTATGTTGGTTTTTATTAGTGTTTCCTGGAGAGCTGTGCCCTCTCACTGCTGCTCCAGTTGGGCTAAAACTACACCGAATTGCTTGTAGTGCCCATAGAATGTGTAGTGCAGCTAAACACTGTTCATGTAATTGTTATCCATGTGCTCTCTGTCATTTCCTAACAATATGTGAATGCAAAAAAGTCTTTGTAATAGCTTCGTATAATCCCCTAAACAGCCAAACTTCACCAACACTGTGAGCCAAGCGTGCACTGCTGCACTGTGCCATTTGTCCAACACTGGGAGCTTGCTGATTGAGTGGTGAACACACCAGGCTGGAGGTGTTTGGATGACCAGTCTTTGATGCTTGGGCTAAAAAATAATAAAAACAAAAACATATTCAGTACATCTCTGCAGTACATGCACACTTCTTGTGTCTCCCAAGTACAGGAAAATATCAGTGAGATCCTAACATCCCATAGTGAGCTGACAACACAGTGCCTCTGCTGCACTGAAACTCCAAGCACCGTTAACACCGCTCAGTTCTTCTCTGGACTACAGAACACCTCCCCCTCTTCATCTACCCCGTAGTTCAGCAGGGATAGAAATGGGCAGGTCTGACAACACTGCTCAGGCTTTTGATACAACAGTGGCAGTGTTGTCAGCTCGCTACAGGAAGTTAGGAGCTCACTGGATTTTTGGCAAATCGCCAGGCGCTTTTCTATACTTGCTTCTGTTTAAGGGCCAGTTCACACTACATGCGTTTCAGCTGCTTTTTTTCTGCATCCAAAATGCACAGAAAGTAGGTTATATGGATGTCCATGTCATAGTTTACATCAGGGCTTGCTGTTCCAGTGCGTATCGGTTGCAGAAGAAAACAGTAGAGCAGGCTACATTTTTTTCTGCACAGAACTGTACTGGAACGCGGTAAACGCATCAAAAGCACACTTGAATGTACGTCCCTATTTAAATTGAAGAAAAAAAGAGGGGGGAAAAATGAACTGGAATGCATCAAAAACACACTGGAACGTGTCAAAAACGCGCAGGCAGAAACACATCCAGAATGCATCTGGACTGCATTTCTATAGTGTGAACTGGCCCTAAAAAGACAAATCACAGGGAAACGAGCACCTATTGCAGAGAGTCGCACCTTTTTATTTTTCCCCAGACAAATACTTTACCAGCAGTGGAGAAAAGTGAGGTCAGTGATATCTCTGCTGTCTGGAAGAAATACCTAGAGCACTGGTCTCTAAATTGCGGCCCTTTGCTTGACTTTATTCGGCCCTTGGGGAACTATTTCATTCACTGATACCAACAAGAGGACATAATTCCCCCCATTTACAAGCATGAAGGGGGCACAACGCCTTCCAATGACCCTAGCGAGGGGGCACAATTCCTCCCAGTGTCACCAATAATGGGTTCCAATGGCATCAATGTTGGGGCACAATTCCTCCCAATGACCCCAATGATGGGGTCCAATGGCATCAATGATGGGGCACAATTCCTCTCAATGACCCCAATGATGGGGTCCAGTGACATCAATGATGGGGCACAATTCCTCTCAATGACCCCAATGATGGGGTCCAATGGCATCAATGATGGGGCACAATTCCTCTCGATTACCCCAATCTGTCCCTTGGGGCACTATTTTATCCACCGATACCAACAAGAGGACATAATTCCCCCATTTACATCCATGAAGGGGGCACAGCGCTTTCCAATGACACCAATGATGGGGCACAATTCCTCCCAATGACCCCAATGATGAGGTCCAATGGCATCAATGATGGGGCACAATTCCTCTCAATTACCCCAATCTGTCCCTTGGGGCACTATTTCATCCACCGGTACCAACAAGAGGACATAATTCCCCCATTTACATCCTTGAAGGGGGCAAAATGCCTTCCAATGACACCAACAATGGGGCACAATTTCTCCTAATGACCCCAATGATGAGGTCCAATGGCATCAATGATGGGGCACAATTACTCCCAATGACACCAATGATGGGGTCCAATGGCATCAATGATGGGGCACAATTCCTCCCAATGACACCAATGATAGGGTCTAATTGTATCAATGATAGGGCACAATTCCTCTTAATGACCCCAATGATGGGGTCCAATGACATCAATAATGGGGCACAATTCCTCTCAATGACCCCAATCCGGCCCTTGGGGCTCTATTTCATCCACCGATGCCAACAAGAGGACATAACTTCCCCCATTTACATCCATGAAGGGGGCACAGCGCTTTCCATTGACACCAATGATGGGGCACAATTCCTCCCAATGACCCCAATGATGGGGTCCAATGGGTCCAATGACATCAATGATGGGGCGCAATTCCTCTCAATGATCCCAATTCGGCCCTTGGGGCACTATTTCATCCACCGATACCAACAAGAGGATATAATTTGCCCCATTTACATCCATGAAGGGGGCACACCGCTTTCCAATGACACCAATGATGGGGCACAATTCCTCTCAATGACCCCAATGATGGGGTCCAGTGACATCAATGATGGGGCACAATTCCTCTCAATGACCCCAATGATGGGGTCCAATGGCATCAATGATGGGGCACAATTCCTCTCGATTACCCCAATCTGTCCCTTGGGGCACTATTTTATCCACCGATACCAACAAGAGGACATAATTCCCCCATTTACATCCATGAAGGGGGCACAGCGCTTTCCAATGACACCAATGATGGGGCACAATTCCTCCCAATGACCCCAATGATGAGGTCCAATGGCATCAATGATGGGGCACAATTCCTCTCAATTACCCCAATCTGTCCCTTGGGGCACTATTTCATCCACCGGTACCAACAAGAGGACATAATTCCCCCATTTACATCCTTGAAGGGGGCAAAATGCCTTCCAATGACACCAACAATGGGGCACAATTTCTCCTAATGACCCCAATGATGAGGTCCAATGGCATCAATGATGGGGCACAATTACTCCCAATGACACCAATGATGGGGTCCAATGGCATCAATGATGGGGCACAATTCCTCCCAATGACACCAATGATAGGGTCTAATTGTATCAATGATAGGGCACAATTCCTCTTAATGACCCCAATGATGGGGTCCAATGACATCAATAATGGGGCACAATTCCTCTCAATGACCCCAATCCGGCCCTTGGGGCTCTATTTCATCCACCGATGCCAACAAGAGGACATAACTTCCCCCATTTACATCCATGAAGGGGGCACAGCGCTTTCCATTGACACCAATGATGGGGCACAATTCCTCCCAATGACCCCAATGATGGGGTCCAATGGGTCCAATGACATCAATGATGGGGCGCAATTCCTCTCAATGATCCCAATTCGGCCCTTGGGGCACTATTTCATCCACCGATACCAACAAGAGGATATAATTTGCCCCATTTACATCCATGAAGGGGGCACACCGCTTTCCAATGACACCAATGATGGGGCACAATTCCTCTCAATGACCCCAATGATGGGGTCCAATGGCATCAATGATGGGGCATAATTTCTCTCAATGACCCCAATGATGGGGTCCAATGACATCAATGATGGGGCACAATTCCTCCCAATGACCCCAATGATAGGGTCCAATGGCATCAATGATGGGGCACAATTCCTCTCAATGACCCCAATGATGGGGTCCAGTGGCATCAATGATGGGGCACAATTCCTCCCAATGATGGGGTCCAATGGCATCAATGATGGGGCACAATTCCTCGGACTGACACCAAACAATGGGGCATTATTGTTTCCACTGACGGGACCTTTTCTACTCCAACTGGCCACTGTCCAGCCCTCCTGAAGTCTGAAGGACAGTAAATTTGCCCTTTGTTTAGAAAGTTTGGAGACCCTGACTTAGAGCATGGACCACGATTACGAATCCAACAGTTCACATATTACAATATAACACTTGCCTGAGCCAGCCCTTACACTAAAAAAAAATAATAATAATTTGGGTTTTTTAACAAATATTTGTTCAAGGACAAAACAAAAAGGAAAACAAACCCCTAATAAAAAAAGACCTTATAAAGGCAGATATATAATCAATTTGTTATGCAGTAGGCACAGAGTCTGCAAACAAGAACAAACGTCCAGAGCCAAGAACCAACAGGGACACGTCCTCCGTAAGCAGGAATTTTGGGTGGACTGACCCTTTAAGAGATGACAGATCGCTGTTTCTTCTGCTCGCTGCGCAGGCCAAAAATAGAACACGCAGCTATCACTTTCCCGGAGTCCGAGGCGCTGCGTTCTGCTCGTGATCGATAGAATTGTCTGGTGGGCGCACGCAGGGCAGCGCTGTAAGCTCAAGCGTCACGCCGAGACCAAAGAACGATGTCATTATCGCCGCTCCCACAGATGCCGCAGCAACATTAACAGCCTGCCATCTCCATCCCCGAGATTGCTTTTTCTTTGCTGGCTGTGAAGAAATGTGCTGACTGTTGTGTCCCAGTGTCCCCATTCGTTTGGTACATTCATTTTCAGCAGTAGGCACAAGTAAAAAAAAATTCTAAATTCCCAGAACTCCTCCTGACTTGCTTTGACCCTTTAAATAAAGCCGCGCTTCTCCCATCCTGGGAAAGTGAGTTCCTTTACCCCCCCCCATCTCCCCCATCTGCAGTTGTACATGCTCAGCTTCTCTTCACTACCCCACTCCGCTGGTCTGCTACTGGTTGCAGGAGAAGCTGTGCTGTGTACAGGGGCGGACTGACCATTTGGAAACTCGGGCACTGCCAGAGAGCCTGGGGTCAGTAAGGGGCCCCATTAGATGCCCCTGGTACCTTTTTCATAGGCTTTTTTGAGTTTGAGCAAGGACACAGGGGCCCCATGATCCCCTATTGCCCGGGGGCCCCATGAGTTGTCAGTCCGCCCCTGGCTGTGTATATTGCTCGGGTCAAAGCTTACACTAGGCTGCAGACTGGAATGGGACGATGGTGGGGTTTGGTGATTGGCCCAGCACTAACACACGGAGTGAGTCACATGCGTCACCATATCCAGGATTTTTTTTGCTCCAGCCGGATAGGGTCATACAGTCATGGCCAAAAATATTATCCCCCCCCCCTGCATTTCTGTCAGATAATGCACCACTTTGCCCAGAAAATTGTTACAATTACAAATGTTTCGGCAGTCTCATGTTTATTTCTTTGTTTGTATTGGTATGACACAAAAAAAGTGGAGAAACAAAAAGCCAAATCCGACACATTCCACACAAGACTTCAAAATGGGCTGGACAAAATTATTGACACCTTCTCAACTTTGTAAGAAATAATTGTATTCCAGGTTTGTGATGCTCCTGTAATTTGTAGTTAAACTCACCTGTATCAATGCCCAGGTGCTGACAATATAGAAGTCACACCGGCAACCAGTTAAAATGGTGAAAAATGGCCTCCACCTTTCTGTTGTGTGTGTCTGTGTGCCGCATGGAGAAGAGAAAGAGCAACAAAGAATTGTCTGAAGATTTGAGAACAAAAATTGTGGAAAAGTATGGACAATCTCAAGGTTACAAGTTCATCTCCAGAGATCTTAATGTTCCCGTGTCCACTGTGCGCAACATTGTCAAGAAGTTTACAGCCCATGGCACTGTAGCTAATCTCCCCAGACGTGGACGAAAGAGAAAAGCTTAATCTAAGATTGCAACAAAGGATTGTTTGAATGGTGGATCAAGAACCTCGATCAACTTCCAGACAAATTCTAGCTGACCTTCAGGCACAGGGTACAACTGTGTCAGCTCATACTATACGTCACCATCTGAATGAAAAGGAACGCTATGGTAGGAGACCCAGGAAGACTCCACTGCTGACACAGATACAAAAAAGCCAGATTGGAGTTTGCCAAAACTGAGCCAAGGAAACCAAAATCCTTTTGGGAGAATGTGCTGTGGACAGATGAAACAAAATCCCAGCTTTTTGCTAAAGCCCATCATTCTACTGTTTTCAGAAAAAGAAATGAGGCCTTTAAAGAAAATAATCCAGTCCCTCCAGTCACACATGGTGGAGGGTCACTGATGTTTTGGGGTTGATTTGCTGCTTCAGGCACTGGATGTCTTGACTGTGTGCATGGCATTATGAAATCTGAAGACTACCAAAGAATCCTGGGGTGCAATGTAGGGCCCATGCCAGAAAGTTGGCTCTCCATCAGAGATCATGGGCCTTCAGTGACCCAAAACACACCTCACAAAGCCCCCAGAAATGGTTTCAGACAAAGCGCTGGAGAGGACTGAACTGGCCAGCAATGAGTCCAGATCTCAATCCCATAGAGGTCCTGTGGAGAGATCTCAAAACAGCAGTTGGGAAAAGGAACCCTTCCAATCTGAGAGACCTGGAGCAGTTGGTGAAAGAAGAGCGCTCCAAGATTCCAGTAGAAGGTGGAAGAAACTCATTGATGGTTACAGGAAGCCATTAATGTCAGCAATTTTCTCCAAGGAGTGTGCTACCAAATATTAACTGCTTCCCAACCGCTACTGTTTCAGAGCAATGAGGCATTTAAAGAAAAGAATCCAGTCCCTACAGTCATACATGGTGGAGGGTCACTGATGTTTTGGGGTTGCTTTGCTGCTTCAGGCACTGGGTGTCTTGACCGTGTGCATGGCATTATGAAATCTGAAGACTACTAAAGAATTCTGGGGTGCAATGTATGACCCAGTGTCAGAAAGTTGGGTCTCCGTCAGAGGTCATGGGTCTTACAGCAGGACAATGGCCCAACGCACACGTCAAAAAGCCCCCAGAAATGGTTTCAGACAAAGCGCTGGAGAGGACTGAACTGGCCAGCAATGAGTCCAGATCTCAATCCCATAGAGCTCCTGTGGAGAGATCTCAGAACAGCAGTTGGGAAAAGGAACCCTTCCAATCTGAGAGACCTGGAGCAGTTGGAGAGAGAAGAGCGCTCCAAAATTCCAGTAGAGAGGTGGAAGAAACTCATTGATGGAAGCCATTGATTTCTTTCCAAGGGGTGTGCTACCAAATGTTAAGTTGCCAATAATTTTGTCCAAGCCCATTTTTGGAGTTTTGCTTGGAATGTGTCAGATTTGGCTTTTTGTTTCTCCACTTTTTGTGTCATACCAATACAAACAAAAGAAACAAACATGAGACTGCCGAAGCATTTGTAATGGCAACAATTTTCCGGGTGAAGTGGTGCGTTATCTGGCAGAAATGCAGGGGGGACAAGATTTTTGGCCAGTTATTTTTTTTTTAAAAGTCGTGACAGCGAGCAGTTGGTGAAGATCCTCCGCTATCTGCCCAAAAGGGGGACTGCGGGGAGCCCGGGGGGGGGGGGCTGGGTTGTAACATGTTACACCCTGAACACGTTACGAAAGGTTAACTTTTCCTTTACAATATTTCCCATTATAGCCAAAAGGCCTTTTCTGACTCCTGGGCGTAAGAGCACTGCATGCTGTAGTTTGGGGAGAACCAGTCACAATTCGGACGCCTTCATTTATTAGAATTGTGCAGGCGTACTTTTATTTGATTTTTTCCTACAAGCTTTTTTTTTTTAACCATTGAATACCCACCACGCCATAACCACATGCATTTCAATTTCCTCTGCCAAACATGACATGTATACATTGTAGCATGCTGCGACTGTCGCAGTGTGTACTAACGTTGCCAGCTTAACTTGCAGCTCGATGGTCAAAATGCTCTAAAAATGCAGATCCAACTGCCTGTTTTTACCGCCCCTTGGCATCTCGTTTATACGAGGCCTAACAAATGTGCTCAATTCTCTGCACGGTAATTTAAAAAAAAAATTAAACTCTTCTATTGCATGTGCTTTTCTACACCTTTCATAAACAGCCAGTGACTACTTAGCAACTCCTATTAAACCCTTTGGTCAAAGTATTTAATGGACAACACAGCATAAGTAATGCATGGGTCAGGAGTATATAATTTGCATATAGTGCAGTGGTTTGCAGTATGTCATATACAGCCTACCATACAGAGTGCAGCGGTCAGCAGAATGATACTTACAACAGAGTATATAAAGTGCAGGGGTCAGCAGTGTGTAATGCACAGAGTGCAGGGGTCAGGAGTGTGTAATGCATAGTGTGCAGGGGTAGGTAATGCACAAAGTGCAGGGGTCAGGGGTGCGTAATGCACAGAGTGCAGGGTTAGGTAATGCACAAAGTGCAGGGGTCAGGAGTGTGTAATGCATAGAGTGCAGGGGTAGGTAATGCACAAAGTGCAGGGGTCAGGGGTGTGTAATGCATAGTGTGCAGGGGTAGGTAATGCACAAAGTGCAGGGGTCAGGAGTGTGTAATGCATAGTGTGCAGGGTTAGGTAATGCACAAAGTGCAGGGGTCAGGAGTGTGTAATGCATAGAGTGCAGGGGTAGGTAATGCACGAAGTGCAGGGGTCAGGGGTGTTTAATGCATAGAGTGCAGGGGTAGGTAATGCACAAAGTGCAGGGGTCAGGAGTGTGTAATGCATAGAGTGCAGGGGTAGGTTATGCACAAAGTGCAGGGGTCAGGGGTGCATAATGCACAGAGTGCAGGGGTAAGTAATGCACAAAGTGAAGAGGTCAGGAGTATGTAATGCATAGAGTGAAGGGGTAGGTAATGCACAAAGTGCAGGGGTGTATATTGCACAGAGTGCAGGGGTCAGGAGTGTGTAATGCATACAGTGCAGCTGTAGGTAATGCACAAAGTACAGGGGTCAGGAGTGTGTGCATTACCTACCCCTGCACTCTATGCATTACACACTCCTGACCCCTGCACTCTGTACATTATGCACCCCTTTGTGCATTACCTACCCCTGCACTCTATGCATTACA
The DNA here is from genome assembly GCF_062004578.1 of Staurois parvus. Lineage (NCBI taxonomy): Eukaryota > Metazoa > Chordata > Amphibia > Anura > Ranidae > Staurois > Staurois parvus. The sequence goes on from NW_028318926.1 coordinate 299,340, forward strand.
AAGTGCAGGGGTCAGGGGTGCATAATGCACAGAGTGCAGGGGTCAGGAGTGTGTAATGCACGGAGTGCAGGGGTCAGGAGTGTGTAATGCATAGAGTGCATGGCTCAGGGGTAGATAATGCACAAAGTGTAGGGGTCAGGGGTGCGTATAATGCACAGAGTGCAGGGGTCCAGAGGGCCTAATGCACAGAGTGCAGGGGTCAGGATAGGCTCAAACAAAATAACCTAAATAAGTAAATATTTCATAAATAAATCTTCGGAAGTTTAAAAATGTAAGAGTAAATAAAGTTGGATCACCACGGTAATTTGTGGTCCTGCCACTGAATTGCCCACACCCGTAGACTACTAGTGTGGTTAGTGCTAGGTGCTTCATTCCTACAGATGCCATCCTAGAGGAGAGGTGAGTATTCCACACATTTTCTCTGGTGTGGCTGTCATCAAGTGAGAGATGTAACAAACGTGGTCCCTCCTGTATCTAGTGTTCCTGACACCATGGATTGTATGGCTGCTCGCTTTGTGCTTACTGCTGTGTTTGTCTTCACAGCGTACTTGACAGCCCGAGTCGCCTGGACGAGGAGCACCGCCTGATCGCGAGATACGCCGCGCGGCTAGCTGCAGAAGCCGGCAATTCAGTGAGTGTCACCTCTGCTGATATTCTGTCTTATAAGAGTATCTGTACTGTCGAAATAAACATACTGCTGTGAAGCTGAAGGATAGGATGGACAAATCACTGCCTGCATCATCCTGCTCCTCACTCTGTAAAGCCATACACCTTTAGATGTGCTTTAAAAACATTTTTTGTTATGTGAGCATCCAGCATTAGAGTTCGTGTCAACGGGCATTGCTTTTGGGAGTGAGCAGACACTGCGTGCCCCCATAGCAGCTGTTTGCTATGGGGACACATGAAGAAGAGGAGGTGCCAAGATCGCCAGGGTCAGGATTCCATAATGCACACAGTACAGGGCTGTGTGTCAAGAGCTTGATTGGCTTGAATGAAAGGATCCACACCAACATTAAATCTAAATAAAAGAAAGTGTGAGTGTCCAGCATTAGTGTTTGTGTCAAGGGGCATTGCTTTCATATACTGCTTGGCTCGGGAGCAAGCAGACACTGTGTGCCCCCATAGCAGCTGTTTGCACAGAGTGCAGGGGTCAGGAGTGTGTAATGCACAGAGTGCTAAGGTCAGGAGTGTGTAATGCACAGAGTGCTGGGGTCAGGAGTGTGTAATGCACAGAGTGCTGGGGTCAGGAGTGTGTAATGCACAGAGTGCTGGGGTCAGGAGTGTGTAATGCACAGAGTGCTGGGGTCAGGAGTGTGTAATGCACAGAGTGCTGGGGTCAGGCGTGTGTAATGCACAGAGTGCTGGGGTCAGGCGTGTGTAATGCACAGAGTGCTGGGGTCAGGAGTGTGTAATTCACAGAGTGCTGGGGTCAGGCGTGTGTAATGCACAGAGTGCTGGGGTCAGGAGTGTGTAATGCACAGAGTGCTGGGGTCAGGAGTGTGTAATGCTCAGAGTGCTGGGGTCAGGAGTGTGTAATGCACAGAGTGCTGAGGTCAGGAGTGTGTAATGCACAGAGTGCTGAGGTCAGGAGTGTGTAATGCACAGAGTGCAGGGTTTGGGCAAAAGTAACACTGAATGCAGAGCTCAGGGGTGCATACCACACAGTGCAAGGCTCAGAGGTAGGTTATGCACACAGTTCAAGGCTCAGAGCTAGGTTATGCACACAGTGTAGGTCTCAGGACTCCATAACGCACACAGTACAGGGCTCAGGACTCCATAACGCACACAGTGTAGGGCTCAGGACTCCATAACGCACACAGTACAGGGCTCAGGACTCCATAAGGCACACAGTGTAGGGCTCAGGACTCCATAACGCACACAGTACAGGGCTCAGGACTCCATAACGCACACAGTACAGGGCTCAGGAATCCATAACGCACACAGTACAGGGCTGTGTGTCAGGACGTTGATTGGCTTGAATGACAGAATCCACACCAACATTAAATCTAAATAAAAGAAACAATGTTATGTGAGCATCCAGCATTGGTGTTCATGTCAACAGGCATTGCTTTCATATACTGTGATTGCTATTGAAACGCATTCAATCAAATGGCAAATGCAGAGGTTTTTTTTTCTTTGGGAGGGTTCTTGTGATCAGCACGGGGCCAATCAGTGCTCTCCAGACAGAGGGTCAGGGGCCCTGAAACCACATAGGACAATCAGGGGAGAATGAAGACTCCTGCAAGCTTTAACTAGTGCTCTGCTGGACGCTGCTAGAAGTCACAAGACTGCTATATACTGCTGGTGAGAAAAGGTATTTAGCAGTTTATATTTACTAAAATAATTGCACTTCCGTGTTGTTTGTACTGTGGGAGACCAGATATAGTGAATGCAGGGTCCGGGGAGACCAGATATAGTGAATGCAGGGTCCTGGGAGACCAGATATAGTGAATGCGGGGTCCGGGGAGACCAGATATAGTGAATGCAGGGTCCGGGGAGACCAGATATAGTGAATGCAGGGTCTGGGGAGACCTGATATAGTGAATGCAGGGTCCTGGGAGACCAGATATAGTGAATGCAGGGTCCGGGGAGACCGGATATAGTGAATGCAGGGTCCTGGGAGACCAGATATAGTGAATGCAGGGTTCGGGGAGACCGGATATAGTGAATGCAGGGTCCTGGGAGACCGGATATAGTGAATGCTGGGTCCTGGGAGACCGGATATAGTGAATGCAGGGTCCGGGGAGACCAGATATAGTGAATGCAGGGTCCGGGCAGTCCGGATATAGTGAATGCAGGGTCCGGGGAGACCGGATATAGTGAATGCTGGGTCCTGGGAGACCAGGTATAGTGAATGCAGGGTCCGGGGAGACCAGATATAGTGAATGCAGGGTCCGGGCAGTCCGGGGAGACCAGATATAGTGAAAATTGTCCAAAATGTCTTGGTATTCTGACACCTTAAGAGTTCCCTTCACTGGAAATAGGGGGCCAAGCCCAACCCCTGAAAAACATCCCCACACCATAATCCCCCCTCCACCAAACTTTACACTTGGCACAATGCAGTCAGGAAAGTACCGTTCTCCTGGCAACCGCCAAACCCAGACACGTCCATCGGATTGGCAGACAAAGAAGCATGATTGGTCACTCCAGAGAACACGTCTATTGCTGTAGAGTCCAGTGGCGGCTTGCTTTACACCACGGCATCTGACGCTTTGCATTGCACTTGGTGATGTAAGGCTTGGATGCAGCTGCTCGGCCATGGAAACCCATTCCATGAAGCTCTCTACGCACTGTTGTTGGGCTCATCTGAAGGCCACATGTAGTTTGGAGGTCTTTAGCTATTGACTCTGCAGACAGTTGGCCACTTCTGCACACTGTGCGCTTCAGCATGCACTGACCCCGCTCTGTCATGTGACGTGGCCTACCACTTGGTGGCTGAGTTGCTGTGGTTCCCAGTTGCTTCCACTTTGTTATAATCCCACTAACAGTTGAGCGTGGAATATTTAGTAGCCAGGAAATGTCACGGATGGACTTATTGCACAGGTGACAACCTATCACGGGACCACGCTTGGAGTCACTGAGCTCCTGAGAGCGACCCATTCTTTCACCAATGTCTGTAGAAGCAGTCTGCATGCCTAGGGGCTGGATGTTATATACCTGTGTCCATGGAGGGGATTGGAACACCTGAATCAGATGATTTGGAGGGGGGGCCAATACTTTTGGCAATATAGTGTATATAAAGTAGGTGTTATCCCAATTAGGCCACAAATGTAGAAATCCACTTGAAGAAGTTTATCTGACATGCAGACATGATGGAACTCCAGTCAAGCTATATTGCCTTTCACTGAAAGGAACAATTAGGAATTAGGATGTGTTCTCCAAGTTGTACAATTCATCATTCTCCTAAAAGCAGTCAGCCAGCCATGTCTGCAGACACGTTGGACATGAGATATGGGTTCCTTTTAATAAAAACGTCTCACTATGACAGATGAATCAAAGTAACGTATTTGCCTATTAGCAGTCGCCATGAGTAGATTTATCTCCAGTAAAGGCACAACACACCGTTCTGCACTGGCTCTCCCTGCGCCTGGCTTCATTCATTTTTTTTTCTAAAGCCTTTCTAAACCCAAAATGGAAAATGTATTATATTGCAAATTACCAATCCTTGTGGTGGCGGCAATAGTTTTTTTTTTTTTTTTATTATTTAATTTCAGGCTTTTTCCCTTTCAGCTGGTGATCTTGCCAGTAACACACTTCCTGTCTTAGGGTGACAACGCTTCTTCGCTGCACTGTATCTATGGAGGAGTAGCATTGTCCCCCTAGGACAAAGATAAAGTGTTACTAAACCCTGGTCCCTGCATTCACTATATCTGCTCTCCCCGGACCCCGCATTCACTATATCTGGTCTCCCCAGACCCTGCATTCACTATATCTGGTCTCCCCAGACCCTGCATTCACTATATCCGCTCTCCCCAGACCCTGCATTCACTATATCCGCTCTCCCCTGACCCTGCATTTACTATATCCGCTCTCCCCAGACCCTGCATTCACTATATCCGCTCTCCCCAGACCCTGCATTCACTATATCCGCTCTCCCCAGACCCCGCATTCACTATATCCGCTCTCCCCTGACCCTGCATTCACTATATCTGATCTCCCCGGACCCTGCATTCACTATATCTGCTCTCCCCGGACCCTGCATTCACTATATCCGGTCTCCCCAGACCCTGCATTCACTATATCCGCTCTCCCCGGACCCTGCATTCACTATATCTGGTCTCCCCGGACCCTGCATTCACTATATCCGCTCTCCCCAGACCCTGCATTCACTATATCCGCTCTCCCCGGACCCTGCATTCACTATATCTGGTCTCCCCGGACCCTGCATTCACTATATCTGGTCTCCACGGATCCTGCATCTACTATATCCGGTCTCCCACAATACATAGAACATGGAAATGCAATTATTTTACTAAATATAAACTTTTAAATACCTTTTCTGATCAGCAGTGTATAGCATTCTTGTAACTTCTATCAGCGTCTGGACTAGCACTGGTTAAAGCTTGTAGGTAGAGTTCTCATTCTCCTCTGACTGTCCTATGAGGCTGCATGACCCCTGAACCTCTGTCTGAACAGTGTTGATTGGCCCTATGCTGATCACATGCACCCTCCCAAAGAAAAAAAAAAACCTCTAGCCATACACACTAAACTGAGCATGTGCAGAGTGACTCCTAGAGCTCTGTACTATCAGCAGATGGATTGGGGACTGTGTAAGAAGGGGAGGATCAGAGAAGACAAGATCTAACAGCCTTTTTACACAATGCGGATGATTAACCCCTTAGGTTCCACAGTGAGTATAACAAGCATGCTTTACTGCATCTACAGACTGATTGTACTGTTGTGGGTTTAGGAACTTTATAAAGAACACTTCCTTCCCCCATCTACACGAGCTAGAAGAGGGGTGTTTTGTAGTAAACAGAGAGGCGGGCTTACATCACTGATAGGAAGTGCAGTTGCTATGCTGCAATAAAGAACTGTTGGCTGTGACATGGAAAGAAGGCAGCATAAAAAAGCAAATTCGGTATATACATAAGGAAGTACAAGAAAAGGAATAATATGGCGGATAAACACTGATTACATCTAAGAGGCCAATTCAATGTTTAACTCCTCGCCTACCAGGGAAATTATACCCCCTTCCTGCCCAGGACAATTTTCAGCTTTCAATGACAATTGCACGGTCATGCAACACTGTACCCATATAACATTTGTATCATTTTTTCACACATACAGCTTTCTTTTGGTGGTATTTATTCACCGCTGGGTGTTTTATTTTTTGTGCTATAAACAAAAAAAGAGCAAATAATAAAAAAAGGTTTTCTTTGTTTCTATTATAAAATTTGGTAATTTTTCTCCTTCACTGATGTGCACTGATGAGGCTGAACTGATGGGCACTGATAGGCAGCACTGATAGGTGGCACTTATGGGCATTGATGGGATGGGACATATAGGCATCACTGATAAGGCAGCACTGATGGGCACTTATAGGCAGCACTGATGGGCACTGATAGGTGGCATTGATGGGGTGGCACGTATAGGCGGCACTGATAAGGCAGCACTGATGGGCACTTATTGGCAGCACTTATAGGTGGCACTGATAGGCATTGATGGGGTGGCGCATATAGGTGGCACTGATGAGGCGGCACTGATGGGCACTTATAGGCAACACTGATGGGCATTGATGGGATGGCACATATAGGCGGCACTGATGAAGCAGCACTGATGGGCACTTATAGGCAGCACTGACAGGTGGCACTGATGGGCATTGATGGGGTGGCACGTATAGGTGGCACTGATGAGGCGGCACTGATGGGCACTTATAGGCAGCACTGATAGGTGGCACTGATGGGAATTGATGGGCTGGCACGTATAGGCGGCACTGATAAGGCAGCACTGATATGCAACAATGATGAGCACTGATAGGTGGCACTGACTGGCAGCACTGCTGGGCACCGACTGGTGGCACTTATGGGCACAGGTGGGTGGCACTACTAGGCACTTATGGGCGCAGGTGGGTGGCACTGCTGGGCACAGGTGGGTGGCACTGCTGGGCACTTGTGGGCGTGATACTGCTGGGCACAGGTGGGCAGCACTGGTGGGTGGCACTGCTGGGCACTGATCATCAGTGCCCCGATGATTGGTGCCGATCTGTCCTCTGACAATTGTCAGTCATCGGCAGTACATTCCTCACGCTGTCACAGGAAAATGCAGCCAATAACCGGCAACTGCATTTACCGGTGATCTGCTGTGTCATTGGACACAGCTGATCACGTGGTAAAAGATCGTTGTGATTGGCCTTTTACCACATCACATGATCAGCTGTGTCCATAAGACACAGCAATTACGAGGGCCGCCAGGTGCGCGCAGGACGACGCGTTTTGGAAGGACGTCCTATGGCGCCCTCCCAGAACCGGACAGCCGCGCTGTAGCCGTCATTCAGCTGTAGCGCGGTTGGCAATTGGTTAATGGACCTCCACTTGAAGATCGTTGTGTCATTTTCCCACAGCCTCGCCCGCCTACCGATCTCAGCTTCAACTTCGACGCCAACAAGCAGCAGCGGCAGCTGATCGCCGAGCTGGAGAACAAGAACAGGTAATGCCAGTTCAGCGCTAGGAGAGTCGCAGAAAGAAGCGACTCGAGGACAAGCGTAGGGCTCAGCCACTTACAAGTGTCCTTTCCTCTTCACTGTCGTTCTAGAGAGATATTACAGGAGATCCAGCGGTTGCGTCTGGAACATGAACAGGCATCCCAGCCCACCCCCGAGAAGGCGCAGCAGAACCCCACGCTGCTGGCAGAGCTGCGACTACTACGGTAAGCTGCATACTACTGGACCCATCTTTCCTAAACAGAGTCCCCGGGCTCTATAGTGGTCCAGGCAGAGAGAGAGCGGTCATCCGAAAGAGAAGGGGAAATCAACCCCAGGAGGACACGGACAGCAAGGAATGTTCTTTCTGGAGATATCAACCAATTTCCCACCGCCCTATAGCAGACATACTGCTGCAGGGCGGCAGGGCTGCGCAAAATCACGTATATATATGTGCTTTTCTATTTCCGGGTAGAGGGCTTGTGCACTCCCTACCTGAGCCACCATTGGCGGCCTCAGCTGTCGATCACCGGGTCCCGGTCGGGGATTCCCTGCCGGCACCCAACGATCGCTGAGTATCACTGACGGGGGGAGAGACCTGTGTCTAAACAATATGGATCTCTCCCCTGTCAGCCATACAAAGCAATGTGCTGACACAGTAACCGTAGGTTCACATCTGTGCGGGTGGTGCCGCTGCGGATCCGCCCGAAAATCCACCCGCACAGAGAAATGTGGAGCTCCATCGTAGTTCATTGATTGTTCCTGTCAGTATATCTGCTTACACCTACATCCCATACGGGCAAGCAGATATACCGACAGGTGTGCAGGAGACCTGAATGGCACCAGCTATCTGCTGATCACTAGTGCAATGCTTTGTGGAGGCTCCAGAAAGAAAAAATAATACATGCACTTTTTTGCCTGCAAAAAAGATATGCATTTATTATATTTTGTAAAAAGTTGAACTTATCCTTTAATTGTGCAGGAACGTGCAAGATTTATTTTCACCTTCTTATTTAACGTCTCTTACTTTGAGCCTGACTTTTCAGCCTGAGAGTAAGGCTGCATTCACACTTTATTATTATTATACAGGATTTATATAGCGCCAACAGTTTGCTCAGCGCTTTACAATATAACGGGAGACAATACAGCAACAATACAGTTCAATACAAGAGGGAGAGGAGGGCCCTGCACCTTGGAGCATACAATCTAAGAGGGAGGGGCTAGTGGTACAAAATGTAATAACTGTGGGGGATGGACTGGTTGGAGGAGTAGAAGATTCCATTATTAGCTGAGGGCAGGATAGGCTTCCCTGAAGAGAGAGGTTTTCAGAGATCACCTAAAATTGAGCAGAGTAGGCGATAGTCTGATAAATTGGGGTAGAGAGTTCCAGAGGATGGGGGAAGCCCTGAAGAAGTCCTGGAGACGAGCATGGGAGGAGGAGACAAGGGAGCTAGAGAGTAGGAGGTCATGCGAGGAGCGGAGAGGACGGTTTGGGTGATATTTGGAGACAAGATTGCTGATGTAATTTGGGGCAGAGTTATAAATGGCTTTATATTATTATTATTATTATTATTATACAGGATTTATATAGCGCCAACAGTTTGCTCAGCGCTTTACAATATAACGGGAGACAATACAGCAACAATACAGTTCAATACAAGAGGGATAGGAGGGCCTGATCCTAGGAGCTTGCAATCTAGGAGATATTGTTAATGTTTTGAATTGTATCCGATTTGTAGCTCAAAGCACGAAAAACGCTCAAACTTGAAAAAAAAAAAAATCAGTTATTCTTTACGGTGCCTCTTTACACCTGATGGCGTGAACTAGCACCATAAAGAACCATTGATTTTTTTGAGCTTCCAGTTACAGATCACTCAAGTGTGAATGCAGAATGAGTGTTTAGCTGTCGGCTAGAAATTGGCAGTTATTGCTCTTCCTGGCTTCACATTCTGTCTCCCAGTTCCTGAAATAGCAAAGCAATGTGTAATGGGCAGCACAGTGGCTAAATGGTTAGAACTTCCGCCTGGCAGTACTAGGGTCATTGGTTCGAATCCCAACCACCTGCCTGGAGTTTGCATGTTCTCCCTGTGCCTGCGTGGGTTTCCTCTGGTTTTGTCCTGCACTCCAAAAGACATGCTGGTAGGAGAATTGGATCCTGTCTAAATTGTCCCTAGTATGTGTATGTATGAATGTGAGTTAGGGACCTTAGATTGTACACCCCTTGAGGGTTAGGGACTGATGTGAATGTACAATATATATGTAAAGTGCTGTGTAAATTGACAGCGCTATATAAGTACCTGAAATAAATAAAAATAAAATTAAAAAAAAAAATAACAGGAGTTCAAACTTGTACTGGGCTCTGTTGTTTGACAATGTTATGCACAGTCAGGAGCTGGGAGACAGAGTATGAGGTTGGGCAGCTGACAGTGCAGCAATTGTCCGACTTCAGCAGACATCTAGACTTTAAAGCTAAGTAAGGGGACAAATATATGTCCTAAAGTGTTCCTAACCCCACAGCAGTACAATCAGTCAGTATATGCAGTAAAGCATGCTTGGTATACTCACTGTGGAACCTCAGGGGTTAAACCTCTGCATTGTGTAAAAAGGCTGTTTGATCCTGTCTTCTCTGATCCTCCCCTTCTTCTAGTGCCCCCCCCCCCCCCCCCCCTTATCTTCTGATAAGACATCGGGTGGAGTCACTCTGCACATACTCAATTTGGTGTGTATTGCTAGAGAGGGTTTTTTTTTTTCTTGGGAGAGTGCATGTGGTCAGTACAGGGCCAATCAGCATTGTCCTGACAGAGGTCAGGGTGCATCCTCCTAGAGCAAAATCAAAACTCCTCCTACAAGCTTTAACCAGTGCACTGCTGGATCCTGATAGAAGTCTGCTATATGCTGCTGATGAGAAAAGGTATTTAGCAGTTTATATTTACTAAAATAATTGCATTTCCATGTTCTGTGTACTATGGGAGACCGGATATAGTGAATGCGGGGTCCGGGGAGACCGGATATAGTGAATGCAGGGTCCGGGGAGACCAGATATAATGAATGCAGGGTCCGGGGAGACCAGATATAGTGAATGCAGGGTCCGGGGAGACCAGATATAGTGAATGCAGGGTCCGGGGAGACCGGATATAGTGAATGCAGGGTCCGGGGAGACCGGATATAGTGAATGCAGGGTCCGGGGAGACCAGATATAGTGAATGCAGGGCCCGGGGAGACCGGATATAGTGAATGCAGGGTCCGGGGAGACCGGATATAGTGAATGCAGGGTCCGGGGAGACCAGATATAATGAATGCAGGGTCCGGGGAGACCAGATATAATGAATGCAGGGTCCAGGGAGACCAGATATAGTGAATGCAGGATCCAGGGAGACCAGATATAGTGAATGCAGGGTCCGGGGAGACCAGATATAGTGAATGCAGGGTCCGGGGAGACCAGATATAGTGAATGCAGGGTCCGGGGAGACCGGATATAGTGAATGCAGGGTCCGGGGAGACCGGATATAGTAAATGCAGGGTCCGGGGGGAGACCAGATATACTGAATGCAGGGTCCGGGGGGAGACCAGATATATGAATCCAGGGTCTGGGGAGACCAGATATAGTGAATGCAGGGTCCCGGGATACCACATACAGTGAATGCAAGGTCCCGGGAGACCGGATACAGTAATTGCGGGGTCCGGGGAGACCGGATACAGTGAATGCGGGGTCCGGGGAGAGCGCATATAGTGAATGCGGGGTCCGGGGAGACCGGATACAGTGAATGCGGGGTCCGGGGTGACCGGATACAGTGAATGCGGGGTCCGGGGTGACCGGATACAGTGGATGCAGGGGTCAGGGGAGAGCAGATATAGTGAATGCGGGGTCCGGGGAGAGAAGATATAGTGAATGCGGGGTTCGGGGAGACCGGATATAGTGAATGCGGGGTCCGGGGAGACCGGATATAGTGAATGCGGAGTCCGGGGAGAGCGAATATAGTGAATGCGGGGTCCGGGGAGAGCGGATATAGTGAATGCAGGGTCCGGGGAGAGCGGATATAGTGAATGCGGGGTCCGGGGAGACCGGATATAGTGAATGCGGGGTCCGGGGAGACCGGATATAGTGAATGCAGGGTCCGGGGAGAGCGGATATAGTGAATGCGGGGTCTGGGGAGAGCGGATATAGTGAATGCAGGGTCCGGGGAGACTGGATATAGTGAATGTGGGGTCTGGGGAGACCGGATATAGTGAATGCGGGGTCCGGGGAGACCGGATATAGTGAATGCGGGGTCCGGGGAGACCGGATATAATGAATGCAGGGTCCGGGGAGACCGGATATAGTGAATGCAGGGTCCGGGGAGAGCGGATATAGTGAATGCGGGGTCCGGGGAGAGCGGATATAGTGAATGCGGGGTCCTTGGAGACCGGATATAGTGAATGCAGGGTCCGGGGAGACCAGATATAGTGAATGCGGGGTCCGGGGAGACCAGATATAGTGAATGCCGGGTCCGGGGAGACCGGATATAGTGAATGCGGGGTCCGGGGAGACCGAATATAGTGAATGCAGGGTCCGGGGAGACCGAATATAGTGAATGCGGGGTCCGGGGAGACCGGATATAGTGAATGCGGGGTCCAGGGTTTAGTAACACTTTAAAGCGGAGTTCCACTCACCCTGTCAAAAAATAAAAGTCAGCAGCTACAAAAACTGTAGCTGCTAACTTTTAAAAAACAGCCACTTACCTGTCCCTCGGTCCCGTGGTGTGTCCCCCGCAGCCCGTTTCACTGGCCGTCCTGTATTCCTGGAGGCCGGCATCTTTAGTGTGGGCACCCGGCTGTGATAGCTTGCGGCTTCACAGCCGGGTACCCACTGCGCATGCGCGAGTAGCGCTGCACTTCATGAATGGTCCTGTAGTCTTCTGGGATCTGTCACGTGTCCCAGAAGACTACAGGGAGGGAGGACACCTTCCGTTTCCGATTGCCTAGGCGATCGGACCAGAAGTGGGATCGGGTACCTGTCAATATTGGGTACCCGCTCCCCCCCCCGCCCTTCAAAGATGCCAATCCTTAATGGGGAGCCAGGGAGCAGTCCTTAAAGCGGAACTTCCCCTTTTGGGTGGAGCTCTGCTTTAAGGCCTACGTTTTTACTGCATAATAACTGTATTGATGCTTACGGCAGCAAAAGTGCTCAATTATTGCTTGTACAGCAGCACTCAGACCAGGAGAGGGAATTACAGCAGCACTCAGACCAGGAGAGGGAATTACAGCAGCACTCGGACTAGGAGAGGGAATTACAGCAACACTCGGACCAGGAGAGGGAATTACAGCAGCACTCGGACCAGGAGAGGGAATTACAGCAGCACTCGGACCAGGAGAGGGAATTACAGCAGCACCTGGACCAGGAGAGGTAATTACAGCAGCACTCGGACCAGGAGAGGGAATTTCAGCAGCACCTGGACCAGGAGTGGGCATTACAGCAGCACTCGGACCAGGAGAAGGAATTACAGCAGCACTCGGACCAGGAGAGGGAATTACAGCAGCACCTGGACCAGGAGAGGGAATTACAGCAGCACTCGGACCAGGAGAGGGAATTACAGCAGCACCTGGACCAGGAGTGGGAATTACAGCAGCACTCGGACCAGGAGAAGGAATTACAGCAGCACTCGGACCAGAAGAGGGAATTACAGCAGCACTCGGACCAGGAGAGGGAATTACAGCAGCACCTGGACCAGGAGAGGGAATTACAGCAGCTCTCGGACCAGGAGAGGGAATTACAGCAGCTCTCGGACCAGGAGAGGGAATTACAGCAGCACTCGGACCAGGGAGGGAATTACAGCAGCACTCCGGACCAGGAGAGGGAATTACAGCAGCACTCGGACCAGGAGAGGGAATTACAGCAGCACTCGGACCAGGAGAGGGAATTACAGCAGCACCTGGACCAGGAGAGGGAATTACAGCAGCACTCGGACCAGGAGAGGGAATTACAGCAGCACCTGGACCAGGAGTGGGAATTACAGCAGCACTCGGACCAGGAGAAGGAATTACAGCAGCACTCGGACCAGGAGAAGGGATTACAGCAGCACTCGGACCAGAAGAGGGAATTACAGCAGCACTCGGACCAGGAGAGGGAATTACAGCAGCACTCGGACCAGGAGAGGGGATTACAGCAGCACTCGGACCAGAAGAGGGAATTACAGCAGCACTCGGACCAGGAGAGGGATTACAGCAGCACCTGGACCAGGAGAGGGAATTACAGCAGCACCTGGACCAGGAGAGGGAATTACAGCAGCACCTGGACCAGGAGAGGGAATTACAGCAGCACCTGGACCAGGAGAGGGAATTACAGCAGCACTCGGACCAGGAGAGGGAATTACAGCAGCACCTGGACCAGGAGAGGGGATTACAGCAGCTCTCGGACCAGGAGAGGGGATTACAGCAGCACTCGGACCAGGAGAGGGGATTACAGCAGCACTCGGACCAGGAGAGGGAATTACAGCAGCACTCGGACCAGGAGAGGGAATTACAGCAGCACTCGGACCAGGAGAGGGAATTACAGCAGCACCTGGACCAGGAGAGGGGATTACAGCAGCACTCGGACCAGGAGAGGGAATTACAGCAGCACCTGGACCAGGAGAGGGGATTACAGCAGCTCTCGGACCAGGAGAGGGGATTACAGCAGCACTCGGACCAGGAGAGGGGATTACAGCAGCACTCGGACCAGGAGAGGGAATTACAGCAGCACTCGGACCAGGAGAGGGAATTACAGCAGCACTCGGACCAGGAGAGGGAATTACAGCAGCACCTGGACCAGGAGAGGGAATTACAGCAGCACTCGGACCAGGAGAGGGAATTACAGCAGCACCTGGACTAGGAGTGGGAATTACAGCAGCACTCGGACCAGGAGAAGGAATTACAGCAGCACTCGGACCAGGAGAGGGAATTACAGCAGCACCTGGACCAGGAGAGGGAATTACAGCAGCACTCGGACCAGGAGAGGGAATTACAGCAGCACCTGGACCAGGAGTGGGAATTACAGCAGCACTCGGACCAGGAGAAGGAATTACAGCAGCACTCGGACCAGGAGAAGGAATTACAGCAGCACTCGGACCAGGAGAAGGGATTACAGCAGCACTCGGACCAGGAGAGGGAATTACAGCAGCACTCGGACCAGGAGAGGGAATTACAGCAGCACTCGGACCAGGAGAGGGGATTACAGCAGCACTCGGACCAGAAGAGGGAATTACAGCAGCACTCGGACCAGGAGAGGGAATTACAGCAGCACCTGGACCAGGAGAGGGAATTACAGCAGCACCTGGACCAGGAGAGGGAATTACAGCAGCACCTGGACCAGGAGAGGGAATTACAGCAGCACCTGGACCAGGAGAGGGAATTACAGCAGCACCTGGACCAGGAGAGGGAATTACAGCAGCACTCGGACCAGGAGAGGGAATTACAGCAGCACCTGGACCAGGAGAGGGAATTACAGCAGCACTCGGACCAGGAGAAGGGATTACAGCAGCACTCGGACCAGAAGAGGGAATTACAGCAGCACTCGGACCAGGAGAGGGGATTACAGCAGCACTCGGACCAGGAGAGGGAATTACAGCAGCACTCGGACCAGAAGAGGGAATTACAGCAGCACTCGGATTAGGAGAAGGTATTACAGCAGCACTCGGACCAGAAGAGGGAATTACAGCAGCACTCGGACCAGAAGAGGGAATTACAGCAGCACTCGGACCAGAAGAGGGAATTACAGCAGCACTCGGATTAGGAGAAGGAATTACAGCAGCACTCGGATTAGGAGAAGGAATTACAGCAGCACTCAGACCAGGAGAGGGAATGACAGCACTAGGGGTCAATCAGACTCTGTTGCACAGCCATGGACACCATCATTTTCACAGTCTAAGCACAGACTGGGGTGGCTCCTGGTCCAAGCTGCTTTCTTGCAATGTGGTCAGCACAGCAGTCTGGTACACATGCCATCTGGCAGGGCTATCTGGATCACAAGGCCCTCTAGGAGAATTGTAAACCCTTTATCAGGTAACATAGTTGATAGGTAGATGATGGAGCACCCCCCCCCCCCCCCACACCTGTCAGATGTACCCCTCACTGTACAGATATCAATGGCATAGAAAGTATGCTGCGGAGAATGGGACACGAGGGAGTTCTAACAAAGTCTCCGCTCTTAGTATTCAGTATTGCCGTCACAGTCCAGCCAATCATGTCACGGCACAAGCTTCAGCTTAACTCCGCCATGTATTAAATCATTCATCGAGCTGAGCGCCACTTTCAGGAACTGTGTTCCATGAATTAAAGATGGATTTAATATATTAAAGAGGGTCAACGAGGATCCACAAGAGCCGCTCATGCTGAACAAATCCCTCAGAGGGCTGAGCGAGGACGAGCGTGCATAAACGAAACACAAGACAACTTCCAGGGGAGAAAATGTGATCTATATGCTAAATAGGCAGCATCATTTTGCGCTCGGGTGAATAAAAACCACCATTGTATGTAGTGGCTAGTTGGTTTCATGAGTTCTTGGGAGCATCGTCATATCACAGGCAGGCTGAGTGTTCTATTTGAGAGCTCAAACCAGGGGCGGATTGACAACTCATGGGGCCCCCCGGGCAATAGGGGATCATGGGGCCCCTTTGTCCTTGCCCAAACTCAAAAAAGCCTATGAAAAAGGTACCAGGGGCATCTTATGGGGCCCCCTACTGACTCCGAGCCCTCGGGCAGTGCCAGATTTTCCAAATGGTCAGTCCGCCCCTGGCCCAAGCCCATATTTTTCTACTGAATCCAGAAAAACAGACTTCAGATAAACTCCTTTCTTTCCTGTAGGATTCAGTTTTTCTGAGCCAATTGGATTATTCTGCTACTTTTAGAAAGTATTGGACACTGGCAGACGTAAAAGTCACCGGCCATCCAGGTATAACCCCTCCCCCACTTTCTTCCCATCATGCTTCTGTTTTTTTGCTAGTGTTCTAGGACGGACGCCTTCCTCTTTTGAGAAACCTTTAATTGTTTTTTTGCTGGCCATTTTCTATTTTTTTGTGATTTGTTTTTTCTTCAGTCTAGAATTCATCTACATCAGGGGTGTCAAACTGGCGGCCCTCCATATGTTGCGAAACTACAAGTCCCATCATGCCTCTGCCTTTCTGAGTCATGTTTGTACCAGTCAATCTTGCAATGCCTCATGGACTTGTAGTTTGGTAACAGCTGGAGGGCCAGGAGTGTGACACCCGTGATCTACATGATGCAGAGCTGGGCTCTTTATACAGCTATCTGGATCTATGTATCCTCAGCTTTGGAGGCCATACCTGACTCCACTGGACCAATTGTGGGCCTATCTGGGATGTAACCCTTTGGCACAGAGCTCCACATTATGGCACAGCTGGAGGGCTCCACATTGTGGCACAGCTGGAGGGCCAGGAGTTTGACACCCGTGTTCTACATGATTCAGAGCTGGGCTCTTTATACAGCTATCTGGATCTATGTATCCTCAGCTGTGGAGGCCATACCTGACTCCACTGGACCAATTGTGGGCCTATCTGGGATGTAACCTTTTGGCACAGGGCTCTACATTGTGGCTCTTTCCAGACTGCTGTGTTGTTCGCAGAGCACTGTCCAGATCCATGACACAGCCTTTGGTGTGTGTAACGTACCCCAGACACCCATGGCTGGGTATCTCTATCAAGAAGCTGCTTCTCAGGCTCTGGAACACGAGACCAGGAGGTAGACTAATTTATTTGAACACAGATACAAGATATATACACTCAGGGGACAATCCCCCCTCCCTGCATAATGACACAGGGCGGGGAAATCTACATTTAGTAAGAAAGACACACCGGCAGACAGTCCCATCAGGAGGGAGGGCTGCTGGAGACACCCCCCACCAAGCCGATACACATAAACACATACATCCCATAATAGTTTGCTCCCAAGCAAGACACACAGTAGAACAATGGGATGCAACCACATGACACCAAACAATCCACACCCCGACCCCACCTATCTCCTAGACAGGTCTACCAATTTTAGGACAGATCACAAGAGACACACAGGTATTCAAACTTTACACCAGCAGACAGTCCCATCAGGAGGGAGGGCTGCTGGAGTTCCCCCCCCCCCACATACACACACACAGACACACACTAAGCTAATACACATAAACACATACATCCCCTAATAGTTTGCTCCCAAGAAAGACAAACAATAGAACAATGGGATGCAACCACATGACACCAAACAATCCACAACCCCCACCCCACCTATCTCCTAAACATGTCTACACAGTCTGAGACAAAGCCCACACAATGTTAGGAAAGATCACCCTGTACCCCTAACAGGCACAGGGTGATTTAAACATAAGTGGGATATGGGGAGCTAAGACAGGGGTCTCCCCATCTCTCCAAAGTGAGCTGAGTTACATGGGCCCCCCCACCCAAAGTGACGCCCGTCACAGTGTGTCCCAATTTTACTGAATCCCCAATGGTAAATTCAGTCTGTATATGCAGTAAAGCATGCTTGTTATACTCACTGTGGAACCTAAGGAGTTAATCCTTCACATTGTTTAAAAAAGGCTTTTTGATCTTATCTTGTCTGATCCTCCCCTTCTTCCACAGTCCCCAATCCATCGGCTGATAGCACACAGTCTTAGGGACATGCTGCACATGCTCATTTTGGTTTGTATTGCTAGAGAGTTTTTTTTTCCTTTGAGAGGGTGCATGTGATCAGCACAGGGCCAGGCAGCACTGTCCAGAGGATCAGGGGTCATGCAGCCTCATAGGACAATTAGGAGAGAATGAAAACACTTCCCATAAGCTTTAACTAGTGCTCGGCTGGACACTGATAGAAGTCATAAGAATGCTATATACTGCGGATGAGAAAAAGTATTTAGCAGTGCATCCAGAAAGTATTCACAGCACTTAACTTTTGCCACATTTTGGTATGTTACAGCCTTATTCCAAAATGGATTAAATTCATTTTTTTCCTTAACATTCCACAAACAATACCCCATAATGAAAACAAGAAAGAAGTTTGTTTTAAAATCTTTGCAATTTATTAAAAATAAAAAATGAAAAAGAAAACACATGTCCATGTAAATGAGGACACAAATAAGCACATACATTCTTGGTTTTCATTAGATCCATAAAATGACCCAAAAATGTCAGGTTGTTTCCTTATCAAAATGCTTTAAATTTACTAACTAAATGCAGATACGAGGAAAAAAAATAACAAATCAGACTGCAGTGACGTACAGCATTTACAGTATCTCCCAGAAGTGAGCCCACCCCTCACATTTTTGTAAATATTTGATTCTCTCTTTTCATGTGACAACACTGAAGAAATGACACTTTGTTACAATATGACGTGGTCAGTGTACAGCTTGTATAACATGTAAATTTGCTGTCCCCTCAAAATAACTCAACACACCGCCATTAATGTCTAAACCGCTGGCAACAAAAGTGAGTCCACCCCTAAATGTCAATATTTTGTGTGGCCACCATTGTTTTCCAGCACTGCCTTAACCCTCTTGGGCATGGAGGTCACCAGAGCTTCACAGATTGCCACTGGAGTCCTCTTCCACTCCTCCATGACGACATCATGGAGCTGGTGGATGTTAGAGACCTTGTGCTCCTCCAACTTCCGTTTGAGGATGCCCCACAGATGCTCAATAGGGTTTAGGTCTGGAGACATGCTTGGCCAGTCCATCACCTTTACCCTCAGCTTCTTTAGCAAGGCAGTGGTCATCTTGGATGTGTGTTTGGGGTCGTTATCATGTTGGAATGCTGCCCTGCGTCCCAGTCTCCGAAGGGAGGGGATCATGCTCTGCTTCAGTATGTCACAGTACATGTTGACATTCATGGTTCCCTCAATGAACTGTAGCTCCCCAGTGCCGGCAGCACTCATGCAGCCCCAGACCATGACACTCCCACCACCATGCTTGACTGTAGGCAAGACACACTTGTCTTTGTACTCCTCACCTGGTTGCCGCCACACACGCTTGACACCATCTGAACCAAATCAGTTTATCTTGGTGTCATCAGACCACAGGACATGGTTCCAGTAATCCATGTCCTTAGTCTGCTTGTCTTCAGCAAACTGTTTGCGGGCTTTCTTGTGCATCATCTTTAGAAGAGGCTTCCTTCTGGGACGACAGCCATGCAGACCAATTTGATGCAGTGTGCGGCGTATGGTCTGAGCACTGACAGGCTGACCCCCCACCCCTTCAACCTCTGCAGCAATGCTGGCAGCACTCATACGTATATTTCCCAAAGACAACCTCTGGATATGATGCTGAGCACGTGCACTCAACTTCTTTGGTGGACCATGGCAAGGCCTGTTCTGAGTGGAACCTGTCCTGTTAAACCGCTGTATGGTCTTGGCCACCGTGCTGCAGCTCAGTTTCAGGTCTTGGCAATCTTACTATAGCCTAGGCTATCTTTACGTAGAGCAACAATTCTTTTTTTCAGATCCTCAGAGAGTTCTTTGCCATGAGGTGCCATGTTGAGCATGAGTACTGCCGCCACTGGGGAGCTACAGTTCATTGAGGGAACCATGAATGCCAACGTGTACTGTGACATACTGAAGCAGAGCATGATCCCCTCCCTTCAGAGGCTGGACCGCAGGGCAGTATTCTAACATGATAACGACCCCAAATGCACCTCCAAGATGACCACTGCCTTGCTAAAGAAGCTGAGGGTAAAGGTAATGGACTGGCCAAGCATGTCTCTAGACCTAAACCCTATTGAGCATCCATGGGTCATCCTCAAATGGAAAGTGGAGCTCAAGGTTTCAAACATCCACCAGCTCCGTGATGTCGTCATGGAGGAGTAGAAGAGGACTCCAGTGGCAACCTGTGAAGCTCTGGTGACCTCCATGCCCAAGAGGGTTAAGGCAGTGCTGGAAAATAATGGCGGCCACACAAAATATTGACACTTTGGGCCCAATATGGACCTTGTCACTTAGGGGTGGACTCACTTTTGTTGCCAGCTGTTTAGACATTAATGGCTGTGTGTTGAGTTATTTTGAGGGGACAGCAAATTTCCATGTTATACAAGCTGTACACTGACTACGTCACATTGTAGCAAAGTGTCATTTCTTCAGTGTTGTCACATGAAAAGATAGAAAAAAGTTATTTACAAAAATGTGAGGGGTGTACTCACTTTGTGAAATATAATACATAGGAGTCATTGGGGTTGATTTTCTAAAGGAAAATAGACTGTGTACTTTGAAAAGTGCAGTTGTACTCTGCAAGAGCAGTTGCTTCAGGGATTAGTAAATGAACAGAAGCTCTTCTGACTTCCATCATCCAATCATGCAAGGAAAAAAGTGCTTTTTTTTTTTTCCTTGCACATGATTGGGTATTCTTTGCAAAGTGAATCTGTATCTCATTTACAAAGCTCTGGAGCAATTGTGCTTGCAGAATGCAGCTGCACCTTGTATGTGCACAGTCTGTTTGCCTTTGGTAAATCATCCCCATTGTGGCCTACAAAAGCAGCATTGGTGACCTACCCCCAGTCCTGCCTTGGCACAGTCTCGGATCTCCATTTACGTTGTGTCTATTTAATGTATGTACTGCAAGCTGAGCCTTCTCATTGATAGTTGAAGACAAAGAGGGCACATAAACAGAGACTGAGAGCAACTGTTATATCAATGCTCTAGCCTGGAATGATGACAGCTACCCCCCCCCCCCCCCAAGGATGTATACTCAAATGGTTCAAAACTCTGCAAAGGGTTTTTATAGTCTTAATCCTTTTGGATCTTTCATCTACTGAAGGTTTTGCTATTATGGGGTTCTGCTGTGGCACAACATGTGCTAACGGGCTTGTCACCTCTCCACTGCTTTGTATACACAGTGAGCCCCCCTACTGCATAAGGCATGATAACAGTGCCTAATTGTTATTTATTTATTCCTTCTTTATACACTTTGTAGTGATTCATCACAAACTATCTTTGCTGTATGGTTTTCCAGGATATGGAGCACTATGTCTACGATAACCTTGGTTTGTACGCAGTTACAATGTATAAATAAAGATTATACATTCGTGTCCCCCCTCCATTCCTGTCCGATAATGCAGCACTTCGCCCAGAAAATTGTTGCAATTACAAATCTTTCGGCAGTCTCATGTTTATTTCTTTTGTTTATATTGGTATGACACAAAAAAGTGGAGAAACAAAAAGCCAAATCTGATACATTCCATGCAAAACCCCAAAAATGGACTGGACAGAATTATTAACATTTTCTCAAAATTGTAAGAAATTATTGCATTCCAAGTTGGTGATGCTCCTGTAATTTGTCATTAAACTCACCTGTACCAATTAACAGATCTTAATGTTCCTGTGTCCACTGTGCACAACATTGTCAAGAAGTTTACAGCCCGAGGCACCGTAGCTAATCTCCCTGGACGTGGAGAAAAGAGAAAAACTTGATCAAAGATTGCAATTAAGGATTGTTCGAATGCTGGATCAAGAACCTCCATCAACTTCCAGACTAATTTAAGCTGACCTTCAGGCACAGGGTACAACTGTGTGTCAGGAAGCGAGGAGCCAGGCACACAAGGAGGTGCAATTAAAGGTAGGTTTATTTATACAAAAATAAGACAAGAGTCTATGCAAGTCCGACAGCAACAGCGGATGACTTGGTAGGACTTACATACTCCTGCCGAGGTCGTATTCCAGGATAATCCGATCGAGAACCAGCGGGAATCGTAGCAGAAGCCAGGAAGAATGGTCGCCAGAGCCGGGGTCAGAAGCCAGGAATAATGGTCGCCAGAGCCGGGGTCAGATGCCAGGAGCAATGGTCATCAGAGCCGGGGTTAGAAGCCAGGAGCAATGGTTGCCAGAGCCGGGGTCAGAAGCCAGGAATAATGGTCGCCAGAGCCGGGGTCAGAAGCCAGGAGCAATGGTCATCAGAGCCGGGGTTAGAAGCCAGGAGCAATGGTCGCCAGAGCCGGGGTCAGAAGCCAGGAATAATGGTCGCCAGAGCCGGGGTCAGAAGCCAGGAGCAATGCTCATCAGAGCCGGGGTTAGAAGCCAGGAGCAATGGTCGCCAGAGCCGGGGTCAGACGCCAGGAAGAATGGTCGTCAGAGCCGGGGTCAGAAGCCAGGAAGAATGGTCGCCAGAGCCGGGGTCAGAAGCCAGGAGCAATGGTCATCAGAGCCGGGGTTAGAAGCCAGGAGCAATGGTCGCCCGACCCGGGGTCAGAAGCCAGGAAGAATGGTCGCCAGAGCCGGGGTCAGAAGCCAGGAAGAATGGTCGCCAGAGCCGGGGTCAGAAGCCAGGAAGAATGGTCTCCAGAGCCGGGGGCAGAAGCCAGGAAGGATGGTCGCCAGAGCCGGGGTCAGAAGCCAGGAGGAGTCTTTGCCAAAGCCGAGTCGGTATCCAGGAGAGCAATGGGTTAACTGAGCAGGAGCTTGCTGCTGTGCAACAGACAAGACACGAATGCAATGGACAGCTACAAACAGCAGAATTAAATGTGATGAGCCGCAGAGGGCTGAAAGCATAAAGGATCCCACAATGCTTTGCAGACACCTAAGATGGATGCAAGCACATGGAGCAGCACAAGCCCTGAGGAAAGGTAGGACCTTGACACTGTGTCAGCTTACACTATACGTCATCATCTGAATGAAAGGGACACATTGGTAGGACACCCAGGAGGACCCCACTGCTGACACAGAAACATAAAAATGCCAGATTGGAGTTTGCCAAAACTTACCTGAAGAAGCCAAAATCCTTTTGGGAGAATGTACTGGGGACAGACGAAACAAAATTCCAACTTTTTGGTAAAGCCCATCATTCTACTGTTTTCAGAAAAAGCAAACAGGCCTTTAAAGAAATTAATACAGTCCCCATAGTCACACATGGTGGGGGGTCACTGATGTTTTGGGGTTGATTTGTTGCTTCAGGCACTGGATGTCTTGACCGTGTGCATGGCATTATGATATCTGAAGACTACTAAAGAATTCTGGGGTGCAATGTAGGGCCCAATGTCAGAAAGTTGGGTCTCCGTCAGAGACTATGGGTCTCACAGCAGGACAATGACCCAAAGCACACGTCAAAAAGCCCCCAGAAATGGTTTCAGACAAAGCGCTGGAGAGGACTAAACTGGCCAGCAATGAGTCCAGATCTCAATCCCATAGAGCTCCTGTGGAGAGATCTCAAACAGCAGTTGGGAAAAGGAACCCTTCCAATCTGAGAGACCTGGAGCAGTTGGAGAAAGAAGAGTGCTCCAAAATTCCAGTAGAAGGTGGAAGAACCTCATTGATGGTTACCAGAAGCCATTGATTTCAGTTATTGTTTCCAAGCGGTGTGCTGCCAAATATTAACTGCTTCCCAACAGCACTATAGCCTGAAAGGTGTCTACAGCGCGGTTGTCCAGTTCTGGGAGGGCTTCCATGGATGTCCTCCCAGAAAGCACCTCCAGCGGTGCCCGCCCGGCACTGTCAGCGATCGCTGTGTCCCGCAGACCCAGTGACACAGCAGATTACAATGTAAATATAGTTGCCGGTTATCGGCTCCACTTTTCTCACGCTGTCACAGTGTGAGGAAAGTACTGCCAATAAATGGCAAATGTGACAGGGGAGATGTGCACTAATAATCAGGTCCAGGGGCGGACTCACCATTTGGAAACTTGGGCACTGCCCGAGGGCCCAGGGTCAGTAGGGGGCCCCATGAGATGCCCATGGTACCTTTTTCATAGCCTTTTTTGAGTTTGGGCAAGGACACAGGGGCCCCATGATCCCCTATTGCCCAGGGGCCCCATGAGTTGTCAGTCCGCCCCTGATCAGGTCACTGATTATCAGTGCCCTGCTGCCCAGCAGTGCCACCCACCAGTGCTGCCCGTCAGTACCAAGCAGTGCCACCTGTCAGTGCTATAGGTGTCTCCAGTTGGTGCTATCAGTCAGTGCCGCCTATCAGTGCTCATCATTGCTGCATATGAGTGCATCATTAGTGCCTCCTCAGCAATGCCCACAAGTGCTTCCTCATCAGTGCTACCTATCAGTGCTGCCTAATCAACGCACATCAGTGAATGAGAACAATTACCTGTTTGCAAAATTTTATAATAGAAACAAAGAAAACCTTTTTTTTTTTTGTTCTTTTTTTTCCATTTCCAGTGCAAACAATAGAAAAACCCCAGCGGCGATTAAATACCACCAAAAGAAAGCTCTATTTGTGTGAAAAAAATTATATACATTGCTTTTGTGTGCAATGTTGCATGACCGTGCAATTGTCATTCAAAGTGCAACAGGAAGGGGGTTAAAGTGCCTGGTAGGCAAGTGATTAAATTGAGGGTGCCAATAATTTTGTCCAGTCCATTTTTGTGGTTTTGCATGGAATGTGTCAGATTTGGCTTTTTTTTTTTTTTTTTCTCTCCACATCTTTTTGTGTCATACTAATACAAACAAATGACATAAACATGAGAGCGCCGAAACATTTGTCATTGCAACAGTTTTCTGGGCGAAAAATACTTGTTGTGTTGCCAGATTTGCGCTTAACTCCTAAGGGTTCATGTACACTGCAGCTGATAAACGGATGTTCATGAGCTGTTGAGCATTTTTTTCAGCAGCCCCTGAACTCTCCCTAATGTTTTCCTGTGTGTCCATGTACACATCTTTGTTTACAGGCAGTTGAGTTTAACCACTTGCCGCCCAGCCACTGTAGATATACGGCGGCAGGGCGGCACTGGCAGGCAAAACCACGTTTTAAAACGTGTGTTTTGTAAACAAATAGGGGGCGCGCGCGAGGCGCGCCGCCGCCCTATCTGTCCCGCCGATCACCGCCGCAGATGTAAGTCGTCGGGTCACAGCCGGTCCTTACCGGCTATGTCCCGGCGATCGGCGGCAAACAGTGACAGACAGCACAGCTGCAGTAGCTATGCTGTCTGTCACTTCCCTGTCAGCTCGAGGATGAGCTGATCGAGAAAGAACAGTTTCTCTTTCTCGATCAGCCTTGTCCCGCCCAGCACACACCCCGCCCCCTAGTAAAACACTCCCCCTCACTCCTATAACCCTTCCCTGCTAAATAAAGTTAACCCCTTCCTCCCCATTGCCATTAGTACAGTGTCAGTGTTTTTTTTTTTTTGCACTGATCACTGTATTAGTGTTTTTGGGGATGTCAGTGACCCCAAGTCAGTACCCGTGTCAGAATATCTGCCGCAGTCCTGCCATAAGTCACTGGTCGCTGCCATAAGTCACTGGTCGCTGCCATAAGTCACTGATCGCCGCCATAATTCACTGATCACCGCCATTATTAGTATAAAAAAAAACCTAAAAATCCCAGTATCTTTCCCGCCATTTGTAAACGCTATAACTTTCATGTAAACCAATTAATTTACACATATTGGGGTTTTTTTTAGCAAAGACATGTCGCAGAATGCATTTTGGCAGAAATTTATGACTAAATTTGATTTTTGCATTTTTTTTAACTGGACGTGTTTTATAGCAAAAAGTCCAAAATATTGTTTTTTTTTCCTCAAAATTGTCAGCCTTTTTTTTTATAGCGCACAAAATAAAAACCGCACAGGCGATCAAATACCACCAAAAGAAAGCTCAATTTGTGGGGAAAAAAAAGAATGTAAATTTCATTTATGTATCGTATTGCATGACCGCGCAATTGTCTGTTAAACTAGCGCAGCGCTGTATAGCAGAAAAATGGCGTAAATTGCAGTATCTATACCATAGTTTGTAGACGCTATAACTTCCACACAAAGCAATCAATATACACTTATTGGGATTTTTTTTACCAAAAACATGGAGCAGAATACATTTTGGCCTAAATTTATAACCAACTTTGAGTTTACTATATATTTTTTACGGCTGAAAGTAAAAAATATTGTTTTTCTTCAAAATTTTTGGCCTTTTTTTGTTTATAGCATGAAAAATAAAAAGCGCACAGGTAAACAAATTACACCGAAAGAAAGCTCTATTTGTGAGAAAAAAAGGACGTAAATTTCGTTGGGTGCAGCATTGCATGACCGCGCAATTATCAGTTGAATTAGTGCAGCGCGGAGTAGCAAAAAGAGGCCTGGTCATTAAGGGGGGTAAATCCTCTGGAGGGCAAGTGGTTAAAGTTTTTTTGAATGCACCAAACTTGCGTTTAGGAGTAGATTTTACCGGCGTTTCAAATGCCAAATGCTTGTAAACGTGGTTAACCGCGTTTAGAAGCGTTTTTTAACTGTTCCATATCCAGATGCTGTCCAGAGCCTTTTTTCATCATCAGAAATGCATGCAAAGTGTTTTCCATGTATTCAAATGGACCCGGAACACCAGCGCAGTCAGTTCCAGGTTTCGCGTGAAGTAAATAATGGTAGAACGCGCCGCATTATGCTCATGATGGGATCCATAGTGAATACAACCAGAAAAGACAGGTCATCTCAACACATACTGCTCTCCCTGCTTCTGCTCTCTCAAAATGTCTGAAATAGTGAATTATTTACTATTTTTCAGTGCATTCTGGGCATTTGGGAAGGTCTCCTGAAGTTATCTTGTAAAAACGCTTCTAAACGCAAACGCGCATAAACGCGATATGCAAATGCGACTAAACTGACATTTTTAACCTACGTTTTCCAGCAGTCCGTTTCCATCCTTCAGAAGAGTTTTCCAAACGCCCCGTGTACATGAGCCCTAAGTCCAATTGTGGGCTGACTGAGTGGTGTCAGCCCTGCCCGGTGTCTTTCGCTTAACTGCGCAAACCCTACCACTGTCCTGATCACTACAGCATAGGCACTAAAGCCAACCATGCACATGTGAGTTGGATGGAGGAATCCTCCGCTCCCGCCAAGACCTTGTATTCTGCCAGCAGCACCCGTGGGAGCACCTTGTGAGGGC
This sequence comes from Staurois parvus, assembly GCF_062004578.1. NCBI lineage: Eukaryota > Metazoa > Chordata > Amphibia > Anura > Ranidae > Staurois > Staurois parvus. Next base: position 326,290 of record NW_028318926.1, read on the forward strand.
TATAAGAGGTTTGTAGAGCCAGAAACACATATCATGATTATATAGGAATTCATTAAGTCATTTCCCTCTCATGCATTTTCCAGTTATAATTATTCTTATACAGGATTTATATAACATCAACAGTTTGTGCAGAGCTTTACAAAACAAAAGGAGAAAGCACCTGTGACGGGAGTCACTTTGGGTGGGGGGCCCATAGAACAAAGCTCACTTTGTAGAGGTGGGGAGACCCCTGTCTCAGCTCCCTATATCCCTCTTATGTGTAAGTCACCCTGTGCCTGTTAGGGGTACAGGGTGATCTATCCTAATATTGGTAGACCTGTCTAGGAGATAGGTCGGGTGGGGGTTGTGGATTGTTTGGTGTCATGTGGTTGCATCCCATTGTTCTATTGTGTGTCTTGATTGGGAGCAAACTATTATGGGATGTATGTGTTTATGTGTATTGGCTTGGTGGGGGGTGTCTCCAGCAGCCCTCCCTCCTGATGGGACTGTCTGCTGGTGTGTCTTTGCTATTAAATGTAGATTGCCCCGCCCTGTGTCATTATGCAGGGAGGGGGGATTGTTCCCTTGAGTGTATATATCTTGTATCTGTGTTCAAATAAACTGGTCTACTTTCTGGATTACTTCAGGATTGGTGTCGTCTAGTCTTGTATAGTCAGCTGTGGTGTCTGTTGTCGGTGTTCGGACGGGGAAGCGGTAGTCTAATGCAAGAACCCAAACGCAGTCTGGGGTTGGTTCTGTTACAGCACCATTATAATACCATTCAATACAGTAGGCCTGCCAAGCTAACAATCTAATAGGGAGGAGCAAGTGATACAAAACATAATGACTGTGTATGGGGGAGCTGATGGAGAAAGTCACATTTCAGTTCCTTGGTGGAGGTGGGATAGACTTCCCTGAAGAGGTGAGTTTTCAGGGATTACTGAGGGCAGACAGAGTAGGAGGACAACCAGATGAATTGAGGGTAGGAAGTTCCAGAGGAAGAGAGAGGCTCTGGAAGAGATCTGGTGGGAGGTAACAATGGAGCTAAAGGATAGGAGGTCTTGGGAGGAGTGAGGGGGTCGGGTTTGTTGGTAATTCAAGATGTGGTTTTTTTACTGAAGTAGGTTTTGGGGTGTGATATCAAGGCTTTTGGTAGTTAACCACTTACAGACCAGCGACATAGCGAAGTCCCAGGATTCTCAGTGGTTATACTTGAGTGATGCAGCTTCAGCCGGCCATCGGCTCTCTTGGACAAGCAATCAGAGCGGCTAACTAGCCCCTCTATTGCTTGAACAGGTAGCAGGAGGCGACATCCTCCCCAGCCCCCACCCCCCTTGGCTTGGCTCTCTCGGCATCTCCTATCCCACCAGGAGTCCCGGTCTACCAGCCGGCACATCCTCTGTCTGGTCAGCCAACCAAAGCTGTACTTGGCTTTGATCATAGGCTAGGTTCACATCTATGCAGTTTGCGTTTGATCTGTTTCTGGCATGCTTTTTGAATTATTGCACATGCGTCCGTGTTTTTGATGCGTTTTGCGTTTTTGTTGGATTTTTTTACTTGTTGCTAGGCAGATTAAAATGCGTCAAAAACGCACACAACATGCTTTTCTGCAGCGTCTCCATTGAAGTCTATAGAACCAAAAACGCAACGTTTTCCGTTTAAAAAAAAGTCCTTGGCCCTTTCCAAAAAAATGCACCGGGTGAAAACGCGGAGATGTGAACCTGTCCCATAGTAAATCATGTTAAATGGACTGCTGTGCATTTCTGCAAAACGCAACGGAAAACGCATAGGTGTGAACCTAGACTTATTGTAAACTGGAAGCAGTGACCTGATGACATTCCCGGTTTACTCAAAATATTGGCGCCATTGTTAAAAATCTGAAAGCTTTTAAAAAAACACCGATCTTTGAATGCTTTCAAGTGCAGAGGATGGATTTGGGGTCTTATAAACCCCACATCTTACCATAAAGAGCACCTGTCACATGTCTATAGCTGTCACTGGATGTTTACATTCCTCGTGACAGCAGTAAAATGTAAACCCTCAGTGTAAAAAAAAATAAATAATAATAATTAAAAAAATGAATAGTTAACCGCTTCCTGACCGCCTTATAGCAGAAATACTGCTACAGGGCAGCAGGGGTGCGCAAAATCAGGTGTATATATACATTATTTTGTATTTCCGGGTAGGGGGGAGCGCCCTACCCGCGCCGCATATTCGCGGCCACGGCTGTCAATCACTGGGTCCTGGCCGGTGATTATTCGCCGGTGCCTGGTGATTGCCAAAGATATCTGTCGGGGAGAAGATCAGTTTGTAAACAAAACAGTTCTTCTCCCTGTTGACTCGTGCACATTGCTTTGGATGGCTGTGCACAGCCATGCAATGTAGTGTGCTTACAGTGAAGAACACGGACACAGCACATAGTAAAACACACCCAGCACACAGTTAACCCTTTGATCGCCTCATGTTAACCCCTTCCTGCCCAGTGTCATTAGTACAGTGTCAGTGCTGTTTTTAGAACTGGTCACTCTATTGGTGTCACTAGGGATGTCAGGGACACCAAGTCAGTCCCCCCCCCCCCAGTGTCAGAATGCCCGCCACAGTCCCGCTATAAGTTGCTGATCGCCACCATTTCTAGTAATAGAAAAAAAAAATCCCAGTATATATACCGCCATTTGTAGACGCTATAACTTTCTCGTAAGCCAATTAATTTACACACATTGGGATTTTTTTTTTAGCAAAGACATGGAGCGGAATACATTTTGGCCGAAATTTGAGGAAATTTTGATTTTTTTTACATTTATTTTACTGGACGTGTTTAATCGCAAAAAGTCAAAAGTATTGTTTTTTTCTCAAAATTTACAGTCTTTTTTTTCATAGCGCAAAAAAATACAAAACTGCAGAGGCGATCAAATACCACCAAAAGAAAGCTCAATTCACGGGAAGAAAAGGACATAAATTTCATTTGGGTGCGGTGTTGCATGACTGTGCAATTGTCAGTTAAAGTAATGCAACGCCATAATGCAAAAAATGGCCTGTTCATGAAGGGGGGGAAAATCCTCTGGAGGGTGTGGGTAAAAAAAAGATTAATAAAAAATAAAAATTATAATAAATTAATATTAAAAAAATTTAAGTGCAGCAAATATACAGCAAAGTAATGATGTCACTGCTACTTTTACATAGTGATACTTGGGTTTGCAAAGATATTTGGTGCTCCGTAAAAGCCCATTGTGCACTTGTGCGACTTGTCATGTGACTCTGGGGTGCAAAGTCAAATGACAAGTCACCCTGCCATGTTTCCCAATGGGTAGATAGACTGCAATAAAAAAAACCCTCAAAAGTCGTATGAAAGTTGCACCTGATTTCTGTATATGCAACTTTGGGGTCCAAAGTCGCATGACAAGTCACCCCGCCATGTTTCCAATGGGTACCATTCATATCTGTGCAACTTCAAGTTGCAGCGACTTCAAAGTAGTTCATGTACAACTTTGGTACAATTTTCATGCAACTTGAGTGCCATAGACTGCAATAAAAAACCCTCAAAAGCCGTAGGAAAGTTGCACCTGATTTCTCTATGTGCAACAGTTGTGCAACTTTGGGGTCCAAAGTCGCATGACAAATCACCCCGCCATGTTTCCAATGGGTACCATTCATATCTGTGCAACTTCAAGTTGCAGCGACTTCCAGGTAGTCCATGCACTACTTTGGTACAAGTTTCATGCAACTTGAGTTCCATAGACTGCAATAAAAAACCCTCAAAAGTCGTAGGAAAGTTGCACCTGATTGCTGTATGTGCAACAGTTGTGCATTATCATCAAGGTAAGCCAAAGTCGTATCCAAGTTACACCCATCCAAAGTTGCGTCAAAGTCGAACCTTGTGTTTCCCAGTGAGTACCGTTCATATCTGTGCGACTTCAAGTCTCAGCAATTTGAAAGTAGTTCCTGCACTACTTTGGTTCGACTTTGAGGGCCATAGACGCCAATGTAAACCCTCCAAAGTCGCATGAGAGTCGCACCTGAATGCTAGACACGCGACTTGCGTGCAACTTTTTACAGCACACGGAATCATCTTTGGTCAAAGCTAAAGTCGCTTCAAACTGCACTGTAAATCGCAGGATTTTGAAGTCGCACAAGTATGAATGGAGCCCAATGGATTTAAATTCTTTTTTTTTTTTTGCTCTTAAAGGATATATTTAAAGGACAGTTGTTGTGCCTGGAGTTTAGCCGTAATCACGGATATTTGGGATCTGTCCTCTCGCTACATTCATATCCTTCTTCCTTCATGTACAGGCAGCGGAAGGACGAGCTAGAACAGAGAATGTCCGCGCTGCAGGAAAGTCGCCGGGAACTCATGGTACAGCTGGAAGGCCTCATGAAGCTGCTAAAGGTGAGGCTGTCAAATCTGATGACACTGCTGTGATATTTCTGTATTGAAAGAATGCGTTGCGTTGCAGGACCGACGCTCATCGATCAGTAATGACCGACTTTGAGCAATAAATCAAAATCTTTGTGTGTACAGCCATCAGCTCCAGCTACCCCGGAATTGTCGCAGTAATTCATTACAGTTCTTCCTTTGTCTCATTGGACTACAAGGTTTTAGAGTTACCATTAGTGACGGGAAATCTTCCCAACGGGGTCGGTGATCCTTGTCTATGGATGGGAGTTCTTTTCAATTTGGAGAGATTTCCTCTCATTTCTTGTTGAGTCTTCAGGACCAGAAACCGAGTCTCCTCCTAGGATACCAGTAACTCAAAAGGGTTTTCTCCTTTCCCTACATGATCTAAAACTCAAAAAAGGTTTATAAATACTAGAACGTGATGCGGGAAACACGCGTTTCACAAACCGCATCCAGAACGCACTGCAGTCTGCAGCGGGTGTCGATAAGTTAATGACACCCTGTAATGTAATGCTGGGTGCAGTAAGCAAAAGCAAGTCATAAACAGGGGCGGACTGACCATTTGGAAACTCGGGCACTGCCCGGGGTCAGTAGTGGGCCCCATGAGATGCCCCTGGTACCTTTTTCATAGGCTTTTTTTGAGTTTGGGCAAGGACACAGGGGCCCCATGATCCCCTATTGCCCGGGGGCCCCATGAGTTGTCAGTCCGCCCTTGGTCATATACACACACACACACACACAATCGATAGGTAGTTACACACAGGTACTTTTAACCAGCATTCACACCATTACATATTCTACGCATGTGAAATATCCTCTACCAAATGAACACCTGCCCTGGCACATCATAGCATTCACTCGGCACTCCAAGAAATAACAGAATCCAACTGCAAAATTCTTGCACTGTCAAAACCTCCACTTTTATTATCACACAACACACAGGAGGATATATCTTATAGTCATCACAATCTGCATAATAACACACACCAATTATAATGTGAGCATTGCAGCATGAAATAGACACATCATTTGACAGCATCACAGCATAGAATTAATATATTACCAAAGCTATGGGAAGACGGGAAGGAACAAATCCCATTGGAACCACACTGCCCAGAGGGGTCATGGGGAAGCCATAAACGCGACCAACCGATGAGCCCATATAGCCTTGGCAAGAGTCCCAGTGTCAGAGCGCCCTCATCTGCTAGGGGGCTCCCAATCGGTCTCGTTCAGACTCCCGGCTTTTAAACCATTTTCTTGGCAGCTTTCCCAAAGTGGGCAGGTGCCACACCCACTGTAGCAGAAAGGTTCCTTGAGGATCACAGAGTCACGCCCGGCCACCATATTGAATCTACATCGTTATCTAAAAAGTCAAACTTTTGCTTCAGATCAGCTTCTCATCTACCCTAAACTTAAAGATTTCTAACTTCTCCAGCAAGTAGAGATCTCTAAACATGTTCTTATCTTCTAATGTGACATTACTAGATGTCATAATCATGTTCAATCCCACAAACAAGTTCTTATCTTGCGCTAAGCAGAATATCTTGTGTGACTCTGTTCCTTTGGCTAAACAAATTACATCATACATTTCTCATGCTCCTAAAATTTGGGCAACAATGCTTTATTGTAAAAATTACCCAAGAAACAAAGGGTCCAAGGCCAACACATTTCATAGGCATTACATACCCCAAACGCATGGTACAAAAGTACCACTTGATTCCGGTTGCAGCGTGTTTCCAAAAGTGGTGCATGTGCTACTTTTGGTGTGGTGCCTTGCCTTTTTTTAGCCCATTGGGCTGAAATTGCACCGCACAGAACTGCATGTGAATGGCACAGGAACGCACGGCGTGTTCCTGAGCGATTTTCTGGTGTGCACTGGCTCTAAAGCGTGTGGACTTTTAAGCATTTATGTACTTTGGCCTCCCGTAAAGTGACAGTAAGCTCATATTTTTAATTAAATAAATGCCATATGTCTGAGAACCCGGTCACATCGGGTGCGACTTGGCATGCCATGCGACTTGAAAATCGTTTGACAAGTCGTACCCTATTGTCCACAATTACAGTGGTCATATCGGTGTGGTTCCGACTTGGTCGGAGCCACATTGATTTCTTAAGTATTATTATTATACAGGATTTATATGGCGCCAACAGTTTGCTCAGTGCTTTACAATATGATGGGAGACAATACAGTTCAATACAAGAGGGAAAAGAGGGCCCTGATCCTTGGAACTTACAATCTAGGAGGGAGGGGCTAGTGGAACAAAAGGTAGCAACTGTGGGGGATGGACTGGTAGGAGGAATAGAAGATTCCATTATTAGCTGATGGCAGAATAGGCTTCTCTGAAGTGATAGGATTTCAGGGATCGCCTAAAAGTGAGCAGAGTAGGCGATAGTCTGATAGATTGGGGTAGAGCGTTCCAGAGGATGGGGGAGGCTCTGGAGAAGTCCTGGAGACGAGCATAGGAGGAGGAGACAAGGGGGTTAGAGAGCAGGAGGTCATGGGATTTACATAGTCTGGCTGAAAAAAGACAAAAGTCCATCCAGTTCAACCATAAAAAGAAAAAAAAAAGTTATAATCCTACACCCACAATTGATCCAGAGGAAGGCAAAAAACCCAGCAAAGCATGATCCAATTTGCACCTGCAGGGAAAAAAATTCCTTCCTGATCCCCCGAGAGGCAATCGGATATTCCCTGGATCAACTTTACCTATAAATGTTATATTCTGTGTATTCAAGAAAGAATCCAGGACTTTCCTACAGCAATCCACTGAGCTGGCCACAACCAACTCTTGAGGGAGTCTATTCCACATTTTCACAGCTCTCACTGTGAAGAAACCTTTCTGTGTTTGGAGATTACATTTCTTTTCCTCCAGATGTAAAGAGAGCCCCCTTGTCCTCTGTGATGACCTCAGGGTGAATAACTCTACACCGAGTTCACTATATGAACCACTGATGTCTTGCAAGTCAGACCTAAACTGGAAGTCACACGATTTCAAAGTCAGATCAGTGTGACCGGGGTGTAAATATAGGTGGAATGTACCTTCTCTCTTCCTTTGTTTCATTTCTCAAATGTAAGCGTTTTTCTGCTATTCTGAGACGTCCTGTTCTAGGGTGGCTGCATTAGTATGCCCTCGCCCCATGTATGGTAATGTAGCCACCCTCTCCTGCTTGCCCGAGATGGACTGCACATCTCCTTTCAGACACATTTGAGCTCTATGGGAATTGCAATATACATAGAGTGACCAGAAATACACTATATTGCCCAAAGTATTGGCCCCACCCTCCAAATCATGTGATTAAGGTGTTCCAATCACCTCCATGGCCACAGGTGTATAAAATCCAGCCCCTAGGCATGCAGACTGCTTCTACAAACATTGGTGAAAGAATGGGTCGCTCTCAGGAGCTCAATGACTCCACGCATGGTCCCGTGATAGGTTGCCACCTGTGCAATAAGTCCATCCGTGACATTTCCTGGCTACACACAGTGCACAGAAGTCGCCAACTGTCTGCAGAGTCAATAGCTAAAGACCTCCAAACTTGGTGTGGCCTTCAGATGAGCCCAACAACAGTGTGTAGAGAGCTTCATGGAATGGGTTTCCATGGCCGAGCAGCTGCATCCAAGCCTTACATCACCAAGTGCAATGCAAAGCGTCTGATTCTGTGGTGTAAAGCACGCCGCCACTGGACTCTAGAGGAGAGGAGACGTGTTCTCTGGAGTGACCAATCATGCTTCTCTGTCTGGCAATCTGATGGACGTATCTGGGTTTGGCGGTTGCCAGGAGAACGGTACTTACCTGTCTGTAATGTGCCAAGTGTAAAGTTTGGTGGAGGGGGGATTATGATGTGGGGTTGTTTTTCAGGGGTTGGCCTTGGCCCCCTAGTTCCAGTGAAGGGAACTCTTAAGGCATCAGCATACCAAGACATTTTGGACAATTTTCATGCTCCCAACTTTGTGGGAAGAGTTTGGAGATGGCCCCTTCCTGTTCCAACATGACTGCACACCAGTGCACAAATCAAGGTCCATAAAGACATGGATGAGCCAGTTTGGGGTGGAGGAACTTGACTGGCCTGCACAGAGTCCTGACCTCAACCCCATAGAACACCTTTGGGATGAGTTAGAGCACAGACTGTGAGCCAGGCCTCCTCCCCCGACATCAGTGCCTGACATGACAAATGTGCTTCTGGAAGAATGGTCCAACCTTCCCATAGACACCCTCCTAAACCTTGTGGACGGCCTTCCCAGAAGAGTTGAAGCTGTTATAGCTGCAAAGGGCGGGGCCAACCCGAACCTTCCCATAGACACCCTCCTAAACCTTGTGGACGGCCTTCCCAGAAGAGTTGAAGCTGTTATAGCTGCAAAGGGCGGGGCCAACCCAAACCTTCCCATAGACACCCTCCTAAACCTTGTGGACAGACTTCCCAGAAGAGTTGAAGCTGTTATAGCTGCAAAGGGCGGGGCCAACCCAAACCTTCCCATAGACACCCTCCTAAACCTTGTGGACAGACTTCCCAGAAGAGTTGAAGCTGTTATAGCTGCAAAGGGCGGGGCCAACCCAAACCTTCCCATAGACACACTCCTCGTTCGGCAGCACTGGTTGAGATGGTATTGTAGGGGGGTTGGCTTTCAGCTATCTCATAAACCTGTAGTTTTTTGTTTGTGTTTTTTTTTAATTTATGATTTATTTTGCATCCTATAAAAAACTGTATTTAGAACCAGTTTGTTCTGTCACACGTGTAATTCAACAAGCAGTAAATGACCTTTAAAGCAAGTTCTCTCTGTAGCTGCTGACATTGTAAGTAATTCTCAAAGATGGCAGCACAGACACTGGAATCCTAGCTCACTAGAGCAGCTTGCCAGCCTTCTAATGTAAAGAAATTTTGAAGATGAATTGCTCCACAGTGCCAGCGGCTACAGAGGTCAGTGATCGTTTGTTGAAAGTGACAGCAAAAAGTAAAAAAAATAAAATAATTTTGCTTTATCATATTCGTTATGTTAGAATGATTCATTTTCGGAAAATGTATATATTCGGATTCATTTTGTATATTTGTTGTTCCGAATTGATTCGTATTTTCAGAAGATTAGCAATATTCATTTTAACATGTCAAGTTATTATTTCGGGAGATTACTTAAGCACTCTGAGTCATCTCTGCTAGTCCAACCCCGCAAAGAAAGAAATAGAATGAGCTGATTGAACAATATCGGCAGGAGTCGCATACATCCGAAAGAATGAATGGAACAAAGCGAACTTCAGATTCATTCGGCAATCCGAACACAATAAGGAGGAAACCTCTTACGTCACTTTTTTACCTTTCTGTATTTATTGCGATATGTTTCCATTTCTTATGCAGGGTATCTTTTATAGTGCAAAATAGAAACAAAATGGATCCAAATCACTCATTTCGTACTCTGCAAACATGAACAAAATGCCCAAACTATCGCATTATATCATCCGAACGAAACAAAGGAATTTCGTTGTTTTGATATATTTTACTTTGGAGTCGTTGCAATGCGTTACTATTGTGATTCGGGGATTCAGATACATCTGAATAACGAACATTTTGTCCGAATTTCGATTCGTAACAAAACAAATCGCACGTGTCTGGTTGTTTTATCCTCCTTCTGTTCACTGAAAACTGAGGGGGCGGGGGGGTTGGAGAGGAGAGATGGAGATCATGGAACAACCAACGCTGACCGGAATCGTCAATCTGGGCACATTGAGGATAGGCGACTGTCCCTAGCTGCAGGCCTGTACTAGGCCATGAAGTCCAGCGTTGTCTGGCTTGAATCAAACGTTCTCTGTTTACCTCTCTTCTGGTTAACTGAGATCCGAGATGTGCAGATACGAGTTTCTGCTAGGCAGACACATCATACCCTGCATTCACATCATAGAGACGCACGTCATACCCTGCATTCACATCATAGAGACGCACGTCATACCCTGCATTCACATCATAGAGACGCACGTCATACCCTGCATTCACATCATAGAGACACACGTCCTACCCTGCATCCACATCATAGAGACACACGTCCTACCCTGCATCCACATCATAGAGGCACACGTCCTACCCTGCATTCACATCATAGAGACACACTTCATACCCTGCATTCACATCATAGAGACACACGTCCTACCCTGCATTCACATCATAGAGACGCACTTCATACCCTGCATTCACATCATAGAGACGCACGTCACACCCTGCATTCACATCATAGAGACGCACGTCACACCCTGCATTCACATCATAGAGACGCACGTCACACCCTGCGTTCACATCATAGAGACGCACGTCATACCCTGCATTCACATCATAGAGGCACACGTCCTACCCTGCATTCACATCATAGAGACACACGTCCTACCCTGCATCCACATCATAGAGGCACACGTCCTACCCTGCATTCACATCATAGAGACACACTTCATACCCTGCATTCACATCATAGAGACACACGTCCTACCCTGCATTCACATCATAGAGACACACTTCATACCCTGCATTCACACCATAGAGACACACGTCATACCCTGCATTCACATCATAGAGACGCACGTCATACCCTGCATTCACATCATGGAGACACACGTCACACCCTGCATTCACATCATAGAGACACACGTCACACCCTGCATTCACATCATAGAGACACACGTCACACCCTGCATTCACACCATAGAGACACACGTCATACCCTGCATTCACACCATAGAGACGCACGTCATACCCTGCATTCACACCATAGAGACGCACGTCATACCCTGCATTCACACCATAGAGACGCACGTCATACCCTGCATTCACACCATAGAGACGCACGTCATACCCTGCATTCACACCATAGAGACGCACGTCATACCCTAAATTCACATCATAGAGGCGCACGTCCTACCCTGCATTCACATCATAGAGACACACTTCATACCCTGCATTCACATCATAGAGACACACGTCCTACCCTGCATTCACATCATAGAGACACACTTCATACCCTGCATTCACACCATAGAGACACACGTCATACCCTGCATTCACATCATAGAGACGCACGTCATACCCTGCATTCACATCATAGAGACGCACGTCATACCCTGCATTCACATCATAGAGACGCACGTCACACCCTGCATTCACATCATAGAGAGACACGTCACACCCTGCATTCACATCATAGAGAGACACATCACACCCTGCATTCACATCATAGAAACACACCCTACCCTGCATTCACATCATAGAGACACACGTCACACCCTGCATTCACATCATAGAGACACACGTCACACCCTGCATTCACATCATAGAGACACACGTCACACCCTGCTTTCACATCATAGAGACACACGTCACACCCTGCATTCACATCATAGAGACACACATCATACCCTGCATTCCCATCATAGAGATACACGTCATACCCTGCATTCACATCATAGAGACACACGTCACACCCTGCATTCACATCATAGAGACACACTTTACACCCTGCATTCACATCATAGAGATTTCAAATGCATTTTCTTTTGTGCAAGGGTGAGGGGGGGACAGACCGGAGAGAGGTCCTTGCAAAAAAATGGGATGAAGTTCTCCTTTAAAGTGTTACTGAACCCAGGACCCTGCATTCACTATATCTGGTCTCCCCGGACCCTGCATTCACTATATCTGGTCTCCCCGAACCCTGCATTCACTATATCCGGTTTCCCCGGACCCTGCATTTACTATATCTGGTCTCCCCGGACCCTGCATTCACTATATCCGCTCTCCCCGGACCCCGCATTCACTATATCTGGTCTCCCCGAACCCTGCATTCACTATATCCGCTCTCCCAGGACCCCGCATTCACTATATCCGCTCTCCCGGGACCCCGCATTCACTATATCCGGTCTCTCGGGACCCTGCATTCACTATATCCGGTCTCCCCGGACCCCGCATTCACTATATCCGGTCTCCCCGGACCCCGCATTCACTATATCCGGTCTCCCCGGACCCCGCATTCACTATATCCGGTCTCCCCGGACCCCGCATTCACTATAGCTGGTCTCCCCAGACCCTACATTCACTATATCTGGTCTCCCCGGACCCTGCATTCACTATATCTGGTCTTCCCGGACCCTGCATTCACTATATCTGGTCTCCCCGGACCCTGCATTCACTATATCCGGTCTCCCCAGACCCTGCATTCACTATATCTGGTCTCCTCGGACCCTGCATTCACTATATCTGGTCTCCCCGGACCCTGCATTCACTATATCCGCTCTCCCCGGACCCTGCATTCACTATATCCGCCCTCCCCGGACCCTGCATTCACTATATCCGCTCTCCCCGGACCCTGCAATCACTATATCTGGTCTCCCCGGACCCTGCATTTACTATATCTGGTCTCCCCGGACCCTGCAATCACTATATCTGGTCTCCCCGGACCCTGCATTTACTATATCTGGTCTCCCCGGACCCTGCATTCACTATATCTGGTCTCCCCGGACCCTGCATTCACTATATCTGGTCTCCCCGGACCCTGCATTTACTATATCCGGTCTCCCCGGACCCTGCATTCACTATATCCGGTCTCCCCGGACCCTGCATTCACTATATCCGGTCTCCCCGGACCCAGCATTCACTATATCCGGTCTCCCCGGACCCAGCATTCACTATATCTGGTCTCCCCAGACCCCGCATTCACTATATCTGGTCTCCGCGGACCCTGCATTCACTATATCTGGTCTGCCCGGACTCTGCATTCACTATATCCGGTCTCCCCGTACTCTGCATTCACTATATCCGGTCTCCCCGGACCCAGCATTCACTATATCTGGTCTCCCCGGACCCTGCATTCACTATATCCGGTCTCCCCGTACTCTGCATTCACTATATCTGGTCTCCCACAGTACACACAACCTGGAAATGCAATTATTTTAGTAAATATAAACTGCTAAATACCTTTTCTCATCAGCAGTTAGAGCAGTCTTGTGATTTCTTTCAGTGTCCAGGCGAGAGCATGTTAAAGCTTGTAGAAGTAGTTTTCATTCTGCTCTAAGAGGATGCAGAACCCCTGACCCTTTGTCTGGACAGTGCTGATTGGCCCTGTGCTGCTCACATAAACTCTCCCAAGAAAAAAAAAACCTCTCTAGCAATACACACCAAACTGAGCATGTGCAGAGTGACTCCACTCGATATGTCTTATCAGGAGATAAGAGGGGGACACTGGAAGAAGGGGAGGATCAAACAGCATTTTTACACAATGCAGAGGATTAACCCCTTAGGTTCCATAGTGAGTATAACAAGCATGCTTTACTGTATATACAGACTGATTGTACTGTTGTGGGTTCAGTAAAACTTTAAGTAACTTTGAACGTGGCATGGTTGTTGGTGTCAGACGGCTGGTCTGAGTATTTCAAAAATGCTGATGTCCTGGGATTTTCATGCACAACCATCTCTAGGGTTTTACAGGGAATGGTCCAAAAAAGAAAAAATATCCAGTGAGCGGCAGTTGTGTGGAGGAGAATGCCTTGTTGATGTCAGAGGAGAATGGGCAGACTGGTTGCTGTGACATTCAGATGGTAGGATCAGAATTTGGCATAAACAACATGAAAGAATGGATCCATCCTGCCTGGTATCAACAGTGCTGGTGGTGGTGGTGGTGTCAGGGTGTGGGGGAGGTTTTCTTGGCACTAGCAAGGTGGAACTAATAAAGTGGCCGGTGAGTGTAGTAGTCTTGTGACTTCTATCAGTGTCCACCAGAGCACTGGTTAAGCTTGTAAGAGAAGTTTTCATTGTGCTCTAGCAGGATGCAGAACCCCCGATCTCTGTCTGGACAGTGCTGATTGGCCCTGTGCTGATCACATGCACTCTTCCAGGGAAAAAAAAAACCTCTAGCAATACACATAAAACTGAGCATGTGCAGAGTGACTCTACACGATATATCTTATCAGGAGATAAGAGGGGGGCACTGGAAGAAGGGGAGGATCAGAGAAGACAGGATCAAACTGTGTTTTTACACAATGCAGAAAAAAAACTCTAGCAACACACACTAAACTGAGCATGTGCAGAATGACTCCTAGAGCTCCGTACTATCAGCAGATGGATTGGGGACAGTAGCAGAAGGGGAGGATCAGAGAAGTCAGGATCAAACAGCCTTTTTACACAATGCGAATGATTAACCCCTTAGGTTCCTTACAACAAGCGTGATTTACTGCATATACAGACCGATTTGCCGGTTGTGGGTTTAGGAACACTCTCCATCTTTAGACACGGGTAGAATAACTTTTGGAGAGCCTTTCCAGGTTGCAGGAAAATAATTTTTCGCAATCAAAAATGGAAATTCATGTGAAGGAAGGGTAGTAGTAGCTGAAAAACTTTCATGAAGAAATGTCCTGGGAACATTTTGATGAGAAGGTTCTAATGAAATAAAATAACGAAACCAGTAAACCAAACTCCATGTTCCATTGTGAATGTTGTGAAAGTGTCTTAGTCTGCTCATATATCCCCCCCTCCCCCGGGAAATTGGTCATTTTTGCCAACCACGCCGATCATCATGCCGTCGTGTCTCTGTGCCCTCAGTATACCATTCTCTGTGTCCATCCCACTACTTCATAATCCTTCCATACATTCCAACACTGATCTCCTTGTATGCATGGTGTGCATCCCAATAGACAGATTCCAGCAGGGGCCCCGTCTGATCAGGGGACACAGATTTAGTATCATCGTTCTGCTGCCTCGGTCTCTGTGCCCCCTCTAGTGATGAAGAATAGAACTGCGCCACATAAACTGTTTTTTTTGAGCCCAGGACCAAAATCGTCTCACATTGCAGCTCACCAGTCCTTAAAGCGGAGCTCCGCCCCAAAATGGGAAGTTCCGCTTTATCGCCCCATTAAGAATTGGCACCTTTAGGGAGCGGGTACCCCAATTTGACAGGTACCCGCCCCCACTTCCGCTGTAATCACCTACAGCATGGGTGTCATACTGGCGGCCCTACAGCTGTCGCCAAACTACAAGTCCCATGAGGCATTGCAAGATTGACAGTTACAAGAATGACTCCCAAAGGCAGAGGCATGATGGGACTTGTAGTTTCGCAACAGCTGGAGGGCCACCAATTTGATACCCCTAGCCAGGGGCGGACTGACAACTCATGGGGCCCCTGGGCCACTGCTTGGTACTGACGGGCAGCACTGGTGGGTGGCATTGCTGGGCAGCAGGGCACTGATAATCGGTGACCTAATCAGGGGCAGACTGACAACTCATGGGGCCCCTGGGCAATAGGGGATCATGGGGCCCCTGTGTTCTTGCCCAAACTCAAAAAAGCCTATGAAAAAGGTACCAGGGGCATCTTATGGGGCCCCCTACTGACCCTGGGCCCTCTGGCAGTGCCTGAGTTTCCAAATGGTTTCCAGCTATTGCAGGACTACAAGTTCCATCATGCCTCAGCAAGTCATAGCTGTAACTCAGTTTTGTAATGTTGCAATGCCTCATGGGAAATGTAGTTCCACAACAGCTAGAGAGCTGCAGGTTGCCTACCCCTGCCCTAGCCTAAGCCGATTGGAAGCAGAAGTTGTCCTCCCCCCTGTAGTCTTCTGGGATACACGACAGGTCCTAGAAGGCTACGGGGCTATTCACAAAGTGCAGCGCTTCTCGCACATGCTCAGTGGCTTCACAGCCGGGTGCCCACACTGAAGATGCCGGGGAGAGGAGACGAGACGGTTGGTGAAACGAGCGGTGGTGAGGACACCGCTGGACCGAGGGACAGGTAAGTGTCTGTATTTTAAAAGTCCGCCGCTACTGCTTTTGTAGCTGCTGACTTTTATTTTTATTTTTTTTATTCAACTGGAACTCCGCTTTAAGGTTCTGTTCACACCAATACATTCGTTAGGGCTTTTTGCAGAAACACACTCCAGTCCATTTAACATGGTTTCCTATGGAACACGTTCACATCTATGCTTTCTTCAGCCGCTGCGTTTTTGGACAGGGTCGGGGACTTTTTCAAAAGCAAAACGCAGCGTTTTTGCTACAATAGAGTTCAATGAAGAAGCTGCTGAAATGCACGGTAGTGCGCTTTTGCCGCGTTTTGCATTTTTATTCTGCCCAGCGACACAAAAAAAATGTGTGTGGAAAACTGAAAAACAAACTGCAAAAAACATTGCAAAACAGGCAAAAGCAAAAGGAACCGTGAAAAGCACTGCAAAACAGACGAAAGCAAAAGCACTGCAAAACGAACTGTGAAAAGCACTGCAAAACGGACGAAAGCAAAAGGAACCGTGAAAAGCACTGCAAAACGGAAGAAAGCAAAACGAACCGCAAAAAACACTGCAAAACGGAGGAAAGCAAAACAAACCAATAAAGGCACTGCAAAATTAACTTCGAAAAGCACTGCAAAACAAACTGCGAAAAGCACTGCAAAACAGACGAAAGCAAAACAAACCGTGAAAAGCACTGCAAAAAGAACAAAAGCAAAACAAACCATGAAAAGCACTGCAAAACAGACAAAAGCAAAACAAACTGCGAAAAGCACTGCAAAACGGATGAAAGCAAAACGAACCGTGAAAAGCACTGGAAAACGGACGAAAGCAAAATGAACCGCGAAAAGCACTGCAAAACGGACAAAAGCAATACCAACTGCGTAAAGCACTGCAAAACGGACAAAAGCAAAACGAACTGCGAAAAGCACTGCAAAACAAACTGCAAAAAGCACTGCAAAATGAACAAAAGCAAAACGAACTGCGAAAAGCACTGCAAAACAGACGAAAGCAAAACAAACCGTGAAAAGCACTGCAAAAAGAACAAAAGCAAAACAAACCACGAAAAGCACTGCGAAAAGCACTGCAAAACGGATGAAAGCAAAACGAACCGTGAAAAGCACTGGAAAACGGACGAAAGCAAAATGAACCGCGCAAAACAAACTGGGAAAAGCACTGCAAAAAGGACAAAAGCAATACCAACTGCGTAAAGCACTACAAAACGTACAAAAGCAAAACGAACTGCGAAAAGCACTGCAAAACAAACTGCAAAAAGCACTGCAAAATGAACAAAAGCAAAACGAACTGCGAAAAGCACTGCAAAATGGACAAAAGCAAAACAAACTGCGAAAAGCACTGCAAAATGGACAAATCAAAATGAACCGTGAAAAGCACTGCAAAACGGACAAAAGCACAGCAAAACGAACCACGAAAAGCACTGCAAAACGGACAAAAGCAAAACAAACCGCGAAAAGCACTGCAAAACGAACTGTGAAAAGACTGCAAAACGGACAAAAGCAAAACGAACTGCAAAAAGCACTGCAAAACGGACAAAAGAAAAACGAACTGTGAAAAACACTGCAAAATGGAGAAAAGCAAAACAAACTGAAAAGCAAAACAGACGAAAGCAAAACGAACTGTGAAAAACACTGCAAAACAAACCGTGAAAAGCACTGCAAAACGGACAAAAGAAAAACGAACTGTGAAAAACACTGCAAAATGGAGAAAAGAAAAAGGAACTGCAAAACGCGCTGCAAAATGGACGAAAGCAAAACGCACTGCAAAACAACTCCGAAAAGCACTGCAAAACAGACGAAAGCAAAATGAACCGCGAAAAGCACTGCAAAATGAACAAAAGCAAAATGAACCACGAAAAGCACTGCAAAACGAACCGCAAAAAGCACTGCAAAACGGATGAAAGCAAAATGAACCGCGAAAAGCACTGCAAAATGAACAAAAGCAAAATGAACCACGAAAAGCACTGCAAAACGAACCGCAAAAAGCACTGCAAAACGGATGAAAGCAAAACGAACTGCGAAAAGCTCTGCAAAACGAACTGCGAAAAGCACTGCAAAATGAACTGTGAAAAGCACTGCAAAACGGATGAAAGCAAAATGAACCACGAAAAGCACTGCAAAATGGACAAAAGCAAAATGAACCACGAAAAGCACTGCAAAACGAACCGCAAAAAGCACTGCAAAACGGATGAAAGCAAAATGAACTGCGAAAAGCACTGCAAAATAGACTAAACCAAAACTAACTGCGAAAAGCACTGCAAATCGAACTGCGAAAAGCACTGCAAATCGAACTGCGAAAAGCACTGCAAAACAGACGAAAGCAAAACGAACTGTGAAAAGCAAAACAGACAAAAGCAAAACCGCAAGAAGCACTGCAAAACGGACGACCGCAAAACGAATCGCGAAAAGCACTGCAAAACGGACGAAAGCAAAACAAACCGCGAGAAGCACTGCAAATCGGACGACCGCAAAACGAACCGCGAGAAACACTGCAAAACGGACAGAAGGCAAACTGTATAGATGTGAACGGAGCCTAGCTCTAGGTTCACATCTGTGCAGGTGGTGCCGCTGCAGATCTGCACAAAATTCTGTGCAGTTGCACCACCCGCACAGAGGAATCCGGACCCACGGGCGGGTGCCCTTGGTTCTAATGGCACGCCGCCTGCACTGGAAATCCCAACCGTACTGGGAACCGAGGTTCCCCTGCGGGCTGCGTTTTCAGAAGAAGTGCGGGGACTTCTTCCCTGCGTGTCACAGGCACAGGAGTCTCACTCAAATGAATGGACTCTCGTGCCTGCGCAAAACGTGGCCCGCAGGAACGCGGATATGTGAACCCGGGGGTAAATGTAGTCACTGCGTTGGTGGTCTTTATTTTTATTCTCCAAAACATACCTGTGGAAGGTGTCAGAGATTGCCTTTGTAGCCCCCTGTGCACCGAGATCATAAACCGTGTTCTCAGAATCGGCTTTGTTGGCCACGGATGTACAGGCGTACCGGGAATGCGTCTTCGCTGTAAAGTGACTCTCAGTCTTTTTTGCACAGGAATCTGCTTTCCCAGTTCTATTATGTGAACTACAGAATACTTCCCCCATGTCACTGAGAGGGGGAAAAGGTTTTGTTTCAGTCATCTTCCAGGGCAGTGGACTCCAAACTGCGACCCACCGGACAGATATTTCTTTTATTTATTTCAGGTACTTGTATAACGCTGTCAATGTACACAGCGCTTTACATATATATTGTACATTCACATCAGTCGCTGTGCTCAAGGCAGGGCTGCTGTTGGAAACCACGGGGCCCCATACAGCAACCTCCAAGCCCCCCCCCCCCAATAAACACTTTACTTTGCTTCAGTTATGAGTGACCGATTGGTGCCAATCTCTCATTGTGTTCATTCAGGAGATGAAGGGGCTGTAAATGTGACATGTTTACAGGACCTTTCCCCTTCTCTCCATCCTAAAGGATCCTATTGTGTGCTTGCAGCTGCTGGTGGGAAGAAGAGGAGGGGAGCCGCTAGCACTGCGGGGGTCTGGGTAGCAGAGGGAAACGTATGGTACACGGGGAGGGGCATGCGTATGGCAGGGAGGCAATTACTGGAACCGATCCCCTGCATGGCTGCCTCTGCAGCAGCTGAAAGCCAGTGGGAGGGAGGAGAAGAAGACAGCTTTCAGCTGCTGCAGAGAGGCATACAGGGGATCGGTTCCAGCAATTGCCCCCTGCCGTGCAGATCCCCCTGCCCTCATCTGATTCACCTGGGCCCCCCCTGCTGGCCTGGGCCCCGTACAACAACCTCCAGGGCCCCCCCAAATAAGCACTTTACTTGGCTTCAGTTATGAATGAACACAGTGACTGATTGGTACCAATCTCTCATTGTGTTCATTTAGGAGATGAAGGGGCTGTAAATGTGACCCTTCCCCTTCTCTCCATCCTAAAGGATCCTGTTGTGTGCATGCAGCTGCCGGAGGGAAGAAAAGGAGGGAAGCCGGAGTAGAGGGGGGGACACAGGGAAAAACATACGGTGCACAGAGAGGGTGATCAGTGCGGCAGGGAGGCAATTACTGGAACCAATTCCCTGTATGGTTCTCCGCAGCGGCTGAAATCTGGCGGGAAGGGGAAGAGAAGAGGCTAACTTTTTTTCAGCTGCTGCAGAGAGAATACAGGGGATCGGTTCCAGTAGTCAGAGTGGGGTTGATTTACTAAAACTGGAGAATGCAAACTGGCCTTAGTATGTGTATGTATGAATGAGTTAGGGACCTTAGATTTTACACCCCTTGAGGGTTAGGGACCTTAGATTGTACACCCCTTGAGGCAGGGCTGTGGATAAGGGGGTACCACCGGTCCTCCTGTACGGAGGACCGGTGATACTCCTTTTGTGCCAATCACCCTCCCTGACCACATCCGATTCACCCAGCTGCCTAGCTCCCCCTGCTGGCTTGGGCCCCGTACTGGAGGACTGATGGTACCACCTTATCCACAGCCCGGCCTCAAGGAGCTTACAATCTAAGGTCCCTAACTCACATTCATACATACACATACTAGGGCCAGTTTGCACGCTCTAGTTTTAGTAAATCAACTCCACTGGGTATTTCAAAAGGAATTACTAAGAACTGACATTATTATTTATTTAGTGCTTTCAATTTACACAGCACTTTACATATACAGTATATTGTACATTCACATCAGTCCCTGTCTTCAACGGGCGTACAATCTAAGGTCCCTAATTTACATTCACTGATACCAATGACGGGACACTATTCCTCCCACTGATACCAATGATGGGGCACTATTCCTCCACTGATTCCAATGATGGGGCACTATTCCTGCCACTGATACCAATGATGGGGTACTATTCCTCCACTGATACCAATGATGGGGCACTATTCCTCCACTGATACCAATGATGGGGCACTATTCCTCCCACTGATACCAATGATGGGACACTATTCCTCCCACTGATACCAATGATGGGACACTATTCCTCCCACTGATACCAATGATGGGACACTATTCCTCCCACTGATACCAATGATGGGGCACTATTCCTCCTACTGATACCAATGATGGGGCACTATTCCTCCCACTGACACCAATGATGGGGCACTATTCCTCCACTGATACCAATGATGGGGCACTATTCCTCCTACTGATACCAATGATGGGGCACTATTCCTCCCACTGATACCAATGATGGGGCACTATTCCTCCCACTGATACCAATGATGGAGCACTATTCCTCCCACTGACACCAATGATGGGGCACTATTCCTCCCACTGATACCAATGATGGGGCACTATTCCTGCCACTGATACCAATGATGGGGCACTATTGCTCCCACTGATACCAATGATGGGGCACTATTGCTCCCACTGATACCAATGATGGGGCACTATTCCTCCCACTGATACCAATGATGGAGTACTATTCCTCCCACTGATACCAATGATGGGGCACTATTCCTCCCACTGATACCAATGATGGGGCACTATTCCTCCCACTGATACCAATGATGGGGCACTATTCCTCCCACTGATACCAATGATGGGGCACTATTCCTCCCACTGATACCAATGATGGGGCACTATTCCTCCCACTGATACCAATGATGGGGCACCATTCCTCCACTGATACCAATGATGGGACACCATTCCTCCCACTGATACCAATGATGGGACACTATTCCTCCACTGATACCAATGATGGGGCACTATTCCTCCCACTGATACCAATGATGGGGCACTATTCCTCCCACTGATACCAATGATGGGGCACCATTCCTCCACTGATACCAATGATGGGGCACTATTCCTTCCACTGATACCAATGATGGGGCACTATTCCTCCCACTGATACCAATGATGGGGCACTATTCCTCCCACTGATACCAATGATGGGGCACTATTCCTGCCACTGATACCAATGATGGGGCACTATTGCTCCCACTGATACCAATGATGGGGCACTATTCCTCCCACTGATACCAATGATGGGGTACTATTCCTCCCACTGATACCAATGATGGGGCACTATTCCTTCCACTGATACCAATGATGGGGCACTATTCCCCCCAGTGATACTAATGATGGGACACTATTCCTCCCACTGACACCAATGATGGGGACTATTCCTCCCACTGATACCAATGACGGGACACTATTCCTCCCACTGATACCAATGATGGGGCACTATTCCTCCCACTGATACCAATGATGGGGCACTATTCCTCCCACTGATACCAATGATGGGGCACCATTCCTCCACTGATACCAATGATGGGGCACTATTCCTTCCACTGATACCAATGATGGGGCACTATTCCTGCCACTGATACCAATGATGGGGTACTATTCCTCCACTGATACCAATGATGGGGCACTATTCCTCCCACTGATACCAATGATGGGGCACTATTCCTCCCACTGATACCAATGATGGGACACTATTCCTCCCACTGATACCAATGATGGGGCACTATTCCTCCTACTGATACCAATGATGGGGCACTATTCCTCCCACTGATACCAATGATGGGGCACTATTCCTCCCACTGATACCAATGATGGGGCACTATTCCTCCTACTGATACCAATGATGGGGCACTATTCCTCCCACTGATACCAATGATGGGGCACTATTCCTCCCACTGATACCAATGATGGGGCACTATTCCTCCCACTGATACCAATGATGGGGCACTATTCCTGCCACTGATACCAATGATGGGGCACTATTGCTCCCACTGATACCAATGATGGGGCACTATTGCTCCCACTGATACCAATGATGGGGCACTATTCCTCCCACTGATACCAATGATGGGGTACTATTCCTCCCACTGATACCAATGATGGGGCACTATTCCTCCCACTGATACCAATGATAGGACACTATTCCTTCCACTGATACCAATGATGGGGCACTATTCCCCCCAGTGATACTAATGATGGGACACTATTCCTCCCACTGATACCAATGATGGGGCACTATTCCTCCCACTGATACCAATGATGGGGCACTATTCCTGCCACTGACACCAATGATGGAGCACTATTCCTCCCACTGACACCAATGATGGAGCACTATTCCCCCCACTGATACCAATGATGGGGCACTATTGCTCCCACTGATACCAATGATGGGGAACTATTCCTGCCACTGATACCCAACAATTGGGCTTAATTCCTCCCAATAACACCAAGGATGGTGACGGGTCATGTGAATCTTGTGTGAAAACATTTATATATGGACGCCTTGAAAACCTCAATCACACCTTAGCATTTTAAAAAAGTTTCCCAAAGTGCATGAAAGTGATATTAAAGGCTAAAAAAAACAAACATGTCTATACTTACCTGCTGTGTGCAGTGGTTTTGCACAGAGCAGCCCTGATCCTCGTCTTTGCAGGTTCCCCACCGGCACTCCTGGCCCCAACCTCCTGCCAAGTGCCCGCAGAGCAAACAGCTTGCTATGGGGGCACTCAAGCAGGCTCGCTCCTGAGCTGCTGCTCTGTGTGTCCATTCACACACTCTGTATCGGCTCGGGCTTTTCCCCTCTCTCTCCTCACTGGCTGTGGTTGACAACAATGGGAGCCAATGGCTCTTGTTGCTGTCTCAGCCAATAAGGAGAGTGTGTCCCCGGAGAGCCGAGGCTCTCATGCACATCGCTAGATTGTGATAAGTATTAGGGGGAGAGGGGAAAGTTGCACACATATTTATGCATTAAGGTAAAAATAACCCTTCAGCTCCCCCCTCAGCCTCCTAATACTGCCAGAGCCCCATCTCTGTCCAGCAGGGAGCCATGGCTCTCCATGGTCTCTCTCCCCTCATTGGCTCACACAGCAGTGTAAGCCATTAGCTCCTGCTGCTGTCAATAACAGCCAGTGAGCCAATGAGGAAAGAGTGGGGGGTGGGGCCGAGCCACGCTCTGTGCGTGTTCACAGGAGCAGGTTCAGGAACAATCCTGCTCCAGTGCCGCCATAGCAAGAGGCAGAGGGGATTTGCCTGGACTGCTAGGCCACCCACAGATGTTGGAAGGATTACACCGTGGCATATATAAAATACAGGGAGCACAGGCAGAGGCAGGTCACCAGTATTTGCTCTCAGCATCTCAAAGTATAACTAAAGGCAAAACTCAAAACTTCTTTTTTTTTTTAGTTTTAGATGGAGTAGAGAGGGATTAGAACCCCTGTCTGTTTTTATTGTGGTCTGTGCCCCCGTTAACCGCTTGTCGTCCGCCCTATAGCAGGAATACTACTACAAGGCAGCATGGGTGCGCAAAATCACATATATGTATGTGTGTGTGTGTGTATATATATATATATATATATAACATTTTGCAGCTCCAGGTAGGGGGTGCGCGCGCGCCACCATTCACGGCCTCAGTTGTCAATCACCGAGTCCCAGCCAGTGATTACTCGCCGGCACCCGGTGATCGCCAAGTAATACCGACGGGGGGGAGAGAACTGTATGTAAACAACACAGTTCTCTCCACTGTGAGCTCCTTTACACTGCTCGGTATGGCTCTGCATGGCACAGCAATAGAAAGCAGTGTGCTTACAGTGAAGCACACATACAGCACATAATGAGAAATGGCACACAGTTAACCCTTTGATCGCCCCAGATGTTAACCCTTTCCTGCCCAGTGCCATTAGTACAGTGTCAGTGCTTTCTGTTAGCACTGATCATTGTATTGGTGTCACCGGGAATGTCCGTTTAAACCCCCCCCCCGTGTCAGAATGCCCGCCGCAGTCCTGCTGTAAGTTGCTGATTGCTGCCATTACTAGTATATGAATATATATTCCAGTATATACCACCATTTGTAGACGCTATAACTTTCACTTGAACCAATTAATTTACACAATTTAGCAAGACATGGGGCAGAATACATTTTGGCCTAAATTTATGACAAAATTAATTTTTTTAAATTTTTTTACTGGATATATTTTATAGCAAAAAGTAAAAAATATTGTTTTTTTTTCTCAAAATGATCGGTCTTTTTTTTTTAATAGCGCAAAAAATAAAAATTGCAGAGATGATCAAATACCATCAAAAGAAAGCTCTATTTGTGGGAAAAAAAGATGTAAATTTCATTTGGGCGCAGCATTGCATGACCGCGCAATTGTCAGATAAAGTAACGCAGTGCTGTAAAGCAAAAAATGGCCTGGTCAGGAAGGGGGGGGGGGGAAATCCTCTGGAGGGCAAGAGGTTACATGTTTTACATAGGGCGGCCCATTTATTTATTTAGCTGGCCAACGTACCGCAAGGGAAAATTGCAAATACAGCAGTTTTAGGTGTGGGTAAAAAAATAATACTAAAAAATAAAAATAATAAAAAATTAATATTAAAAAAATTAAAGTGCCGCAAATATACTGCAATTATGTCACTGCTACTTTTAGACGGTAATATTTGGGTTTGCAAAGATATTTGGTGCTCCAGAAGAGCCCATTCACACTTGTGCGACTTGTCATGCGACTTTGGGGTCAAAAGTCAAATGACAAGTCACCCCGCCATGTTTCCCAATGGGTACTATTCATATCTGTGCGACTTCAAGTTTCAGCACCGTGTCGCAAGAAATGGGCTGGTCAGGAAGGGGGAGGGGGTAAAGTGGTTAAGGAGATTCCTGTTTACCATTATCATTAAGAGTGAAAATAAAGGAAAATCCAAAATTTTGAGAAAAGGGGAAATCTTCCAATATGGACGTGGCATGGGGGGTGACGTTGAAATCTTCCAATGGGGACACTAGTTCTGGAGACCATCTTTTCTATTGGTCAGTCCACCCAAAACTGATATTGTCTCAGTATTCCAGGCTCTGCATTCCTCCATGCCATGCCAATGATGAAGGGATAGTAATTCTCCTTGGCCATGGTGTGACATGGGGTTGATGTTGAGATCTGAGATGTAGTGAGCTAGTTGAAGGTCTGAGATGCCCTGGCTAGCATGTGCACAAAGCTGAGATACCTGTTTCAGGTGGAACTAGCCTTTTAACCCTTCTACGCCTGGTGGGTCATGTTCAGTCTCTTTCTGACGTTTCTTTTCTTCTTTGTTTCCCACTTGTGACGTCAGGAGGAGGAGCAGAAGCAGGCAGTAAGTTGGTGCATGAAGTCCATTGCTAGAAGATGTCATCTTTTTGTCATCCCTGCATGCCAATACTAACGAAATAGTGTCCTCCCCCTCATCCTAAAGGATGTTATAAAGTGGAACTCCAGACAAACCAAGAAAGAAAAGCTAAAAAAAACTTCTTTCAACCTGTAGTATTGATTAAAATTCATTAAAGTGTATATCAAGCCAAAAACCTTGGTGTGGGGAAGGATAAGAACTCCCGTTATGTTCACAGATATCTGGGACTTCGTTGGAGAAATTTGCCCTCACTTCCGGTCCTGCTGACAACGGTTTCACAACACAGATAGAAGTAAAAATCTGAGAGGGGCTCAAGCCTTCCCCGATTCTACTAAATTCTATTATGGGTTTTTTTTTGTTTGTTTTTATTATTATATCTTTTATTAAGTTTTTCATACAAAATCAACTTACAACCAACATTTCAAAATTTTTACATAAATTTTCCTCTTCCCTTCACCTCTGTCAGGGCTCCAGGGTATGACCAGAGGTATGTGAACTGATGCAGGGAAACGCAGGCTTCAGATATGATATAAACAATATAATTTATTAACACTAACAAAACATAAACGCAGTGCAATACTAAAACATAACACAGTGCAAACGAACCAAACCAAACCACCCACAGATAGTACATACAATGCAAGCGTCGTCAGGCAGGCCGGGTCAATAACAATCGGGCAGGTAGGAACAGGGGGTCAGGCAGAGAATGGTCGGGGTTACAAGCCAGGGATCAAACAGGAGAAGTCAGCAGAGGTCCGGATCAGGCAGGGTCAGCAACGAATCAGTCAGACAGAGACAGGAACAGGAACAGGGATGCAGGTAACAAGATACAGGGCCCAGGAAAAACACACACCAAGGCAGAGACTGCAGGTCTGGCCATCCCTTAAATACACCTGCATAATCAGCTTCAGGTGTTTGGCTGGCTGCAGGGTTGAGTCTCTGATTGCTGGGAGCACCCGCTGGCCAGCCCTGGTACTGCAGCCCACAAGGCAGGTGAGTCCCACCATTACTGGCAAGTCCATTCCTGACAGTCTCCCTCAAACTATCCACCCCCTCCCAGCAGATTTCCCCCTTTTCACTTTCTATTTTCTTTTACTCCTAGTTCCTCAAATATTCTTTTGATCTATCTTCACCCCCATCCTCTCATACCCCCTCAGTCTTACCCTCCTACAAGACACTCCTACCTATAAGTCGCTGATCACCACCATTACTAGTAAAAATTATGAAAAACCGAAAAAGTATATATACCGCCATTTGTAGATGCAATAACTTTCACGTAAACCAATTAATTTACGCATGTTGGGATTTTTTTTTAACCAAAGACATGGAGCAGAATAAATTTTGGCCTAAATTTATGACGAAATTTAAATTTTAAGTTTTTTTTATTGGATATGTTTTATAGCAAACAGTCAAAAATATATATATATATATATTTTTTTTTTAAATCAAAATTGTCTGTATTTTTTTGTTTGTAGTGCAAAAAATTAAAAACCCGCAGAGGTGAAGCCTCTCAATACTAAGGCCACCCTCTGATGATGAAGGCTGTATGAATTACAAGGCTGGTTGGTTCACTAAAATCTTAAACGATATATATAGATGGAGTTCTACTTTAACTTGCATCTGCAGTAATTGGATTTCATACCTCTACTTGTTCTAGAATCTTCTAACACTTCTTTGTGAAATCTTATTCTCTTGCCTTAAACCTGCTGTGCATACTGTAGCCTTCCATTACATCTTAATTAGTGGACATGAAGGTGAAAACCCTCCAATGTGACTAGAGAGAAGGTCAGGAACAGAGTATTTTCTACCTTTATAGAGCATCCTTTCTCAACCTTTTCAACACCGAGGAACCCTTCAAATAACTTTGCAGTCTCAGGGAACCCCTGACAAAAATCATGATCCATTATTGTGATGACCAATGGGAAGAATGCTCCTTACCTGTGTGGTCATTGGGAAAATCACCCCCTTACTGATAGCTAAAATGATCAATGGTATCAGTGGGCTTGTATCTGAGAGGCAGAAATTGCTCAAGGAACCCCTAGCAACCTCTGGAGGAACCCTGGCTGAGAAACCCTGTTATAGAGGGGCTTGTTGGAGGGTGAGATATCCAGGTGGTGGTGAATGTCACGAGAAGAGCATTTTCTAACTTAGAGCGGACATGTTGAAGGATGTGCTGTCTCAGAAGTAGGTGTAACCAGAAAGGTAGCTCATCAGGAGCAGAGTATTTTATACTTTAGAGAGGTCATGTTGGAGGGTGTAACAGGGTGGGTGTAATCAGAAAGGTAGATCGAAAATGAGGAGCAGAGTATTTTCTACTTTGTAGAAGTTCACGATATAGAATGTGATATCGTAGTGGTAAGTCGGGAACACAGAGATAAGGTCAGGAATGAGTAAAGTATTTCCTACTTTATGGAGGGTCATGTTTGAGTCCAGATGGCGAGGAGCAGAGTATTTTCGACCTTTTCAAGGTCGTATGTGGTGGTTGTAATCATAAAGCTAGAGAGAAGAGAAGGAGCTTCGTTTTTAATACTTTATGGAAATTCATGATGATAGGATATTTTGGTGAGTCGGGAAGACAGAGAGAAGGTAAAAAAGGAGCAGAGTATTTTCTACCCGTATGAAAGTCATTGTCAGGGCTCCGGGTATGACCAGAGGTATGTGAACTGACGCAGGGAAACGCAGGCTTCAGATATGTTATAAACAATATAATTTATTAATACTAACAATACAAAACGCAGTGCAATACTAAAACATAAACACAGTGCAAACGAACCAAACCAAACCACCCACAGATAACAATACATACAATGCAAGCGTAGTCAGGCAGGCCGGGTCAATAACAATCGGGCAGGTAGGAACAGGAGGAGCAGGCAGAGAGTAGTCAGGTCACGAGCTGGGTACAGCAACTAACGGGCAGGTAGGTACAGGAGGTCAGGCAGAGAATGGTCGGGGTCACAAGCCAGGGATCAAACAGGAGAAGACAGCAGAGGTCAGGATCAGGCAGGGTAGGCAACGAGTAAGTCAGGCAGGAACAGGAATGGGAATGCAGGTAATAAGATACAGGGGCCCATGGAAAAACACACACCAAGGCCCAGACTGCAGGTCTGGCCATCCCTTAAATACATCTCCGTAATCAGCTTCAGGTGTTTGGCTGACTGCAGGGTTGAGTCTCTGATTGCTGAGAGCACCCGCTGGCCAGCCCTGGTACTGCAGCCCACAAGGCAGGTGAGTCCCACCATTATTGGCAAGTCCATTCCTGACAGTCATGTTGTAGGGTGTGATGTCCCGTTGGTGTACAAAGAAAGGTGTAGAAAAGGTCAAGAGCAGAATATTTTCTACTTTATGGAATTTCATGATGTAGGATATAATATCCTGGTTGCAAATCCGGAAGAAGAGATAAGTATTTTCTTTTTTGTGGAGAGTTATTTTGGAGGGTGTTATATCCCAGTGGTAGGTGTATTCAGATAAGTGGAGATATCAGGAGGAGCAGAATATTTTCTCCCTTACAAAGGATCATGTTGGATGGTTTGATATCCCATTGGTTAGCAGCGGAATATTGGCCAACTTGTGGAGGGTGTGATATTCTCTGGGTGGGTGTAATTAATAAGAGAGGAGGAGCAGAGTTTTTGGGGTTTTTTTACCTAATGGATGTTTATGATGTTGGATGGGATGTCCTGGTGATGAGTCGGGAGAATAGCGATACAGTCATGAGCAAAGTATTCTCTACTTTATGGAGGGTTATGTTGGAGGTTGTCAAATCTCGTTGGTAGATGTAATCACAAAGGTAGAGAAAAGGTTTGAAGCATTGTCTATCCTTTGAAGGGTCATATTGGAGGGTGTGATATCCAAGGCATAAGTATAATCAGACAGGTAAAGAAAGCTGATCAGAGTATTTTCTACCTTTTTATAGTGTGTCATGTTGGAGGGTGTGATATTATGGTGATGGATGTAATCAGAAATATGGAGAGACATTCAGAAGAAGAGCATTTTATAAGGGTGTATATACTATGTTATAGCAATTGGGGGAGGTGGGATTTAAAAAAGTTTAAATCTGGCCATATCCTTTGCTTCTTGCAAGTTTCTTAAATCTTTATCTGTTTTAAGAAGTCTTTTGCATTTTTTTTCTTCCATGTTCTTTGAGGAACACAGGAAGATTTGAACCTTTGGCTTATATTGCTGCCTACAGGAGAATTAGATTCTGGCAAACAAAAATATTGTGGACCAGCTAAGGATAACCCTTCCCACTACCAGCATGCCTCAGTTTTTTGCTGGTGTCCCACGTCTTTCCTAGAGTTCTGCTGTGTTAAGCTTAGTTTTTGCTAATGATTTTTTTCTATTCAATCTATTTTTGATTTTTCTGCTGGAGCTTTGTCTCTTCATTTGCGGCTTTCCAGTGCTGTCATGCTCATCCTGTCTTTTGTAGTACTGCCTCTAGACCCTGCTGGATTGGACGTGTGAGGAAAGTTCAAACTGACCTTCAGACACTGGGTTCCACGTGGGCACTCTCCAGACTCTGTTCTGGTAAAGAAAAGCTGCAGGGTGCTTTCTATGTCCAGAGCCACTGGCATTGCCTCAGTGCTTACCCTGTCTCTGAATAGGCTGAGCAGGCCAAGCATCAGAGCTGGAGGAATATGGTCTAGGTCACTGGGTCCCTTTATTCCCCATTCCCACCAGTTTTGCTGTGGAAGGTGTTACCGCTGTAGGACTATCACGTACCTAGTGATGGAGGCCAATGGAGAGAGGGCTTCCCTTGTGGCTAAGTTACATAAGTATTTGAACACCTAAGAAACAGCAAGAATTCTGGCTCTCAAAGACCTGTTACTGAGCCTTTAAAAAGTCCACCTCTACTCCACTCATTAATCTAACTTAGTAGCACCTGTCTGAGCTCTTTAAAGACACCTGTCCACCCCACAGTCAGTCAGACGCCAACTACTACCATGGGCAAGACCAAAGAGCTGTCAAAAGACACCAGAGACAAAATTGTGGACCTCCACAAGGCTGGAAAGGGCTACGGGGCAATTGCCAAGCAGCTTGGTGAAAATAGATCAACTGTTGGAGCAATTGTTAGAAAATGGAAGAGGCTAAAGACGACTGTCAGTCTCCCTCGGACTGGGGCTCCATGCAAGATCTCACCTCGTGGGGTATCACTGATGATAAGAAAAGTGAGGCATCAGTCCAGAACTACAAGGGAGGAGCTGGTCAATGACATGAAGAGAGCTGGGATCACAGTTTCAAAGGTCACTGTCGGTAGAACACTACGCCGTCATGGCTTCAAATCATGCATTGCACAGAAGGTTCCCCTGCTCAAGTCATCACATGTCCAGGCCTGTTTGAAGTTTGCCAATGACCATCTGGATGATCCAGAGGAGGCATGGGAGAAAGTCATGTGGTCAGATGAGACCAAAGTAGAACTTTTTGGTCTTAACTTCACTTGTTGTGTTTGGAGGAAAAAGAAGGATGAGTTGCATCCCAAGAACACCATCCTTACTGTGAAGCATGGGGGTGGTAACATTATGCTTTGGGGGTGCTTTTCTGGGAAGTGGACAGGACGACTGCACTGTATTAAGGAGAGGATGAATGGGGCCATTTATTGTGAGATTTTAAGCAACAACTTCCTTCCCTCAGTCAGAGCATTGAAGATGGGTCGTGGCTGGGTCTTCCAACATGACAACGACCTGAAGCACACAGCCAGGAGAACCAAGGAGTGGCTCCGTAAGAAGCATATCAAGGTTCTGGAGTGGCCTAGCCAGTCTCCAGACCTAAATCCAATAGAACATCTTTGGAGGGAGCTGAAACTCCATGTTGCTCAGCGACAGCCCCGAAACCTGACAGATCTAGAGGAGATCTGTGTGGAGGAGTGGGCCAAAATCCCTGTTGCAGTGCAAACCTGGTCAAGGACTACAGGAAACGTTTGACCTCTGTAATTGCAAACAAAGGCTTCTGTACCAAATATTAACACTGATTTTCTCAGGTGTTCAAATACTTATGTTCAGTAGTGCAAGACAAATAAATTCTTTAAAAATCATACAATGTAATTTCCTGAATTTGTTTTTTTAATTCTGTCTCTCAGAGTGGGAATGCACCTACAATGTGATTTTTGACCCCTCCATGATTTCTAAGTGGGAGAACTTGCAAAATCGCAGGGTGTTCAAATACTTCTGTTCCTCACTGTATGTATATGTATTGTAGACATTGAAACACATACTGTTCATTTTTGGATAGGCCAGTGATAAGACCACTTTACACACCAAAAGGACTCCTTACTATGTTAATGTATGCAGGAGGTAATTACCTTCCCTTTGTTGTGTTGGGTTAACCTGTTTTGGGTAAATATATGGAGAGTCAGGGGAAGTTTAACAGCAGGTTATTTGCAAATAGATTGGGAAAAGTCTTAAATATTCATGATGTGCTTGTTTATGGTGAAGAGAGCAGATTTGCCATAAACAAGACAAGTAGTATCTATTTAACTTTTAATTAAGAGCTATGCATACAGCTATTCTAGGTCTAGACACATGAGATCAAACATGCTAATAAAAGTGGCCAGGGTGCTTGCCATTGTACTGAATGGGGAAAATGTTTATATTAACTCAGAACAAAGAGAACAGAGCACAATGGGGGATACATGGGACAGCACAGGTGCAGGTGACAGGGCAGGTATAGATCATAACTCATAGTATTCCATGCATGGAAGCTACCTAGGTGCATATTATATATCGGACATATGGTGGATGGTGTAGTATCTCTATGCTTGATATGAAGTATCTTGAATGGGACTTTGAGAGTTGTTGTTCATTGTAATCTTTACAAATATTCAGCTGGATTTCTGTCATCTGTAACAAATATCTTTATCCGAATAAATGCATCTCTCTGGAAAAGGACTATCGGTTGCTGTAGGAATAGTACATACATGAATACACCCTGGTCATACATCCTCCACTATTGATATAAGACAACAGATTTGTCTTATGAACTGTTTCTGTGTAGACTTCATTATTTTAAGACATTTGTTTCCACCATTTTTTTTTCAAGCACTCTGCTAGATCTTTGAGTTCTTCTTGGACTTTTGGGCATCAAGCAGCTGCTTCCCATGTTTGCAAGGCTACCACCTGGTCTTCTGTTCACACATTTTTTAAGATCTACAGGTGGACCTTTCACCAGGGGCAGACTGACAACTCATGGGGCCCCCGGGCAATAGGGGATCATGGGGCCCCTGTGTCCTTGCCCAAACTCAAAAAAGCCTATGAAAAAGGTACCAGGGGCATCTCATGGGGCCTCCTACTGACCCCGGGGCCTCGGGCAGTGCACGAGTTTCCAAATGGTCAGTTCGCCCCTTCCTTTCACCATCTTCTGATTCCTGCTTCAAGTCCCCCAGGCAGCTCTTTCAGCTGCAGGCAGTCCCCAGCTCTCTGTTGTTTTCTTGGGCCTGTTAGTGTTTTGTTTGCTGTGCTGCCCACCCCTCATTGGACTGCTTTGGAAATCGTATAGGTCAGGGGTCGGCAACCTGAGAGCCGCAGGACTACAAGTTCCATCATGCCTCTGCAAGTCATAGCTGTAAGTTTTGTAATCTTTGCAATGCCTCATGGGAAATGTAGTTCCACAACAGCTAGAGAGCCACAGGTTGCCTACCCCTGGTATAGGTGAAAGATCTCCCGTGTCCCTCAATGAATGGGAAAGAAAATTGGATTTTTGTACTCGCCTTATAATTGTATTTTTGGAGTCCACTGGGGGATGCAGGTCCTTCCCCTCTGTGCTCATGCTGTCTGTACTGCTTTCCTACAGAAATGAGGCATGCTGCTAGTGGCAGAGATTATCTTGCCTGGAATACAGTTTTTTGTTTGCCAGTGTCCAGTCCTCCTGTAGGCGGCAGTATAACCTGAAGTTTTAAGACTTCCTGTGTTCCTCAACAGACTTCACAATGAAAAAAACAGAGTAAGTGAGCGCTTGAATGAATATGCAGATAAACAGCAGCTGTACACCAAAAAAGACACCATATACAACCTTCAGAGACGTAAATATAAAAAGAGGGGAAGGTGCAGCGCTATATGACTTAGTAGACAATAATAAAATCAAACACACATGATAAACAGTGACTATGTGCTGATAAAATAAGGCTACTAGGTGGTGGCTGTGAAGTAAAAGAAGTGCAAAAATAAATGAAGGAGTCCAATAAAAGGGTGCTCTTAAGATCCGAGATGATCCTCAGACGTTCAATATTTGGAACTGCCAGGTGATAAAAATTGTAAAAATTGCGCACTCACCAGATACGCAATCTTTATGCGCATTTATATATGATGTCACTGGACCTCCGGTGTCATAAAACTGGTCTGGTCAGATCTGGTCAGTATGATTCTCACCACCTGGTACTTGGATAGATGCGGCTGCTCTGAAGGTCTGGCTGGTTCCCACCAAGACTCAAATAAACAGAGAGGGCCACATAGTGTGATATCCTTAGAGTATCTTTATTATATGCACGGACAGGATAGCAGAGACAATCCAATAAGCAAAGAAAAGTACTGACCCAGATGTAAACAAAGATGGACGCCGGGGCCCCTCGTGGCGCCGGCAGCGTGGCGGCTGACCTACTTTAGCCTTAACTGACGCGTTTCGAGCAAGAGCTCGTACTCATAGGGGTGCAGCTGTACTGCTTTCCTACAGAAATCAGGCATGCTGCTAGTGGCAGAGATTATCTTGCCTGGAATACAGTTTTTTGTTTGCCAGTGTCCATTCCTCCTGCAGGCGGCAGTATAACCTGAAGTTTTAAGACTTCCTGTGTTCCTCAACAGACTTCACAATGAGTACAAACATTTTTTCTTTTTTTGACATTTTGCAGATTAGGCAGTGCTCCAGCTTTGAATACTTATCTTTGAACTTAATTATAAACGATTTTCCCTTTCTTTTTTTTTTTCAGTTGAAATCATTGTCTTGTTTGCACATAGAACTTGCACCAGTTCAGTTTAAACAAATTATCCCCAGTGATAGTTTCTGCTAGGTTCTAGGGCAGGGGTCTCCAAACTATGTGAAAGTAGGTAGGTGGTCTTTTTCCTGTTCCTTGGGGGCCCCCTCAGGTACCAATGGTCACACCTGGACACAGCTACGAGATCTCGGAAAGTGAATGCACTCAAGTCACCTTAGTTGCGATTGCAAACACTTCAGTTTTATTGGCATAACATCAGGGTTTTTATACTGTAGTCTTTGGGCAAACACACCCTCAGACCATCCAATCAAATACATGTACATTATTTTTACCTTAACTCCACAATTATTTGTATGAGGTTTGCATTTTCACTCTTCTGCTTTATCTGTCACGCCATATCTGGTCTAACACCCGGATCATGGCTGTAATCTGACCCAACGTCCAAGCCATGGCCATAATCTGACCCAACGTCCAAGCCATGGCCATAATCTGACCCAACGTCCAAGCCATGGCCATAATCTGACCCAACGTCCAAGCCATGGCCATAATCTGACCCAACGTCCAAGCCATGGCCATAATCTGACACAACGTCCAAGCCATGGCCATAATCTGACCCAACGTCCAAGCCATGGCCATAATCTGACCCAACGTCCAAGCCATGGCCATAATCTGACCCAACGTCCAAGCCATGGCCATAATCTGACCCAACGTCCAAGCCATGGCCATAATCTGACCCAGCACCCAAGCTGTGGTTACAACTTTCCAGAAATGAGAGTAAACCTTATCTGCTTTTTTGTACAGTTTGCAAAAACACTTATTTCTACATGAAGTTTGCATAGACAGTTTTGTTAGTGTGTACATATCTCATATATATGTATGTTAAACTAGCATCTTGTATTAGTGTATACAAAATGGATTCAGTTATATTCCATTTAATCCTTTCACTATGGCCCTCCTGGTGTTGAGGAACTGCAAGTCCTATGAGGCCTTGAAAGACACTGGCAGCCACAGGCAAGACTCCCAGAGGAAGAGGCATGATGGGACTTGTGGTTCTTCAACATCTGGAGGGCCATAGTTTGGAGACCTCTCCCAGAGGAAGAGGCATGACGGGACTTGTGGTTCTTCAACATCTGGAGGGCCATAGTTTGGAGACCCCTCTTTTAGGGTGTAGCAGTGCTTCCCTGTGTTACCATAAAAACCAGCTTGTGTTTCCTGTCGGTGACATACAATGGAGCCGTTTTATCCCGGAGCTATACAGAAAGCCGGCCTCTATCCTCATCGGGTGCAGATACTGTTAGCTTTGTCTGCTGTTCATGACTTGCACACATGAGATGACTTATTGAAATTCACCCCAACGAAGAGCACACCTGGAATTGTTCAGCATTTAATGAATGAATGCGAGGGTGAAACTTGAACACCGCCTTCAAAAACCTTTCATCCCCTGCCAATCGTCTCCCGGCCCAACTAACATCTTACCAGATTGCGAAAGCTCCAGTTAGCAGTCAGGTGTTTGGCAGAAGGCTGCAATAAAACCAGGCCGACTCTTTTCTTAAAATAGTCTTTCGGCCGTCTTTGAAAGGCTTGGCTCTCCGTTGCCTCCTTAGAACAGCTTCTGAACATTGATAAATTGTAGAGCGCTTTATCAGATAGCCACACAATTTATAGTTCGTTTTGATGTGCCAGTCTTTCTTCTGGGTGACCCGTCACCTCTATCTCTTCAAATTCAGCAGAGAAATCTGTGTGCTCAGATGAGGAAAAGATTAAACTTTGAAAAAAAAAATCTATTCAAGTGTGTATTCTTAACTCAAAGTACCTTCTAATGCTCTGTCTCCTCCAAATCTCCGTTGTTTTTTTTCTGTGATCTGACTTCCCGTTCGAGAGTGGCTACGTTCATTCTCCATGGTCCCCTGTATATAGGAATGTAGCCACCCTCTCTTGCTCGCTCCCAAGATAGCCTATGGGATTTGTAGTTTACAAAGCTTCAGATATGTCGTTTCAGCAATTTTTGTATTTGAGATCCTGGGTCCTGATGAAGCTGAGGATTATTGTTATGATCCGCCAGGTGGTGCCTCAGGCTGCCAACTGACAGACCTACCCAGAGCGTGGGGTCTAAGCCCGGGCTGTGCTTTCACCAGGGCCCCTGATGGTGGGGATGGACTTATAACAGACCCGGGCCAGGTCACGACCTCCGAGCAGGCCCACCAGTGGCTGAAGGAGCCTCCGGGGACGTATGCAGGTACCGGGAGAGCCAGATGTGAAGAGGATGGCAGCCCTAGCAGGGTGGTAACGGACCGTGGTCCCGTGGGGGTAAGCGGGGTACCGAATCGGCAGGCAAAGAGTAGTCAGGTCACACGCAGGATCAGCAGGGTAAGTCAGTCCGTAGAATGGTTAGACAAGCCGGGGGTCAGAATAGGAGAAGGCAGAGTAGTCAGGGCAATCCGGGTCAATCACAGGAGAAGGCAGCATAGTCAGGGCAATCCAGGTCAAATCACAGGAGAAGGCAGCGTAGTCAGGGCAAACAGGGTCACTAGAACGGATACAGGAACTCAGGATCACAGATAGACCTTGCGGCAATCTGTGACAGTGCAGGGCCTCTTTAAATAGTGCGCCCTGCACTGTCATTGGCCGGCCAGGACGCGCCCCCGACTGTCATTGGACACCTGAGGCGCGTCCGCGGCTCCTACTGCGCATGCGCGGCGTCCTGTCAGCCGCGGCTCGCCGGGACCTAGTGCCTGTGTCCCGGCGTGATCTGCCGCCAGTGCGCATGCGTGGAGGGAGAAGCCGTGATCCCCGACCCTGGAGCCGCGATCCCTGACAATTATTATTATTATTACATCGAGTATATATAGCGCCAAAGGGTTTGCTCAGCGCTGTACAATGGGGGGGGGACAATACATGGCACAGTACAACAATAACAAACAACGTACGAGGGGTAAGAGGGCCCTACTCTTTCGAGCTTATAATCTAGGAGAGAGGGGGTAATGGTACAGGAGGAAGTGGCTGAGGGGAATGAAGTGGTGGGAGGAATGAGGGAGAATGGTCGTTAGGTGAGGGTGGGGTAGGCTTCCCTGAAGAGATGGGTTTTGAGGGAGCACCTGAATGTGAGGAGGGAAGGCGACAGTCTGATGGATTGGGGCAGTGAGTTCCAGAGGATGGGGGAGGACCTGGAGAAGTCTTGCAGTCGTGCATGGGAGGAGGAGACCAGGGAGCAGGATAGAAGGAGGTCCTGTGAGGAGCGAAGGGTACGGGTAGGGTGGTACTTGGGGATCAGGTTGGTGAGGTAGTCAGGGGCAGTGTTGTGATTGGCTTTGTAGGTCAGGGTTAGAAGTTTAAATTTGATGCATTGGGCAATCGGGAGCCAGTGGAGGGAGAGGCAGAGGGGGGTGGTGAGGAGGATCCCACGAAACGTGTCGACCTTTACACCGTGATCTCAAGGCCAGTTTATACATATTGACATTAGCTGACTGTTAAATGTACCTTTTAGGTATCATAAACCTCTACATGCTGATATTTTAAATAGTTTTTATTTGTATGTCTTTAATATGCTGTAATACAAGTGAATTTTTTTATTTTGTATTATTTTTTGTGTGTGTCATACCGTCGGAGATATAATTAAAGTCCCACAACTTTTTGGAGATCCTTTGACACACCATTCCTTATACACTGGGTACACATTGTGAATGATAACTATGAGAATGGAAGAACTTTTAGCTCAAGACTCTGAGACCTCAGAACAGTTTTTTGCTCTTTAGAAGATATGGGTGGTCTATTCTTCTTCTGCCTTTACTAGATATGTCCATGAACAAATTGAGAGATGGCTTTTCTTTCTTCGCCCTTTACTACACTTCAATAGCCACATTTGCTGACCTCACTCCCTGAGATACTTCAGATACCCCTTTAATTTTTTTAGTAAAAAAAAAGAACCTAAACTAGTTTAACCAAAAATTATAATTTTTCCAAATTTTTTTTTAAATTTGTATATTATTATTTTATATTATTTATGTTTTTGGGGTTTTTTTTAACATACTGTCACCCTAGCAGTACAGTGTCACCATAGTGACACTGTACTACTTGTGGGGGGTGATGAAGATTTTTTTCTTTTTTTACACTGATTGCTTTTACACCCATAAAGACTGTAAAAGCAATCATTTCTCCTTCTCTCTGGCTATTAACTAATAATAAAAAATATATTCAACATTAATTATCTAATAAATATACAAAATATATTCAACATTAACTATCTAATAATAATAAAAAATATATTCAACATTAATTAACTAATAATAATAAAAAATATATTCAACATTAACTATCTAATAATAATAAAAAATATATTCAACATTAATTATCTAATAATAATTAAAAAAATATTCAACATTAATTATCTAATAATAATGAAAAATATATTCAACATTGAATATCTAATAATAATAAAAAATATATTCAACATTAAATATCTAATAATAATAAAAAAATATTCAACATTAATTATCTAATAATAATAAAAAATATATTCAACATTAAATATCTAAATAATAAAAAATATATTCAACATTAAATATCTAATAATAATAAAAAAATATATTCAACATTAATTAACTAATAAGAATAAAAAATATATTCAACATTAAATATCTAATAATAAAAAATATATTCAACATTAAATATCTAATAATAATAAAAAATATATTCAACATTAAATATCTAATAATAATAAAAAAATATAATCAACATTAACTAATAAGAATAAAAAATATATTCAACATTCCCTCTTCATAAGGATGTCATATAGCGTCACTTTAGTAGCGTCACTTTAGGGAAATGTTTTTCTGTAGAAGCTGCCATTGCTGAAAATGATAATTACGTGGCTGTTGTGCTAAATCACTGACCTGTATGCAGATAATAACTATTAATTTTTTTTTTCTTTTGTCAAGTCTGCTTAAGTTTGGGTCATGACTCTGAAAGCACTGAAGCCAAGTAACTAGCCTTTTTACCAGGAGGTCAGCAGTGGCTCATTACACATCTATAAACATTGGGAGTCCTGCGAGAGATCATGTAAATATGAATGATGCAGTCACTTGGAAGAGGGAGTCTGTCATTTGTCCACTGGGGCTGGTACCATAGTCTTTAAAAGAGAAGTAAATGTGGACTCCTGGAATTGTTGGACTCCTTCTTTGTGAAGTTCTGGGAATAAGCAGCCTTACTGTAATGAGCAGGTTGGGGCCTCGCCCTATGAATGGACTTCAATCAGTAGCTGACCTCACAAATGCTTTTTTTGTCTACTTAAGAACACATTACTAAAATTATTATTATTATTGATGCCTGATTTACATGATGCTGTCCATTTTTTTAAATGGATATCTAAGGATTTTTTGTAGATGTGGTTTAAGAATCGGGACGTTTTCCCATGGTTTAGCATAACTCCCACAATGCATTGCATGTCTCCGTGCTGGGGATTGTTGGATGCTGGCGGAGACTGTCTCAGTTTGGGAAATATGCCAGCTCTCTCAGCCTCCATCTGTGTTTTATTATGAGCGGTAGTAGTATTTGTGTGTTTATTTTCCTTTATTTCCCGTCTCGTAGTAAGCCAGGAATCTGTGGCACAGCGCTGAAAAATCTGTACATTATAATCTCAGCATGTTCAGTGTTCCTCATTAAAGAGTTCCGCCAGATATACAGAAAACCGATTTACTTATGCATTCCTTTAAAAGTCATGACATTTTTTTTCTTTTTTTGGCTGAGGCAGTTTTTACCTAAATTTTAACGTCATACTGATTGTCGCCTACTATCTATGTGTTGAAAGTAGGCTTGTAATGGGAGTGGTCGCTCTGTAAGCCAATGGGCAGGAGGGTGAGGTTCTAACACAGTGGTTGTCAACTAATGAGCTAAAGGGGCCTCAAATGTGGGCCCTAACATCACCAAAGGGCCGCACGTAATGTTCAGTATATGTCATGCTTGAGAGGACTGTCAGAAACTGGCAGGCATAATAGAGGAAAATGAGGGTCAGAGAGTGAGGACCGGGTACATTGTTGGCTGAGGACATGCTGCAGAAGAAACTACGAAACTGGGAACTTGTTACATGAGGCTAGTAGAGATCAGTGCTGTTACCCTACCTGTCTGCTCTCTAGTTCCTTTGTCACCTCCTCCCATGCTCACCTCCAGGACTTCTCCCATCCTATGGAACTCCCTACCCCAATCTGTCTGACTATCTCCTAATCTGTCCACCTTTAGATGATCCCTGAAAACCCTTCTCTTTGTCTGCCACCTGTCCGCCATATAAGGAAACGACGGACGGGAGGTGGTTCTGTCATTCTGGGAGGACGTCATATGACGTCCTCCCACTCTAACTGCGTTTGCGCGCTCCCCGGGTGATGGATGGTGCACTGTGTCCCTGGGACATAGCAGATCACCAATCAGCAGAAAGAGCCGATGACGTCGGCTCTGTTATGTGATCAGCTGTGTACAATCGCAGCTGATCGCATGTAAATATGGAAATGTCACTTATTGGCATTCCTCTCACGAGCTGTCAGTGA
This sequence comes from Staurois parvus, assembly GCF_062004578.1. NCBI lineage: Eukaryota > Metazoa > Chordata > Amphibia > Anura > Ranidae > Staurois > Staurois parvus. Next base: position 367,962 of record NW_028318926.1, read on the forward strand.
GTTGAGTTGATGCCAAAGAGCTCGATTTTGGTCTCATCTGACCACAACACTTCCCACCAGTCCTCCTCTGCATCATTCAGATGTTCAGTGGCAAATTTCAGACTGGCCTGGACAAGTGCTTTCTTGAGCAGAGGGACCTTGCAGGCACTGCAGGATTTCAATCCTTGTCGGCGCAGTGTGTTACCAATTGTTTTCTTGGTGACTGTGGTCCCTGCTGCCTGGAGATCATTGACCAGATCCTCACATGTAGTTCTGGGATGATTCCTCACTGTTCTCATGATCATTGACACTCCATGAGGTGAGATCTTGCATGGTGCACCAGACAAGGGAGCCTGACAGTTGTTTTGTGTTTCTTCCATTTGTGAATGATTGCACCAACTGTTGTCACCTTCTCACCAAGCTGCTTGGCGATAGTTTGGTAGCCCAGTCCAGCCTTGTGTAGGTCTACAATCTTGTCCCTGACATCCTTGGACAGCTCTTTGGTCTTTGCCATGGTGGAGAGTTTGAAATCTGATTGTTTGATTGATTCTGTGGACAGGTGTCTTTTATACAGGTAACAAAATGAGACTAGAAAAGCTACAATTTCCTGGGAAATTCTTGCCTCCACCAGTAGTCTACAACTGAAGAGAACGGAGTAACTGGGAGGAGTGACTTGAGTAACTGTTGTGTGGTTGGAGTGGCTGGAGTAACTGTGAAAAGGTTGGATTGGGCAGAGTAACTTTATGGAGTGGGCCGAGTAACTGTGTGGAGTGTTTGGAGTGAGTAAAGATAGTAAACATTACACTAACCAATTGATTGATCAAATTTAAAAAGTGCACATGGCAAGCTTGATAGAGTGAGAAATGCATTTCAACTTTTAATTATTTATAGTTTTAAAAAACTATAAATCCTACAGCGAAGAGCTTTATATTGTGAGAATCACAAGACCCAGACCTACATTTTGATGCATAGTATGTCTCTGAAATATTAAAAATGAAGGCACAGTCACAGTTTAGAAATTGCCCTTCACATTTGAGGTGGCTAGAGTGGAGTTTCAATGAATGTCAATGGGCGGCGTGAGTTGCAAACAAATGGTCATATTGTGAAAACTATCAGGACTATGGCTTAGCCGTGGACATTTTTAATGGCAGCAGGGATAGCTGAACGTTTTGATATAAGATTTGTGTAGGTGGGCTTGAAAATGAGTGTACTACTTGGAGGTGATGAAGATTTTTTTTTTTTCTTTTTTCATACTGATTGCTTTTACACCCATAAAGGCTCTAAAAGCAATCATTTCTCCTCTCTGGTTGCATTCCTGCAGCCATTGAGAAATACTGTGAGAGCTGTGATTGGTCTCAGCTTGTCACATGGTAAAAGGCTGTTGTGAATAGCCTTGTACCATGTGACCTCTCTGATCATTCACAGATTTTACATGTTGTAAGCAATGATGTCAGGAAGTGACATCTTGCTTACTATTCTCTTGGCCAATCAGTGATCACCTGATTGGGATGTCACACAGAGTTCCCGTACAGCGATCGGTGTTCGGACACAGCGGGCACCGATTGCGGTGCCATGTGCTTCCAGGGAGAGCGCACAGGCAATGGAAGCAGGGGGACCTTTAGAAACATCCTCTCGCTTTGGCAGCGCTCCCATCTGGCTGTTTATCTACATGGGCTGGATGGGTTAAAGTGGAAAATTGATAACTATACAAAAAGGGAAGGATTTTTTTTAAAATCACACACGGTGGCTAATGTACAATACACAAAATACATGTTTGTACTATATAAAAGAAAAAGAGCTTAAAGCCCAACTCCAGTAAACTGCTTGTTCAGGTCTAGGGGGCATAGAAAAAATGTGCTTAACAACAACTCTGTGCTGGTACACTATATGGAAAGACCATCTTTTTTTGGTGGGACTTTAAAGGCACAGACAAAACCAATGACTTCATAGAAAGGATAAAAACTTAATAGACCATATTTTATTCATACAAAATGTTAAAAAGAACATGTAGGCACAAGATATTTATTATCACCTCACCCCCTCAGTCTCAGATTGGATCATCAGCCTACTAAGTGACATATCAGCATGGATGTCACTCCACTTCCTCAAACTCAATCTTTCCAAAACTGAGCTCTTAGTATCCCCCCCCCCCCCGACTTCTACATTAAGATCAATAACACAGTCATCAGTCCCACCCCTCATGTCAGGGTACTAGGTGTACTAGACTCCAATCTGTCCCTTCAGCTCCAGGTCCAATCACTGACAAACTCATGTAGACTTCACCTCCGCAACATCTGCAAGATACGACCGTTCCTAACCTCGGAAACCACTAAGCAACTTATTCACTCCCTGGTTATCTCTCGCCTTGACTATTGTAACTCCCTCCTCATTGGCCTACCTCATCGCAGGCTATCCCCTCTTCAGTCTATCATGAATGCTGCTGCCAGACTCATTCACTTTACTAACTGTTCCATATCTGCCATCCCTCTCTGCCAATCCCTCCACTGACCTCCACTCAGTGTCCTCCACCCCTCTCTGCCAATCCCTCCACTGACCTCCACTCAGTGTCCTCCACCCCTCTCTGCCAATCCCTCCATTGGTCTCCATTCAGTGTCCTCCACTCTTCTCGGCCAATCCCTCCACTGACCTCCACTCAGTGTCCTCCACCCCTCTCTGCCAATCCCTCCACTGGTCTCCATTCAGTGTCCTCCACTCTTCTCGGCCAATCCCTCCACTGACCTCCACTCAGTGTCCTCCACCCCTCTCTGCCAATCCCTCCACTGACCTCCATTCAGTGTCCTCCACCCCTCTCTGCCAATCCCTCCACTGACTTCCAATTGCCCAGCGGATAAAATTCAAAACACTAACACTGATGTACAAAGCCGTTCATAACACTGCCCCTAACTACATCACCGATCTTGTCTCTAAATACCACCCAAACCGTACTCTCCGCTCCTCGCAAGACCTCCTACTCTCTAGCTCCCTTGTCTCCTCCTCCCATGCTCGTCTTCAGGATTTCTCATGGGCTTCACCCATCCTCTGGAACTCCCTACCTCAAGCTATCAGGCTATTGCCTACCCTGCTCACTTTTAGGCGCACTCTGAAAACTCATCTCTTCAGGGAAGCCTACCCCGACCCCGGCTAACTACTGGAATCCCCTACTCCCCCAACCACTCCATCCCCCACAGCTAACTACCTCTTGTACCACTATCCCCTCCCTACTAGATTGTAAGCTCCAAGGAACAGGGCCCTCTAATTCCTCTTGTATTGAAACTGTACTGTCTCCCTCCATAATGTAAAGCACTGAGCAAACTGTCGGCGCTATATAAGTCCTGTATAATAATAATAAATTATTATTTATTTCAGGTACTTACACAGCACCATCAATTTATGCAGTGTTTTACATACATATTGTACATTCACATCAGTCCCTAACCCACAAGGGGTGTACAATCTAAGGTCCCTAACTCACATTCATACATACACATACTAGGGCCAATTTTGACAGGAACCAATTAACCTACCTGCATGTCTTTGGAGTGTGGGAGGAAACCGGAGTACCTGGAGGAAACCCACACAGGCTCAGGGAGACGCAAACTCCAGACAGGTGGTGCCGTGGTTGGGATTTGAACCAACAACCCTAGTACTGCCAGGCGGAAGTGCTAACCCCTTAGCCAATAAGACATGGCGGTAATACATGATTTGACTGTCACAATGAATACATAGATGAGAAAAACACAGAATGTATCATGCATGCACTTGACGCGTTTCGAGACCATAATCTCTTCTTCAGAAGTGCTTAGAACGCATGACACCTATAATGAATATATAATTATCGCATTTTCATATCTCCAAAAAGGAGTTACAATCTGTGTATAATTTCCACTCACGTAGCCCCACTGCCAGGCGGAGAACATGGGGAAGCCACCAGTTGACTAAAACCATAAATAAAGTAGATGTGGCCAATATCTCTAAGGTCCTCCCAGGCAAAGGAGGAGGAGAAAAAAAAACGCTGTCCCACTCGCCTCCCAAGAGAAGCCCATTCACGACCATTGGGGATGCCCATTCCAAATGATGACTTATATGGAAATATATAAATGAGCAATACAAATCAGACAGAGAGTGATGATGCACAAAAACATGAGAAAAGCCAATGTCACTCTTCTAGAGACAGAAGAAAATGCTTACTGAGAATGGAAATGTGGCAGATCATGCTCAGTATTCGATAATAGTATATTGTCAAAGTCCTGACTGATCCTTGCAGAGTGTTCTCCCCCACGATCCAACAGCCTAAGGTTCTGAGGTCAAAACAGAAATCTGAACTCTGAAAAACAGGGCTTTTTTTTCTCAGAAAATAGGTGAAGGAACTCAAAAACCCCTCTCCTTACACACACAACCCCATCAAAGAGTGGGTATGGTCAACTTTCACTAACAGTGGGAGGGCCTTAAAGGGCCAATAAATACCTGGAGTGCATTACTTACAGAGTGCAGAGTTCAGGGGGGTGGGGTTACACACACAGTACAGAGTTCAGGGGTGCGCTACGTACACAGTGCAGAGTTTGGGGGTGTGCTACACAGCTTCCACAGCTGCTTACCTCTTCATTCCCTATCCATATCCCACTTTGCAACCTGCTTTCTTCTTCTCCCACCATAAAAGCTCCATCATCTTCCACATGTCTTACTTTTGTTGCTGTATTAACCACTTCCAGTCCGGACACTTTCACCCCCTTCCTGTCCAGGGCAATTTTCAGCTTTCAGCGCTATCACACTTTGAATGACAATTGCGCGGTCATGCAACACTGTACCCATATGAATTTTTTTGAGATAGATAAAGCTTTATTTTGGTGGTATTTATTCACCACTGGGATTTTTTTTTTTTTTGCTATGTAAATGAAAAGGTCCAAAAATTTTGAAAAAAAGTGTTTTTCTTATAAAATTTTGCAAATAAATAATCTTTCATCATAAATCTTGACCAAAATGTATTCCGTTATGTTTTTAGAAAAAAAAAAATAAGCCAAATTAGTTTATAACCAAAAATTATAATTTTTAAACATTTTTTTTACATTTTTATTTTTTTTTTAATATTATTTATGTTTTTTTTTTTTTTACATACTGTCACCCTAGCAGTACAGTGTCACCATAGTGACACTGTACTACTTGTGGGGGATGATTAAGATTTTTTTTTTTTTTTACAGTGATTGCTTTTACACCCATATAGGATGTAAAAGCAATCATTTCTCCTTCTCTCTAGCTGCATTCTTGCAGCCATTGAGAAATACTGAGTGAGCTGTGATTGGTCACACCTTGTCACATGGTACAAGGCTGTTGTGAATAGCCTTGTACCATGTGACCCCCTGTGATCATTCACAGATTTCACACGTAGTAAGCAATGATGTCACAAGTGACATCTTGCTTACTACTTTGCATGTGATCACTGATTGGCCAATCAGTGATCACATGATCGGGACCGAGGTCCCGTCCGACGATCGGTGTTTCACTGTGTCCGGAGGACACAGCAAGCACCGGATCGCGGTGCTGCGCGCTCCCAGGGAGCGCGCACAGCTAGAAAAGGCAGGTGCCGTTTATGAACGGCAACCCGCCCCTGGAGTGCCACCGTCCTGCCATTTATAAACAGCAGGCAGACGGCAAGAGGTTAAACTGAAGTACCCAGCCGGCTGTAGTACCGCATGCTGTAGGTGGCTCAGTCTCTCTCACTTTCAGTGAGATCATCTAGTGTGGGTGTCGGCATCTGCACTGCGCCCTTGGCACTTGCACCTCCATTGATCCCATCTTGCACTCAGTGGGAGCCGATCAGGATATAAGATCTGTGGAAGCTGTTGGGAGGCAATCTGTAACTTGTGAACACAGAAGCCGGACTTCTGTGATTACTAGAGGTGAGCAGTGGGCCTCAGCCAGAGGTGGTGGAACTGAGCTCCACCAAGTTTCTGCTGAAAACTGTGCCTAAAAATTCAGAGGACAAAGAAGTAGTCACCACTATTGTTGTCTCCAAGCATCTGTTCTTTTCTTTAACCACTGACTTACCATGTCTTTCACTGTTTCTCTGTGTGGAGGTGGCCACCTTGATAGAGGCAGGTCTTTGCTTCCTTTTATCAGAGCCCCCCTGTCTGATGACTGGCTATCTGATGAAGGGGAGGGGTAATGATCAATAAGCAGAAGGAGAGGTGGTGGAAGCACAGAATTAATGAAGCAAAGGCAGGAAGATCCTTGCGCTGCAGGTCCCCAGGTACAGCTTCCTCTCCAGCAAGGAGAACAGTGAGCTGCACAGCAGTGGCATCACTAAGCCTCACTTTAAAACTGAGAGTAGCTGTCAGATGCAACAGTGCCTTAGATGATTTCACGTTATTACAGGTATACAGCTATGAGTTTATAGAACTAGAGTGCCTAGGCACTCTCACATTACCAGAAATCACACCGCTATTTGTCGGGAGAAACACAAAACATGGTTTGTTTAGGGTACTGTCTAGACACAATTCACATTTCTAGATGTTTCCTATAAAACGGCAAATTTTAGTTTTTTTAAAATCAAGTCCATATCTTTGATACTGAGAGGCATATTCTGACTTTTTATCAAAAGTCAACCAAAAATCCTCTCTCTCTATCTCTTCCTCCTGGCCTATGGCGTATGCAGAGAGCAGCCACACGACTGTCACAGGAAGGGCAGAGGAGGAGTCTTGGACCTCAGGCTTCACCTTTATGCCGTGCAAGAGGCAACTCCCAGTGGGGGAATGACTAGGCCAAAAACAGACAGGAGTAGAGTTTTTTTCCAGCATTTTGCACCAGGAGTTGTTTGTAAGTTGAATCGTACATATTTGACATTGATTTCTGAATGGCAAAGGTAATGGCTGCTTTTAATTTTTAAAAGTCATGTATTTAGTGACAAGTTAAAAGATTTAAAGAGAGCCTGTCATTTCTTCTGTGACTGCAAATACAGAAAAGGAGCACCTGATGGAAGCACCCACATGCAGACAGTCCCATTCATGTCAATTGGGACACAGTGGCAGTCCCAATTTAACATTTTTGTGGATTTGAGTCCCTGAAGGCACATTGTCCGTGTTCAGGGACCCATACCCACGTGGATATCAAATTGGGACCAGCCGCTGTGTACGTGCCGCCACTATTTCCCAATTGGCATGAATGGGACTCCTTGCTCGGGATACACAAGGCCTGATTGGTTGGAAAATAGAACATATAAAATCAATGTTTGGGAGAGGAAAACTTACCCTCCATCATGGCTCAACACAGGATAAAACTTGTATGGACAGACCTATATTAGGACTGGAATAAAACCTGTCCTTGAGAATAACTAATTTAATAGTAGCAAGAGCTCATTCCATGTTTTTTCTTTTATTCCAGGCCCAAGCCTCCGGCTCTCCCCACTCCTCGCCAAGCCATGGTGCCAGTCGCCCTATGCCTATGCCAGTCCGCTCCACCTCAGCCGGTTCCACTCCTACCCATGTACCTCAGGACTCCATAGCAGGGCTGGGCGATGTACAGGAAGCCTTTGCACACGGTGAGTCCTAACTCCATCACATATATGGGAAAGGGGTGCAGTATTGGCACAGAGCTTAAAAGGTCATATAGCTGCAGCACCAACAGTGTCCACAACAATTATGACAAGCTGAACATACAGGCGTACCTCGGTTTATGAATTTAATGCGTTCTGCGGGACGTTTCGTATTGCGAAAAATTCGTAAACCGAAACGCGGTTTCCCATAGGAATGCATTGAAAACCAATTAATCCGTTCCGGAGGTCAGAAAAAACTAAAAAAAAAAAGTCTTTTATCTGTTCAAAACTCTTTATAAAGTGCACTTTAAAGGCATAAATTCTGTACAGGGACATGATAAAAAAAAAAAGTAAATGCATTGAAAACCAACTAATCCGTTCCAAAGGTCAGAAAAAAGTAAAAAAAAAATCTTATCTGTTCAAAACTCTTTATAAAGTGCGCTTAAAAGGCATAATTACTGTAGAGGGACATGATTAAAAATTAATTTATAAATTCATTGAAAAGCAATTAATCCGTTCCGGAGGTCAGAAAAAAGTAAATAAAAAAAAGTCTTTTAGCTGTTCAAAACTTTTTATAAAATGCACTTTAAAGGCATAATTACTGTACAGGGACATGATTAAAAAAAATATTTGTAAATGCATTGAAAACTATTTAATCCGTTCCTGAGGTCAGAAAAAAGTCAAAAGTATTTTATCTGTTCAAAACTCTTAATAAAGTGCACTTTAAACGCATAAATACTGTACAGGGACATGATTAAAAATTAATTCATAGATGCATTGAAAACCAATTAATCAGTTGTAGAGGTCAGAGAAAAGTAAAAAAAAAAAAAAATGTATTTTATCTGTTCAAAACTCTTTATAAAGTGCACTTTAAAGGCATAAATACTGTACAGGGACATGATTAAAAAAAAATTTGTAAATGCATTGAAAACCAATTAATCCGTTTCAGAAGTCAGAAAATCAGAAAAAAGTAAAAAAAAAATCTTATCTGTTCAAAACTCTTTATAAAGTGCACTTTAAAGGCCCGGGGGCTGGTGCTATAAATGCTTCGTATTGCAAAAAAAAATGTGTAAACATTATTTTCAATGGATCTTCATTCGTAAACCGAACATTCCGTTAACTGAGGCGTTCATAAACAGAGGTACGACTGTACTGTTTAAGGATCAGGCCCTCCTTTCCCTCTTGTATTGAACTGTATTGTTGCTGTATTGTCTCCCGTTATATTGTAAAGCGCTGAGCAAACTGTTGGCGCTATATAAATCCTGTATAATAATAATAATCTACTGACTACATGTAACAACAGAAAGTTACAAAGAGTGTAATTGTGCTCATAGATACCTAGAACTGCTGCTATAAACTGAAATTACAATATGCTTGTATACATGTCTCTTACAAATACATACAAAAACACATTTCTTGCAAACAGCTACCTGCACACGTGTGTGTGTGTATGACTTTAACAAACATTGAATGAACTTACAAACATGTGTATCAAACGGAGAAAGGAGGCCTCCTTGGCGAGTTCTTTTGGAAGCTGAAATGGAACTACAGTGGTGGATGGGAAATCTTTATTTTAATGACTTGCGCACCGCCCCATAGCAGATGTAGTGCTTCGCTGGGCAAAATCATGTAAATATTTTGCAGTTCTGGGTAGGGGGCGAACGCCGCCCTAACCACGCTACTATTGGCTCTTGAGGATGTCAATCACCGGGTCCCGGCTGGCAATTTTTGGCCGGGACTTGGTGATCGTCGGTGAAGCTGAGATGGGAGAGACCTGCGTGTAAACAACACAGATCTCTCTCCAGTCTGCATGCACAGCAGAAAGATAAAAAGCAGCAGGTCTGCTTAGTAAACCACAACACAACACACAATAAAATCACTCCCTAACACACAGTTAACCCTTTGATCGCCTCAGATGTTAACACCTTCCAGCCCAGTGTCATGATTACAGTGTCAGTGCTTTTTATTAGCAGTGGCAGTTAGTTCCCTCCCAGTTTCAGATTGCCCGCCACAGTCCCGCTATAAGTTGCTGATGTGTGTGTGCAGACTTTTTATGTCCACTTTAAATGTTTTTAAAAATGATGGCTTCAAATCTGTCTGGCGTCGCACAGGTGAGGAGTACAAAGAAAAATGCATGATGCCTACTGTGAAACATGGTGGTGCCAGTGTCCTTCTATGGGGCTGCATAAGTGCTGTTGGTGACAGGGAGCTGCATTTTATTGATGGTATCATGAATTCACAGATATACTGCTCTATATTGAAAGAAAAGATGCTGCCATCACTCCGTGCCCATGGTCGCCGTGCACTTTTCCAACATGACATTTTAACAGGGGTGTGAACACTTTTTATATCCACTGTACCACCATTTGTAAACGTTATAACTTTCACGTAAACCAATTAATATATACTTGTTGGGACTTTTTTTTAGCAAAGACGTAGCAGAATACATTTTGGCCTGAATTTACAACAAAGTTTTTTTTGTTTTTTTTTTTTTATTGGATATAATAGCAAAAAGTAAACAAAATATTATTTTTTTTTTTTTCAAAATTGTTGGTCTATTTTTGTTTATAGCGAAAAAAATTTAAAAAAACGCAGACGTGATCAAATTTGTGGGGAAAAAAATGACATACATTTTTATTTATGTACATCATTGCATGACCGTACAAATGTCAGTTCAATTAATGCAGCGTCGTATCACAAAAAATGGCCTGGTCAGGAAGGGGGGGGGGGGAATCCTCTGGAGGGCAAGTGGTTAACAAACATTAGACACTTCTTGTTCTTTATTGATACAAATACAAAAAGGGTGCAATTGCAGTGAATGCCCAATAGATGGCTCCCTACTCAACACAATGATGTGATATACAGAACACTCCCCAATGTAAGAAAATCAAAAGACAAATCACTTCTGTGCTACATTCCAGTTATGAGAAACTTCAAACCATAGATAAGGGCAGCACATTAGCTACATGGTTGACACTTCCACCTGGCAGTACTAGGGTCATTGGTTCAAATCTCAACCACAGCACCACCTGCCTGGAGTTTGCATGTTCTCCCTGTGCCTGCGTGGGTTTCCTCCCACACTCCAAAGACATGCCGATAGGTTATTTGGCTCCTGTCTAAATTGGCCCTAGTATGTGTATGTATGAATGTGAGTTGGGGACCTTAGATTGTACACCCCTTGAGGGTTAGGGACTGATGTGAATGTACAATATATGTAAAGCGCTGCATAAATTGACAGCACTATATAAGTACCTGAAATAAATAAATAAGAAAAGAAAAAGACTTCTCTTGTAGACTATGCAGGTATCTCAAAAATACAATGCACAAGGCATTGCATAGAACTTGAAAAACATAAATGGGACAAAAAAAGGTAAGAAGAACAATCTAGCGCAATAAAACACTTTATTAAGATGAGATAAAAACCATAAAAATGCACTCAGATGTACCATAGGAAGATGCTTTGCACACAGCCTAGGAGCCAGGGGAAGACGAACACAAACACTGGGGCCAGCGGTGCAATGTGGATGACAGTTCCGTCCTCCTCTGTCCACTCCAGAGCACGCTTTTAGTCGTTCATGCCAGCTGTCAGTTTGCTAACTATCCACCATAACCAGCCAATGTATCCAGCCATTAAAGCTAGCAAATGTATTGAGCCCATGTAGCCAGCCAGTCCAACCAGTCAACGTAGCCAGCCAGTGCAACCAGTCAACGTAGCAAGCCAGTGCAACCAGTCAATGTAGCCAGCCAGTGCAACCAGTCAACATAGCAAGCCAGTGCAACCAGTCAATGTAGCCAGCCAGTGCAACCAGTCAACATAGCAAGCCAGTGCAACCAGTCAACATAGCAAGCCAGTGCAACCAGTCGACGTAGCCAGCCGGTGCAACCAGTCGACGTAGCCAGCCGGTGCAACCAGTCGACGTAGCCAGCCGGTGCAACCAGTCGACGTAGCCAGCCGGTGCAACCAGTCGACGTAGCCAGCCGGTGCAACCAGTCGACGTAGCCAGCCGGTGCAACCAGTCGACGTAGCCAGCCGGTGCAACCAGTCGACGTAGCCAGCCAGTGCAACCAGTCGACGTAGCCAGCCAGTGCAACCAGTCAACGTAGCCAGCCAGTGCAACCAGTCAACATAGCAAGCCAGTGCAACCAGTCAACGTAGCCAGCCAGTGCAACCAGTCAACATAGCAAGCCAGTGCAACCAGTCAATGTAGCCAGCCAGTGCAACCAGTCAATGTAGCCAGCCAGTGCAACCAGTCGACGTAGCCAGCCGGTGCAACCAGTCGACGTAGCCAGCCAGTGCAACTAGTCAACGTAGCCAGCCAGTGCAACCAGTCGACGTAGGCAGCCGGTGCAACCAGTCGACGTAGCCAGCCAGTGCAACCAGTCGACGTAGCCAGCCAGTGCAACCAGTCAACGTAGCCAGCCAGTGCAACCAGTCAACATAGCAAGCCAGTGCAACCAGTCAACGTAGCCAGCCAGTGCAACCAGTCAACATAGCAAGCCAGTGCAACCAGTCAATGTAGCCAGCCGGTGCAACCAGTCGACGTAGCCAGCCGGTGCAACCAGTCGACGTAGCCAGCCAGTGCAACTAGTCAACGTAGCCAGCCAGTGCAACCAGTCGACGTAGCCAGCCGGTGCAACCAGTCGACGTAGCCAGCCGGTGCAACCAGTCGACGTAGCCAGCCGGTGCAACCAGTCAGCATACTGTCCATCTTACCCTTAGAATGTGTATTTCTTTTTTTTGCTATTTGTCTGCGGCCATTTGTTGTTATATAAAAATCCAGAGCCAGCCTCACTGATTAGTCAGGCAGTGTTTTTGCTTTGATTGGACATTGGTTTGCCCCCAACATGGACGCCCAGGGTAGCCACAGACCCCATGAAATCACCATGTCTTCTTCTCCTATACTCCAGGTACCAGAAGAAATCTGCGCAGCGACTTACTGGTAGCCGCAGACTCCATTACAAACACCATGTCTTCCTTGGTGAAGGAGTTGCACTCAGGTAAGTGACCGGCCATCAAGGTACCTACCTTCCTATAAGTTTCTGATTGTGCAAATAAGACAAACGTGAATAACAAAACCGTGCACCACATGAAAAATCTATCAGCGTAAATAGTGTACTAAATCAACAAGTAAAACGAGATAAATTGTATCCAAAAGTGTCAAAGTGCAACCAAGAGAATAATATGCAATGTAGTCCTTCCAGTATGAATATGTATGCTCGTGATGCCAATCAAGACAAATCGTGTTCAATCCCAGCAAGTGCTCTTTATCCAGTGCAGGGTCCTCCACCACTACGCACTCACCAGAGAGCTACTTGGTCAGTAGCATGTATTTCCTCACCATGAAGTCTATGTCATCCGCTCTCCAGCCACTTTGCCAAACCGGTTAGAACCCTGAGAAGAGATGCTCACCACACGGAGCCCCAGAATTTGTAGTTTAATGGTCATAAAAGCATGCCATATAAGACATTCTACGTAGAACAATCAAAATCACACATACCAAAATGGCCACCACTTTGAGTCGCGTACACGGCAGTGTGACGTCAGCACGTAGGCTCCATCCAACGCGTTTCGTGCAAACGCACGTCCTCGGGCACGCCCATTCTAGAGCATTGGGTAGAGCCTACGTGCTGACGTCGCGCTGCCGTGTCCGCGACTCGGAGCCACGGCCATTTTGGTATGTGTGATTTTTGATTGTTCCATTTGGAATGTTTTATATGGAATTAAATTTTAAAAAGTAGCTACTTCCGGGTCCGAAGTTTGTTTATAAATGTCCTCGGACGGGAAGGGTGATATCTTGGTCATCACCGCAGCAATGATCAAGGTATCCTCTTGTAGCCCCGGCGATTTCCTACAAAAGAAATGTCATCTGAGAGCCTAATGAGCCGCTGGATTACTTTTAAAGGCTTCAGAAGGGGGTCCTAGGCCCCTCCCACCGCTGTCTTTACTGGGCTGTCCCATGCGATCAAAGAGCCCAGCAAGGACATGTCCAGCGGCATCCAGCTCTAGGTATACAGGGCCTGTTTCGGTCCATTGTGTACCTGGTTGTTACCGGCCAGGAAAACCACCAATCAGACTGATCTGTGTCTGATCGGCTACATTGGAGTCCATAAAGAGGACCTGTCACAGCTCATGCTACCTAGGATATTGTTCATCCCTTGTAATAGCAATAAAGGACACAATTTTAAATCATAACATGTTTGGTATCTATTTACTCGGCATAACATCGTCTTTTATATTTTACCAAACAATTGCATATTATATTGTGTTTTTGTGCATTAAAGTCCATTAAAGCAGGGGTAGGCAACCCTAAAGAGGTAGAGATCTATCTTAACAGCATGGGAGAAGTCAAAGATTACCGGGCACAGTGTTTCCTCCGCACACCTGATTTAAACCTCTAATTGCCACACTGCCATGTCAAAATCACATGCATTGCACGGCAATTATGGGTTTAAGTCAGGCGTTGAGGAGGCAACATATCGCCTGCTCACCACCTGTCAAACACACTTGGATTGCTTTTTAGAGGAGCAGCAGTGCCTGCTGCACATGTGAATGAGCCCTTAGTTGCATTCGGCAATGGCACCTTTAGGGGAGTGGTAAAACCCTGCTGTTGAGTCAGGGTTTTATCTCCCCAAATCCCTACCCCCTTTAGCTGCTGAGGCATCAGCCAAAGGTGTACATATGCTGCAGCAGGAATTAAACCCCCTGTTGCTTTTGGTGGGTGCTGCCGCCTGCCAATTGCGACCCATTCAAGTAAATGGGGCCACTCTGCAAGGGTCCGGGGAGACCAAATATAGTGAATGCAGGGTCTGGGGAGACCAGATATAGTGAATGCAGGGTCCGGGGAGACCAGATATAGTGAATGCAGGGTCCGGGGAGACCAGATATAGTGAATGCAGGGTCCGGGGAGACCGGATATAGTGAATGCGGGGTCCGGGGAGAGCGGATATAGTGAATGCAGGGTCCAGGGAGACCAGATATAGTAAATGCAGGGTCCGGGGAAACCAGATATAGTGAATTCGGGGTCCGTGGAGACCGGATATAGTAAATGCGGGGTCCGTGGAGACCGGATATAGTGAATGCAGGGTCCGGGGAGAGTGGTTATAGTGAATGCAGGGTCCGGGGAGAGCGGATATAGTGAATGCAGGGTCCAGGGAGAGTGGATATAGTGAATGCAGGGTCCGGGGAGACCGGATATAGTGAATTCAGGGTCCAGGGAGACCAGATATAGTGAATGCAGGGTGCGGGGAGACCAGATATAGTGAATGCAGGGTGCGGGGAGACCAGATATAGTGAATGCAGGGTGCGGGGAGACCAGATATAGTGAATGCGGGGTTCGGGGAGACCAGATATAGTGAATGCGGGGTCCGGGAGACCAGATATAGTAAATGTGGGGTCCGAGGAGAGCGGATATAGTGAATGCGGGGTCTGGGGAGACCAGATATAGTAAATGCGGGGTCCAAGGAGAGCGGATATAGTGAATGCGGGGTCCGGGGAGAGCAGATATAATGAATGCGGGGTCCGGGGAGACCGGCTATAGTGAATGCAGGGTCCGGGGAGACCGGATATAGTGAATGCAGGGTTTGGGGAGACCGGATATAGTGAATGCAGGGTCTGGGGAGACCAGATATAGTGAATGCAGGGTGCGGGGAGACCGGATATAGTGAATGCAGGGTCTGGGGAGACCAGATATAGTGAATGCAGGGTTTGGGGAGACCGGATATAGTGAATGCAGGGTCTGGGGAGACCAGATATAGTGAATGCAGGGTGCGGGGAGACCAGATATAGTGAATGCGGGGTCCGTGGAGACCGGATATAGTGAATGCGGGGTCCCGGGAGACCAGATATAGTGAATGCGGGGTCCAGGGAGACCGGATATAGTGAATGCGGGGTCCAGGGAGACTGGATATAGTGAATGCAGGGTCCGGGGAGACCAGATATAGTGAATGCAGGGTCCGGGGAGACCAGATATAGTGAATGCAGGGTCTGGGGAGACCGGATATAGTGAATGCGGGGTCCGGGGAGAGCGGATATAGTGAATGCAGGGTCCCGGGAGACCAGATATAGTAAATGCAGGGTCCGGGGAAACCAGATATAGTGAATGCGGGGTCCGTGGAGACCGGATATAGTAAATGCGGGGTCCGTGGAGACCGGATATAGTGAATGCGGGGTCCGTGGAGACCGGATATAGTGAATGCGGGGTCCAGGGAGACTGGATATAGTGAATGCAGGGTCCGGGGAGACCAGATATAGGGAATGCAGGGTCCGGGGAGACCGGATATAGTGAATGCGGGGTCCGGGAAGAGCGGATATAGTGAATGCAGGGTCCAGGAAGACCTGATATAGTGAATGCAGGGTCCGGGGAGAGTGGTTATAGTGAATGCAGGGTCCGGGGAGAGCGGATATAGTGAATGCAGGGTCCGGGGAGAGTGGATATAGTGAATGCAGGGTCCGGGGAGACTGGATATAGTGAATTCAGGGTCCAGGGAGACCAGATATAGTGAATGCAGGGTGCGGGGAGACCAGATATAGTGAATGCAGGGTGCGGGGAGACCAGATATAGTGAATGCAGGGTGCGGGGAGACCAGATATAGTGAATGCGGGGTTCGGGGAGACCAGATATAGTGAATGCGGGGTCCGGGAGACCAGATATAGTAAATGTGGGGTCCGAGGAGAGCGGATATAGTGAATGCGGGGTCTGGGGAGACCAGATATAGTAAATGCGGGGTCCAAGGAGAGCGGATATAGTGAATGCGGGGTCCGGGGAGAGCAGATATAATGAATGCGGGGTCCGGGGAGACCGGCTATAGTGAATGCAGGGTCCGGGGAGACCGGATATAGTGAATGCAGGGTTTGGGGAGACCGGATATAGTGAATGCAGGGTCTGGGGAGACCAGATATAGTGAATGCAGGGTGCGGGGAGACCAGATATAGTGAATGCGGGGAGACCGGATATAGTGAATGCGGGGTGCGGGGAGACCGGATATAGTGAATGCGGGGTTCGGGGATACCGGATATAGTAAATGCGGGGTCCGAGGAGAGCTGATATAGTAAATGCGGGGTCCGAGGAGAGCTGATATAGTAAATGCGGGGTCCGGAGAGAGCGGATATAGTGAATGCAGGGTCCGGGGAGACCAGATATAGTGAATGCAGGGTCCTGGGAGAGCAGATATAGTGAATGCAGGGTCTGGGGAGACCGGATATAGTGAATGCAGGGTCTGGGGAGACCGGATATAGTGAATGCGGGGGTCCCAGAAGACCGGCTATAGTGAATGCAGGGTCCGGGGAGACCGGATATAGTGAATGCAGGGTCTGGGGAGACCAGATATAGTGAATGCAGGGTCTGTGGAGACCGGATATAGTGAATGCAGGGTCTGTGGAGACCGGATATAGTGAATGCAGGGTCCGGGGAGACCGGATATAGTGAATGCAGGGTCCGTGGAGACCAGATATAGTGAATGCAGGGTCCGGGGAGACCGGATATAGTGAATGCAGGGTCCGGGGAGACCGGATATAGTGAATGCAGGGTCCGGGGAGACCGGATATAGTGAATGCAGGGTCCGGGGAGACCGGATATAGTGAATGCAGGGTCCGGGGAGACCGGATATAGTGAATGCAGGGTCCGGGGAGACCAGATATAGTGAATGCAGGGTCCGGGGAGAGTGGTTATAGTGAATGCAGGGTCCGGGGAGAGCAGATATAGTGAATGCAGGGTCCGGGGAGAGCGGATATAGTGAATGCAGGGTCCGGGGAGAGTGGATATAGTGAATTCAGGGTCCGGGGAGACCAGATATAGTGAATGCAGGGTTCGGGGAGACCAGATATAGTGAATGCGGTGTCCGGGAGACCAGATATAGTAAATGCGGGGTCCAAGGAGAGCGGATATAGTGAATGCGGGGTCCGGGGAGAGCAGATATAGTGAATGCAGGGTCCGGGGAGACCGGATATAGTGAATGCATGGTCTGGGGAGACCGGATATAGTGAATGCAGGGTCTGGGGAGACCAGATATAGTGAATGCAGGGTGCGGGGAGACCAGATATAGTGAATGCGGGGAGACCGGATATAGTGAATGCGGGGTGCGGGGAGACCGGATATAGTGAATGCGGGGTGCGGGGAGACCGGATATAGTGAATGCGGGGTCCGGGGAGAGCGGATATAGTGAATGCGGGGTCCGGGGATACCGGATATAGTAAATGCGGGGTCCGAGGAGAGCTGATATAGTAAATGCGGGGTCCGGGGAGAGCGGATATAGTGAATGCAGGGTTCGGGGAGACCAGATATAGTGAATGCAGGGTCCTGGGAGAGCAGATATAGTGAATGCAGGGTCCGGGGAGACCGGATATAGTGAATGCGGGGGTCCCAGAAGACCGGCTATAGTGAATGCAGGGTCTGTGGAGACCAGATATAGTGAATGCAGGGTGCGGGGAGACCGGATATAGTGAATGCAGGGTCCGGGGAGACCGGATATAGTGAATGCAGGGTCTGTGGAGACCAGATATAGTGAATGCGGGGTCTGTGGAGACCAGATATAGTGAATGCAGGGTCCTGGGTTTAGTAACACTTTAAAAACCGAATCATCAACAAAAGGGACATAACTTGCACTCAGGAGCATGGGTTCCTTGTGCTGATTCCTCTTCTTTTAGTTGAAATCCTCCTCCGTCCCTGTAGCCCCCACCCCCCGGGTGTAATCTTCCAGTATGGCAGGGGTTTATACAGCCGTGGAGTTATCACAGGCTCTTATCACACCCAGCTTTTCCATTCATAAAAGCTGTACTACAGCTTCTATGAATGAAACAGGAATGCTGACTGGAGGGGGGATTGCATTTCTGTTCAAATCGCATGCTATTCTTTGCGGTACAATTTTCTTCCATTAACACAAATCGCACCCCAAAGTATCAGTACTCGGCGGCATCGTCAAGTACTTGACCGAAAGTATTGGTACTCGTACTCACCGATTAAAAAAAAAAAAAAAAACGGTATCGGTGCATCCCTAGTAAAAAGCTATTCTAATAGTTTTATCCAATGCAGCAACATCTACACATGTAGGACACCCAGTATTAGAGGGGATTTATTCCAAATCAAACACACTTTTGCACACTGATACTGACTAGTATTCCCATGTTTCTCTTCTTCCTCAGTTTCTCTCTATCACTCAGCTAACATGACCCCATTACTGACAGAGAGGGGCAGGGGAGGGTCAAACAAGGATGCCATACAGGCGATCGACATCCTTCATATCAACTGATGGCGTCATTGGTTGTTAGGATGTCGGCAGATAGAAGGTTATAATGGCGCACAATGAAGACTTATGGCCTTGTGTAACTAAAAGACAGGCTTGTATACAGTTTCTGGGCAATTTTTAGGCATTTTGCTAAGGCACCCTTGAAGAAGCGGCAAGGCCCCCCAGGATACCTGGGCACCCTGGTTGAAAAAGACTGAGTTAGAAAATTCTGTCATAAGTGATGTCAGCGTTATCTGCTACACCTAGAAGAGGAGACCTCAGGAAGAAAATAAAAATGTTTACAAAATTCGATTCTTTTGATTTGCTTTTACAAACCTTCCCCCGGCTCCATAAAGCAAGGGGGAAACAATATTATTAACCTAACACATAATCCCTGGCTGTCCTCCAAGCTGAGATTCTCAAATACCCATTTACCTATCAGTATCTCCAGGCTCTTGCACGCTGTCGGTGCCAGAACACCACAGGTCACATGAGCTTCATCAAAGGATCATGATTAAGCAGCCAGCCAATCAGATTCATTCCTTTAGGATAGCCCATGTGACTTCCTGTCTGTTTGCTGAGAAGCTTTTGGCAGCATAGATTGCAGGTCTCGGTAGGGACAGCAGTCAGATAAATGGATTGGGTTTATGGTGCATTTGATAATGTGCACTTTAGGTGATGGTCATCTGTTCCCAGAAGCCAACAACAATCTGGAGGTAGTCTAGAGGGGCAGCATTCATATCAATGGATTGGGTTTATGGTGCATTTGGTAATGTACACTTTAGGTGATGGTCATCAGTTCCCAGAAGTCGACAACCATCTTGAAGTAGTCTAGTGGGCAGCATTCATATCAATGGATTGGGTTTATGGTGCATTTGGTAATGTGCAGTTTAGGTGATGGTCATCAGTTCCCAGAAGCCAACAAAAATCTGGAGGTAGTCTAGTGGGGCAGCATTCATATCAATGGATTGGGTTTATGGTGCATTTGGTAATGTACACTTTAGGTGATGGTCATCAGTTCCCAGAAGTCGACAACCATCTTGAAGTAGTCTAGTGGGCAGCATTCATATCAATGGATTGGGTTTATGGTGCATTTGGTAATGTGCAGTTTAGGTGATGGTCATCAGTTCCCAGAAGCCAACAAAAATCTGGAGGTAGTCTAGTGGGGCTGCATTCAGATCAATGTATTGGGTTTATGGTGCATTTGGTAATGTGCACTTTAGGTGATGGTCATCTGTTCCCAGAAGCCAACAACCATCTGGAGGTAGTCTAGAGGGGCAGCATTCAGATCAATGGATTGGGTTTATGGTGCATTTGGTAATGTACACTTTAGGTGATGGCCATCTGTTCCCCTAAGCCAGTGGTGGGCAACCTTTTTTTTCAACTGAGCCAAATCTCGCCAAAACCATGATTGAAATTTATTTTGAGAGCCACATTTTTAAAACTGAAAATACATCTCCCATATAGTAATTCATCCCCCATAGTAATTCATCCCCCATATAGTAATTCACCCCCCATAGTGTAATTCATCCCCCATAGTAATTCATCCCCCATATAGTAATTCATCCCCCATCGTAATTCATCCCCCATAGTAATTCATCCCCCATATAGTAATTCATCCTCCATATAGTAATTCATCCCCCATAGTAATTCATCCCCCATATAGTAATTCATCCCCCATAGTAATTCATCCCCCATATAGTAATTCATCCCCCATAGTAATTCATCCCCCATATAGTAATTCATCCCCCATAGCAATTCATCCCCCGTATAGTATTTCATCCCTCGTATAGTATTTCATCCCCCGTATAGTATTTCATCCCTCATATAGTATTTCATCCCTCATATAGTATTTCATCCCCCATATAGTAATTCATCCCTCATATAGTATTTCATCCCTCATATAGTATTTCATCCCTCATATAGTATTTCATCCCCCCATATAGTATTTCATCCCCCCATATAGTATTTCATCCCCCCATATAGTATTTCATCCCTCATATAATAATTCATCCCTCATATAGTATTTCATCCCTCATATAGTATTTCATCCCCCTATATAGTATTTCATCCCTCATATAGTATTTCATCCCTCATATAGTAATTCATCCCTCATATAGTATTTCATCCCTCATATAGTAATTCATCCCTCATATAGTATTTCATCCCTCATATAGTATTTCATCCCTCATATAGTAATTCATCCCTCATATAGTATTTCATCCCTCATATAGTATTTCATCCCCCCATATAGTAATTCATCCCTCATATAGTATTTCATCCCTCATATAGTAATTCATCCCTCATATAGTAATTCATCCCTCATATAGTATTTCATCCCCCCATATAGTATTTCATCCCCCCATATAGTATTTCATCCCCCCATATAGTATTTCATCCCCCATATAGTAATTCATCCCTCATAAAGTAATTCATCCCTCATATAGTAATTCATCCCTCATATAGTATTTCATCCCTCATATAGTAATTCATCCCCCCATATAGTATTTCATCCCTCATATAGTAATTCATCCCTCATATAGTATTTCATCCCTCATATAGTATTTCATCCCCCCATATAGTAATTCATCCCTCATAAAGTAATTCATCCCTCATATAGTATTTCACCCCCCACAGTACTATCCCCCCCCCTTCTAGTAAGCCAAGTCCCCCGTGTCAATTCACTTACCTTTTGCGTTCCTCTCGCTGTCTTCCCGCGCCGTTCGGGTCTTCAGGGCGGACTGTGAGAGGAGCCTAGCTCCCCTCCCCTCACGTTCGGCACGCTGCCCCGCCTACACACATCCTGACAGCCACATCCGCGGGCCGGATTAAAAGGTCCGCGCGGACTTTTGGGGCTGCCAACCGAGAGGAGGCAGGGGAGCGGCCGACCGAGAGGAGGGAGGGGAGCAGGCGCCCGGCACACAGAAGAGCCGCATTAGAGTGGGTAAAGAGCCGCATGTGGCTCGCGAGCCGCGGCTTGCCGACCACTGCCCTAAGCCAACAACCATCTAGAGATAGTCTAGGTGGACAGCGTTCAGATAAATGGATTGGGTTTATGGTGCATTTAATAATGTACACTTTAGGTGATGGTCATCTGTTCCCAGAAGCCAACAACCATCTGGAGGTAGTCTAGTGAGGCAGCATTCATATCAATGGATTGGGTTTATGGTGCATTTGGTAATGTACACTTTAGGTGATGGTCATCTGTTCCCAGAAGCCAACAACAATCTGGAGGTAGTCTAGAGGGGCAGCATTCATATCAATGGATTGGGTTTATGGTGCATTTGATAATGTGCACTTTAGGTGATGGTCATCTGTTCCCAGAAGCCAACAACAATCTGGAGGTAGTCTAGAGGGGCAGCATTCATATCAATGGATTGGGTTTATGGTGCATTTGGTAATGTACACTTTAGGTGATGGTCATCAGTTCCCAGAAGTCGACAACCATCTTGAAGTAGTCTAGTGGGCAGCATTCATATCAATGGATTGGGTTTATGGTGCATTTGGTAATGTGCAGTTTAGGTGATGGTCATCAGTTCCCAGAAGCCAACAAAAATCTGGAGGTAGTCTAGTGGGGCTGCATTCAGATCAATGTATTGGGTTTATGGTGCATTTGGTAATGTGCACTTTAGGTGATGGTCATCTGTTCCCAGAATCCAACAACCATCTGGAGGTAGTCTAGAGGGGCAGCATTCAGATCAATGGATTGGGTTTATGGTGCATTTGGTAATGTACACTTTAGGTGATGGCCATCTGTTCCCCTAAGCCAACAACCATCTAGAGATAGTCTAGGTGGACAGCGTTCAGATAAATGGATTGGGTTTATGGTGCATTTAATAATGTACACTTTAGGTGATGGTCATCTGTTCCCAGAAGCCAACAACCATCTGGAGGTAGTCTAGTGAGGCAGCATTCATATCAATGGATTGGGTTTATGGTGCATTTGGTAATGTACACTTTAGGTGATGGTCATCTGTTCCCAGAAGCCAACAAACATCTTGAAGTAGTCTAGTGAGGCAGCATTCAGATCAATGGATTGGGTTTATGGTGCATTTGGTAATGTACACTTTAGGTGATGGTCATCAGTTCCCAGAAGCTATTAACCATCCAGAGATAGTCTAGGTGGGCAGTATTCAGATCAATGGATTGGGTTTATGGTGCATTTGGTAATGTACGCTTTAGGTGTTGGTTATCTATTCCCAGAAGCCAACAACTATCTGAAGGTAGACACACCACCAAATGGCCATTAGTCAGGGAACAGACACACCCAAGCCTATGTTCGATGCTCAGTGCTCTGCCATTGACTGTCATCGCTTTTCTCTTTCAGCTGAGGAGGGAGCTGACGAGGAAGAGGAGAAGATACACAACGGAAAGGACAGAGGTGAGACAGGTTGCATTATAGACAGATAAATGCAGCCCGGGAATTTGTCTTATGTGTAACGTGTCCCCTTTCTCCTCTATCACTCAGGTTAGGTTTCCACCACAGAACAACACGGTGATTCAAGTAAGTGTCTCTGTTCCAGGATGTGTTGGTAAAAGGGCCCAAGGAGCCCTGGGAGGGGAAGAGGACCCCTTTAGGGATGCAGATTTATACCACAGGAACTTACATACTTATTTACCAAAATGCCCTATGATTGGACTTGTCTTATTGACATGCTTCAGCAGGATTAGGCATCTGACATGTCATGGCCGCTGTCCTCTGCATTCTTCTCCAGGGTCATTAGGAACCTAGTGCGTTGTAGACATGTGGCCATTGTGTGGGAGGAAATAGATTCTGATCCGTCATGGCCGACGACCATATATTATTTCTGGTAATCCCTGACTACTGGAAACATTGAGCCTTCGATCACTTGACAATCCTGTGCAAAGACAAAGCTCATGAGCTGTAAGGCTGCTTTCACAATGATCTGTTTTTCTTCCCCTTTAGTGTTGAAAAAAAAAGCGTAAGAAAAACATGTGACCATGTATTCCTATGGCTAAATCCATGGAAAAGGCATCAGAAACGCACCTGCTTTGTGTTTTTAGTGCAGTTTTTGAGTCACATGTCCTGTGAAAAAAACGGCAAAAATTGCATGCTGCTCCCTTCCCCAGGTTCTTTCTCAGTGCCATCTTTAGTGCTCCCCTCCTCGGGTTCTTTCTCAGTGCCATCTTTACTGCTCCCCTCCCCAGGTTCTTTCTCAGTACCATCTTTACTGCTCCCCTCCCCAGGTTCTTTCTCAGTGCCATCTGTACTGCTCCCCTCCCCAGGTTCCTTCTCAGTGCCATCTTTACTGCTCCCCTCCCCAGGTTCTTTCTCGGTGCCATCTTTACTGCTCCCCTCCCTGGGTCCTTTCTCAGTGCCATGTTTACTGCTCCCCTCCCCAGGTTCTTTCTCAGTGCCATCTTTACTGCTCCCCTCCCCAGGTTCTTTCTCAGTGCCATCTTTAGTGCTCCCCTCCTCGGGTTCTTTCTCAGTGCCATCTTTACTGCTCCCCTCCCCAGGTTCCTTCTCAGTGCCATCATTAGTGCTCCCCTCCCCAGGTTCCTTCTCAGTGCCATCATTAGTGCTCCCCTCCCCAGGTTCTTTCTCAGTGCCATCATTAGTGCTCCCCTCCCCAGGTTCTTTCTCAGTGCCATCTTTAGTGCTCCCCTCCTCGGGTTCTTTCTCAGTGCCATCTTTACTGCTCCCCTCCTCGGGTTCTTTCTCAGTGCCATCTTTACTGCTTCCCTCCTCGGGTTCTTTCTCAGTGCCATCTTTACTGCTTCCCTCCTCGGGTTCTTTCTCAGTGCCATCTTTACTGCTTCCCTCCCCAGGTTCTTTCTCAGTGCCATCTTTACTGCTCCCCTCCTCGGGTTCTTTCTCAGTGCCATCTTTACTGCTTCCCTCCCCAGATTCTTTCTCAGTGCCATCTTTACTGCTCCCCTCCTCAGGTTCTTTCTCGGTGCCATCTTTACTGCTCCCCTCCTCAGGTTCTTTCTCGGTGCCATCTTTACTGCTCCCGTCCTCGGGTTCTTTCTCGGTACCATCTTTACTGCTTCCCTCCTCGGGTTCTTAGTGCCATCTTTACTGCTCCCCTCCTCGGGTTCTTAGTGCCATCTTTACTGCTCCCCTCCCCAGGTTCTTTCTCAGTGCCATCTTTACTGCTCCCCTCCCCAGGTTCTTTCTCAGTGCCATCTTTACTGCTCCCCTCCCCAGGTTCTTTCTCAGTGCCATTTTTACTGCTCCCCTCCCCAGGTTCTTTCTCAGTGCCATCTTTAGTGCTTCCCTCCCCAGGTTCTTTCTCAGTGCCATCTTTAGTGCTCCTCTCCCCGGGTTCTTTTTCATTCTGCATCATGAGATGCTAGACATCATCATTTAGGTTCGCAGTGGTCATATGTGTTAGAACTGAGAACAGCGGCAGGTTTGGCTTGTTTCTTTGAAAGTTCCCCCACGATGCCAAATCTAGCGTGTCTGATGTGGTGGTGCAGTGGAAAAAAGTAAAGGGGCTTGCTTTCCAAACTAAAAAAAGATGACACATAACTGCTAATATAATTTAACAATTGCAATGAACTAGCTAACGCTAGCCAGACAGGTCTGTTACAGGATTCCCATACTGCACACTTGGCTTCCCCAAGCAGGGGCATTTCTACAATCATGACAGACTCAGGGCAGCCCTGGACACTCCAAGGACAGGAATAATGTGGTGCCTATAGCATGCCGTGGCCTCGCTGCAATGACAGTGTGAGAGGCTTAAAGGGATATACTTAAAGCAGAACTATACTCACCTCAGTTCCGGCGATGCGGTGTCCCCAAGCTCCCCGCCCAGCTGCTGACATCTTTGAGTTGGCCGGGCAGGGGTGACATCACTTCCGCGCACGTGCGGAAGTTCAGTCAAATTTGGCTGTGCCGAATTTGTACAGTGAGCTGTGCATGCGTGGCTCACTATACAAGGGCATACAGGCAGGTAAGTAATGCAGAAGAGACCTGCTTTTTGTTTCTTCTGCATTATTTACCTGCCTGTCTGCCACTGTCTGTTCACCCATTCCTGCCTGTTCACCTATTTTTATTATTTTAGCTAGAGTTCCACTTTAAATAAAACCTGAGCCTACTCGATGAATGCACAGCACACATATGCCTCAGTCCTTATAAAATATGCTTTAATTTATATGCCACTGTGAGTCACAGACACATAGAAACTTCTACACAATCATTTTTAAAAAGTTGAATAGAATATAGACAGAAAGTCTGAGCCTCAAGAACTTTATTAAAATAGTTGGGGACTACTTAGCAACCATTGAGACAATGACCACTTTGGTCAGCAGTATGTAATTACAATATAGCATATAGAGTATAGGGGTCAGAGGAAGATAATGTACAGAGTGCAAGGGTCAGAAGTATGTCACATACAGCCCAGCTTACAGAGTGCAGTGGTCAGGGGAATGTAATGTACAGTTAATAGTACACAGTGCAATGATCATGAGTATTCAAGATACAACAATAAAAGATATGTACTACACAGTAAAGCATACAAAATATTGTTGGGGAGCATGTCATATGTACTGTACATTACATTATCCTGCTGCAATCTGTGTGCTGTGCTGTATGTTACATTCTTCTAACTGTTACCCTGTATGCTGTCCCAATCCACAGCTCACCTTGACCCACAGTTCACCTCTGTGTTCCAGCTCAACTCTGCATTTCTGTCCACACCTTCATGTTCCCTGTTCACAGTTTACTTCTGCACCTTCCATCCACAACTCACCTCTACGTGCCCAGCCACAGCTCACCTCTGCGTCTTTGCCCACATCTCACCTCTGCGTCTTTGCCCACATCTCACCTCTGCGTCTTTGCCCACATCTCACCTCTGCGTCTTTGCCCACATCTCACCTCTGTGTCTTTGCCCACATCTCACCTCTGCGTGCCGAGCCACAGCTCAGCTCTGCATGCCCAGCCACAGCTCAGCTCTGCGTTCCAGTTCGCAGCTCAGCTCTGCATTCCAGCCCGCAGCTCAGCTCTACGTTCCAGCCCACAGCCCACCTCCTGCGTGCCCAGCCACAGCTCAGCTCCTGCGTGCCCAGCCACAGCTCAGCTCTGCATACCCAGCCACAGCTCACCTCTGCCCACAGCTCAGCTCTGTGTTCTAGCTCACCTCTGCGTGCCCAGCCACAGCTCACCTCTGTGTTCCAGCTCAGCTCTGCGTGCCCAGCCACAGCTCCGCTCTGCGTGCCCAGCCACAGCTCAGCTCTGGGTGCCCAGTCCACAGCTCACCTCTGCGTGCCCAGTCCACAGCTCACCTCTGCGTTCCAGCCCACAGCTCTTCTTTGCATACCAGCCCACAGCTCTCCTGTGCGTTCTAGCCCACAGCTCACCTCTGCATGCCCAGCCACAGCTCACCTATGCCCACAGCTCACCTCTGCATGCCCAGCCACAGCTCACCTATGCCCACAGTTCAGCTCTGAGTGCCCAGCCACAGCTCACCTTGACCCACAGTTCACCTCTGTGTTCCAGCTCAGCTCTGCATGCCCAGCCACAGCTCAGCTCTGCGTGTCCAGCCACAGCTCAGCTCTGCGTGCCCAGCCACGGTTCACCTCTGCGTGTCCAGCCTCAGTTCACCTCTGCTTTCCCAGCCACAGTTCACCTCTGCGTGTCCAGCCACAGTTCACCTCTGCGTGAATGCGGGGTCCGGGGAGACCGGATATAGTGAATGCGGGGTCCGGGGAGACCGGATATAGTGAATGCGGGGTCCGGGAGACCGGATATAGTGAATGCAGGGTCCGGGGAGACCGGATATAGTGAATGCGGGGTCCAGGGAGACCGGATATAGTGAATGCAGGGTCCGGGGAGACCGGATATAGTGAATGCAGGGTCCGGGGAGACCGGGTATAGTGAATGCGGGGTCCGGAGTTTAGTAACACTTTTAAGAAATAGCTGTTTTGTAAAGATGTCCTGTGCAGACTGATTTTAAATGGGAGAGTCTGGGTTATTATAATCACCTGGAGCACTCTCAATGTTCTGATAAGAAAAGCTGCAGTCTCTATGTCATTTAGAAGTATCTAACAAATCAGCCAGCCAGTCTCAGAAGCAGGGGATGACAGTTCTGGGGGGGGGGGCAGTCTATACACCAGTGGTTTATGGAACACTTCCAGATTGCCATATTGCATTGAATTTTACAATAAAAAAAAAAAACAAAAAGCTGCAGATGAAAATGTAAAGGTAATTTTATAAAAAAAAACCATGAAATTACAGTATGGCTTGTGTAGCAATTGTATATGTTATATTTTTTCAATAAAAATGGAGTTACCCTTTAAGCTTTTCCCTAATCCTGTGTCAGTGTAGGTTCACACCTATGTGTTTTCCGCTGCATTTTGCAGAAACGCACAGCAGTCCATTTAACATGATTTCCTATGGGACACGTTCACATCTCCGCATTTTTACCTGGTGCATTTTTTAGAAAGGGCCAGGGACTTTTTTAAGCGCAAAACGTTGCGTTTTTGGTTCCATAGACTTCAGTGGAGATGCTGCAGAAAAGCATATAGTGCGTTTTTGATGTGTTGTTGCCTCGTTTTTGATGCATTTTATTCTATCCATTAACTAGTTGAAAAAAACGCGTCAAAAACTCACCGCAAAAAGCACTGCAGAAACGGATGAAACGCACACTGCGTAGGTGTGAACCTAGCCTTGTGGAAGCATGGGGCTGCTGCTGTGCCGGTACAGGTCAATCATCCTATAAATGGCAGACTATTCTTTTATGGCACACCTATCCTTTGACACGCCTTAATCATGGCTTTCTCTCTTGCAACAGGCACAGCGAGCCCTCCCGTATCCATGTACTCTCCGAAACCACCATGCCGCATTTCCACAGCCAGCCGAGATGTGACGAGGAAATCTTGTTCGTGCATGCTCAATGTAACATAAAACATGGGTGTTACTGGGCCATGGACCATCATGTCTTGCAGATGCTGGATGGGACTGAGCGTGTGTATGTATGTATGTGTGTGTGTGTGTGTGTGTGCGAGTGTGTACGCGCACTCGTCATGGGTGAAGAGGCCGGGGGACACTGTGACTCCGCCCCCAGCTGCAGGTCCCGCTAACACTGGAACACATGATCCTGCGCACACGGGAACAAGCTGTAGGTGTATCATGGTATATCCTATGTGGGTGTGTGCGTCTGCTCTGCAGAATGTGGTACATTTCATGTCCAAATGTTTACATAATAATAAATGTGTCTGTCTGTCAGATCTCTGGGTGTCCTGCCTATGCCATGTCGTTATGATGTCATCGCACTGTAGCACCAGACTGCTACGTGGTTTTATGAGGTCATAAGATGGAAGCCTAGTCGGCCAGATTTAGCAGCTTCAGGATGCGTTTGTTAACCTGACAAGTTGATGACTATTTTGCCATCTAGAATAATCTCTGTGATGTTTTGAGGGGGTTTTTTTTGGGGGGGGGTCTTTTTTGTGTTTTTTTGGGGGTTTTTTGTTTTTTTTTTAGCTTCTCAACACCAATCACAAACAAATACGTGGCTGAATGGCAGTCAGCTTTAAGCCCGGGTCCACACTGATGCAGTGCGGAATACGCACAGGTTTCTGTGTGAATTCCGAATCACAATCGCGCCCCGTTCATGTGTGCTGCAGGTGTGAATGTTAAGTTAAAAAACCCCCGAAATCGGTTCGCACAATGCGGTGCGATGTGAAGAATCAGATCGAATGGGTGTGAATACCCATGTGATCCAATTTCTAGTGCGGAGCAAAAACAGGGTCCTGCACCTTTTTGGTGTGGAGGCGGTGCAATTTGAGCCATACAACATGTATGGCTCAAATCGCACCACACAGAATTTTCATGTGATTTGAACAGGAATGCTGTGCGGTTCCTGTGCGAATCCCATGCGATATGCTGCGCCGCAGAAGGATAAGTTCACCTTTGGGATCATGTTCCATCCATTTTTAGGGTGGAACATGTAACATGTATGGGTAGCACAGTGGCTAAATGGTTAGCACTTTCGCCTGGCAGTATCAGAGTCATTGGTTTGAATCCCAACCACCTGCCTGGAGTTTGCATGTTCTCCCTGTGCCTGTGTGGGTTTCCTCCGGGTACTCCGGTTTCCTCCCACACTCCAAAGACATGCTGGTAGGTAAACTGGCTCCTGTCTAAATTGACCCTAGTATGTGTCTGTATGAATGTGAGTTAGGACCTTCGATTGTACACCCCTTGAGGGTTAGGGACTGATGTGAATGTACAATATATATACATGTAAGTGCGGTGTAAATTGACTGCACTATATACAGTATCTCCCAGAGTCCACTCCTCACATTTTTGTAAATATTTGATTCTATCTTTTCATGTGACAACACTGAAGAAATGACACTTTGCTACAACTCAACACACCGCCATTAATGCCTAAACTGCTGGCAACAAAAGTGAGTCCACCCCTAAGTGACAAGGTCCAAATTGGGCCCAATTAGCCATTTTCCCTCCCCGGTGCCATGTGACTCGTTAGTGTTACAAGGTCTCAGGTGTGAATGGGGAGCAGGTGTGTTAAACTGGGTGTTATCACTCTCACCATCTCATACTGGTCACTGGAAGTTCAACATGGCACCTCATGGCTAAGAACTCTTTGAGGATGTGAAAAAAAGAATTGTTCTATATAAATATGGCCTAGGCTGTAAGAAGATTGCCAAGACCCTGAAACTGAGCTGCAGCACGGTGGCCAAGACCATACAGCAGTTTAACAGGACAGGTTCCACTCCGAACAGGCCTCGCCATGGTCCACCAAAGAAGTTGAGTGCACGTGCTCAGCGTCATATCCAGAGGTTGTCTTTGGGAAATAGACGTATGAGTGCTGCCAGCATTGCTGCAGAGGTTGAAGGGGTGGGGGGGTCAGCCTGTCAGTGCTCAGACCATACGCCGCACACTGCATCAAATTGGTCTGCATGGCTGTCATCCCAGAAGGAAGCCTCTTCTAAAGATGATGCACAAGAAAGCCCACAAACAGTTTGCTGAAGACAAGCAGACTAAGGACATGGATTACTGGAACCATGTCCTGTGGTCTGATGACACCAAGATCAACTGATTTGGTTCAGATGGTGTCAAGCGTGTGTGGCGGCAACCAGGTGAGGAGTACAAAGACAAGTGTGTCTTGCCTACAGTCAAGCATGGTGGTGGGAGTGTCATGGTCAGGGGCTGCATGAGTGCTGCCGCTACTGGGGAGCTACAGTTCATTGAGGGAACCATGAATGCCAAACTGAACTGTGACATACTGAAGCAGAGCATGGTCCCCCTCTCTTCGGAGACTGGGCCGCAGGGCAGTATTCCAACATGATAACGACCCCAAACACACCTCTAACACCACCACTGCCTTGCTAAAGAAGCTGAGGGTAAAGGTGATGGACTGGCCAAGCATGTCTCCAGACCTAAACCCTATTGAGCATCTGTGGGGCATCCTCAAATGGAAGGTGGAGGAGCGCAAGGTCTCTAACATCCACCAGCTCCGTGATGTCATCATGGAGGAGTGGAAGAGGACTCCAGTGGCAACCTGTGAAGCTCTGGTGAACTCCATGCCCAAGAGGGTAATGGCAGTGCAGGAAAATAATGGCGGCCACACAGAATATTGACACTTTGGGCCCAATTTGGACCTTGTCACTTAGCGGTGGACTCACTTTTGTTGCCAGCGGTTTAGACATTAATGGCGGTGTGTTGAGTTATTTTGAGGGGAGAGCAAATTTCCATGTTATACAAGCTGTACACTGACTACGTCACATTGTAGCAGAGTGTCATTTCTTCAGTGTTGTCACATGAAAAGAGAGAATCAAATATTTACACAAATGTGAGGGGGGGACTCACTTCTGGGAGATACAGTATATATATATATATATATATACATACATTGTATACAGTCCGGGGGAGGGGGGACTCACTTCTGGGAGATACTGTATATATATATATATATATATATACATACATTGTATACAGTCCGGGGGAGGGGGGGACTCACTTCTGGGAGATACTGTGTGTATATATATATATACAGTCAGGTCCATAAATATTGGGACATGGACACAATTCTAACATTTTTGGCTCTATATACCACCACAATGGATTTGAAATGAAACGAACAAGATGTGCTTTAACTGCAGACTGTCAGCTTTAATTTGAGGGTATTTACATCCAAATCAGGTGAACGGTGTAGGAATTACAACAGTTTGCATATGTGCCTCCCACTTATTAAGGAACCAAAAGTAATGGGACAGAATAATAATCATAAATCAAACTTTCACTTTTTAATACTTGGTTGCAAATCCTTTGCAGTCAATTACAGCCTGAAGTGTGGAATGCATAGACATCACCAGACGCTGGGTTTCATCCCTGGTGATGCTCTGCCAGGCATCTACTGCAACTGTCTTCAGTTCCTGCTTGTTCTTGGGGCATTTTCCCTTCAGTTTTGTCTTCAGCAAGTGAAATGCATGCTCAATCGGATTCAGGTCAGGTGATTGACTTGGCCATTGCATAACATTCCACTTTTTTCCCTTAAAAAACTCTTTGGTTGCTTTTGCAGTCTGCTTTGGGTCATTGTCCATCTGCACTGTGAAGCGGCGTCCAATGAGTTGTGAAGCATTTGGCAGAATATGAGCAGATAATATTGCCCGAAACACTTCAGAATTCATCCTACTGCTTTTGTCAGCAGTCACATCATCAATAAATACAAGAGAACCAGTTCCATTGGCAGCCATACATGCCCACGCCATGACACTACCACCACCATGCTTCACTGATGAGGTGGTATGCTTAGGATCATGAGCAGTTCCTTTCCTTCTCCATACTCTTCTCTTCCCATCACTCTGGTACAAGTTGATCTTGGTCTCATCTGTCCATAGGATGTTGTTCCAGAACTGTGAAGGCTTTTTTACATGTCGTTTGGCAAACTCTAATCTGGCCTTCCTGTTTTTGAGGCTCACCAATGGTTTACATCTTGTGGTGAACCCTCTGTATTCACTCTGGTGAAGTCTTCTCTTGATTGTTGACTTTGACACACATACACCTACCTCCTGGAGAGTGTTCTTGATCTGGCCAACTGTTGTGAAGGGTGTTTTCTTCACCAGGGAAAGAATTCTTTGGTCATCCACCACAGTTGTTTTCCGTGGTCTTCCGGGTCTTTTGGTGTTGCTGAGCTCACCGGTGCGTTCCTTCTTTTTAAGAATGTTCCAAACAGTTGTTTTGGCCACGCCTAATGTTTTTGCTATCTCTCTGATGGGTTTGTTTTGTTTTTTCAGCCTAATGATGGCTTGCTTCACTGATAGTGACAGCTCTTTGGATCCCATCTTGAGAGTTGACAGCAACAGATTCCAAATGCAAATAGCACACTTGAAATGAACTCTGGACCTTTTATCTGCTCATTGTAATTGGGATAATGAAGAAATAACACACACCTGGCCATGGAACGGCTGAGAAGCCAATTGTCCCATTACTTTTGGTCCCTTAATAAGTGGGAGGCACATATGCAAACTGTTGTAATTCCTACACCGTTCACCTGATTTGGATGTAAATACCCTCAAATTAAAGCTGACAGTCTCCAGTTAAAGCATATCTTGTTCGTTTCATTTCAAATCCATTGTGGTGGTGTATAGAGCCAAAAATGTTAGAATTGTGTCGATGTCCCAATATTTATGGACCTGACTGTATATATATATATATATTGTATACAGTCCGGGGGAGGGGGGACTCACTTCTGGGAGATACTGTGTGTGTGTGTGTGTATATATATATATATATATATATATATATATATATATATATATATACATTGTATACAGTCCGGGGGAGGGGGGGACTCACTTCTGGGAGATACTGTGTGTATGTATATATATATATACATTGTATACAGTCCGGGGGAGGGGGGGACTCACTTCTGGGAAATACTGTGTGTGTGTGTGTATATATATATACACGTTGTATACAGTCCGGGGGAGGGGTGGACTCAGTTCTGGGAGATACAGTATATATATATATATTGTATACAGTCTGGGGGAGGGGGGGACTCACTTTTGGGAGATACTGTGTGTGTATATATATATATATATATATATATATATACATTGTATACAGTCCGGGGGAGGGGGGACTCACTTCTGGGAGATACAGTATATATATATACATTGTATACAGTCCGGGGGAGGGGGGGACTCACTTCTGGGAGATACTGTGTATATATATATATATATACACATTGTATACAGTCCGGGGGAGGGGGGACTCACTTCTGGGAGATACTGTGTGTATATATATATACATTGTATACAGTCCGGGGGAGGGGGGACTCACTTCTGGGAGATACTGTATATATATATATATATATATACACATTGTATACAGTCCAGGGGAGGGGGGACTCACTTCTGGGAGATACTGTATATGTATACACATTGTATACAGTCCGGGGGAGGGGGGACTCACTTCTGGGAGATACTGTATATATATATACATTGTATACAGTCCGGGGGAGGGGGGGACTCACTTCTGGGAGATACTGTATATAGCGCTGTCAATCTACACGGCACTTACATGTACTGTATATAAATTGTACATTCACATCAGTCCCATAGCCGCAGCAGCTCTCCCCCCCCCCCCCCCCCCACATACACTGATCGCTGGTGCAATGCTTTCCAGGCTCCTTTGGACAAAAATAATAAATGAACACTTTTTTTACCTGCAAAAAAAAAGTGCATTTATTATTTTCGTCTAAAAGGTGAACTCATCCTTTAACGGCAATCTGCAACATACTTGTATATGCGCACAGCCTGTGTCGCTGTTTGATGTTGGGGTGTCACTTGGCGCCCCCAGGATTGTGATCGTGTTGTCCCAGACCGTCCCCAGTCACTGTTCATGATTGTTGAGGCAGTAGGGTGAGCTTCTGGACACCGCGACAGCTAATTACAGCGATCCTAAGAAAAAATAATCATCTTGGCACTCAATTAAGCGCGTTTATAGGCGTATTGCGTTTAGAAGCTAATGAGCTGCTGGCCAGAACGTTCATTTATTTATAACTGAAAGAGCACCATCCTCTATAGGTGCAAAACCAACATAAACTGTACCAGGCAGCTGCCCCTTTAAGTGCAAATTGAGCTTTCGTTTGGTGGTATTTGATCACCTGTGCGTTTTTTTTTATTTTTTGCGCTATTAAAAAAAAAGTCGACAATTTTGAGAAAAAAAAAATATTTTTGCAAAACCAACATAAACTAAATCAGGCAGCTGCCCCTTTAAGTACAAACTAACATTCACAACATGTAAATATATAACATGCATAGAAACTAAACACTATTTACTGTTTTATTTATGTATTTTATTTATTTCAGGTACTTATATAGCGCTGTCAATTTACGCAGCACTTTACATATATATTGTACATTCACATCAGTCCCTAACCCTCAAGGGGTGTACAATCTAAGGTCCCTAACCCTCAAGGGGCGTACAATCTAAGGTCCCTAACCCTCAAGGGGCGTACAATCTAAGGTCCCTAACCCTCAAGGGGCGTACAATCTAAGGTCCCTAACCCTCAAGGGGCGTACAATCTAAGGTCCCTAACCCTCAAGGGGCGTACAATCTAAGGTCCCTAACTCACATTCATACATACTAGGGACAATTTAGACAGGATCCAATTCACCTACCAGCATGTCTTTGGAGTGTGGGAGGAAACTGGAGTACCTGGAGTAAACCGACGCAGGCACAGGGAGAACATGCAAACTCCAGGCAGGTGGTGCCATGGCTGGGATTCGAACCAAGGACCCTAGTACTGCCAGGTGGAAGTGCTAACCATTTAGCCACTGTGCTGCCCATACTTCTCATCATTATTGCATGGAATTGTTTTGGCGAGCGCCTACCTTTATCCTGTTTTTACAGACTGTTCATTGTTCTTGAAGATTCAGCAAGGATTTACGCACGTACGTGTAAGTTTTGCCAGTATGCTCCTGTCTGAACACTTTTTTTTTTTTTTCGTCCCTGGACGCTGCTTTAACCACTTGCCCTCCAGAGGATTTCCCCCCCCCCTTCCTGACCGGGCCATTTTTTGTGATATGGCGCTGCGTTACTTTAAGTGACAATTGCGCAGTCCTGCAATGCTGCACCCAAATGAAATTTGCGTCCTTTTTTTTCCCCCCACAAATAGAGCTTTCTTTCACTTTCTTTCAGTGGTATTTGATCGCCTCTTCATTTTTAATTTTTTTGTTCTATTTAAAAAAAACCAACAATTTTGAGAAAAAAAACTATATTTTTGACTTCTTGCTATAAAACACGTGCAGTAGAAAAATATTAAAAGTCAAATTTCATAAATTTAGGCCAAAATGTATTCACTATGTCTTTTTGTTAAAAAAAAAAAAAAAATCCCAATACGTGTACATTTATTGGATTACCTGAAAGTTATAGCGTCCTACAAATGGCGATATATATACTGGAAGTTTTTTTTTTTGTAACACTAGTAATGGCAGCAATCAGCAACATATAGCAGGACTGTGGCGGACATTCTGACACTGGGGGGAAACTGACTTGATGTCACTGACATCCCCAGTGACACCAATACAGTGATCAGTGCTAATAAAAAGCACTGACACTGTATAATGACACTGGGGAGAAAGGGGTTAACATCTGCTTTAACATCTCGCCCTCCAGAGGATTTCCCCCCCTCCCTGACCAGACCATTTTTTGTGTTACAGCGCTGCGTTACTTTAACTGACAATTGCGCGGTCATGCAATGCTGCACCCAAATTAATTTTGTGTCCTTTTTTTCCAAACAAATAGATCTTTCTTTCGGTGGTATTTGATCACCTGTGCGTTTTTTATTTTTGCGCTATAAAAAAAAAGGCTGAAAATTTTGAGAAAAGAAAAATTTTTTTACTTTTTGCTACAAAACATGCCCAGTAAAAAAATATTAAAAGTCAAATTTTGTCATAAATTTTGGCCAAAATGTATTCTGCTCCATGGTTTTGCTGAAAAAAAATCCCAATACGTGTAAATGAATTGGTTTATGTGAAAGTTATAGCGTTTACAAATGACGGTATAGATAATGGGATTTTTTTTTTTTTTTTACTAGTAATGGCGGCGATCAGCGACTTATAACGGGACTGCGGCGGGCATTCTGACATTGGGGGGGGGGGGGGACTGACTTGGTGTCACTGACATTATTATTATTATTATTATTATACAGTATTTATATGGCGCCAAAAAGTTTGCTCAGCGCTGTACATTGTAGTGAGGGACAGTACATGAGACAATTCAGTAACAATACAATACATGAGGGGTTCGAGGGCCCTGCTCCTTGGAACTTACAATCCCCAGTGACACCAATACAGTGATCAGTGCTAATAAAAAAACATGGCACTGGGCAGGAAGGGGTTAACATGGGGGGCGATCAAAGGGTTAACTGTGTGCTCTTTTACTGTATACTAGGTGCTTCACTGTAAGCACACTGCTTTGTATGGCTGTGCTATGCAGAGCCATGCAAAACAGTGTGCAGGAGCTGACAGGGGAGAGATCCATATTGTTTACATACAGTTCTTTCCCTCCGTCGGTAATGCTCCTTGATCATCGGGTGCCGGCGAGTAATCACCGACCGGGACCCTGTGTTTGACATCTGAGGCCGCGAATAGCGGCGCGGGTAGGGCACACGCGCATGCCACCTACCCGGAAATGCAAAATCATGTATGTATGCTTGATTTTGTGCACCCCTGCCACCCTGTAGAACAGTGGTTCTCAACCTGTGGGTCGAGACCCCTTTGGGGGTCGAACAACTCTTTCACAGGGGTCACCTAAGACCATCGGAAAACACATATTTCAAATGTGTAAGAGCAGTTACTGTGTAGATAGCAGCTGCTGTGTAGAAAGCAGCTGCTGTGTTGAAAGCAGCTACTCTATTAAAAGCAGCTACTGTGTAGAAAGCAGCAGTATTGGAGGTAAAACAACACTTCATGAATTATAATTACTGGGTAAATAATTTTATGGTTGGAGGCAGGGGCGGACTGACCATTTGGAAACTCGGGCACTGCCCGAGGGCCCGGAGTCAGTGGGGGGCCCCATGAGATGCCCCTGGTACCTTTTTCATAGACATTTTTGAGTTTGGGCAAGGACACAGGGGCCCCATGATCCCCTATTGCCCCCTGGTTGGGGGTCACCACAACATGAGGAACTGTATTAAAGGATCGCGGCATTAGGAAGGTTGAGAACCACTGCTGTAGAAGTATATCTGCTATAGGGAGGCAGGAAAGCGGTGAAAATACAAATCGAAATGCCACAATGTGTACAGAGATGAAATGGAGCTGTGTTCAGAGGCATAAAAAAAAATGCCTTTAAAAGCAGAATTTTTTTCTGCCTGTGTGCATGAGGCCTTAGCCATTAATAAAGGCTCTATAGTGTTTCCTCCCACTATGCTGTGCGCAATACCTAATATTTGTTGTTCAATAGTCTGTGTTCACCATATACATACATTTGTATTGACATATGAGTAGGCTTTAGTTTAGTTTTTTTTGTTTTTTAATATGTTTTAATTTTTGTTTTGTTTTTCATTTTTACTTTTTGCTATCAATAAAAGGTGGAATAGCAAGCCCACTATGTGATAGCACATATGAAGTGACAGGTCATCTTTACAGAGGCATCAGCAGCTCCTTGCTTTCGTGACGCCTCCATTGCACTCCCACCAACCAGATCACGTACAGACCACTACTTCCACACAGAGTGCAGGGGTCCCTTCCTACAGAGGGCAGGCTTTTCTATTCATGTTGTGGCTGCTTTTTAACCCTTTCACTGCCAGGTCCATACGACAGTGGGGGGGGGGGAGTGGTTATAAATAATCCTGGTGGCTGTGTATAAAACTGGCAGACTCCTGCCTGGCAAGTGGAAGCAGTTGGGCGGCTGTGTTGCACCCAATTGCCTCCGCAGCCCCCGGTACTGCCCCCCACATGCGCATTCTCCTCCATCTCATCTTACCCATCTGTGGGCCCGGGGAGTGCCAAGGAGGCTGCTGGCAGATGGAGGGGTAAGAGGAGAGTGGATGAATGTCCTCCCCTTCTTTCTGTGACCCGGAAGGTAACACGCGTGACGTCACTTTTGGGTCACTGCTCTCATTTTTCTCGGCTACCACAGCCGAGAAACAATGAGAAACAATGTATTGCAATGCATTGAATGGATGCCAGAGGAGACATTTGGGGTCTCTTAGACACTGTGTGTCTCAATAAAGAGAACCTGTCACCTAAAAATTATCACATAGGAAGCTTTGTGTCCCTTGTGATGAAAAAAAAAGTTAGGTAAATTACTTTTTTTTTTTTTTTTTTTTTATTGTAAAAAATATAAAGGTACACCTAAGCATATAAACTCCCCTCCAAAAAACATTTTGAGCTCCCCACCTCCACATATACAAACACGTACGAATGTAATCGCACACATTATGGCGTCTACTCATGATTACGATACCCATTACATTTTGCCGCACACACCAGAGTGAAAGCAATAATTCTAGCACAAAACCTCCTCAACGCTACACTGATGACCTGAAAGGGGCTTTTGAAGCATCACCTATAGAAAATATAGAGTACTGACATTTTTTGCCATTTCATAGGCGCACACAAATTTAAGGTTTGGCATGCTGGGTATCTATGTACTCGTCGCAACTTCGTCTTTTTATATTTTATAAAAAATGTGGGTAATTTATTGCGTTTGTTTGCCTTACAATTCACTATAGTGTGTTTTTTTTTTACTGACGTTTTGCCTTTTGTGCTATAAAAAATTGGAACTACGGCTAGTTTATTCTCTAGGGTGTCTGCTTTCAGAACATTTTACCAAAAGTTTGGGTAATGTATTGCGTTTGCTTGACCTAAAATTCACTTTAGTATGTTTTTTTCTACTGAAGTTTTGCATTTTGTGCCATTAGAAATTGAAACTACGGCTATGTTATGCTCTAGGGCAGGGGTGTCAAACTGGTGGCCCTCCAGCTGTCCCATCATGCCTCTGCCTTTGGGAGTCATGCTTGTAGCTGTCAGTCTTGCAATGCCTCATGGGACTTGTAGTTTGGCAACCGCTGGAGGGCCGCCAGTGCTCTAGGTTGTCTACTTTCAGAAAATTTTACCAAAAGTTTTGGTAATTTATTGCATTTGCTTGCCCTCAAATTCACTGTAGTATGTTTTTTACTGAAGTTTTGCATTTTGTGCCATACAAAATTGGAACTACAACTATTATATTCTATAGGCCAGTGTTTCTCCATGTTTTTAACCCAGAGGAACCCCTAAAATAATTTTCAGGTCTCAGGGAACCCTTACTTAAGCCAACTTTAGGTGGTTAATGGTAAAAATTCCCTTTGTGTTGGTGGTCAGTAGGAAGAATGTAACCCTTATGGTGTGGTGGCCAGAATACCACCCTTACAGGCAGCTTATAAGGTAACTGGTGGCTTTGCCAAGTGGTGCAGTTCCTGGAACCATACAGGCATGAGAGTTCAAGGAACCATGGCTCAAGGAACCCCTAGCAACCTCTGGAGGAACCCTAGTTGAGAATGGCTGCTCTAGGGTATCTACTTTCAGAAAATTTTACCAAAAGTTTTGGTAATTTATTGCATTTGCTTGCCCTCAAATTCACTGTAGTATGTTTTTTACTGAAGTTTTGCATTTTGTGCCATACAGAATTGGAACTACAACTATTATATTCTATAGGCCAGTGTTTCTCCGTGTTTTTAACCCAGAGGAACCCCTAAAATAATTTTCAGGTCTCAGGGAACCCTTACTTAAGCCAACTTTAGGTGGTTAATGGCAAAAATTCCCTTTGTGTTGGTGGTCAGTAGGAAGAATGTAACCCTTATGGTGTGGTGGCCAGAATACCACCCTTACAGGCAGCTTATAAGGTAACTGGTGGCTTTGCCAAGTGGTGCAGTTCCTGGAACCATACAGGCATGAGAGTTCAAGGAACCATGGCTCAAGGAACCCCTAGCAACCTCTGGAGGAACCCTAGTTGAGAATGGCTGCTCTAGGGTATCTACTTTCAGAAAATTTTACCAAAAGTTTTGGTAATTTATTGCATTTGCTTGCCCTCAAATTCACTGTAGTATGTTTTTTACTGAAGTTTTGCATTTTGTGCCATACAGAATTGGAACTACAACTATTATATTCTATAGGCCAGTGTTTCTCCGTGTTTTTAACCCAGAGGAACCCCTAAAATAATTTTCAGGTCTCAGGGAACCCTTACTTAAGCCAACTTTAGGTGGTTAATGGCAAAAATTCCCTTTGTGTTGGTGGTCAGTAGGAAGAATGTAACCCTTATGGTGTGGTGGCCAGAATACCACCCTTACAGGCAGCTTATAAGGCAACTGGTGGCTTTGCCAAGTGGTGCAGTTCCTGGAACCATACAGGTATGAGAGGTCAAGGAACCACGGCTCAAGGAACCCCTAGCAACCTCTGGAGGAACACCAGTTGAGAATGGCTGCTCTAGGGTGTCTACTTTCAGAAAATATATCATGCTTTGGGTGTTTTGTGCAATCATCAGGCCTAAAATGTGCGCAAAAAAATTCAAAAGTAGCTCTGGCAGCGAAAGGGTTAAAGAAAACAGTCAGACTTTGAACACATTTTGTTTTAATCAACCTGGAATACAGTTGCAAGAAAAAGTATGTGAACCCCTTGGGATTACGTGGAGTTTTGCATGAATTGGGCATAAAATGTGCTCTGAATGTCATCTAAGTCACAACAATAGAAGAACACAGTCTGCTGAACATAATACTACACAAACATTAGATGTTGCCATGGTTTAATTGCACATAACATGTAAACATTCACAGTGCAGGGAGGAAAAAGTATGTGAACCTTTGGACTTAATAACTGGTTGACCCTCCTTTGGCAGCAATAACCTCAACCAAACGTTTCCTGTAGTTGAAGATCAGACCTGCACAACGATCTGGAGTCGTTTTGGACCACTCCTCTTCACAAAACTGTTTCAGTGTAGCAATATTCTTGGGATGTCTGGTGTGAATCGCTCTCTTAAGGTCATGCCACAGCATTTCAATCGGGTTGAGGTCAGGACTCTGATTGGGCCACTCCAGAAGGCGTATTCTGTGCTGTTGCAGCCATTGTTTTGTTGAATTACTTGTATGCTTTGGGTCATTGTCCTGTTGCATCACCCATCCTCTGTGGAGCTTCAGTTGGCGGACAGATGGTCGTACGTTTTCCTGCACAATGTCTTGATAAACTCTGGAATTCATTTTCCCATCAATGACAACAATCCGTCCAGGCCCTGAGGCAGCAAAGCAGCCCCAAACCATGATGCTCCCTCCGCCATGTTTTACAGTGGGGATGAGGTTTTGATGTTGGTGTGCTGTGCCTTTTTTTCTCCACACATAGTGTTGTGTGTTCTTCCCAAACAACTCAATCTTGGTTTCATCTGTCCACAGTATATTTTGCCAGTAGTGCTGTGGAACATCCAGGTGCTCTTTTGCAAACTTCAAACGTGCTGCAATCTTCTTTTTGGACAGCAATGGCTTCCTCCGTGGTGTCCTCCCATGTACTCCATTCTTGTTTCATGTTTTCCTTATTGTAGATGTGTCAACAAAAATGTTAGCATGTGCCAGAGATTTCTATAGGTCTTTAGCTGACACTCTGGGATTCTTCTTTAACTCATGCAGCATTCTGCGCTGTGCTCTTGCAGTCATTTTTACAGGACGACCACGCCTAGGGAGAGTAGCAACAGTGCTAAACTTTCTCCATTTGTAGACAGTCTGTCTTACCGTGGACACATGAACATCAAGGCTTTTGGAGATACTTTTGTAACCCTTTCCAGCTTCATGCAAGTCAACAATTCTTGATCGTAGGTCTTCTGAGAGCTCTTTTCTGCGATGCATGGTTCACATCAGACAGTGCTTCTTGAAACCAGTAAACCCAAAACAGGTGTGTGTTTTTTAAGGGCAGGACAGCAACACATCCAATATCATCACACTGATTGGAGTCAAGGTTGGCTCACTCCTGGCTCCAATTAGCTCTGGGAGAAGTCATTAAGCTAGGGCCTCACATACTTTTTTCCTCCATGCACTGTGAATGTTTACATGTTATGTGCAATTAAACCATGGCAACTTCTAATGTTTGTGTAGTATTATGTTCAGCAGACTGTGTTCTTCTATTGTTGTGACTTAGATGACGTTCAGAGCACATTGTATGCCCAATTCATGCAAAACTCCACGTAATCACAAGGGGTTCACATACTTTTTCTTGCAACTGTATATTTAGCTTTTAAGCTGAAATCTCATATAGGTTGTAACTTTTTCTTAACATGGGGCATGTTAATCTACAAATTGCAGTTAGTAAGTGGGTTAATTTGCCTCACGTATGATGTCATTAGCAGGCAGGGCTCGCTGTATGATGTCATCAAACAACAACTTTGAAGTAGTACATAACATTGTAAAAACCTGGTCTGTTACATTCGCACCCATTCTAATTCTGATGGTAAAACGCTGTCCTTTTTTAACTCCTAGCATTATTCAATGGTTTCAGTTGCTTAAAGTGCACCTGTCATGGAAAAAGTAAGGTGGCTGCCACTGTCTGCCTCCTGAAAATGTTGGCTGCCTGGCTGTCTTTGGCTTTTGTATTTTTAAGCCACAGATTTGGAACAACCATGCAGCGAGAGGAAGTTGGAGGAAGGACTGAACTCCATATCTCCGTACTTGTTGGGCATGGAACTACAGTTTTAGATTAGTAAGAAAGAAAGTTTATAATTATTTACTGCTGCCCCTTCATGGCAGAGAATAGGGAACCTTCAGGGGCCCATTCAGACTACTGCATTCGTGGTAAATGGAATTAATGAGTGTTGAACCATCGGGGAGATTTCTCTTCTCTGGGTGTTACCAGGACAAGTTCTGACAACAGTAAAAGCAATATATTATAGATAACCAAATGCAGATTTTTTTAAAGGTACCACTCAAGAAGATTAAAATGTGTTCTAAACATTCTTGTTTATATGTTTTATTGCATTTCTTTAATGTTCATCATATAAAAGACATAAACCATAAGGTCTTATACATTTAGCTTCCAAAAGCTTCTAACATTCATTACACACTCCCTAACCAACCACATGAAAGCAATCCTAATAGACATAGATACATAAGACTTTTCCGGTTGTAGGTCCACACTGATGAAAAGTGTCATATCTACGCATTTTGTAGCTCTATACTTTACTCCTGATGAAGTAGCATTTGCAAGCTACGAAATGCGTCGAGATGACACCTACTGTATGTAGAGTCTACAATAAACAAAAAATACATAAATACAAATGTATGTTATGTGGGAACTCGCGTCAGAGTGGTAGAGCTTTTTTAAAGCACACAGCAACTCGCTTCTTCTTAAGGGCCTTTTTGCCCAATTTTATTTGAAAGAAAATGTCCCGTCACATAAAATCCTCCCATGCAGGGGTATCCACATCAAACAAATTCAAATGATATTCAGCCTTCTGGCTGGTACACCGATTTCCGTCTGTCTCCTGCAGACTCTATCCAAAAATGGCTTTCCCGCACACAGCTAGCCAATCGCACACAGCTTGTCTGGCTTCCACCTCTACTAGGTGAAGCCCACCTGACTCCAAGGCAGAGACCTCCTGTCTGCCGGGGTGGAGCCCTCCTGACTCTTATCTGCCGGGGTGGAGCCCTCCTGACTCCTATCTGCCGGGGTGGAGCTCAGAATCATGACCTGGCCTCCACAAAAAGGCCTGCACACAGCTGTGCAATCAGCGCGCTGGCTGCTCCCAAAATATGGGCCCAGGATTGGAGATTTCATCCCTCCCAAATCTCTTAGAAATCTCCAGGCTACAGGTCCCAAAATAGGCTTTACAAACCAAAGAGGAAACTGATAAACCAGTTTCCTCTGCATTATGAGATCTGCCTGGAGCCCCTCAACCTGTATGGTTGAGAATCCTGGGTCTCCATCTTGATTTCCACCGTGGCAGGATACCGCACTGCCACAGTTTGTATATAACCTAATAACTGCCATATTCATCATGATAACCTCTTACTACCAAATACATTCTTTACATATGTGTAAAATGTGCAATCACCATCCAGTTTCTATAGCGTGGTAATTGATTTTGGTATGGTAAGTAAAATGAGGCAATGATCCTGAAGTTCAGTTTTAAGTACAGTATGTTTTTCGGTTGACTTCTAGCTGGTCATGTGTCGTGCAGGCTCCTTTTCAGTGGTGGGTTGTCCTCAATCGTGCTGATGTTATGGTGTCAGCACTGCACTCTGCAGAATTGTGCTGTTAGGTACGGGTGATATGATGGACTGATAGACCATAGACTGGTGCTG
Source organism: Staurois parvus (assembly GCF_062004578.1). NCBI lineage: Eukaryota > Metazoa > Chordata > Amphibia > Anura > Ranidae > Staurois > Staurois parvus. The sequence continues at coordinate 412,941 of NW_028318926.1, forward strand.
GACCATGAAGCAGTGAGTGTGCGGAAGACAACGCTTGACAGGAGTGATGTGATGGACTGATAGACCATAGGCTGGTGCTGGACCATGAAGCAGTGAGTGTGCGGAGGACAACGCTTGACAGGAGTGATGTGAAGGACTGATAGACCATAGACTGGTGCTGGACCATGAAGCAGTGAGTGTGCGGAGGACAACGCTTGACAGGAGTGATGTGATGGACTGATAGACCATAGACTGGTGCTGGACCATGAAGCAGTGAGTGTACGGTGGACAACGCTTGACAGGAGCGATGTGATGGACTGATAAACCATAGGCTGGTGCTGGACCATGAAGCAGTGAGTGTACGGTGGACAACGCTTGGCAGGAGCGATGTGATGGTCTGATAGACCATAGACTGTTGCTGGACCATGAAGCAGTGAGCGTGCGGTAGACAACACTTGACAGGAGCGATGTGATGGAATGATAACCATAGACTGGTGCTGGACCATGAAGCAGTGAGTGCGCGGTGGAAAACGTTTGACAGGAGCGATGTGATGGACTGATAGACCATAGGCTGGTGCTGGACCATGAAGCAGTGAGTGCGCGGTGGAAAACGTTTGACAGGAGCGATGTGATGGACCATGAAGCAGTGAGTGCACGGTGGAAAACGTTTGACAGGAGCGATGTGATGGACTGATAGACCATAGGCTGGTGCTGGCCCATAAAGCAATGAGTGTGTGGAGAACAACGCTTGACAGGAGCGATGTGATGGACTGATAGACCATAGGCTGGTGCTGGTCCATGAAGCAGTGAGTGTGCGGTGGACAACGCTTGGCAGGAGCGATGTGATGGACTGATAGACCATAGGCTGGTGCTGGTCCATGAAGCAGTGAGTGTGTGGAGGACAACGCTTGACAGGTGGTGAATATTGCCATGAAAATAACTTAATTCTTTTTTAAAAGAAAATTGGAATTGGGCCAAATATGAGGGCAATTGTAAACCTTTCACATGTACAGGTAGTCCTGCACAATTATATACATTTTTGCAATTTCTTCATAGTTACATAGTCCGGTTGAAAAAAAAGGACACACATTCATCTAGTCCAACCAGTAAAAGTGAACCGGTTTTATGTCTTCTGCACTTTAAGGCCTCATGCACACAGGACGTTAAGACCCCGGTCACACCAGGTGCGACTTGGCATGCCATGCCATGCCATGCGACTTGCAAATCGCATGGCAACTCCCACGTATTGTCCACAATTGCATCGGTCATATCGGTGCAATTCCGACTTGGATCCGCACCGATTACTAAAGTAGTGCATGCATGTCTTTCACGTCGGAATACTATTTGACTATGAAATCGTGCAACTTCACTGGAAGTCGCATGATTTCAAAGTCTGATCAGCGTGACCGGGGTGTAAAAAAAACTCTCCTAGAAGCCGCCCTCCTGGCAGCAACATTTTTGCTGAAAAAACGCCTGGCGCGTGTAAACGTATTTAATGCTTTGACAAGTGTTGAGGCGCGTTTACAAGCTCTTGAGCGTTAATTCATTTCATTAGCTAGAATGATCATTTATTCTGGCCATTGAAGTGAATTTACGCTCAAGTGCTAAATGGGCCTAGCATTTAGGCACATTTTGCCGCGTCAAGCGTTTTTTTTTTTCTCCCAAAACGCTGCGGCTTCTGGACACACTGGCCCTTGGTTTTTTTTTCCTGCTGGTAAACACTATTGCTACTAAAAGTCTATATGTGAATGGACACATTGGATAACATGGAGGGCCGTTTGGAAGCAGTAAAAAAAACCCGCCTGAAACCCCTAAAAGTGTCGGCAAAAACCCCCTGGGTGCATGAGGCCTAAATGGGGAACTGTATCATACTAGGGAAGACAGAGCAAAATGAACTCTTTGCATCGCTCCGGATGACAATAGAAGTTCAGGCTTATCCCCAACTGGCAGCATGACCTCGCCATGCGGTCAGACAGCTGGGTCCGGGGAGACGGCACATCATGGTTATGCAACAATGGCTTCTCATATAGATGTTAGGCCTCTGCAGTAACACAAGCTCCCTGTGAAGTGTGCACACTGCCCGAGAAGGAATTGGCCTCCTGGGACCCACGCCAAGCCGCCGGCCTGGCTGGCATCACGCCCTACCACTGACACTTATCTTAATCACGCTCTGCATTTAAAGAGCCATTCCAGGCAACAGGGAAGTTCAGGACTTGCCAATGGCAACTCTAATAAGGAGGTCCACCCAAATTATCTTTAGTTTTATGGATCTCAAATGAGAAATATTTAGTAAGGTCTTTAAAATGAATTTCAGCTTCTTGTCACATTATTTCTTAAATATGCAGCCTCCATTTTACTCTCCCATGTCTGCGTCAGCCACATTTGTAGATTCCACAGAATGCAAAGGATTCCGGCACCCATAGGGATTCATCTGACAGCATAGTCATGTGCATATGGTAAATGCCAGGTACTAATGAGAGTTGTACGTTGTGTTGGATGTGTCTGCTTGAGCTATCTAAATATGAGGTGCTATGAAATATTTTCGAGACTAGTTTGTAACACACAAGGCTACATGCACAGTGACAGGGAGCACACCAACCTTCATAAGTCAGTGTGCCAAAAGACATCGTCCTGTGTACAACAGGAGCTGTGCAACTGGTACTGAACTGTACAACTGGCTGAAAAAAGACAAAAGTCCATCCAGTTCAACCAAAAAAAAAAAAAGTTATCCTATACCTACCATTGATCCAGAGGAAGGCAAAAACAACCCCAGCAAAGCACGATCCAATTTTCTCCAGCAGAAGAAAATCCTTCCTGATCCCCTGAGAGGCAATCAGATATTCCCTGGATCAACTTTACCTATAAATGTTATATCCAGTTATATTCTGTGTATCCAAAAAAGGAATCCAGGACTTTTTTAAAGCAATCCACTGAGCTGGCCAGAACCAACTCTTGAAAGAGTCTATTCCACATTTTCACAGCTCTCACTGTGAAGAAACTGCCGTATGTGGAGATTCAATTTCTTTTCCTCCAGACGTAAAGAGCGCCCCCTTGTCCTCTGTGATGACCTCAGGGGGAATAACTACACCGAGTTCACTATATGAACCACTGATGTATTTATACATGGAGATCATATCCCCCCTTATGTATTATACATGGAGATCATATCCCCCCTTATGTATTATACATGGAGATCATATCCCCCTTATGTATTATACATGGAGATCATATCCCCCTTATGTATTATACATGGAGATCATATCCCCCCTTATGTATTATACATGGAGATCATATCCCCCTTATGTATTATACATGGTGATCGTATCCCCCCTTATGTATTATACATGGTGATCATATCCCCCTTATGTATTATACATGGAGATCATATCCCCCCTTATGTATTTTACATGGTGATCATATCCCCCCTTATGTATTATACGTGGAGATCATATCCCCCCTTATGTATTATACGTGGAGATCATATCCCCCCTTATGTATTATACGTGGAGATCATATCCCCCTTATGTATTATACGTGGAGATCATATCCCCCCTTATGTATTATACGTGGAGATCATATCCCCCCCTTATGTATTATACGTGGAGATCATATCCCCCCTTATGTATTATACGTGGTGATCATATTCCCCCTTATGTATTATACGTGGAGATCATATCCCCCCTTATGTATTATACGGGGAGATCATATCCCCCCTTATGTATTATACGTGGAGATCATATCCCCCTTATGTATTATACATGGTGATCATATCCCCCTTATGTATTATACATGGAGATCATATCCCCCCTTATGTATTATACATGGAGATCATATCCCCCTTATGTATTATACATGGAGATCATATCCCCCCTTATGTATTATACATGGAGATCATATCCCCCTTATGTATTATACATGGAGATCATATCCCCCTTATGTATTATACGTGGAGATCATATCCCCCTTATGTATTATACATGGAGATCATATCCCCCTTATGTATTATACATGGAGATCATATCCCCCCTTATGTATTATACATGGAGATCATATCCCCCCCCCTTATGTATTATACATGGTGATCATATCCCCCCTTATGTATTATACATGGTGATCATATTCCCCCTTATGTATTATACGTGGAGATCATATCCCCCCTTATGTATTATACATGGTGATCATATCCCCCCTTATGTATTATACATGGAGATCATATCCCCCCTTATGTATTATACATGGAGATCATATCCCCCTTATGTATTATACGTGGAGATCATATCCCCCCTTATGTATTATACGTGGAGATCATATCCCCCCTTATGTATTATACATGGAGATCATATCCCCCCTTATGTATTATACATGGAGATCATATCCCCCCTTATGTATTATACATGGAGATCATATCCCCCCTTATGTATTATACATGGAGATCATATCCCCCCTTATGTATTATACGTGGAGATCATATCCCCCCTTATGTATTATACACGGAGATCATATCCCCCTTATGTATTATACGTGGAGATCATATCCCCCCTTATGTATTATACGTGGAGATCACATCCCCTCTTATGTATTATACGTGGTGATCATATCCCCCCTTATGTATTATACGTGGAGATCACATCCCCCCTTATGTATTATACATGGAGATCACATCCCCCCTTATGTATTATACGTGGTGATCACATCCCCCCTTATGTATTTTACGTGGTGATCACATCCCCCCTTATGTATTATACATGGTGATCACATCCCCCTTATGTATTATACATGGAGATCACATCCCCCCTTATGTATTATACATGGAGATCATATCCCCCTTATGTATTATACATGGTGATCATATCCCCCCTTATGTATTAAACATGGTGATCATATCCCCCTTAATCTCCTCTTCTCGAGAGAGAATATAAATTCAGTTCCTCTAATCTTTCCTCATAGCTGAGCTCCTCCATGCCTCTTATCAGTTTGGTTGCCCTTCTCTGTACTTTCTCCAGTTCCCCAATGTTCTTTTTGTGAATTGGTGCCCAAAACTGAACTGCATATTCCAGATGAGGTGTTACTAATGATTTGTACCGGGGAAATGATATCTCTCTCTCTGGAGTCTTTACCTCTATTAATGCAAGAGAGGATTTTGCTCGCTTTAGAAACCGCAGCTTGGCATTGCTGGCATTATTAAGCTTGTGATCTACCAGAACTCCCAGATCCTTCTCCACCATTGACCCCCCCAGTTGTACCCCCTAGTATGTATGATGCATGCATATTCTTAGCCCCCAAGTGCAGAACCTTACATTTATCAACATTAAACCTCATTTGCCACATAGTTGCCCAATTAAACAGTGCATATTCTGCATTACCACGTCTGCTATTTCTTCATGGACAGCAAGAGCAAGCTTGAAATTCTGCGTGAAACTGGGCAAATCTGCCACAGAGATGTTTGACATGATTAGGCAAGTTTATGGCAATGTTGCAATGAGTCTTTGGAGGTGTTTTGAGTGTCGCACGCGCACGCACTTCAAGAGTGGAAGGACATCACTGGAAGACGATGAGAGATCAGGCAGATCTTCAATGAGCTCAACCCCCAAAAATGTTAAAACCATGCGGCAACTTGTGCATGGTGATCGTTGGAAATCAACCCACCACATGGCTGCCATTGTTGGTGAGTCTTATAGAACAGTCCAGGCAATCCTCCCTTGTGATTTGAACATGTGCCATGTTCATCCCCAGGCTGCAATGATTTCACTTCTACACCCACTCTTCACACCAGATTTGGCTTCTGCGGACTTTGCCCTCTTCCTGAAAATGAAGATCCAGCTCAAAGATCACCATTTGGACAACATTATAGAGATCCACTGCGAATAGCAGGAGGTGCATGACACGCTTCAAAAAGAAGACTTCCAGGACACATTTCAGAAGTGGCAGGAATGCTGGGAGCATAGAAACCATGGGGCCCCCCAGCTGCCTGGGCCCCCCTGCTAGCCTGGGCCCCGTACAGGAGAACTGGTGGTACCCCCTTATCATCGGCCCTGGCTGGGTGCACTGTATTGCTGTGCAATGGAACTATTTTGAAGGTGATAGTGTGTAAACATAGTTAACCACTTCCAGTCCGGACACTTTTACCCCCTTCCTGACCAGGGCAATTTTCAGCTTTCAGCACTATCACACTTTGAATGACAATTGCGCGGTCATGCAACACTGTACCCAAATGAATTTTTTAGCCATTTTTTTGAGACAGATAAAGCTTTATTTTGGTGGTATTTATTCACCGCTGGGATTTTTATTTTTTTTGCTATGTAAATGAAAAGTCCAAAAAATTTGAAAAAAAGTGTTTTTTTTATAAAATTTTGCAAATAAATAATATTTCATCCAATAAAAATCCAAATTAGTTTATAACCAAAAATTATAATTTTTAAACATCTTTTTTTTACATTTTTATTTTTTTTTATATTTTTTATTTTTTTTACATACTGTCACCCTAGCAGTACAGTGTCACCATGGTTACACTGTACTACTTGGGAATGATGAAGATTTTTTTTTTTTTTTTTTTTTTTACACATTGCTTTTACACCCATATAGGATGTAAAAGCAATAATTTCTCTTTCTCTCTAGCTGCACTCTTGCACTCATTGAGAAGTACTGAGTGAGCTGTGATTGGTCACAGCTTGTCACATGGTACAAGCCTGTAGTGAATAGCCTTGTACCATGTGACCTCTGTGATCATTCACAGATTTCACACGTAGTAAGCAATGATGTCACAAGTGACATCTTGCTTACTACTTTGCATGTGATCACTGATTGGCCAATCAGTGATCACATGATCGGGACCTCGTACAGAGGTCCCGTCCGACGATCAGTGTTTCACTGTATCCGTAGGACACAGCGGGCACCGGATCGTGGTGCTGCACGCTCCCAGGGAGCGCGCACAAGCAGGGTGCGGGGAGGCTGTTTATAAATGGCCACCCGACCCTGCACTGCCACCGTCCGCCCGTTTATATGCAACGGCCGGTCGGGAAGTGGTTAAAATACTTTCTTGTAAACAGAGCTAGTCTCGAAACCTTTTGATACCATTGTATAAAGTAGTCCTGTTTAATAGGAGTGTGTCTATTGTATTCTGTTGTCGCTGAGATCGGTCTCTGTTCTGCTAATAACATATTCAAATCTAATCCACGGAACTAGCATTTAAAATGGTCAGCCATGGCAGCATTTTTATTGGCTTCAAAAGCCTTGGGGCCCCATTCAGACCGGAGGGATTTGTTGCTCAAAGCTCCAAAACACTCAACATCCAAAATCCCATGGTTTTCAGTTGACTGTTCATACCTGTGCGTAGTGTCATTTGAAGCCCAAAACAGTACATGAGCTTGTGGCCCCAGTAGACAATGTGAGAGCCTAAAAAACGTGTTCAAGCACACGCATCGCATGTGTTTTTCCCTAATAACTAACTTTACATTAGCCACAAATAATAATAATAAAAAAAAACATTCAATAGATGCCTGCTAAACACCTTTACAAAAGGGTAAAAGAAAAAAAAACACAAAAACTGCAAAATAACCAAAAGACGCTCAGCTGAAGTGTGAACACAGCCTAAAAGCCGGCTTCACATCTGTGCGTTGCGGTCACACACTGTAAAAGCAAGCGCTACCATAATGCACTGTATTGCATAAATGAACCCAATGCACCTGGCCAACGCACCATGTGATGTAGTGCCAGGGGCGAACTGACAGCTTATGGGGCCCCCGGGCAATAGGGGATCATGGGGCCCCTGTGTCCTCACCCACACCCAAAAAAGCCTATGAAACAGCCAATGAAAGGTATCAGGGGCATCTCATGGGGCCCACTACTGACCCCGGGCCCTCGGGCAGTGCTCGAATGGTCAGTCCGCCCCTGTGTAGTGCACTGCAAGATACAGATAGGGAACCATGCGATGTGTTAAACAAAAAAGTCAAGTTTTTTTTGTGTTGGAGCCTCATTCAGAATGAATGAACTGCCCTAACACAACATGTGTTCGGAAAATAGCACACACTAATTGGGTTGTAAAGGCTGTTTTTCATTATTAATATAATAAACAGGTTTATACCTTCCTGCTTTGCAATGGTATTGAACAGAGTGGCCCTGATCCTCCTCCTTCTGGGGTCCCTGCCAGCGCTCTCAGCGTCTCCATATGGTGTGCCACCATAGGAAGCTGTTTGCTATAGGACCACACATGCAGGCTAACTCCTGAGCTGGGCTGTGTGCGTCCATATAAACATACACAGTGCGCCTCAGTCCTCACCGCCTGCTCCCTCCTCACAGGATTTGATTGACAGCAGTAGGAGCCAAGGGCTCCTGCTGCTGCCTGTCTGTCCTGTGAGAAGGAAGAGAGCTGTAGACGGGCACAGCACTGGTTTGAGTGATGATGCTGGTATGTATTTTAGAGGGTGAGGGAGTAATACAAAGACTGGAACATTGGGGTGGCAGGAGACACAAGACACAGTACAGGTGATAGAGGATGGGGACATAATCCATTAGACTGCTGCTGTCATTATAGATTCTTTACATATAAATGCTACCACTACTGACGGCTGAGATCAAAGGGCCAGGGCACAGCAAGTGTCAAATGTGGTCCTCAGCCCGCAGTTGGGAATAAGGGTTTTCCGGTATAACACGAAGAATTACCATTGTATAATCTTATTGTTTTCTTACATGTAAGCCCCAAGGAAAAGGGAGTTGATTTCCCTAAAAGCTTTGGTGTATCTGAGATTTGGGTTCAATATGTTCTCATGGCCAAAAATCTTGTCTCCCCCTGCATTTCTGTCAGATAATGCACCACTTCACCCAGAAAAAATGCTGCAATTACAAATGTTTCGGCATTCTCGTGTTTATTCTTTTGTCTGTTTTGGTATGACACAAAAAAGTGGAGAAACCAAAAGCCAAATCTGACACACTCCAGAAATGGACTGGACAAAATTATTGGCACCCTCAATGTAATATTTGATAGCACACCCCATGGAAAAAATACCTGAAATCACTGGCTATCTGTAACCATCAATGGAGTTTTTTCCACCTCTCTACTGGAATCTTGGAGCGCTCTTCTTTCTCCAACTGTTCCAGGTCTCTCGGATTGGAAGGGTTCCTTTTCCCAACTGCTGTTTTGAGATCTCTCCACAGGAGCTCTATGGGATTGAGATCTGGACTCATTGCTGGCCAGTTCAGTCCTCTCCAGCGCTTTGTCTGAAACCATTTCTGGGGGCTTTTTGACATGTGCATTGGGTCATTGTCCTGCTGTAAGACCCATGATCTCTGACAGAGACCCAACTTTCTGACACTGGGCCCTACATTGCACCCCAGAATTCTTTGGTAGTCTTCAGATTTCATAATGCCATGCACACGATCAAGACATCCGGTGCCTGAAGCAGCAAAGCAACAGTGACCCCCCACCATGTGTGACTGGAGGGACTGGATTCTTTTCTTTAAAGGCCTTAAAGCTTTTTCTTAAAACAGTAGAATGATGGGCTTTACCAAAAAGCTGGGATTGTGTTTTGTCTGTCCACAGCACATTCTCCCAAAAGGATTTTGGCTTCCTCAGGTAAGTTTTTGCAAGCTCCAATCTGGCTTTTTTATGTTTGTGTCAGCAGTGGGGTCCTCCTGGGTCTCCTACCATAGTGTCCCTTTTCATTCGGATGGCGACGTATAGTGCGAGCTGACACAGTTGTACCCTGTGCCTGAGGTGAGCTGGAATTTGTCTGGAAGTTTATCGAGATTCTTTCCACCATTAGAACAATCCTTTGTTGCAATCTTTGATCATTTTTCTCTTTGGTCCACGTCCAGGGAGATTAGCTACAGTGCCTCGGGCTGTAAACTTCTTGATAATGTTGCGCACAGTGGACACAGGAACATTAGGATCTGTTTATTGGTACCGGTGAGTTTAATTACAAATTGCAGGAGCATCACAACCTTGTAATATAATTATTTCTTCCAAATTTGAGAAGGTGCCAATAATTTGACCAGTCCATTTTTGGGGTTTGTGTGGAATATGTCAGATTTGGCTTTTTGTTTCTCCACTTTTTTTGTGCCATACCAATACAAACAAAAGAAATAAACATGAGAATGCTGAAACATTTGTAATTGTAACAATTTTCTGGGTGCATTATCTGACAGAAATGCAGGGGTGCCAATATTTTGGGCCATAACTGTGGCGAGATGAACATTTCCTACTAGAGGCTTCCAACCAGGCAGGTTTTGATCTTCAGAATAGTGTTTGTGTGATGATCAGGGAGGCAGCAGCCTAGGACCTTAACAAGGTCTACAACTACTGTCATCACAGGTCTCCTCCAAGGAGTACTCCCTTCTGAGTACATTATAGCAATTCTACCAGTTTTCTTTCTCAGTAAGAGTTACCAAAGGTACCTGTGTATTTAAATGCATACCGGTTAGAAGAAGCGATTTACTTATCTCTCCTACCACCTGGGTTTTGAACAGCAACCCTTTTGCTGCTGCCCAGGCCTCTGCAAGTATTCAACCAGTTGAAGGAGTCAAATACCTGTTTCTTCCACCACATGCAGTAATTCCTTCCAGCAGCTAATATGTCTTTTTGATTTAGATGAGGACTAAAATGTCCGTTGATTATCTGCTCCTGTCCTAATTATTCTTTGCTAGCTAGCTTTGGAATGTGCGCACACTGGAAGAGACTCACGCTGACACACAAGTTCAGTCTATGAACACTTCTAGTTTATTATAATTATAAAGTGAGCTTATATATGCAAAATGATGCAAGAGTCATGTGAGAACAGTGTAAGCATTATATCAGTCTTTGGTCATTTCCACACGAAAACAACCTTCCTTAGAGCATAGGTGTGATCTTCTTCCAGGTCTTATCCACAGAAAGAAAAACATTCCTTTGTCTCAAGTTGGTAAGATGGGAGGGGGTCAGTGCATGTGAGCAGACACCTCCCAAGCAAGGATTTCTTAAAGTACCACAAAGCCCAGCAGGCATAAAATATTCACACAACATATATATATATATACCGTATTTTTCGCTCCATAAGACGCACCTGATCATAAGACGCACCCTAGGTTTTAGAGGCAGAAAACAGGAAAAAAAAAATTCTGAACTAGTGGACTGCAAACATAGTAGAGGAGATGACCAGAGACTGCGGACACAGTACAGGGGATGACCAGAGACTGCGGACAGTACAGGAGATGACCAGAGACTGCGGACAGTACAGGGATGACCAGAGACTGCAGACAGCACAGGGATGACCAGAGACTGCGGACAGCACAGGGATGACCAGAGACTGCGGACAATACAGGAGATGACTGCTGACCTTTGGGGAGGGAGGGGGAGCGGGTACCTGAATTTGACAGCACTGTACAGTAGCAAGGGGGACAGAACATGAGACAAGACAGTAACAATACAATACACGAGGGGTTTGAGGGCCCTGCTCTTTCTAGCTTACAATCTAGAATTTATACTATTTGGAGCATCCAACTCTTTTCTTTTCTTCCTGCATAGTAAATACACTATATTGCCAAAAGTATTGGGCCAGCCCTCCAAACTATTGGATTCAGGTGTTCCAATCACCTCCATGGTGACAGGTGTGCAAAATCAAGCCCCTAAGCATGCAGACTGCTTCTACAAAAATTTGTGAAAGAATGGGTCTCAAGAGCTTAGTGAAATCAAGCGTGGTACTGTGATAGGTTGCTACCTGTGCAATCCGTGAAATCTCCTATCTACTAAATATTCCACGGTCTACTGTTAGTGGTATTATAACAAAGTGGAAGCAACTGGGAACAACAGCAACTCAGCCACCAAGTGGTAGGCCACGTAACATGACAGAGCGGGGTCAGCTCACTGTATATTTTCTCTTTTTCAGACCATTCTCTGTAAACCCTAGAGATGGTTGTACATGAAAATCCCAGTAGATCAGTTTTTGAAATGCTCAGACCAGCTCGTCTGGCACCAACAATCATTCCCAGGTTCAAAGTCACTTAAATCCCCTTTCTTCCCCATTCTGATGCTCAGTTTGAACTTCAGCAAGTCGTCTTCACCACATCTAGATGCCTTAATGTATTGAGTTGCTGCCATGTGATTGGCCGATTAGCAATTTCGTTACTAAGCAACTGAGCGGGTGTGCCTAATAAAGTGGTTGGTGAGTGTATATGTTAAGTTGAAAGAGAAAAAAATAATAATCTCCATGTGACGTCTGTACATTGCCCTGATTTGTATTATGCCTTACCACTACCTGCTGAAATTGACTGCTAAAGGGGGAGGGCTCACCTTTTACTATAACCACCCAAGGAGTCTTGACGCCTTTAGAAAAGCTGTAGTCCCACACACCACACATAGATGGATCTATTACAGGGGATGCATGTAATTTGATGTCATGCTCTGTGCTGACTTTTCGACCAATCACACAAAAAGACAACCCATGCATTAGAAATATCATAAAATGTATTTTTTTATTTTCATGCAAACAAAGGCCCCCTGCACAACTGCACTCACATTGAGCAAGGGATGGACTATGAGCCAATCAAGTCGTGCCAGGGTGCACAGGTGTTGACCCGGAACACGCTGGCAGGAGGAGAGTGCAAAATGAGCCACATAATGACCGAGCACTCTACCGCTGCTTTTTCATTGACCAATCAGCAAGCTGGAGGTGTGTCCTTGACCAAGTTATGCTTCTGTGAACATCAAGGACCTCACGGTGGTACCTGGCAGGGGAATCGCAAGATGGGCTGTACAGAATGGCAGATCCTTTGGCAGTTAGAACCGAGCACATATATGCTTTCAGATTGTGTTCTGACAGGTTCCTTTTAATGTTATCATAATGTTCCACTTTTCGGTATGTCAACCAGGCCCCATCCCTTTACCCACTTCCAGACCGGACACTTTTACCCCCTTCCTGCCCAGGCCAATTTTCAGCTTTCAGCGCTATCACACTTTGAATGACAATTGCGCGGTCATGCAACACTGTACCCATATGAATTTTTTAGCATTTCTTGAGACAGATAAAGCTTTATTTTGGTGGTATTTATTCACCACTGGGATTTTTATTTTTTTTGCTATGTAAATGCAAGGGTCCAAAAATTTTGAAAAAAGTGTTTTTCTTATAAAATCTTGCAAATAAATAGTATTTCATCATAAATCTTGGACAAAATTGATTCCGTTATCTTTTTAGTAAAAAAAAAAAAATAACCCAAATTAGTTTATAACTAAAATTATAATTTAAAAAAAAAATTTTTACTTTTTTTATTATTTTAGATTAATATTTTTATTTTTTTTAACATACTGTCACCCTAGCAGTACAGTGTTACCATGGACACTGTACTACTTGTGGGGGGTGATGAAGATTTTTTTTTTTACACTGATTGCTTTTACACCCATAAAGGCTGTAAAAGCAATCATTCCTCCTCCTCTCTAGCTGCATTCTTGCAGCCATTGGGAAATACTGTGCGAGCTGTGATTGGTCACAGCTTGTCACATGGTACAAGGCTGTTGTGAATAGTCCTGTACCATGTGACCTCTGTGATCATTCATAGATTTCACACGTAGTAAGCAATGTTGTCAGAAGTGACATCTTGCTTACTGCTATTCATGTGATCACTGATTCGCATGGAGGTCATGTCTGACAATCGATGTTCCACTGTGTTCGGAGGACACAGCAGGCACTGGATCGCGGTGCTGTGCGCTCCCAGGCAGCGCGCACAGCGCGCATAAATGGCCACCTGCCCCTGCACTGCGACCGTCTGGCTGTTTATATACAATAGCCAGATGGGTGGTGGTTAAAAAAAAAAAACCTACAAGATGCCATAGATGATCTGTACTTGAAAGAGTGACTGCTGGAACCTCCTCAACAGTCATGCATAGGCACTAGTCATACACAGTACATCTCCCAGCAGCCTCAGTAGTATCCGGTAAATCGGAGCACCTCTCCCTCCCCTCTTTTTATGGCTGCAAGGTCTGGGAACTAGACGCAGAGATCTCACCCACATGGACTATAACCATCCACTTGCTGAGCGAACCAAACGTTCTCATGGCTCCATCCAAGATTCTTTGGGGAAGGGACACATCGGCAATCGAGTGATGTGAGGCGTCTGAAGTGCTCTGCTCTGATTTCTACACCGGCTCCTTCCAGAGTTCAAAGGTGATGAGAGAGGCACAATGAAAGCTCTCACGGTGAGCCTGGCACTGCAGATCACCAACCAGCTCTTTGCCACCGTTCCAAGTAGGTAATAGATCAGGAGGCTGCGAGCTCAGATGTAGCTTGCTGTGGGCATTGTGCCATGGCATTGTAACGTCTCTGACAACTCCCTTCCTGGCCGGTGCCCAGGGCTCTGTGATTCTGTTTTCCCCTGTCCATTCGCCTGCCACACCGCTGTCACTGGCATCTGTGTATCCCTCATCCACATTACAGGATGGTCCCTGACATACGCATCAGCTCGCCTCTTTATTCTGTTCATGTATGCTTTCAAAAGTGATTGAAAACGGTTTATATTCTGCCTGTGCAACCAAGGCTGCTGTTGGAAACCACGGGGCCTCATACAGCTAACCTGACAGGGTCCCGCCTAAAAAAAAAAAAAACAGTTTACTATGCTTCATTTATGAATGAGCACAGTGAGTGATAGGTTCCGATCACTCGCTGTGTTCATTCAGGAAAGGAAGAGGCTGGTAAATGTGACATACATACAGGACCCTTCCCCCACTCTCCATCCTGAGGGATCCTATTGTGTGCTTGCAGCTGCTGGTGGGAAGGAGAGGAGGGGAGCCGGTAGCACTGCGGGGGGCCTGGGCAGAAGGGTGAAACGTATGGTACACAGGGAGGGGCACGGGTATGGTGGGGAGGTAATTACTGGAACTGTTCCCCTGTATGGCTCTCTCTGCAGCAGCTGAAATCCAGTGGGAGGAAGAGAAGAAGCCAGGTTTCAGCTGTTGCAGAGAGAACCATACAGGGGATTGGATCCAGTAATTGCCCCCTGCCGTGTCGATCACCCTCCCTGACCACATCTGATTAACCCAGCTGCCTGGACCCCGTAAAGGAGGGCTGGTGGTACCCCTTATCCACGGCCCTGTGTGCAACAACCTGAACGTTATCTTGCCCCACACAAGCTGAAGGTTGAAATGAGGCTTATAGAGGGATAGCATTGCGTTAAGTATACACGTGGTCAGGGGCGGACTGACAACTCATGGGGCCCCTGGGCAATAGGGGATGATGGGGCCCCTGTGTCCTTGCCCAAACTCAATAAAGCCTATGAAAAAGGTACCAGGGGCATCTCATGGGGCCCCCTACTGACCCCGTGCCCTCGGGCAGTGCCTGAGTTTCCATATGGTCAGTCCGCCCCTGCACGTGGTCCAAGGTTCTGAGGAAGTCACGTGTATACGTGACGCAACGCGTCAACAACGTGGTGATGTACATCCGGCAGAACGCCATGCAGATACACCATTACATGTGGTGTGAAGGCTTGTAATGTACAACAAAATGTGAGTGTTTCTTTGGCATTTTAGCTACTTATATGGAATAAAACGCGGTTTTGCACTATGGAGAATCTCTTTTTTTGTTTTCATGAGCTACATGTACGTTGGCGTTTGTGAGGGCACCTACCTACCTATCCAGAGGAAGGGAGACCTGTGTTGCTGTGTGGGGCCAGTGTGGCTAAAAGACCCAGGAGATCAGGTAACAAAGAGTGCCTACTCAGGAAGGATCCAGGGGGATCCATAAAGCGCATTGGTCCTTTGGGGCTGCTGGTTTGAGGTGAAAGGCCATTGCAGCCAGTGAAAGAAACCATATCGATATAGTGTGCACACACACTGCACTAAGTTGCATGCCCCGGAGCAGTGAAGCACCTTGATTGCTTTTTTGCACATTTATTGGACTTTTATCATTGATAATTTTGCACATATTGATATATTGCATATATTTCTGTTTTATTTATTGTTTGAGCACTTGGTCACTTAGTTGTTGTATATCCAGCATTTGGGATTCACTATATACACAAATTTGTGTATACATTTTTCAAGCACTTTATATTTCAATGTTGTATGTACAGTGGGGCAAAAAAGTATTTAGTCAGCCACCAATTGTGAAAGTTCTCCCACTTAAAAAGATGAGAGAGGCCTGTAATTGGCATCATAGGTAGACCTCAACTATGAGAGACAAAATGAGAAAACAAATCCAATCACATTGGCTGATTTGGAAAGAATTTATTTGCAAATTATGGTGGAAAATAAGTATTTGGTCAATATCAAAAGTTCATCTCAATACTTTGTTATATATCCTTTGTTGGCAATGACAGAGGTCAGACGTTTCCTGTAAGTCTTCACAAGGTTGGCACACACTGTTGCTGGTATGTTGGCCCATTCCTCCATGCAGATCTCCTCTAGAGCAGTGATGTTTTGGGGCTGTTGCTGGGCAACACGGACTTTCAACTCCCTCCAAAGGTTTTCTATGGGGTTGAGATCTGGAGACTGGCTAGGCCACTCCAGGACCTTGAAATGCTTCTTACGAAGCCATTCCTTCGTTGCCCGGGCGGTATGTTTGGGATCATTGTCATGTTGGAAGACCCAGCCACGTTTCATCTTCAATGCCCTTGCTGATGGAAGGAGGTTTGCACTCAAAATCTCACGATACATGGCCCCATTCATTCTGTCCTGTACATGGATCAGTCGTCCTGGTCCCTTTGCGGAGAAACAGCCCCAAAGCATGATGTTGCCACCCCCATGCTTCACAGTAGGTATGGTGTTCTTTGGATGCAACTCAGCATTCTCTCTCCTCTAAACACGACGAGTTGTGTTTCTACCAAACAGTTCTATTTTGGTTTCATCTGACCATATGACATTCTCCCAATCCTCTTCTGGATCATCCAAATGCTCTCTAGCAAACTTCAGATGGGCCCGGACATGTACTGGCTTAAGCAGGGGGACACGTCTGGCACTGCAGGATCTGAGTCCCTGGAGGCGTAGTGTGTTACTGATGGTAGCCTTGTTACGTTAGTCCCAGCTCCCTGCAGGTCATTCATTAGGTCCCCCCGTGTGGTCCTGAGATTTTTGCTCACCGTTCTTGTGATCATTTTGACCCTACGGGGTGAGATCTTGCGTGGAGCCCCAGATCAAGGGAGATTATCAGTGGTCTTGTATGTCTTCCATTTTCTAATTATTGCTCCCACAGTTGATTTGTTTACACCAAGCTACTTGCCTATTGCAGATTCAGTCTTCCCAGCCTGGTGCAGGTCTACAATTGTGTTTCTGGTGTCCTTCGACAGCTCTTTGGTCTTCACCATAGTGGAGTCTGGAGTGTGACTGTTTGAGGTTGTGGACAGGTGTCTTTTATACTGATAACAAGTTCAAACAGGTGCCATTGATACAGGTAATGAGTGCAGGACAGAGGAGCCTCTTAAAGAAGAAGGTACAGGTCTGTGGGAGCCAGAAATCTTGCTTGTTTGTAGGTGACCAAATACTTATTTTCCACCATAATTTGCAAATACGTTCTTTCCAAATCAGCCAATGTGATTGTCTGGATTTTTTTTTCTCATTTTGTCTCTCATAGTTGAGGTCTACCTATGATGCCAATTACAGGCCTCTCTCATCTTTTTAAGTGGGAGAACTTGCCCAATTGGTGACTGACTAAATACTTTTTTGCCCCACTGTATATCCCACATTTGGGATTCACTGTGGACACTATTGGTGTATGATATACAGTTGTGACCAAAATTATTCAACCCCCAATGCTGTAAAGGGGTTTAGGGACTATAGTGTACATTTGGAATTGTATTCAGAATCAAATCCTACAAGGACGTTGTAACTACCCAAATGCAACTAAAATGACATCAATTGTTTATGTAATACAGTAGTAAATGGTTCTTATGTGGTTTCTTCATTGCCACAATTATTCAACCCCTTAAAGACTACCACTCTGAAGAACAGAGGTTCATACAGGTGCTTTCCATCAGGTATTGAAAACACCTGTGGATGTCACCGAGCAGCAATCAAGCATAATAAGCACCAATTAGGCAGCTTTAAAATGACTGTGATACTCAGCTCCTTCTAGACATTTACTGGTGTGGTTACAAACATGGTGAAGGCAAGAGAATGGTCCAGGAAGACAAGAGAAGAGGTGATTTCTCTTCACAGGAAGGGCAATGGCTATAAGAAGATTGCAAAGATGTTAAACATACCAAGAGACACCTTAGGAAGCATCATTCGCAAATTCAAGGCAAAGGGCACTGTTGAAACGCTACATGGTCGTGGCAGAAAGAAGATGCTGACTTCGACTGCTGTGCGCTACCTGAAGCGTAGAGTGGAGAGAAGTCCCCGTGTGACTGCTGAGGAACTGAGAAAAGATTTGTCAGATGTGGGTACAGAAGTTTCAGCCCAGACAATAAGACGCACACTGCGTAATGAAGGCCTCCGTGCCAGAACTCCCAGGCGTACCCCCTTACTGTCTCCAAAGAATAAGAAGAGTCGACTGCAGTATGCCAAAAGCCATGTGGACAAACCACAAAAGTTGTGGGATAGTGTTCTGTGGACTGATGAAACAAAATTAGAACTGTTTGGGCCCATGGATCAACGCTATGTTTGGAGGAGGAAGAACAAGGCCTATGATGAAAAGAACACCTTGCCTACTGTGAAGCATGGTGGAGGGTCAATCATGCTTTGGGGCTGTTTTGCTTCTGCAGGTACAGGGAAGCTTCAGCGTGTGCAAGGTACCATGAATTCTCTTCAGTACCAGGAGATATTGGATGGAAACGTGATGCAGTCCGTCACACACCTGAGGCTTGGGAGACGTTGGACCTTTCAACAGGACAATGATCCCAAGCATACCTCCAAGTCCACTAGAGCATGGTTGCAGAGGAAAGGCTGGAACATTTTGGAGTGGCCATCGCAGTCACCAGACTTAAATCCGATTGAGAACCTCTGGTGGGACTTAAAGAAAGCAGTTGCAGTGCGCAAGCCTAAGAATGTGACTGAACTGGAGGCCTTTGCCCATGAAGAATGGGCGAAGATACCCGTAGATCGCTGCAAGACACTTGTGTCAAGCTATGCTTCACGTTTAAAAGCTGTTATAACTGTAAAAGGATGCTGTACTAAGTACTAAGATTGAATGTCACTTGGGGGTTGAATAAAACTGATAATGCTGTGAGCACAGAAAAGACATTTGTGGTTATTTCATTATAACTGTTATGTTATATTTGTCTGACCTACAAGTGCCTCTTTAATGTAAATGTAAGCAAGATGACTGAATGATCAAAAGCAATGTCAAACTGGCCAAAACACTCAATTTCAGTGGGGGTTGAATAATTTTGGTCACAACTGTACATCCCGCAGTAGGGATTGGGTTTATTATATGCGGTTATTTAACACAGTCATTTTTCAGCTCACTTATTGGTTCCAAGCATAAGGACCTAGTGTGTGGATTCACATATGTTCACTGTTGTATATATTTTATATAGATCATATCATTTAATATTATATTAAGTTTATATTGCTTTATGTAGCTCTACGCCATTATATTGCTTAATTTGCATATTTCACCTATAGGTATAGGATTGAGGTGTTAGCTGCTTAGTGTCCTTTAGGTACATATCATGCGCAGGGGGAACTTTATTTAAATTTTTGCTCATTTTGAGATCTACCTAAAAGGCTATACAATCACCATACAATACAAGTCCTGTGTGGTCAGTGAAAAGGCATGCAAAGAGGAACTACAGTCCACAAGGACAGTTCTTGCATCAAAGCGGAGTTCCAGTTGAACAAAAAATAAATAAGTCAGCAGCTACAAAAGCTAGCTGCTGACTTTTAAAATAGACATTTACCTGTCCCTCGGTCCAGCGGTAGCCTCACCACAGCTGGTTTCACTAGTGTGGGCAGCTTGCGGCTTCACAGTTGGGTGCCCACTGCGCATGTGCAAGTAGCACTGTTCTTTGTGACTGGTCCCGTAGTCTTCTGAGGCCTGTCACGTGTCCCAGACTACTACGGGGAGGGAAGGGGGAGGACAACTTAGCCATAGGCAATTGCACCGGAAGTGGGTTTGGGTACCTGTCAAATTCAGGTACCCGTTCCCCAAAGGTGCCAATCCTTAATGGGGGAGCGGGGGACAAAGCCCTAAAACAACTTCCCCTTTTTGAGTGGAGCTCCGCTTTAACAGGCTCTGCTTCCTGCTTTGCAGCACTTCACAATGAATATGCCTTGCTGAGACTCTTTGTGGTCCCTAATGACGTAAAACACCCACAATGCCCTTGATAGACACATACTGTGATTTTGGAATTTTTTTTTTTTTAGCCCAAAACTAATAATGTGATTCAGTGATGTCTGTATGGACCTCACTGATTTGCATGAAGAGTTAATTTTAATAAGTCCTTTTAATAAGGAGACACTTGAATGGACAGTGACAGAGTCTGTTTAGGATCAGTTCAGATCTGTGCATGCGTGTTTACACATGCCTGTCCCGGGTAGGGTAGCCCATTCATTTCAATTGGCTGCCCTACCTGTGAGAAATGCAGGGAAAGAAGTCCCCGACCATTTTTTTAAAATTGTGCCGCAGTGCTATGCAGTTTGTGGCACATGAAAACATGCCATGGGTGCCGATGCGTGAGAGGTCCATTAAGAATGAATGCCACCCCTGAGCATATGGTAAAGTGTGATGTGTTTTTCTGTGGGTGGGGAATGTGATGCATTCCCCACCCGCAAAGATGTGATGCATTCCCCACCCGCAAAGATGTGAACCTAGACTTAAAGATGATGTTTAATCTGCCTAATTTTTGGCTTCCTTGGCTCATATCCCCCTTCCCACCACCCCTCAAATAAAAAAAAATGGCTGGTGGAAGGGGCTGTACATAGCCTAACAAAAAACGAGCTAGTCACCTGTGAGATTGTAGCCCTCCACACAGAGTTCAGGGGGTCAGGAATAAATAATGCACAGAGGACGGGTGGCAGGAGTGTATTTCTCACAAAGGAGGAGGAGGTTTGGACCCAGGGTTGTCACCTCATCCCTTTAAAACTGAACACATATTAATTACACAGATTCTGAGGCTAATCTATTACAGATGAGGCACTAAGTTTAATTAACCACCTAAGCAGCCACAGAACCTGTGTAATTAATATGTGTTCATTTATAAAGGGATGAGGTGGCAACCCTATTTGGACCCCCCTATCCCCCTCCCTATCTATGCTCCTGGTGGTAGGGTTTAAAATGTACACTGAGACCCAGAGATCTAAGAACCTGAAAGAGACTGGTGAGATACTGAGGACAGGGTACTGTTATTGTTAAAAGTTAATTCTCTGCACTGCTGCCCCCTCTTCCCTGACGTTTATCCCCAGCACTGGTCCCTACATATGTACTGACTATGGTGACAGCTGTCCTCCTACCTGTCCTTGATTTAGACTTTATGTAAAGGTCAATGACAGTAGGTCACCAAACTTGTCCAGTGCAGGAATCCCACCAATTAGGTCCCTGTGGGATAGTAGAGACTGTCCGGGGGTTTTCCTCTCCAGCATTTACCTAAAATTTTAAATGGCTCCCTACTTTCCTTCAGATCTGATGGGGTTTTTTGTAAAGCTCTTTTTTTTTTTAGGGTGAATAGACATCTGTTTCCATTTACTTAAACCGTCCAAGCTACGACGTTCTCAAGCTGTTCTTTACTTTAATCATTCCCATGTTATGTTTAACTTTAATCCCTCCGATCAGGAAAACAGAAATTGGTCTTCTGTGATGTTGGATTATCGACTCATCTGGTCAATGATCTATACACGAATAAATAAAAAAAAAAAAGGATTATGCACAGTATCTATATGTGGTTTGTCGTGTAAAGGTCACGTTTACAACCTCCCATCCCGCCATCTTGAATGCTGTACAGATCCCCCTCTGTCATCATGGTGGGGGATGTGGGACAGCTGTGAGGGTCTGCACATTCTCACAGCCCACCTAAAACTTTGTGTTTGACAAGCTGGAGTTCTACGCTGAGCCCCCTTTTCCGGAGATTTCCCATCTATATCTCTGTCTGCACAGCTGTGTAGTTGGACCAGCTGTATCCTGTAAAACGAGGGCCCCCCGAATTATAGAAAGACAAATCATTCCACGGTGGAAGGGCGAGGTGTGGAGAATCCAGTGTGAAAATAGCAGCTTGCAGCGAAGGCCATTAAACCAGAGAGGTCCCCGCTGTGATGTGACTGAAGGACAAGGAATCTGGCGTATTTAATGGTCTTTTTTTCCGTCTCCCCAAATTGGGTCACGGTGTAAATATAGCTGGCCCAGCAGCTGTTCTTGACCTGAAATTCCCAGATAGGGCGATGGCATGACTTGCAGGCAAATGAGACAGCCTTGTGAGGTTGGTGAGAGTCCGTGACAGAGGTGGCTCCACAAATACAGCTACACATATCGCTTTGTGTCAGTGACCTGCACAAATATACAATTCTGCAAATGGGCCAATCTTGAGATCCAAGCACCCTGCCAGACAGCACAGCCAGATCCTCAACCTCCAGTTCAGCATATGAGTTGGGCCTGGCGCTCACTGCCCACCGGGGAGGAGAACTCAGACAGAGACCAGGAGTTGTGGCAAAGTATTTTAACATGAAGGTATTGCAGAAGTATAACAGAGGCTGCATACATGACCACAGCGTGCTGGAGCACTTGATATCCAAATATACACTATATTTCCAAAAGTATTGGACCGCCTACCTTTACACGCACATGAACTTTAATGGTCCCCCAGTCCTAGTCCGTAGGGTTCAGTATTGAGTTGGCCCACCCTTTGCAGATATATCAGCTACCCATATAACTCAATCTGTCCGAACTCCAGTTTAGAAATCTTCAAATGTGCTCCAATTCCAGAGTGGTAATCCACCACTGTGCAAACACAAAAGGGGCTTACCAGAGAGCCATGACCTCCTATTATAGAAAAGTTTAATTGCACCTGAGGAAACCAAATGCAATTGGACACTATCACTTCTCCTAGAGATGTCCCTCAATCCATCATATACACTATATTGCCAAAAGTATTGGGCCACCTGCGTTTCCACGCACATGAACTTTAATGACATCCCAGTCTTAGTCTGTTGGGTTCAATATTTAGTTGGCCCCGCCCTTTGCAGCTATAACAGCTTCAACTCTTCTGGGAAGGCTGTCCACAAGATTTAGGAGGGTGTCTATGGGAAGGTTTGACCATTCTTCCAGAAGCACATTTGTGAGGTCAGGCACTGATGCCAGACAAGAAGGCCTGGCTCCCAGTCTGCGCTAATTCATCCCAAAGGTGTTCTATGGGGTTGAGGTCAGGACTCTGTGCAGGCCAGTCAAGTTCCTCCACCCCAAACTAGCTCCTCCATGTCTTTATGGACCTTGCTTTGTGCACTGGTGTTCATTCATGTTGGAACAGGAAGGGGCCATCCCCAAACTCTTCCCACAAAGTTGGGAGCATGAAATTGTCCAAAATGTCTTGGTATGCTGACGCCTTAAGTGTTCCCTTCAAGCCCAAACCATGAAAAACAACCCCACACTATAATCCCCCTCCACCAAACTTTACACTTGGCACAATGCAGTCAGGCAAGTACTGTTCTCCTGGAAACTGCCAAACCCAGAAATGTCCATCGGATTGCTTTGCATTGCACTTGGTGATGTAAGGCTTGGATGCAGCTGTTCGGCCATGGAAACCCATTCCATGAAGCTCTCTACACACTGTTGTTGTGCTCATCTGAAGGCCACACCAAGTTTGGAGGTCTTTAGCTATTGACTCTGCAGACAGTTGGCGACTTCTGCGCACTGTGCGCTTCAGCATGCGCTGACCCCGCTCTGTCATGTGACGTGGCCTACCACTTGGTGGCTGAGTTGCTATTGTTCCCAGTTGCTTCCACTTTGTTATAATCCCACTAACAGTTGAGCGTGGAATATTTAGTAGCCAGGAAATGTCACGGATGGACTTATTGCACAGGTGACAACCTATCACGGGACCACGCTTGGAGTCACTGAGCTCCTGAGAGCGACCCATTCTTTCACCAATGTTTGTAGAAGCAGTCTGCATGCTTAGGGGCTTGATTGTATACACCTGTGGCCATGGAGGTTATTGGAACACCTGAATCCAATGATTTCGATTGACAATACTTTTGACAGTATAGTGTATATATAAGCAGACCCCAACGGGTACCTGAAACATGCTACTATCCAGAGCACAATGTTAGTCCCTAGTCTGTCCCTCCTCCACAGGAACCTGTTCCTAAGCTAAGTGATCTGTCCCAAGCCAGTGGGGGTTCTGTCCCTGACCTAACCACTTGCAAAATGTGCACCAACCAAAGGGGGATAGTGCTCCTTATTAGCACTGCCCACACTAAAGATGGCTGCTGGGGTCAGCCAAGGCAGCAGCATCCAATCGGACAAGATTTCCCCTGATGACACCTCCGAAGGCCTTAGAGTAACAGGAGTTTCCCATTGTCCTCTACTCCCTCGGCACGGCGGTCACTGCACAGCAACCCCCCTTGCAAGGAGGCCAAACTACACCAGCCAACAAGCAGCAACAGTGCTTGGTCAAGACCACACCTCCAACCTGTTGATTGGATAATGGGATAGCAGAAGCCATCAACCTGGATTCCCCTCCTATCAGCATGTTCCCTGCCAGCACATGTGCATGCAGCAAAGCCTGGTTGACTCCTTGTGTTGCCCCTCCCTCTCTCCCAGTCTGCTGTACAGGGAATGTGAAGGCTGATACAAAGACACATTCTTCGTACAATCTCATTGGATCCCACTCACACCCGTGCAATTTATTGAGCGTTGCCCATCGCAGTTTATTGCTCAAGGGGATTCCTATTCTTCACCTCTGCGCTGCCATGTATTGGGAAAAAATAGTATGTGGTGTTTTGGTGAATCCACATGTGGTTTTTGGTCCCATAGACTTCAATGTAAAATTAATTTTATCACATCCCCCACCCCCCAAAAAGAATCAGCTGATTATCCAAGAGTCAAAGATTACTGTGCCACTCTCATCCGAATAAAGTGAAAGGATCCAAATCAATTCGGATCATTCGTTATGTCTTTTTGTTATTTTGGATGCTTCAAGCATTTAGGGCCAGTGTATTTTTGATGCGTTTTACCGCGTTCCAGTACAGTTCTGTGCACAAAAAAATGCAGCCTGTTCTACTTTTTTTTTCTGCAACCAGAACGCACTGGAACTGCAAGCACTGATGTGAACTATGACCCTGACAACCATATCACCTACTTTCTGTGCGTTTTGGATGCAGAAAAAAGCAACTGAAACTCATGCAGTGTGAACTGCCCGTAAGAAACACAGTCCAAATGCGTTTCGGATGCGTTTCCACATGCGCGTTTTTGATGCATTCCAGTGTGTTTTTATGCATTCCAGTTCATTTTTTCCCCCTTTTTTTCTTCAATTTAAATAGGGATGTGTGCTTTCCAGTGCGTTTTTTATGTGTTTTACTGCTTTCAGTACAGTTCTGTGCACAAAAAAATGCAGCCTGATCTACTTTTTTTCTGCATCTGGAAAGCACTAGAACTACAAGCAGAAAAAAAGCAACTCAAACGCATGTAGTGTGAACTGGCCCTTAAGGTAACTGAGTTTGCTGGGTGCTGGAGGGTCTATTCATGCTGGCTGCTGGGGGATCTGTTGTCACTGGTGGGGATATTTTTTGTGTGAGGGTCTATTGTTGCTGGTGGGATCTATTGAGGTTCCCGACTGTTGGAGGGACTATTAATGCTGGGGGATCTGTTGTCACTGGTGGGAATATTTGTGTGAGGGTGTATTGTTGCTGGTGGGGATCTATTAAAGTTGTTGGCTGCTGGAGGGTCTATTGATGATGGCTACTGGGGGATCTGTTGTCACTGGTGGGGATGGTTTTGTTTTGAGGGTCTATTGTTGCTGGTGGGATCTATTGAGGGTTCTGACTGTTGGAGGGACTATTGATGCTGGCTGCTGGGGGATCTGTTGTCACTGGTGGGGATATTTTTGTGTGAAGGTCCATTGTTGCTGGTGGGGATCTATTGAGGTTTCCGGCTGCTGGAGGGTCTATTGATGCTGGCTACTGGGGGATCTGTTGTCACTGGTGGGGATGTTTTTGTTTTGAGGGTATATTGTTGATGGTGGGATCTATTGAGCTTGCTGGCTGCTGGAGAGTCTATTGATGCTGGAGGATCTGTTGTCACTGGTGAGAATGTTTTTGTGTTGAGGGTTTGTTGTTGGCGGGATCTATTGAGGCTGGCCGCTGGGGGATACATTGTCACTGGTGTGGATTTTTCTAAGTGAGGGTCTATTGATGCTGGTGGGGATCTATTGCGGTTGCTGGGGAAGTTTACGTGAGGGTATATTATTGCTAGCGGGGATCTATTGAGGTTGCTGGCTGCTGGAGGGTCTATTGACGCTGGCTGCTGGAGGATCTATTGTCACTGGTGGGGATATTTTTGTGTGACGGTCTATTGTTGTTGGTGAGGATCTATTAAGGTTGCTGAGTGCTGGTCTATTGAAGCTTGCTGCTGTGAGATCTGTTATTGCTGCTGGGGGTCTATTGTTGCCGGGGTGGTATTTTGTTGTAGGTGGTCCATTGTTGCTGTGTGAGAGGTCTATTGTTGTGTGAAGGAATCTGTTGTTGCTGGGGGATCTGTTGTTGCTGTAGAATCTATTGTTGCTGGGGGGGGATCTATTGTTGCTGGCTGCAGAGAATCCATTTTACAGCTTTTCTTCTTATTAACAAATTCCATACAAATTACGTAGCACCACAAAATGATACTTGGTTCTGTATTACTAAAAGGGGCGGTACTGGGAGGTGGGTAGGGGGTGGAACCAAGGGAAGGTGCTCAGAGGAAGGTAGGTGGTAGAGGCCATGGGGGGACTCAGAAGGGGGAAGTTCCTGCACCTATTCTCTGAGAAAAAATCCCTGCGTATACAATATACAGTAGTTATTGGTAGAAATTGAACAATCAGATTGTAACGTGTAGCCAGCTTTAGAGATGTCAACTCTTTCCTTCCTTCCTCTTCAATGTATAGAATTCTGGAGAGATGGAACGTTGGAGTAAAATGCAGAACAATCATAATTTGGACATTTATTAACCACTTGCTTGCCATCCCTATAGCAGAAATACTGCTACAGAGCAGCAGGGCTGCGCAAAATTACCTTCATATACGTGATTTCCAATTCTGGGTAGGGGGTGAGTGCGCCGCCCTGCCCGCTCCGCAATTGGTGGCTAGGCATGTCAATCACCGGGTCCCGGATGGAGATTCCCCACTGGCACCTGGCGATCGCCGTGTAAAGCTGACGGGAGAGGTCTGAGTGTAAACAACACAGGTCTCTCTGCTGTCAGCAAGGACATGCTGCTTTGTATCTCTCTGCATAGCATGTCTCCCTAATAAAACACACACAGTAAGGGGCGGACTGACCATTCGAGCACTCAGGCACTGCCCGAGGGCCCGGGGTCAGTAGGAGGCCCCATGAGATGCCCCTGGTACCTTTCATTGACTGTTTCATAGGCTTTTTTGGGTGTGGGCGAGGACACAGGGGCCCCATGATCCCCTATTGCCCGGGGGCCCCATGCGTTGTCAGTCTGCCCCTGCACACAGCTAACCCTTTCATTTCCCAAAAGTTAAACCCCTTCCTGCCCAGTGCCATTAGTACAGTGTCAGTGCTTTTTATTACCACTGTATTGGTGTCACTGGGGATGTCAGTGACACCAAGTCAGTTCCCCGCCAGTGCCAGAATGTCCGCCTCAGTCCCACATGTTTTATAGCAAAAAGTCAAAAATATTGTTTTTTTTTTTCAAAATTGTATTTTTTTGTTTATAGCACAATAAATAAAAAACACAGAGGCGATCAAATACCACCGAAAGAAAGCTCTATTTGTGGGGGACGTAATATTAATTTGGGTGCAGCATTGCACGGCCGCGCAATTGTCAGTTAAAACAACACAGCGCCGTATCGCACAAAATGACCGGGTCAGGAAGGGGCGGAAATCCTCTGGAAGCCCCTCATTGCCCTCTCCAGACTGCCAGGAGAAGAGACCTCCTTCGCCATTGCAGTACCTCCATAATGTACACTAGGGGGCACATGACACTGTCATCGTAGAATACTGGACCCTCTCATTGTTCCTTGGCCGGGTCCCATCAGAGGCAAATTCCAGTCTGCATTCAGCTGGGACTGGGCTAGTCTGGAAATTTCACATCCGATAAAATCATCTTATCTATCCCCTAATAAAATGAACTTTCTTCAGTACTGAACAATGGCATTCTGACATGCAGCAGCGACACGCTTTAACCCCTTCCGCTCTGTGCTGGTAGGCGCTCTTCAGCGTCGGCCGTTCCCACCATTCCCCAGCTCGCTGCCATCCTGCTGTGTAATCTCTGTTCTGTAGTGGGGTATACACAGTCCCTATCAGGGGCGGACTGACAACTCATGGGGCCCCCAGGCAATAGGGGATCATGGGGCCCATATGTCCTTGCCCAAACAAAAAAACCTATGAAAAAGGTACCAGGGGCATCACATGGGGCCCCCTACTGACCCCGGGCCCTCGGGCAGTGCCCAAGTTTCCAAATGGTCAGTCTGCCCCTGGTCTCTATACAATTACGGTACATTGAAACCTCAGAAGAGGGGTTACTTTAAAATACAGCGAATGAAAAAAAAAAAAATAAAAACATTTAAAAAACAAAAACAGGAATAGGGGCTACCTTAGGTGGCTGGTCACATGACCCAAGCCGAGGCATTGACTGTGTAATCTCTGTTCACTAGTAGGATCTTAGGGAGCTGGCATCAAGAGACGACCAGGGGCGCACTGACAACTCATGGGGCCCCCCGGGCATTAGGGGATCATTGGGCCCCTGTGTCCTTGCCCAAACTCAAAAAAGCCTATGAAAAAGGTACCAGGGGCATCTCATGGGGCCCCCTACTGACCCCGGGCCCTCGGACAGTGCCCGAGTTTCCAAATGGTCAGTCCGCCCCTGGAGACGACTCAATTAGTCATGTGACGGGGGCACTGCCAGACACTCCCAGAGACTGGCACTACACCACAATACCAGTATTCCAGCAGCAGTCAATTTTTTTTTTCCTCCATGGCCTGAACTGGAAGGGGTTAAAGTGTTACTAAACCCACAACAGTACAGTCTGTATACGCAGTAAAGCATGCTTGTTATACTCACTGTGGAACCGAAGGGGTTAATCTTCCGCATTGTGTAAAAATGCTGTTTGATCCTGTCTCTGATCCTCTCCTTCTTCCAGTGCCCCCCGCTTATCTCCTGATGAGACATATCGAGTGGAGTCACTCTTCACATGCTCAGTTTGGTGTGTATTGCTAGAGAGGTTTTTTTTTTTTTCTTGGGAGAGTGCATTTGATCAGCACAGGGCCAGTCAGCACTGTCCATACAAACATCAGGGGTTCTACATTCTACTAGAGCAGAATGAAAATTCCTCCTACAAGATTTAACCAGTGCTCTGCTGGACCCTGATATTATTATTATTATTATACAGGATTTATATAGAGCCAACAGTGCTCAGCGCTTTACAATATAAAGGGAGACAATACAGCAACAATACAGTTCAATACAAGAGGGATAGGAGGGCCCTGATCCTTGGAGCTTACAATCATACGTGGCTGATGAGAAAAAAGGTATTTCTATTTACTAAAATGATTGCATTTCCATGTTGTGTGTACTGTGGGAGACCGGATATAGTGAATGCGGGGTCCGGGGTGACCGGATATAGTGAATGCGGGGTCCGGGGTGACCGGATATAGTGAATGCGGGGTCCGGGGAGACCGGATATAGTGAATGCGGGGTCCGGGGAGAGCGGATCTAGTGAATGCGGGGTCCGGGGAGACCGGATATAGTGAATGCGGGGTCCGGGGAGGCCGGATCTAGTGAATGCGGGGTCCCGGGAGGCCGGATCTAGTGAATGCGGGGTCCCGGGAGGCTGGATCTAGTGAATGCGGGGTCCCGGGAGGCCGGATCTAGTGAATGCGGGGTCCCGGGAGAGCGGATATAGTGAATGCGGGGTCCCGGGAGAGCGGATATAGTGAATGCGGGGTCCGGGGAGAGCGGATATAGTGAATGCGGGGTCCCGGGAGAGCGGATATAGTGAATGCGGGGTCCGGGGAGAGCGGATATAGTGAATGCGGGGTCCGGGGAGAGCGGATATAGTGAATGCGGGGTCCTGGGAGACCGGATATAGTGAATGCGGGGTCCGGGGAGAGCGGTTATAGTGAATGCGGGGTCCGGGGAGACCGGATATAGTGAATGCGGGGTCCGGGGAGAGCGGTTATAGTGAATGCGGGGTCCGGGGAGAGCGGATATAGTGAATGCGGGGTCCGGGGAGACCGGATATAGTGAATGCGGGGTCCGGGGAGACCGGATATAGTGAATGCGGGGTCCGGGGAGACCGGATATAGTGAATGCAGGGTCCGGGGAGACCAGATATAGATTCATCTATATAGATGTTTTTGCAATGTGCAGCAAACCCCCCCCAATTACCTGAGGCTGATCTTCATCCAGCAATGTGCACAGGAGCCTCGGATGTCCCGGGCTTCCTCTCCTCATTGGTGGAGACAGCAGTGGGAGTGATTGGCTCACAGCCAGTGAGCCATGGAGGAGAGAACGGGGACAGGGCCAAGCCATGGTT
The DNA here is from genome assembly GCF_062004578.1 of Staurois parvus. Lineage (NCBI taxonomy): Eukaryota > Metazoa > Chordata > Amphibia > Anura > Ranidae > Staurois > Staurois parvus. The sequence goes on from NW_028318926.1 coordinate 443,484, forward strand.
CTACAGTTTGTGTCTTATGGACGCATAGAGCCGGGCTCGGCAGCAAGCACACGCCAGTGCCCCCATAGCAAGGCATTTGCTGTTTGTTGCACTGGTCAAGAGGGAGGAGCCAGGAGCACCGGTAGGGGGCCCAAGAAGAAGTTGGTCAATCAGCTCTGTGAAAACCATTACACAGAGCAGGTAAGTATGACATGTTTGTTACTTTTTTTTTAAATCCAGACCTTTAAGACTCAAAAACAAATTCAAGTGTTCCTCAAGGGTAAAACATTTGAGAAGGTTTGCCATATGTAATGAAGTATGACTGAGCCTATGTACATCTATAAATACACACCGTACAAGGCTTTTGAACCAATTGTAACACACGAGATTATCTATATTATCCTGGTCTCTTTCTCATGTGTATCTGCCAACACAACATAGCAGAGTAGGGCCTTCTTAAAACAGAAGATATTCACATAGAGAATTATTCCTTATTTCAGGACATGCAAATCGCTCCTTTTCGTCCCCATGATCATCTGTACATCCAAAGCACAGATACAGTCCAATATTATAGAGCCATTTGACCTCTTGGCTATCATCAGTGCAGTACATGGAAAGCATGGCTTTGATGGAAAAGGACAGAGGACCACAGCAATCAGTCAAAATAGGGCAACCCACCCAGCCTCACTGGCCTGGTTCAGTCCTAATGATATTTACCTATAAAGAACTACTACAAAGACAACCTGAATATAGATATTTATCAGGCTGTCCCTCCAGAGTCCCTGGTTTGTAGCCCAGATACAACCTAAATATAGAGCCATTTGTCCAACTGTCCATCCTGAGCCAAGGGTCTATAGCCCAAACAGCCTAATTGTAGAGCCATTTATTCAATTTTACAAACAGCAACCGGTTTGTAGTCCAGATATATACAGCCTATATAAAGAGACAGTTATCCAACTGTCCACCCAGCGACGCTGCTTTATAACCCAGATACAGTCTAAATATTGAACCATTTATCCAACTGTCCATCCAGGGCCTCTGGTTTATAGCACAGACCTAATCTAATTATAGAGCCATTTATCCAACTGTCCGAACCCCACCCCCCATTGACTTCTCCATCACATCCAACAATGCCAATATCAAGTAAATATAAACCATATAAATGCTGCGCTACATTCAAACTTATTTAAGTGAATGTGGAATCCAATAACTCAAATCAAAATAGTGACAATAATAATGAAAATAAATAATATGTGCTTAATGATAACAAAATTACCAAATAAACCACCCAAACTGATGAAAAAGCACAAACTTAAATCTATACGTATGTGCATGAAAAATACACATACATATATTACATCACACGTGCACAATGTGAAGTGAAATAATGACTAAATAATAAACGCAAACTCAAAGTCCAATAATGAAATGTTGAAGGTGAACAAAACTGTAAACGGTGTTTCCAATAATACTGTAAGGTGACCACAAGTGAAACAAATCGTGCAGATATCTGGGTGTAGATAGAGCTTGTGAATCCAACCACCTTCTGGATTAGCCTCTCACCTCATCACTTCGACCCTTGCGGGTCAAAGAGCAGTAATGGATCCCTCTCACAGATCCTCCAGGCACCACAGCACTCCAAAACCACTTTTCAGGATTTAGTATTCCCACTCAGGCTCTTCTCCAAGTATAGGTAAAATATCAATTTCTCAGAACACAAAAGAGGAATCCTCCCATAGTGTAGTATGTTTATTATACCATAGGAACATAAAAATCTTTGGTAAAATTACCAAGCTCACAAGCTCTATCTACACCCAGATATCTGCACGATTTGTTTCACTTGTGGTCACCTTTCATGCACATACGTATAGATTTAAGTTTGTGCTTTTTCATCAGTTTGGGTGGTTTATTTGGTAATTTTGTTATCATTAAGCACATATTATTTATTTTCATTATTATTGTCACTATTTTGATTTGAGTTATTGGATTCCACATTCACTTAAATAAGTTTGAATGTAGCGCAGCATTTATATGGTTTATATTTACTTGATCACTGGTATATGATTTAATGCTAGCAGCTGTTTGGGGTTCATATATTAATTTAGTTTGTTTTAAACACACATTTGGAGCGCAGGAGGGTCACACCACTAATGCCAATATCAAACCCGCCCCGCAGGCCAGAGTACTTGGTGTCATTCTGGACTCCAACCTATCCTTCCAGCCCCAAGTCCAATCTTTAACAAACTCGTGCAGACTCCACCTCCGCAACATCGCCAAAATCCGCACGTTCCTAACCCCAGAAACCACTAAACAGCTCATCCACTCCCTCATCATATCACGACTCGACTACTGCAACTCCCCCCTCACTGGCCTGCCTCGCCGCTGGCTATCCCCACTTCAGTCCATCCTGAATACGGCTGCCAGACTCATTCACCTTTCAAACCGCTCCGTTTCCGCCACCCCCCTCTGCCAATCCCTCCACTGGCTTCCGATTGCGCAACGGATCAAATTTAAAATCCTAACGCTAATGTACAAAGCTGTCCACCATACTGCCCCGAACTACATCACTGACCTAATATCCAAGTACCGCCCAGCACGCACACTCCGCTCCTCACAAGACCTCCTTCTCTCTAGTTCCCTGGTCTCCTCCTCCCATGCCCGCCTCCAGGACTTCTCCAGGGTGTCACCCATCCTCTGGAACTCCCTTCCCCAACCCATCAGATTATCACCTACTCTCCTCTCCTTTAGGCGCACCCTGAAAACCCATCTCTTCAGGGAAGCCTACCCCACCCCCTGCTAACTTGACCAACCTCCTCCACTCTTCCTACCACTCCATCCCCCACAGCTATCTCCTCCTGTACCACTATCCCGTCCCTTCTAGATTGTAAGCTCCAAAGAGCAGGGCCCTCAATCCCCTCATGTTTTGCATTGTATTGGTATTGTTCTGTCACATGTTCTGTCCCCCTTTGTAATGTACAGCGCTGAGTGAACTATTGGCGCTTTATAAATACTGTATAATAATAATAATAAATAATAATAGAGCCATTTATCCAACTGTCCATCCAGAGCCTCTGGTTTATAGCACAGACATAATCTAATTATAGAGCCATTTATCCAACTGTCCACCCAGATACAATTTAAATATTTAACTGTATCCAACTGGTCTTCTAGATATGGCGGGCTTCCTATCCATCATCACTACACACCAGAGACAGGGTCTCTTTTTCAAGCTGAGTCGTGAATATGCCCAGTATGGGCTCTGGGGCCTCAGACGTTCTCCCATCATTAGTATGTGACACTAGAGGCGGAGGATGCAATGACCCCTCAGCCTGGAGGTTAATCACACTAATTAATGGGTCATTTTCTGGAAACTGCGGGATTTCCCTTTTATGTCTCCCGGAGAGTGGAGAGTGACCCTGCTCACACAGGAGGTAATTTATCTTCATTCACTCCATAAAATGCCTGATCCCAGCCTATTAGTCCTAGAGGACCATCCATCATCATTGCAGAAGAGCCCAGCTCTCCCCACCGCTCACCAAGCTAGAGGCCCCAATACACAGAGTACAGCATGAAGACCAGAGCTATAGTATTTATACACAGAGCACCAGATCGCCTTACATGGCAGATTACTGGAGCTAGTGGATTATTGATGCTAGGACCTATATACAGATTACTGGCGCTAGTTGATCATTGATGCTAGGACCTATATACAGATTACTGGCGCTAGTTGATCATTGATGCTAGGACCTATATACAGATTACTGGAGCTAGTGGATTATTGATGCTAGGACCTATATACAGATTACTGGAGCTAGTTGATCATTGATGCTAGGACCTATATACAGATTACTGGAGCTAGTGGATTATTGATGCTAGGACCTATATACAGATTACTGGAGCTAGTGGATTATTGATGCTAGGACCTATATACAGATCACTGGAGCTAGTGGATTATTGATGCTAGGACCTATATACAGATTACTGGCGCTAGTGGATCTGTCGGAGATCGCCGCGCCGCTGGGCTCGGCGCAGGCGCAGTACACCTCCCTGTACGCGAGCGCCGGGACTTGGCCGGCCGCGGCAATCAGGTTCGCGCATGCGCAGTAGTGACCACGGGCGCGCGCCTGGCACCAATGACAGCGCAGGGCGGGATATTTAAACGGCCCTGAGCTGTCATTCGGTGCCTTTTGGTCTCCTTGTATCCTGTGAACCTGTGAACCTGTTGTAGTAAGTTGCTGACCCGGATTGTGCCCTGACCTTGCTGTTTTCTCCTGTTCTTGACCCTTGCTTGCCTGACCTCTCTCCTGAATGCCCCCTATTGGATCTGACCTGCTGTTGCTGACCTGGCGTGTGACCCGACTATTCTTTGCCCGCTGCTCTGTACCACACCGTCCCCATAGTTACCGACCCGGCTTGTATGACCCTGCACCTGCTCAGCCATCCATCCATCCATCCGTCCCTCTCAACGGGGTCTCCAGACCTCCTCATACCTGGCTCTCTCCCGTGGGAGCCCCTGGCGAATACCCCTACCACTGACGGGTGTCCTTAGTAGTCACGACCTGGTCCTGGGGTACTCCAAGTCCATCCCCACCATCAGGGGCCCTGGTGAACAAGTACTCTGGGGCTTAGACTCCGTGCGCTGGGAACATCCGATCAGTGGAGTGCTAGTGGTACCGCCGGGCGGTCCCTTACAGTACCAAAAGGCCATGACTGAGCCTAGAGGAGGGCCCTCCCCGCTAGAGGAAATTTGCAGGCACCTAGCTACTTTGACGCAGGCCGTAACGGCCCTGCAGGACAGATGCATGCAGCTGGAGAATCGCCTCCAGACTGGCTCTATTTCTGACCCTGCCCCACAGGCCCCGGTTTCTGCACCCCCGGCCCTGGTAGCTCAGGAGCCAGTCTCAGGGGCTTCCGCCCCGCTCCCTATGGCGGAACCCCGAGTACCCTTACCAGAGAGTTTTCACGGGGACCGCACACGCTTTCGGTCATTCCGTGATTCCTGTCTCTTGTTCTTTGAGCTACAACCCCGTACCTTCCTGACCGAAAACGTGAAGGTAGGATTCATTATTTCACTACTACAGGGTGAACCCCAGGATTGGGCCCACCGGCTAAGGGGAAACAATGATCCTCACCTGGGATCGGTCAATAGTTTCTTTGAAGCAATGGCCATCTTGTATGATGACCCACAGCGGGCAGCCTCTGCCAAAGCGACCTTATATGCGCTCCGGCCTGGCCGGCGGGCGGCAGAGGAATACGCCTCTGATTTCAGGCGGTGGATGGGGGACACACGCTGGAATGAGTTCGCTCTATTGCACCAGTTCCGTATGGGGCTCTCCGATCCCTTGAAAGATGAGCTGGCCCGGGTGGAGGTTCCCGAGTCTCTAGAAGACCTTATTGCCCTGACAATTAAGATTGACCGAAGACTGCGGGAACGCAGGCTTGAGAGGTCCGGCCAGGGTCGCGGAAATACCTGGGGTCCATTCCTAGGCCCCAGCCCACCAACCCGACAAAGCATCCAGAACTCACCACCAGGAGATGTTCCGGAACCTATGCAGCTAGGTCTGGCACGGCCTAAATTATCACCGGAGGAACGCCAGCGCAGACGAGCCCAGAACCTCTGCCTTTACTGCGGTGAAGCTGGTCATATGGTGCGATCCTGCCCTCAGAAAATGAGTAAGTGCACCCGTTTTTCTTCCTTGTCTATTAGCAATACCTGTCCTTCACAATACTTAGTAGTGCCCCTCTCCTTTCAGCTTCCAGAAAAGACCGTGGAGGTGACAGCCATAGTTGATTCGGGGGCATGTAGCTGTTTCCTGGATCTAGAGTTTGCTCATCAGCAGGGTATCCCTCTCCAACACAGACAGAAGGGCTTCAACATCGGGGGTAGTTAATCAGGAAACTCCCCCCATTGCCACCATCATTGCCAACCAGCACCAGGAGTTCCTCCGCCTGGACGCTATTGCATCACCTCTTTTCCCAGTCATTCTGGGCCTCCCATGGTTACGGGCCCATAACCCCCAGATTGACTGGGAAACCGGGTCAATCTCGTTCCCTTCCCCATACTGTCGGGAACATTGTCGCACTTCGGGCCCCGCAGGGCCCCGAGTTTTCCTTTGCTCTGAAGGAGACTCCGATTTGAAACAGGTTATTCCCGCAGCCTATCATGGGTTCCTGGACATGTTCAGTAAGCGGGGAGCCGATACTCTGCCCCCCCACCGCCCGTATGACTGTCCAATCGACCTGTTACCAGGCTCTGAAATCCCTTTTGGGCGTATTTTCCCCCTATCTGAGCTTGAATTGGGGGCCCTAAAGGAATATATCGAGGACAGCCTCCAGAAGGGATTCATCCGCCCCTCCACTTCTCCAGCAGGAGCGGGAATCTTCTTCGTGGAGAAAAAAGACAAAACCCTGAGACCTTGTATCGACTACCGGGAGCTGAACAGGGTCACGATCAAAAATCGTTACCCATTGCCATTGGTACCAGAACTGTTTCAGAGCCTAAAGGCTGCGGTTATATTCACAAAGCTTGATTTAAGGGGGGCCTATAACCTGGTACGCATAAGAGAGGGGGACGAGTGGAAAACGGCTTTCCGTACCCGGTTTGGCCACTTTGAATACCTGGTCATGCCATTTGGGTTGTGCAATGCACCAGCCACCTTCCAACACTTTGTGAACGACATCTTCAAGGATTTTTTGGATGTCTTCGTTATCGTCTACTTGGACGACATACTAATTTTTTCACCCTCTCTAGAGGATCATAGGATACATGTGGCAAAAGTTTTGGGGCGGTTGCGGCAGCATGGGTTATATGCTAAGGCGGAGAAATGTTGCTTCGAGCAATCTAGCATCACGTTTCTAGGCCTGATTATCTCCACTGCGGGGGTCGCGATGGACCCCCAGAAGGTCTCTGCAATTTTAGATTGGCCTGAACCCACGGACAAAAAAGGTGTCCAACGGTTTATAGGGTTCGCAAACTTTTATCGGAAGTTCATCAAGAACTTCTCGGGTCTGGTCTCCCCCATTACTCAACTAACCAAACTTGGAACCCGGTTCAAATGGACACCAGAGGCTCAAAGAGCTTTCGAAGCTCTGAAAAAGCTATTTACCTCGGCACCCATCCTGGGCCACCCGGACGCGGCCCTGCCCTACATCTTGGAGGTAGATGCATCGGAGAATGCGGTAGGATCCATCCTGTCTCAGCGGAAAGGCACCAAAGAGTTACTCCATCCCGTAGCAGTCTTCTCGAGGAAACTCACCTCAGCGGAGAAGAATTACGATATCGGGGATCGAGAGCTGCTGGCTATCAAAGCAGCGCTAGAAGAATGGAGGTACCTGCTGGAAGATGCCTCACACCCCATATTGATTTTCACAGACCACAAGAATCTGGAATATCTGAGGACTGCCAAGCGTCTACGCCCACGGCAGGCAAGATGGGCCCTGTTCTTTTTCAGATTTAATTTTCACATTACTTACAGGCCCGGATCTAAAAATACGAAGCCCGACGCGCTATCTCGTATGTTTGAGGACTCCGAAGAAGAACTGGTACCCGACACTATCTTGTCTTCAGGGAACTTCTTGGTGCTCCAGACGGACCTTCGCTCCAAGTTAATAGAAGCATCTACGGCCACACCAACCCCAGTTGGGGTATTCCTCCAGAACAAAGGGGGACTCCTGTGGAAGGAAGATTCTATCGTGGTACCTGAGGAAGTCCGGACCCTGGTTTTGGGGCATTGCCACGATCACCCGCTGGCAGGTCACTTTGGCCCAGTCAAGACTCTGGAGCTTCTCCGGCGCTCGTTTTGGTGGCCAAACATGGCTAAGGATTGCAAGCGCTACGTGAGATCCTGTACCATCTGCCAGAAGAGCAAACCATCGAGGAGCAAAGCCTGGGGGCTGTTGCGACCTTTGCCGATTCCCGAACGGCCTTGGCAGAAGATCGCGATGGACTTCATAGTCGAGCTCCCACCGTCGCAAGACCACACAGCAATTCTGGTGGTCATTGATCGCCTATCCAAAATGGCTCACTTCGTTCCACTAAGGAAGACTCCGTCAGCAGCCGAGACGGCGCGAATATTTATCCGGGAGATCGTTAGACTTCATGGAGTACCTGAGGACATCATCTCTGATCGAGGGGTCCAGTTTACATCTAAGTTTTGGAGGGCTCTGTGCAAGGCCCTGGACATCAAGTTGTCCCTCTCCTCCGCGTTCCACCCTCAGACCAACGGTCAGACCGAGAGGACGAACCAGACCCTGGAGCAATACTTGCGTTGCTACACGTCTTTCCTGCAGGATGATTGGTTGTCACTCTTACCCCTGGCGGAGTTCGCTTATAACAACGCAAGCCATTCGGCAACGGGGCAGTCTCCATTCTTTTCGAATTATGGGTTTCACCCTGTCTTTCTCCCTGATTTGGTCTCTGAATGCCCAGTTCCAGCAACGCAGGATGCGTTGACCTTCTTCTCCGTCAATAACAAATTACTCCAGGAAGCCATCGCTCGGGCCCAAGAGGACAATAAGAAGGAGTTTAACAAGAAACGAAGAGGGGATTTGGCGTTGCGGCCTGGGCAGAAGGTGTGGTTGGCCACAACCAACTTAAAGATGCTTTGTCCCTCGAAAAAATTGGGACCTAAATTTGTGGGGCCTTTTCAGGTAAAGCGGATGGTCAACGAAGTGGCATATGAGCTTATCCTTCCGGACACGTTCAGAATTCATCCAGTCTTCCATGTATCCCTGCTGAAGCCAGTGATCCCAGATGCCTTCCCAGAACGAGAATCCAGACCCCCAGAGGCCATAACGGTCGAAGGACAAGAGGAATTTGAGGTGGAAACGATTCTTAAGTGCCGAAGAAGGGGGGGCCAGACCCAATTCCTAATTAAGTGGAAGGGCTATGGTCCTGAGGACAATTCCTGGGAACCGGCTCATAATGTCCACGCACCTAGACTAGTCCGGGAGTTTCTTCGTGATCACCCGTGGTGGAGAGATCGGGTGGGCATCCGGAGGTTGCCCGTAGGGGGGGGGCAATGTCGGAGATCGCCGCGCCGCTGGGCTCGGCGCAGGCGCAGTACACCTCCCTGTACGCGAGCGCCGGGACTTGGCCGACCGCGGCAATCAGGTTCGCGCATGCGCAGTAGTGACCACGGGCGCGCGCCTGGCACCAATGACAGCGCAGGGCGGGATATTTAAACGGCCCTGAGCTGTCATTCAGTGCCTTTTGGTCTCCTTGTATCCTGTGAACCTGTGAACCTGTTGTAGTAAGTTGCTGACCCGGATTGTGCCCTGACCTTGCTGTTTTCTCCTGTTCTTGACCCTTGCTTGCTTGACCTCTCTCCTGAATGCCCCCTATTGAATCTGACCTGCTGTTGCTGACCTGGCGTGTGACCCGACTATTCTTTGCCCGCTGCTCTGTACCGCACCGTCCCCATAGTTACCGACCCGGCTTGTATGACCCTGCACCTGCTCAGCCATCCATCCATCCGTCCCTCTCAACGGGGTCTCCAGACCTCCTCATACCTGGCTCTCTCCCGTGGGAGCCCCTGGCGAATACCCCTACCACTGACGGGTGTCCTCAGTAGTCACGACCTGGTCCTGGGGTACTCCAAGTCCATCCCCACCATCAGGGGCCCTGGTGAACAAGTACTCTGGGGCTTGGACTCCGTGCGCTGGGAACATCCGATCAGTGGAGTGCTAGTGGTACCGCCGGGCGGTCCCTTACAGGATCATTGATGCTAGGACCTATATACAGATTACTGGCGCTAGTGGATTATTGATGCTAGGACCTATATACAGATTACTGGAGCTAGTGGATTATTGATGCTAGGACCTATATACAGATTACTGCCGCTAGTGGATTATTGATGCTAGGACCTATATACAGATTACTGGAGCTAGTGGATTATTGATGCTAGGACCTATATACAGATTACTGGAGCTAGTTGATCATTGATGCTAGGACCTATATACAGATTACTGGAGCTAGTGGATCATTGATGCTAGGACCTATATACAGATTACTGCCGCTAGTGGATCATTGATGCTAGGACCTATATACAGATTACTGGCGCTGGTGGATCATTGATGCTAGGACCTATATACAGATTACTGGCGCTGGTGGATCATTGATGCTAGGACCTATATCCAGATTACTGGCGCTAGTGGATCATTGATGCTAGGACCTATATACAGATTACTGCCGCTGGTGGATTATTGATGCTAGGACCTATATACAGATTACTGCCGCTGGTGGATTATTGATGCTAGGACCTATATACAGATTACTGGCGCTAGTGGATTATTGATGCTAGGACCTATATACAGATTACTGGTGCTAGGATTTCATTACATCTAAACACTGGAGCTAACATCCAAACAAAATAGATTACTAGAGCTAATACCCTTAAATTTACTGGAGCTAAGAGCCTTACACAACCAACCACTGAAGCTAGAATCCTTACCCAGCCAGTCACTGGAGCTAGAATCCTTACCCAGCCAGTCACTGGAGCTAGAATCCTTACCCAGCCAGTCACTGGAGCTAGGACTCTTACGCAGCCTATCACTAGGCCTAGGACCCTTACACAGCCTATCACTAGGCCTAGGACCCTTACACAGCCTATCACTAGGCCTAGGACCCTTACACAGCCTATCACTAGGCCTAGGACCCTTACACAGCCTATCACTAGGCCAAGGACCTGTACAAAGACTATCACTGAAGCTAAGATTTCTACACAGTTTATCATTGGAGCTACACTCACCAGCTACTTTATTAGGTCCACCTGTTCAATTGCCTGGTAACACAAATTGCTAATCAGCCAATCACATGGCAGTGACTCAATGCATTTAGGCATCTAGACGTGGTGAAGACAACTTGCTGGTGTTCAAACCGAGCATCAGAATGGGGAAGAAAGAGGATTTAAGTGACTTTGAACGTGGCATGGTTGTTGGTGCCAGATGGGTTGGTCTGAGTATTTCAAAAACGGCTGATCTACTGGGAGTTTCACACACAACCATCTCTAGGTGCTAGGATATCTACATAGCCTATCACAGGACCTAGGAAACTTACATAGTCTACCATTGAAGCTGGGATCCTTACACAGTCTGTCACTGGAGCTAGGAGTCTTGCATAGTCTATCACTTCAGTTAGGATTCCTTCATAGCCTATCACTGGAGAAAGAATCCCTAAACACAGCCTATAATTGAAGTTAGGACCCTTACACTACCTGTCACTGGAGATTGGGTCCCTACATAGCCTATAGGTGGAGATAGGATCCCTTAAAAAGCCTATCACTCAAGCTAGGACCCTTACACAGCCTATCAGGCAAGCTAGGATCCCCACACAGCCTGTCATTGAAAAAGGCCCCTACATATCCTATTACTCAAGCTAGGACCCTTACACAGCCCATCACTGGCGTTAGGACCCTTACCCAGCCTATCCCTGGAGATAGGACCCTTACACAGCCTATTACTAGAGCTAGGATCCCTACATAGTCTATAACTGGAGTTAAGGCTCTTACGCAGCCTATCCCTGAAGATAGGACCCTTACCCAACCTATCCCTGGAGATAGGACCTTTACACAGCCTATCCCTTGAGATAAGACCCTTACACAGCCTATTACTAGAGCTAGGATCCCTACATAGTCTATAACTGGAGTTAAGGCTCTTAAGCATGCCTATCCCTGGAGATAGGACCCTTACCCAACCTATCCCTGGAGTTGGGCCTTTACACAGCCTATCCCTTGAGATAAGACCCTTACACAGCCTATTACTAGAGCTAGGATCCCTACATAGTCGATAACTGCAGCTAGAACTCTTACGAATCCAATTGCTAGAGCTAGGACCCTTGCACAGCAGATTATTGAATCTAGGTTCCAAACACAGCAGAGTACTGGTGCTAGGACCCTTAAGCCTGGTACACATGATCAGAAAATCGTACGAAAATACTGCTTTTGAAACGATTATACGGTAATCTGATCGTCAGTACACAGCTTTCGTCCTAAGTTATTCGAAGGGACAAGCGCAAACATTTTTCTCGTACTATACTAGACCCAGGGGCGGACTGACCATTTGGAAACTCGGGCACTGCCCGAGGGCCCGGGGTCAGTAGGGGGCCCCATGAGATGCCCCTGGTACCTTTTTCATAGGCTTTTTTGAGTTTGGGCAAGGACACAGGGGCCCCATGATCCCCTATTGCCCGGGGGCCCCATGAGTTGTCAGTCTGCCCCTGACAGACCATACAATTTTCCTCTAAGCAGCACAATACAATACAGTACATCACTTCTGAATTTTTAATTTGTCGAACGAGAGTTTTCAGAACTTTAGTAAGCTCTTCACTTTCCATATGAGACTATGCAAAAAAAAACCCGGTGGATCATTCATCTGATATTCTTATTGTGTGTACGATACTTTATATTGAATAATAAAGCAGATAAGAGAGATTGTGTGCTTATTCTACAGGGGATTACACACAGTAAACTGACTTTATCACAGTTGCAGTGCTTGCTGATTACCCTTCATTGAACTGAGCTGCTTAGAACAGTGCTGAGTCTTCTATTTCCTTCATCTCAGGTTAGCAATTATGAATATTGCCCCCTTTATCCTCCCCCATGTCTTTTGGCATATATGCTATATTGCCAAAAGTATTGGGCCAGCCCTCCAAATCATGTGATTCAGGTGTTCCAATCCCCTCCATGGACACAGGTGTATACAATCAAGCCCCTAGGCATGCAGACTGCTTCTACAAACATTGGTGAAAGAATGGGTCGCTCTCAGGAGCTCAGTGACTCCAAGCGTGGTCCCGTGATAGGTTGTCACCTGTGCAATAAGTCCATCCGTGACATTTCCTGGCTACTAAATATTCCACGCTCAACTGTTAGTGGGATTATAACAAAGTGGAAGCAACTGGGAACAACAGCAACTCAGCCACCAAGTGGTATGCCACGTAACATGACAGAGCGGGGTCAGCGCATGCTGAAGCGCACAGTGCGCAGAAGTCACCAACTGTCTGCAGAGTCAATAGCTAAAGACCTCCAAACTTGGTGTGGCCTTCAGATTAGCACAACAACAGTGCATAGAGAGCTTCTTGGAATGGGTTTCCATGGCCGAGCAGCTGCATCCAAGCCTTACATCACCAAGTGCAATGCAAAGCGTCAGATGCCGTGGTGTAAAGCATGCCGCCACGAGACTCTAGAGCAATGGAAACGTGTTCTTTGGAGTATCCACTCACGCTTCTCTGGCAATCCGATGGACGTGTCTGGGTTTGGCGGTTACCAGGAGAACGGTACTTGCCTGACTACATTTTGCCAAGTGTAAAGCTTGGTGGAAGGGGGATTATGGTGTGGGGATGTTTTTCAGGGGTTGGGCTTGGCCCCTTAGTTCCAGTGAAGGGAAATCTTAAGGCGTCAGCATACCAAGACATTTTGGACAATTTCATGCTCCCAACTTTGTGGGAAGAGTTTGGAGATGACCCCTTCCTGTTCCAACATGACTGCACACCAGTGCACAAAGCAAGGTCCATAAAGACATGGAGGAGCCAGTTTGGGGTGGAGGAACTTGACTGACCTGCACAGAGTCCTGACCTCAACCCCATAGAACACCTTTGGGATGAATTAGAGTGGAGACTGCGAGCCAGGACTTCTCATCTGACATCAGTGCCTGACCTCACAAATGTGCTTCTGGAAGAATGGTCCAACCTTCCCATAGACACCCTCCTAAACCTTGTGGACGGCCTTCCCAGAAGAGTTGAAGCTGTTATAGCTGCAAAGGGCGGGGCCAACTCAATATTGAACCCTACGAACTAAGACTGGGATGCCATTAAAGTTCATGTGAGTGGAAAGGCAGGCGGCCCAATACTTTAGGCAATATATCCTCAGTCTCTGAACCCTTGGGTACCTCTGTAGAATATCAGTCTGGTGATAATATTGCACCAGGTATACATTTTATATGGACACTTAGCAATGTGGCTTGCTACGTAATGCAAATGATCTGTTGTAATCATTATTAATTATAAGACCATTCTAAGAAATGATCCTTTCTTGTACTGATGGTGAATTAGTTTGCATTGGAGCAACCCTTAATCCACGCCCCCTCCTGTCACTTGGCTGAGTGTTCTTACCCCCTTAGGCACAGGGGAGTATATTAATCATTTATTGTAGACACCCATGATAAGATCAGCCAGAGAGCTGTGAAGAGGAGGGGAGGCCTGCCTCGGGGTCACACGTGCTCAATTCATCAGACCCTGCCCTGGAGGAGATGAAGTTTCATCAAGTTTTTAACACTGGGAGTAAAATAACCAATCACTAGGCTGTACAGCTGAGCTGATTTCTGGCAATAACTGAGTACCGTAAAGATTTAAAGAGGTATTAAATCTAAAAATAAAAAATGTAATATAAAAAATATAAATTAAAAAATGTAACATATTGCAGTTTACCAATACTTAGATGTGGTGGCTGCATTAGTTTTCTATTTTATTAGGCTTTTTTCCCCTTATTTTTTATCTGGTGATCTGGCCAGTAACACACCTTCTCTCTTAGGGCTCATGCACACTGGAATTAAAAAAAAAACTACGCTCTTAGGGCTCATGTGCACTCATGAACGTTTGAAAAACTTTTCTGACCGCTGGAAACTGACTGCTAGAAAACGTAGGTTAAAATTGTCAGTTTAACCGCGCTTACCTACTGTGTTTATGCGCATTTGCGTTTAGAAGTGTTTTTAAAAGATAACCTCAGGAGACCTTCCAAATGCCCAGAATGCACTGAAAAACAGTAATTAATTACCTATTTCAGACATTTTGTGAGAAATAGAGAGCAGAAGCAGAGAGAGCAGTATGTGTTGAGATGACCTGTCTTTTCTGGTTGTATTCACTATGGATCCCATCATGAGCATAATGCGGCACGTTCTACCATTTTTTTCCTTCACGCAAAACCTGGAACTGACTGTGCTGGTGTACCGGGTCCATCTGAATACCTGGAACTGACTGTGCTGGTGTACCGGGTCCATTTGAATACATGGGAAATGCTGTGCATGCATTTTTGATGAAGAAAAAAAGGCTCTGGACAGCATCTGGATATGGACCAGCCCTAAAACACGTCTAAACTCAAACACACAAACACGTTTACACGCGAGCCCTCTAAGAGGTGCACTTAACGACCGCTTTAGTAAACCAGCATGCAGTATACATGCGGTAAAAATGCAGTAACGGTTCGGTATAGGTGTGGTTCAGGTGCAGTCAGGGGCGGACTGACCATTTGGAAACTCGGGCACTGCCCGAGGACCCAGGGTCAGTAGGGGGCCCCATGAGATGCCCCTGGTACCTTTTTCATAGGCTTTTTTTAGTTTGGGCAAGGACACAGGAGCCCCATGATCCCCTATTGCCTGGGGGCCCCATGAGTTGTCAGTCCGCCCCTGGGTGCAGTATACCAAATTCCCAGCCTCCATTAACTCAGTCCCTACTAACAATGTGAACAGTGGGCAGAGAGCCCTCTTACAAGTTCCTGTAAGCAGCTGTGCAGTCTCGCTGTAGAAGGGGAGCCCCTTCAGTCTCTCCACAGAATGTCTCCGGTGATCAGTGGTGGGAAGCAGAGGGTGAGAGGGTACTCAGTTCTCCCTGCAGCAACAGTGCAGGTGTGATTTCTGTGGTCTGTGCTGTGCTGTCCCAGGTGCCCTCCACCCCATGGTCTCAGTCTTTGGTCGCTCACCCCATCGATAACCCATGTGCACCCAGACCAATGTGCACACATCAGTGCAAAAAAGGAAAAGGTTTCCAGTGCAGTGTGGTAAAAGCTGCTGCACCACTCCCCTTGCTTGTAACTGTTCTATTGGAGATGTATTGTAATGGGTCATAAGTTGCATTCTGTGGCTCATGTTCCAGACTACAATTCCCATGATCCTCAACGTTCTGCATAGAAGTCCATGCGCTTTCCTGGCCATTGTTCGCTGCTGACTGGAGGAGATGCAGCAAGTGCAACATTCAGCATATCAGCAGAAAGTGAAAGTAAAGTGATTGTAAAGAGGGAAATGTCTCCTTCTTCACGTCGCTGTAGTCCAGCACCTGGTTACACACAGATCAGCACTGCAACCTTGCCTGCGACTTTTACCAGACGGCTGTTGGAAAAAAGTTGATCGGTACATCGACTTTCGTTCAACTGCAGTGGACACAAATGGTTCGAAATTAAGCCGGTCCCTGCTGAACCAGGTGAATTTTGCTGTACCTATGGCCACCTTTACTGAGTATGCAACTTCTTTATCTTTTAATCCTTCCCTATGTTCCAGTTTAGGCTTGTGCCATGAGTAGGTATCTAACACGTAGCGCAATTACTCTGAGTAGGAGCACTTCATCAGCACAGGACCAATCAGCACTGTCTGGGCAGAGGGTCAAGGGTAATGCAGCCTCATAGGACAGTCAGAGCAGAATGAAAACTCCTTCTACAAGCTTTAACCAGTTTTCCACCAGACACTGATAGAAATCACAAGACTGCTATATACTGCTGATGAGGAAAGGTATTTAGAAGTTTATATTTACTAACCAGATATAGTGAATGCAGGGTCCATGGAGACCGGATATAGTGAATGCAGGGTCCGGGGAGACCGGATATAGTAAATGCAGGGTCCATGGAGACCGGATATAGTAAATGCAGGGTCCGGGGAGAGCAGATATAGTGAATGCAGGGTCCGGGGAGACTGGATATAGTGAATGCAGGGTCCGGGGAGAGCGGATATATTGAATGCAGGGTCCGGGGAGACCGGATATAGTGAATGCAGGGTCCAGGGAGACCAGATATAGTGAATGCAGGGTCCGGGGAGAGCTGATATAGTGAATGCAGGGTCCGGGGAGAGCGGATATAGTGAATGCAGGGTCCGGGGAGACTGGATATAGTGAATGCAGAGTCCGAGGAGACCGGATATATTGAATGCAGGGTCCGGGGAGACCGGATATAGTGAATGCAGGGTCCAGGGAGACCGGATATAGTGAATGCAGGGTCCAGGGAGAGCGGATATAGTGAATGCAGGGTCCGGGGAAACTGGATATAGTGAATGCAGAGTCCGGGGAGACCAGATATATTGAATGCAGGGTCCGGGGAGACCGGATATAGTGAGTGCGGGTTCCTGGGAGACCAGATATAGTAAATGCAGGGTTCAGAGAGACCAGATATAGTGAATGCAGAGTCCGGGGAGACCAGATATAATGAATGCAGGGTTCGTAGTGAATGCAGGGTCCTGGGAGACCAGATATAGTGAATGCAGGATCCGGGGAGACCGGATATAGTGAATGCAGGGTCCTGGGAGACCGGATATAGTGAACGCAGGGTCCGGGGAGACCGTATATAGTGAACGCAGGGTCCGGGGAGACCGGATATAGTGAACGCAGGGTCCGGGGAGACCGGATATAGTGAACGCAGGGTCCGGGGAGACCGGATATAGTGAACGCAGGGTCCGGGGGGACCGGATATAGTGAACGCAGGGTCCGGGGGGACCGGATATAGTGAACGCAGGGTCCGGGGAGACCGGATATAGTGAACGCAGGGTCCGGGGAGACCGGATATAGTGAATGCAGGGTCCGGGGGGACCGGATATAGTGAATGCAGGGTCCGGGGAAACCAGATATAGTAAACGCAGGGTCCGGGGAGACCGGATATAGTGAATGCAGGGTCTGGGGAGACCGGATATAGTGAACGCAGGGTCCAGGGAGACCGGATATAGTGAATGCAGGGTCTGGGGTTTAGTAACACTTTAAAGTGACCCTGTGGTAAAAGGCAGCATTTTACCATGCTGGCTAGTGTAGTTCCGGCTCCATTACTTTGAACTTTATCTGATGTGATCTTTTATTCAGGTCACTGCACAGCAGAGTGGTGGGTTGCACTGCAGTGCGGAGAAGTGGTGCGCTCTGGGAAAACGCAGACATGTCACTTTTTTCTGCTCTGCGACACACCGCACATGACACCAGTGTTGCAGTTTGAATGAGGCACATAGAAAAAAGTTGTTTTCTGTTGTAGGTTATGGGATATTACCAATTACAACAATGGCTGACACTGACATTTGCCTCCGATGGGCTATTTCACACATCTGAATATCCAGGGAATGTCTTCTGCAAACAATCAGCAAAAATACAACGCGGCAGATCTGACAGCAGGAGATGCGTCAAAGAACTGAGAGCGAAGAGGAAACTGACACGTGGAAGATCCTTACCAATAGAAAATAATTAGCCAACCATCGGCGCAAATCCTCCTTTATTATCAGGCTGCAGAGAGATTGGCGCGTTTCTCTGAATGGCTGTGAGCTGGAGAATACAATGATGCCAGGGTGAGTACATATCATGACAGGTTCCCTTTAAAGCACACCAGCGCCATTTCAGCGTCCTCATATCCGAGCAGCTCTCGCGGCTTATTAATAATGAGGAATAAAAAGGCGATCTATCCGGGCCTGGCGGGGGTCATTCCAGGCAATCAGGAAAGGGAGGCCTCATTGTTCGCTGCCTCTTCCTGTACTCGGGGAGAGACCGTGGAGCTGATGAAGGGTTTTCCTTTGAGGGGAAGTCGGGGAGAGGATCGAGGTCACATGGTGGTTATCAGTGGCAGGGATCGGTATTTTCTGATCAGCCATTGTGGCCCCTCCATAGGCTTCATATCCTCCTGGAAAACCCATTTTTTCATCATTTCTGAGACTCAGCCGGATGTAAAATCACAGAAATCTCTCTGCAACCTGTTAATAAAGATGCAAATGTACATCAATGACTAATTCTTGGCCTGTATTTGGTCACTTTCCATTGATGAGTATTTGGAATGAGCTAAGGAAGGAGTTTTTATTGCCCCCAAATTTTTGTTGAAAGATCAGGATAGTAGGATTGGTGAAATTAAAGTGACACAAATTCTCTGTGCCCCCTTACATCAGTTGTCCCCATCAGAGTGCCCCCTTACATCAGATGTCCTCATCAGAGTGCCCCCTTAGATCAGATGTCCCCATCAGAGTGCCCCCTTAGATCAGATGTCTCCATCAGAGTACCCCCTTAGATCACATGTCTCCATCAGAGTGCCCCCTTAGATCAGATGTTTCCATAAGAGTGCTCCCTGACATCAGATGTCCCCATCAGAGTGCCCCCTTAGATCAGATGTCCCCATCAGAGTGCCCCTTAGATCAGATGTCCCCACCAGAGTGCCCCCTTGCATCAGAGGGCCCCCTTACATCAGATGTCCCCATCAGAGTGCCCCTTTGGATCAGCTGTTCCCATCAGAGTGCCCCCTGACATCAGATGTCCCCATCAGAGTGCCCCCATCAGAGTGCCCCCTGACATCAGATGTCCCCATTAAAGTGCCCCTTAGATCAGATGTCCCATTCAGAGTGCCCCCTTACATCAGAGGTCCCCATTAGAGTGCCCCCTGACATCAGATGTCCCCATTAGAGTGCCCCCTTAGATCAGATGTCCCCATTAGAGTGCCCCCTTAGATCAGGTGTCCACATCAGAGTGCCCCCTTACCAGTGCCCCGTGTCTAGCCAGCTGAAACACCTCCTGACGCCGGCCTACAGCACCCATCAGACCATCGGGACCACAGCTCCTCCAGACACTGGCCTACAGCACCCAACTGACTGCTGTGTCTAGCCAGCTGAAGACATAGCTGCCCACCACTATCCCTCTCGTCCCACAGATGAACGCCTCCGCCATTGCACAACTGACTCTCTGTACCTCTATGCCTCAATGTGATACCTCCCACCTCCATCTATCGACCAGCACTCTGCCCACCCTCCTAACATGCCACCTGCACTCCTTCTCCTCGTACTCTTCTCCTACATTCACAAAATTTCCTCCTTATATCCCCCTACTCCCCCAAAACAACTATACATCGGACCCTCACTACTACCATCTCCCCACTACGGCTCTCACAACCTCCTCCTGATACTCCACTCTCCCACCAACCCACGCACCTCCACTAACAGACCCACACGATCCCACACATTCCGCTCCCACGCCACCTTTCTCACCCTCCTTCTCCTCCTTACCGCCAGGGACATCTCCCCAAACCCCGGCCCCTCACCACCACACTCACTCACTAGGCACCCTCCTACTCCCACTAACCGCCGCAACCCCCTCAATCTTATACCTGTCCCCCTCCTCCCCGCATCCACCCCCCCACTCTCGGTTGCACTCCTGAACGCTCTATCAGTTTGCAACAAGCTCACCGCCATCCATGACCTCTTCATCTCCCGCTCCCTCAACCTCCTAGCTGTCACCGAAACCTGGATTCAGGCCACCGACTCCACCTCCCCTTCAGCACTCTCATATGGAGGTCTTGTCTGGTCCCACTCACCCAGACCAAGCGGTCGTAGAGGTGGTGGGGTCGGCATGCTCCTGTCACCGCTGAGCACCTTCCAGGTCCTCCTAAACCCCCCTTCTCTATCCTTCTCCTCCTTCGAGGTCCACTGCATCCGACTTTTCTCCTGCACCCCTCTGAGGATTGCAGTGATCTATAGGCCCCCTGGCTCCATATCCTGCTTCCTTGATGACTTTGCCGCCTGGCTACCCTTCTTCCTCTCCTCTGAGCTACCCACCCTCATCCTTGGAGACTTCAATGTCAACAACCCGGCCACCTCCCAACTCATCTGCTTAACCTCCTCCTTTGAGCTCACACAGTGCACACAGTCCTCCACCCACACTGACGGGAATACCCTAGACCTTGTCTTCTCCCATCGCTGCACCCCTTGCAACCTCTCAAACACCCCTTTCCCCCTCTCTGACCACAACCTCATTACGTTCTCCATCTCCCGGTCCTCCAACACCTCCCCCCCTCACGTCAAACAGGCACCAGCTGCAACCTCCGCAACCTGGACGCTACCCCTCTCCACTCTGCAGCTGATCGTCTCTACGACAGCATCCTTCCACTGTCATGCCCTGACCTGGCCACTACTGCATATAACAACCTGCTATCGGCTGCCTTAGACTCGTTGGCACCCCCAACCACACACAGTACCAGACCCGACCGCTCCAACGCTGGCAGAATGACCACACAAAAAATCTTAACGCAGTCGCGCGCTGGAGCGCCTATGGCGCAAAACTAGATCCCCCCAAGTTTTCTCCCTCTACAAATCCGCCTTTCTCACCTATACCTCCTCCCTCCACGCAGCCAAACAAGCCTATTTCGTAACCCTCATTAACACCCTCTCCTGCAATACCCGCCGGCTCTTCTCCACCTTCAACTCCCTACTCTCTCCCCCCCCCCCACCCCCACCCAGTACCTCACTCACCGCCCACGAGATTGCCGAACACTTCCAGAAAAAAATCGATGCAATCCGTAAGGACATCACCAATGCTCAACCCACCTCCCCACCTGGCCTCCCCCCACCATAGCTCCATCAACTCTCCCCTCCTCTGACCTCGCTACCGCCCTCCCACCCTTCAGCCCTGCTACCTTTGAGGAGGTCACTAAGGTCTTCTCAAAAGCCCGTCTCACCACTTGCCCCCTTGACCCTGTCCCCTCGCAACTCCTCCGGTCACCCTCCTCCTCACCCACATCTTCCATCTCTCCCTCTCTACTGGCACATTCCCCTCCCCCCTAAAGCTCACCCACATCACTTTCATACTCAAAAAACCCTCCCTGAACCCCACTGACCTGAACAACCTCAGACCCATCTCACTGCTGCCATTCACTTCCAAGCTCTTTGAGCGCTTAGTTTACAATCGCCTAAGCGCCCACCTCTCCGACAACAACCTCCTTGATCCCCTACAATCCGGCTTCCGCCCCAAACATTCCACCGAAACCGCCCTACTCAAAATCACTAACGACCTGCTATCCGCCAAAGCTAATGGACACTACTCTGTCCTCTTACTCCTCGACCTCTCCACGGCCTTTGACACAGTTGACCACCCCCTCCTCCTTAACAAATTACACTCCCTTGGCATCAAAGACTCTGCTCTCTCCTGGCTCTCCTCTTATCTATCCCAACACTCTTTCAGCGTTACCTATAACACTGCCACCTCCCCCTCTCTCCCCCTCTCTGTTGGGGTCCCCCAGGGCTCTGTCCTCGGGCCCCTTCTCTTCTCCATCTACACCTCCTCCCTCGGCAAACTAATACACTCCCACGGCTTCAACTATCACCTCTACGCTGATGACACGCAAATTTACCTCTCCACCCCTCACCTCACCCCCTCATTCTCCACCCGTATCACCCACCTACTGAACGACATATCGGACTGGATGTCACTCCACTTCCTCAAACTGAACCTTTCCAAAACCGAGCTCCTAATTTTCCCCCTCTCCATCACGACCAACAACGCTACCATCAGTCCCACCACGCAAGCCAAGGTCCTAGGTGTCATCCTAGGCTCTAACCTGTCCTTCCAACCCCATGCCCAATCGCTGACTACCGCATGCAGGTTCCACCTCCGCAACATCTCCAAAATATGCTCGTTCCTAACCCCAGACACTACTAAACAACTCGTTCACTCCCTTATTATCTCACACCTGGACTACTGCAACTCCCTTCTCACCGGCCTACCCCAAAACAACCTATCCCCGCTCCACTCTATCCTAAACTCAGCGGCCAGACTCATCCACCTTACCAACCGATCCACTTCTGCACCCCCCTCTGTCATTCCCTCCACTGGCTCCCGATTGCCCAACACTTCAAATTCAAACTACTTACGCTGACATACAAAGCCATTCATAATGCTGCCCCAAACTACCTCACCGACCTGATACCCAAATACCACCCTACCCGTAATCTTCGCTCCTCGCAAGACCTCCTACTCTCTAGCTCCCTGGTCTCCACCTCCCACGCCTGACTGCAGGACTTCTCCAGAGCTTCCCCCATCCTCTGGAACTCACTTCCCCAATCCACCAGATTGTCCCCTACCGTCCTCACCTTTATGTGCACCCTGAAAACCCATCTCTTCAGGGAAGCCTACGCCACCCTCACCTAACAGCCGATCCCCTCCACTCCTCACTCCATTCCATCCCCCACAGCCAACTCCTCCTGTATCACCATCCCCTCCCTCCTAGACTGTAAGCTCGAAAGGGCAGGGCCCTCTAACCCTTGTGTATCGTGTATTGTTTTGCTGCTGTATTGTCTCATGTCTTGTCCCCCATTCTAATGTACAGCGATGAGCAAACCCTTTGACGCTATATAAATACTCTATAATAATAATGTGCTGGAAAAACAAATCCAATCCATGGAGGCACCACATCACAACTTACAGGACTTCAAGGATCTGCTACTGACGGCTTGGTGTCAGAAACCACAGCATTGGCAGGCAGTGACCGCTATCATTAAGCAACTCACTGTGGTTGACCTACATGATGACCCTGCGGCCTACATGCTGCACCTGACAGACAGACCTACTAAAAAGTATAAGCTCTCTCTTACTTTACAACTCTTGAATGCTGGTAAAGCATGCATCCCTCTCCACTGGAGAGATGTCAACGAAAGCTCTATGGTTTACAAAAATCAATGAACTCCGGGACATGGAAGACCTCACGGCCACACTGCATAATATGGAAGAAACGTTTACTGAAACTTGGAGGCCCTTGCATCATTTCATATACACAGATGCCTACCTCCGTGAGTTGGCCACAACTCGGTGATTCCAATCCCGTGCCTTTCAGTCTCTTACCTGGGAGAGGGATGCCTCCCTCTTTTTTTTCTCCTTCACCAGGGGTCCCTGGTCTGTCTTCCCTTTCCTCGCTTCCCCCCCCCTTTTTTCTGCCTCCTTTTATCCCTTTTCCCCACTTCCTTCCCCTCCCCTACAACACCCCGCTCACCATATCTGGGATTAGACCACCACAAGTGTTCATGTTTTTCCCTAGAACCCCTTTCTATGGTCTGTTATCTCTTCCACTGTATATTTCCATATTACGCTCCAGGAACTTACTGTTCTTTGGAATTGAATTTTCTCAGTGTTACTTTAGCGGTTATTGCCACTATCCATGACACAGTATTTTTCTATATGTATGACACTGTTGTGTGTCTATTGATCCCATATCTGTAAACTGTTTAAAATAAAGGAATTACAGAAAAAAAGCCACAGCATACTTTCAGAGCTCTAGTGGATCAATGCCCCAATGGGTCAGGGCTGTTTAGGCGGCAAAGAGGGAACCTACTCAGTATTAGCGGGATGGTCATAAAGCCGTGGTTGATCTGTGTGTTTCTGAGAGTGCAGGTGTCCTGTGCAATAACTCAGGCTTCTCAGAGTCATTAATTACCCAAAGGAATTTGGAAAACCACTTCTGACTCTGGACTATACTACTGCTTTGAACACAGGTGGGGACTTCTGGAATGTTTGGGGCCTCCTCCAGCTGCAAATGTCATCTCAGGTCTCTGGCAGTGAAGATGTTAAAATTTGCAGGGGCTCAGATGAGTTTTCACGTATGTTAATAAATCAATTGTCAGGTACCTCCTGGACACTTTACGTCCCCCTTCTCTCACCTCCCATCTAGGTTGTGTCATCCTCAGTAACAGTGACCCTGACAGACCTGATGCAGGCGGGCAAGTTGAGAGATGTTGGGCAGGCAGCAAACATTGAGTTAAAGAGCCGCACACGGATGTGTTTATCCAGAAATAATAGCTGGATTTCAGCACATCTCTTCCAGAGGAGCGGGGTCTGTGTGCACAGGCTTATTGTCTGCAGCAGGGGCGTGGGCCTGGAATGTCGTCTTCTCAATACCGGGCCCTATTCTTCTACAAAGACCCACTACAATGGATGATGGAAATGTGATCCATCTCGCAGATCCCTCTTTTATGGATCTGAGGGGTATTTAAACATTTCTATAGGTGGGGGCTGCCTGTCTGCGCTGCTGTTTTAAGGCCCCTGCTGCACCCTTGTTCCTATCTGCAACATCTGACGTACACACTGTGCCCATACTACCACATGTGTAAAAGACACATTTTTGGGTGACAATCGCTCAAAGCACTTCATGTGATATTAAAGATAATTCTTTTTAATAACAAGCATGTCATACTTACCTGTTCTGTGTAATGGTTTTGCACAGAGCAGCCCCAAAGAATAATAACCAGTATTGCCTGTGGTCTCTGTGACACTGTTTTTTACCCCCATTACTGGCTTGCAATGCTTTGTTCTGCACTGTGTGTGTGTATGGAGGTGGCCATCTTGGTTAGAGGCAGGGCTTTCCTTCCTCATGTCAGAGCTGATCCTCTGATGAGTACTAATCTGATGATTGGTTGGATAATTATGAAGAATCAGCAGGCTTTTCTTCAAGTTACACACATTGCCACACGAAGAGCATGGGTTGTCTCATCAGTCTCTGCACAGCTCTGTGACCTTTTAGCTTCTAGATCAGTGGTATCCAAACTGCAGCACTTTGCTTGACTTTATCCGGCCCTTGGGACACTATTCCTCCCTCTGACATCAACAGTGGGGTAATATTTCTCCCAGTGATGGAGCATAAATTCTTCCTCTGATACCAATGATGGGGGGCTATTTTCTCCACTGACACCAACGATGAAGCACTATTTCTCCCACTGATACCTACGATGAAGCACTATTTCTCCCACTGACACCAACAATGGGGCACTGTTCCTCCCACTCACTGACACCAACAATAGAGGCACTATTCCTTCCTATAATACCAATGATTGGGCACTATTCCTCCCACTAATACCAATGATGGGTCACTATTTCTTTCACTGATACCAATGATGGGACACTATTCCTCCCACTAATACCAATGATGGGGCACTATTCCTCCCACTGATACCAGTGATGGGGCACTATTCCTCCCACTGATACCAATGATGGGGCACTATTCCTCCCACTGACACCAATGATGGGACACTATTCCTCCCACTGATACCAATGATGGGACACTATTCCTCCCACTGACACCAATGATGGGACACTATTCCTCCCACTGATACCAATGATGGGACACTATTCCTCCCACTAAAACCAATGATGGGGCACTATTCCTCCCACTGATACCAGTGATGGGGCACTATTCCTCCCACTGATACCAATGATGGGGCACTATTCCTCCCACTGACACCAATGATGGGACACTATTCCTCCCACTGATACCAATGATGGGACACTATTCCTCCCACTGACACCAATGATGGGGCACTATTCCTCCCACTGATACCAATGATGGGTTACTATTCCATAAGACTGCAAGCAAACACCCTGGGAAACCTCTTACATGCCTGAGACCCACTCTGTGTGCCTTTATATAATACACCCCTCTTCTCATCATATTACTACCCTCTGTTCCCAAATCTCATTTCTCTACCCCTCTGCTCCACCCCACAACCTGTACATCTCCCCCTCACTGCTATCATCTCCCTACTACTGCTCTCTTCACCTCCCCAAAATGTCTCTTCCACTCCTCCTTCTCATTTTCCTCTCCTCCGTTCCCAAATTCCATTCACTATATCCCTCTGCCCCTCCCAAACATTTGTATATCGTGTCCTCACTGCTTCCCTCACCCCTCTATGGCACCCACCACCTCCTCCTATTACTCCACTCTCCCACTGACCCCAACACCTCCACTAGGAGTTTCTCACGCTCCTGCACATCCCGCTCCCATGCCACCTTTCTCACCCTTCTCCTCCTCCTAGCCGCGGGGGACATCTCCCCAAATCCTGGCCCTCCACCTCCCTCACCCGCTCAACACCCTCCCACTTCCACGTCCTACTGCAACCCCCGCAACTTAGTATCTGTCTCCCTGCTCCCTAAAATCTCTCCCCCGTTTTCATGTGCACTCCTGAACGCCCGTTCGGTGTGCAACAAGCTTACCGCCATCCACGACCTCTTTGTTTCCCGCTCCCTCAACCTCCTGGCGATCACGGAAACCTGGATCCAGCCCACTGACTCTACCTCCCCTGCTGCACTCTCCTATGGAGGTCTCACCTGGACCCACTCACCCAGGCCTAACGGTCGTAAAGGTGGTGGGGTTGGTCTGCTCCTGTCACCGCAGAGCACCTTCCGAGTCCTCCCAAACCCCCCCTCCCTATCCTTCTCCTCCTTCGAGGCCCACTGCGTCCGACTATTCTCCCCAACCCCCCTGAAGATTGCTGTGATATACCGGCCTCCTGGATCCATACCCCGCTTCCTGGATGACTTCTCCTCCTGGCTACCCTTCTTCCTCTCCTCTGAGCTACCCACCATAATTCTTGGGGATTTTAACATCCCTGTCAACCTCGACAACCCGGACACAGCCCGTCTCCTCCACCTAACCTCCTCCTTTGCACTTGCACAGTGCATACAATCCACCACCCACTCCGACGGAAATATCCTTGATCTTGTCTTCTCCAACCGATGTGCTCCCCACAACCTCACTAACACCCCCTTCCCTCTCTCTGACCACAACCTGATCACCTTCTCTATCTCCTCGTCCTCCAATGCCTACCCCTCCAAATGTCACACTACTACCAGCCGTAACCTCCGCAACCTTAACCCTGCCTCCCTCCACTCTGCAGCTGATCAACTCCACGACCGCATCCTCCCCCTGTCCTGCCCCTACTTGGCTTTGACCGCCTACAACAATGCGCTCTCAACAGCCCTTGACTCACTAGCGCCTTTAACCACACGCAACACCAGACCCCGACCGCTCCAGCCCTGGCAGACTGATCACACCAAAACCCTCAAACGACAAAGTCGTGCCCTGGAGCGACTATGGCGCAAAACCAAATCCAAACAAGCCTTCACCCGCTACAAATCTGCCTTCCGCACCTACACTTCCTCCCTCCATGCTGCCAAACAGGCCTACTTCTTGACCCTCATCAAGGCCCTCTCCTCCAATCCTCGCCGACTCTTCTCTGCCTTCAACTCTCTACTCTCTCCACCCCCACCTCCACCCAGCACCTCACTCACTGCCCTTGAGATTGCCAATCACTTCAAAAACAAAATTGACACAATTCGCAAGAACATTGCCGCAACTCACACGCCCTCTCAACCTGTCCCCTCTCACACAGCTACCCCCTTATCCCCCCTCCCCCTCGACATAACCCGCAGGGACTTCGTCGCTGCTCAAACTCTCTCCAACCCCCTTCACCCTCACTCAGCTACCCCCTCATCACCCCTCTCCCACGGCCCCACCACTGCTCTGACCTCCTCTTCCACCCCACCCTACATTCCTCATACTGAAGCTCCCCCAACACTCCACACCTTTGACCTTACTACCATCGAGGAAGTCTCCAAGACCCTCTCTGATGCCCGCCTCACCACCTGCCCCCTCGACCCTATCCCCTCACAACTCCTACGACCTTCCTCCTCCTCCATCCTACGCTCCCTCACCCACATCTTCAATCTCTCCCTCTCCTCAGGCACTTTCCCCTCCCCTCTGAAACATGCACACATCACCCCCATACTTAAAAAGCCCTCCCTGGACCCCAATGACCCGAACAACCTCAGACCCATCTCCCTGCTCCCATTTACATCTAAACTCCTCGAGCGCCTAGTCTACACCCGCCTATGCTCTCACCTCAACGACAACAACCTCCTCGATCCCCTACAGTCCGGCTTCCGTCCCCTACACTCCACCGAAACTGCCTTACTCAAACTCTCCAACGACCTGCTAACCGCCAAAGCTAATGGACACTATTCAGTGCTCCTACTCCTTGACCTCTCTGCGGCCTTCGACACAGTCGACCACCCCCTCCTCCTCAAAAAACTACACTCCCTCGGCCTCAGAGATTCTGCTCTCTCCTGGATCTCATCCTACCTGTCACAACGCTCTTTCAGCGTTACCTATAATGCTACCACCTCCCCCTCACTCCCCCTCTCTGTTGGGGTCCCTCAAGGCTCTGTCCTCGGGCCCCTTCTCTTCTCCATCTATACCTCCTCCCTTGGCCAACTCATACACTCTCACGGCTTCAACTACCACCTCTATGCCGACGACACACAAATCTATCTCTCAACCCCCCACCTCACCCCCTTGGTCTCAGCCCGAATCACACACCTACTGAGCGACATATCAGACTGGATGTCGCTCCACTTCCTTAAATTGAACCTCTCCAAAACCGAGTTTCTTGTCTTCCCCCCAGCCCGGACACCACCCCCCATTGATTTCTCCGTCACATCCAACAACGCTACCATCAAACCCGCCCTGCAGGCCAGAGTACTAGGTGTCATTCTGGACTCCAACCTATCCTTCCAGCCCCAAGTCCAATCTTTAACAAACTCGTGCAGACTCCACCTCCGCAACATCGCCAAAATCCGCACGTTCCTAACCCCAGAAACCACTAAACAGCTCATCCACTCCCTCATCATATCACGACTCGACTACTGCAACTCCCTCCTCACTGGCCTGCCTCGCCGCTGGCTATCCCCTCTTCAGTCCATCCTGAACACGGCTGCCAGACTCATTCACCTTTCCAACCGCTCTGTCTCCGCCACCCCCCTCTGCCAATCCCTCCACTGGCTTCCGATTGCGCAACGGATCAAATTCAAAATCCTAACGCTGACGTACAAAGCTGTCCACCATACTGCCCCGAACTACATCACTGACCTAATATCCAAGTACCGCCCAGCACGCACACTCCGCTCCTCACAAGACCTCCTTCTCTCTAGTTCCCTGGTCTCCTCCTCCCATGCCCGCCTCCAGGACTTCTCCAGGGTGTCACCCATCCTCTGGAACTCCCTGCCCCAACCCATCAGATTATCACCTACTCTCCTCTCCTTTAGGCGCACCCTGAAAACCCATCTCTTCAGGGAAGCCTACCCCACCCCCTGCTAACTTGCCTCCCTCCTCCACTCTTCCTACCACTCCATCCCCCACAGCTATCTCCTCCTGTGCCACCACCCCCTCCCTCCTAGATTGTAAGCTCGAAAGAGCAGGGCCCTTGATCCCCTCATGTTTTGCATTGTATTGGTATTGTTCTGTCACATGTTCTGTCTCCCTTTGTAATGTACAGCGCTGAGCGAACTATTGGCGCTTTATAAATACTGTATAATAATAATAATAATAATAATTCCTTTACTGATACCAATAATGGGGCGCTATTCCTCCCACTGATACCAATGATGGGGCACTATTCCTCCCACTGATACCAATGATGGGACACTATTCCTTCCACTGATACCAATGATAGGGCACTATTCCTCCCACTGATACCAATTATGGAGCACTATTCCTCCCACTGACACCAATGATGGGGCACTATTCCTCCCACTGATACCAATGATGGGGCACTATTCCTCCCACTGATACCAGTGATGGGACACTATTCCTCCCACTGATACCAATGATGGTACACTATTCCTCCCACTGATATCAATGATGGGGCACTATTCCTCCCACTGATACCAATGATTGGGCACTATTCCTGTACCTAACCATGGGGCTGCCATGTATATTTTTACTCTCATTAACCACCAAGCTTTAGCTAATCCCACTGGCCACAGTACGGCCCCCCTAAGCTCTGAAGGATAGTAAACTGGTCCTTTGTTTAGAAAGTTTGGAGGCCCCTGTTCTAGATGATACTTTATATCAGGGCTTAAAATTTCGAGTCTAGACCTACTAGCCAGGCACAAACCTAAAGCTGGCCATACATTATACAATTATCTTCCAATTTTCTGCCCAATTTCCTTTAGATTTACCTTCAACTGTGTAGTGCAAGGGCCTACCTAATTGGATACAACTGAAAGTGTTGTTTAGGTTTGTCCTCCTATTATATGGTTTTTGGTAAATCTAAACCAAAAATCTCCAGATAATTGTATAATGTATGGCCAGCCTTACTCTCCACCAGTTGCCCCAACCAACCTTGCCCAGGTCCGCCTCCAACCACACCCCCAGCCTGTCCCCCACCCCCGCCCCCAACCACGCCCTCCTATAGCTTATGAAATTACATTTTTCTTTAGAATAAAGAGTCCAAAATATAAAAAACTGCAATTATAACATAGCTTTAGTATGTCAATTTAAACATAACAGCAAAAGCTTAATAGCAATAGGGTGCAATCAAAATATCAAGTTTTACAGCTTTAAACCTGTAGTAAACATTTTGTATTTTTTTGTTTATCTCCAGCATCTTTAAAAAGAGACTTTAGTAACTAAAGTCTGTTTTAAAAGAGCTAAGTTTAGTTTACAGAAGTATAGCATAAGAAAAAGTGCTTATTTTGATGCCAAAAAACATGGAATAATAGTTACTGTAAACATGTTGTATTTTTATCTCGAGCAGAGACCTTAGAGAAGTGTGGCATTAAGAAAAAAGAAAAAAGTGCCTCTTTTGATGCCCAAAAAACATTGCATAAAATAAATAACATTAGTAAATATATATATATATATACATACACACACACGCGTATATCAGAAAGAACTTTTTGCTCCATCTTCATAGATATCTTCATATTTTCCAGGAATGCCAAAAAGACAAAATACAAATATTTAATAAAAAAAGGTGAAATAATACCACTCACATGATTAGGTGCTGTACCAACACTGTATACACCACTACATATATCCCACTTTCCACTTACATTGCCTGATTTTTGAACTTCTGTTTTGCTTTCATCACATGTCTGTAACTGTTCCCTTTTCTTGTCTGTTGGCTGGGTATACAATTGTGCCCCATTACCCAGCTGTCTGAAATCAGAGTCACTGACTAACTTCTCTCACCCGATCTAGGTCAGCTGCTCCATATACCACTGATCCTGGCAATGTTTATGGACTACATTCGAAGAAGAAACCGGAAGTCGGAAACCGGAAGTCGGCTTCACAACGAGGCTTGGATCGCAAGTGGAACGCAAATCGATCCCCGGGGCCTGGGGATCGCATTGCAAGCCACCCGCTCCATCTGTGCTCGCCAAAAAGGATTTGGCGAGCAGGCGAGTGGAAATTTTAAGCCCTGCTTTAGATTATGTAGAATGCTGAATCCCTCCAATTATGGTTCTACCTATCTCCTCCCTGTCACTCCTTATATCCCCTCCTATTCCTATTCTATCTACTTAACCCTCCCTATCACACCCCTCCCCTACTGTTACGGGTAACGCGGGCTCCCTCAGGCTACTCTTCTGCAAGCTGACATGAGGTTGCAGCCCTCATGATCGATGAACAGGGTGGCTACAAAGTGAAGACGGTGTGAATATCAGGTGGTTGAAATCCAGGCAAAGGTCAAGGCAGGCAAGAGAGTAGAGAATATCCAAGGCAGGTTGCAGGCAATAGAGTAGTAGGAACGGGCAGAGTAGGCAAAGAGGCAAGAGACACTGCCGGATTAACAAAAGCTAAATTCGGACCAACCGTAATCTCACTCACAACTGGTAAAATGTTACAGCACCAAAAACCATGGATGAAGGAGCTTAAATACCCTCATGGCCAGTGAGCCTGCCCAGTGTCAAAGACAAAAATGCATGCTAACACATGCTCACGCTTACAATGCTCAACTGATCATAGCCAAAAAGCCACGAAAGTAGGGAAGTACCCTACTGAGGATCACCTATGGCAGGACTTGACAAATCCCAGGTGCCAGGTCGCCATGGTAACTATAAATTGAGTCCTGGTGCCTGGGTTCACACACTGCCTCCCATAGACTTCAATGCAAAATCACGTCCCATAAACTTCAATTTAAAATCACATCCCATAGACTTCAATGCAAAAACGCCTTTCATAGACTTCAATACAAAATCACCTTCCATAGACTTCAATGCAAAATCGCCTACCATAGACTACGATGCAAAAATGCCTCCTATAGATTTCAATGCAAAAAACCCTCCTATAGACTTCAATGCAAAAAAGCCCTCCATTCACTTCAATGCGAAAACTCCTGTCAATAACAATCCTATGTGAACACTTATCTAAGAAATTCCACTCTATTCTATCACTTGTGAGTCTGGAACGCACTGCTACAAACTCGCACAGGATCCTTTTCGTAATGACACTCAAAACGCAATGCATATGAATTGCATCTCTGTGAACCACCTCTAGCCTGTCATGCGAAACTGTAAGTTTGAAAACGCATCCAGAATCGCATATTTGTGGATCACGGCGGCTCCATTCACACCTGGGCATTTTTGAATTATGGCAGAATCTCTTTGATAGCAAAACGCAGGTACAGGTGCCATTATTTTCAATGGCACCTAAAACCTGGTGTGGTGTTACTGTGATTGTCATGCGGCATCACTTGAAGCTTGTCACCCAAATGTTTCCTTGCCCCTGGCGCTGACAACCCACGCTAAACTAAAAAAGAAAAAACCTGGCTCTGAACTTTTTTTAGCTGGCTCCTAGATTCAAAGCAAATTTGCCAAGCCATGACCTATGATCACACAGCTCTGTTTCCCAACACAAGACCTGATACACTTTCCTCAGCAGACACAGATGTTGAAGAAATCTATTAACTGTATCATTTTGCAGTTGTTACGGCTGATGTATGTACCATGTCAACCATGTAAACGATATTGCACTGTGCTCTGAATGATTGTGTCATCTGACCTGCAGTCTTAGCCATACCTTAATGCTAAACCTCCAATAAAATCTTACTATTTAAAAAAAAGATGAAGACACAGAGGAGGTGGAGGAAGAACAGATCAGCAGAATGGAAGAAGCAGGAAGATCCTTGCACTGCAGGTCCTCAGGTACAGTTTCCTCTCCAGCAAGGAGAACAGTGAACAGAACAATAGTGACATCACCAAATCTCTCTCCAAACCTGGTAAGACTGGCAGTCATAGGCAGCAGTGCCTTAGATCTCACACTATATATACATTTAAGTTCATATATATTTGGACACAGGCACAATTGTCATACTTTTGGCTCTCTATGCCACCAGAATAATTAAACCGAACAATCCAAATGCATTTGAAGCACAGACTTTCAGCTTTAATTCAAGGGGTTGAACATAGATATTAAGTACAGATTTTAGGAACTGCAACCATTTGTATACACAGTCCCTCCATTTTCAGGGGCTCAAATGTAATTGGACAATTAAATATAATCATATATAAAATGTTAATTTTTAATATTTTGTTGAGAATCCTTTACTGGCAATGACTGCGTGAAGTCTGGAACCCATGGACATTACCAAAGACTGGGTTTCTTCCTTTCTGATGCTTTGCCTGAAGTCTGGAACCCATGGACATTACCAAAGACTGGGTTTCCTCCTTTATGATGCTTTGCCTGAAGTCTGGAACCCATGGACATTACCAGAGACTGGGTTTCCTCCTTTCTGATGCTCTAACTGCAGCTATCTTCAGTTGTTCTTTGTTTGTGGCTATTTCTGCCTTTAGTTTTGCCTTCTGCAAGTGAAATGCATGCTCAATTGGGTTGAGATCAGGTGATTGACTCTGCCATTGCAGAATATTCCACTTCTTTTCCTTCAAAAGCTCCTGGGTTGCTTTTGCAGTGTGTTTTGGATCATTGTCCACCTGTACTGTGAAGCACTGTCCAATCAGCTTTGCTGCATTTGGCTGAATCTGGGCTAACATTGTATCTGTAAACACTGCAGAATTCATCCGGCTGCTTCTGTCTTCTGTCACATCATCAATAAACACCAATGACCCAATGCCACTGGCAGCCATGCATGCCCATGCCATCACACCGCCTCCACCATGTTTTACAGATGACGTTGTGTGCTTTGGATCATGAGCTTTTCCAAGCCTTCTCCATACTTTTTTCTTCCCTTCATTATGGTACAGATTAATATTAGTTTCATCCATCCAAAGAATGCTTTTCCAGAACTGGTCTGGCTGTTTTAGATGTTTTTTGGCAAAGTCTTACCTGGCTTTTCTATTCTTCAGGCTTATGAATGGTTTGCACCTTGTGGTGAACCCTCTGTATTTGCTCTCGTGAAGTCTTCTCTTGATTGTCAATGACAATCATATGCCCACCTCCTGGAGTATCCTTCACTTGTCTGGATGTTGTGAATTGTTTTTTCTTTACCATAGAGAGGATCCTGCGATCATCCACCACTGTTGTCTTCCGTGGACGTCCATGCCTTTTTATGTTGCTGAGCTCACCAGTGCATTCTTCTTTCCTCAGAATGTACGAAACTGTTGATTTGGCCACTCCTAATGTTTCTGCTATCTCTCTGATGTATTTGCTTCATTTTTGAAGCCTTACAATGGCCTGTATCACTTACATGGACAGCTCCTTTGAACGCATGATGTAGGTTCACATCAACAGATTCCAAATGCAAATACCACACTTAGAATCAACTCCAGACCTTTTACCTGCTTAATTGATGAAGAAATAATGAAGGAGTAGCCCACACCTGGCCATGAAACGGCTTTTGATTCAATTGTCCAATTACTTTTGGTCCATTGGAAAAGGGGGGATAGCTACTCTTAAGAGCTGTAATTCCTAAACCCTTCCTCCAATCTGCATGTACATACCATCAAATTAAACCTGAGGGTGTGCACTTTCAGCCCATATCCATTATATAACTGTAGCTTGAATAGATTTTGCTAAATACCTGAAAAAACAACAATTGTGCCTGTGTCCAAATATATTTGGACCTAACTGTATGCAGCTATCAGTCTACAGAACAGGAGTGCCTAGGCACCCCCACATTCCAGGAAGTGCTCCAAACAAATGATACATTTTTAGGGTACTCGTTAGGCACTTTCAACATTTCCAGTTGTTCCCTCTAGAATGCATAAAGGTAAAAAACGTTGAGCCTTTACAACAACTTTAAACATTGTCTCATCTGTAAATGTCCCTGAATGACATAATGATATACCAAGCACCTGGCTACAAGTATATAGAATGTATAGCATATACTGATATAAACACATGGCGTAATATACAGTATATAGAATGTACATTGTATAGTGATATACATACACGGTGTATATATGTATAGTAGTAATATACTGAACAGACAGTATACTGTGAACACTATATTGCCAAAAGTATTGGCCCCACCCTCCAAATCATGTGATTCAGGTGTTCCAATCACCTCCATTGGCACAGGTGTATAAAATCAAGCCCCTAGGCATGCAGACTGCTTCTACAAACATTGGTGAA
Source organism: Staurois parvus (assembly GCF_062004578.1). NCBI lineage: Eukaryota > Metazoa > Chordata > Amphibia > Anura > Ranidae > Staurois > Staurois parvus. The sequence continues at coordinate 479,345 of NW_028318926.1, forward strand.
AGAATGGGTCGCTCTCAGGAGCTCAGTGACTCCAAGCGTGGTCCCGTGATAGGTTGTCACCTGTGCAATAAGTCCATCCGTGACATTTCCTGTAATATACAGTGTATAGAGTGTACAGGGATGTAAACACGCGGCGTAATATGCGGTGTATAGAGTGCACAGCGATGTAAACACGCGGCGTAATATGCGGTGTATAGAGTGCACAGCGATGTAAACACGCGGCGTAATATGCGGTGTATAGAGTGCACAGCGATGTAAACACGCGGCGTAATATGCGGTGTATAGAGTGCACAGCGATGTAAAAACGCGGCATAATATGCGTTGTATAGAGTGATACATCCTTGAACAACCAAAAACAGTTTCATTAAACTTCTAATATATCTGCAAAAAGCTAACTTAATACTTAAAATGGCATTTCCTTTCCTTCCTTTCATTCCTTTCATAGAGTGCACTTCCTTTCATAGAGTGCACAGCGATGTTCATTCCTTTCATAGAGTGCACAGCGATGTAAACACGCGGCGTAATATGCGGTATATAGAGTGCACAGGGATGTAAACACGCGGCGTAATATGAGGTATATAGAGTGCACAGGGATGTAAACACGCGGCGTAATATGCAGTATATAGAGTGCACAGCGATGTAAACACGCGGCGTAATATGCAGTATATAGAGTGCACAGCGATGTAAACACGCGGCGTAATATGCAGTATATAGAGTGTACAGCGATGTAAACACGCGGCGTAATATACAGTATATAGAGTGTACAGCGATGTAAACACGCGGCGTAATATACAGTATATAGAGTGTACAGCGATGTAAAAGCGGCGTAATATACAGTATATAGAGTGTACAGGGATGTAAACACGCAGCGTAATATGCAGTATATAGAGTGCACAGCGATGTAAACACGCGGCGTAATATGCAGTATATAGAGTGTACAGGGATGTGAACACGCGGCGTAATATACCGTATATAGAGTACACAGCGATGTAAACACGCGGCGTAATATGCAGTATATAGAGTGTACAGCGATGTAAACACGCGGCGTAATATGCAGTATATAGAGTGCACAGCGATGTAAACACGCGGCGTAATATGCAGTATATAGAGTGCACAGCGATGTAAACACGCGGCGTAATATGCAGTATATAGAGTGCACAGCGATGTAAACACGCGGCGTAATATACAGTATATAGAGTGTACAGCGATGTAAACGCGGCGTAATATACAGTATATAGAGTGTACAGGGATGTAAACACGCGGAGTAATATGCAGTATATAGAGTGCACAGCGATGTAAACACGCGGCGTAATATGCAGTATATAGAGTGCACAGCGATGTAAACACGCGGCGTAATATACAGTATATAGAGTGTACAGCGATGTAAACACGCGGCGTAATATACAGTATATAGAGTGTACAGCGATGTAAAAGCGGCGTAATATACAGTATATAGAGTGTACAGGGATGTAAACACGCAGCGTAATATGCAGTATATAGAGTGCACAGCGATGTAAACACGCGGCGTAATATGCAGTATATAGAGTGTACAGGGATGTGAACACGCGGCGTAATATACAGTATATAGAGTACACAGCGATGTAAACACGCGGCGTAATATGCAGTATATAGAGTGTACAGCGATGTAAACACGCGGCGTAATATGCAGTATATAGAGTGCACAGCGATGTAAACACGCGGCGTAATATGCAGTATATAGAGTGCACAGCGATGTAAACACGCGGCGTAATATACAGTATATAGAGTGTACAGCGATGTAAACGCGGCGTAATATACAGTATATAGAGTGTACAGGGATGTAAACACGCGGAGTAATATGCAGTATTTAGAGTGCACAGCGATGTAAACACGCGGCGTAATATGCAGTATATAGAGTGCACAGGGATGTAAACACGCGGCGTAATATGCAGTATATAGAGTGTACAGCGATGTAAACACGTGGTGTAATATGCAGTATATAGAGTGCACAGGGATGTAAACACGCGGCGTAATATGCAGTATATAGAGTGTACAGGGATGTAAACACGCGGTGTGTTGATGGATTTTGGCTGCACTAGGCCGCTGTACCTCCTCAGGACCAGCTTCCTAGCAACACGGGTAGCCTGTTGTGTGAGGAGAGCTGTGGAGTTGTTTAGTGATTGGACAGGACGACAGTTCAGTGTCCAATCAGAGATGAGAGAATGGAATCCAGGATCACCTCAGTGCTGGAGGGAAACAGGAGGATTTTTGAGGAGAGAGGGAGAGCCCGCCCCTTCACTGCCCCCATTCCGGGCCTACACCAAGTGAGGGGCCCTTCACCACCCACCACCAATTTAATGGGGTCCTTCGCTGACCGCAAAGGTAAGGGGGCCCTTCTCCACTGACAACCAATGTAAGGGGGCATTCCTGAAGACATTTTTTGAAATGGGTGTACAGGACGGGGGTGTATAAAATGGGGAAGGAGTATGAAGCTGGGGGGGTGTTAAAACACTCTGTCACCACCTAATAAACACATAAAGGGTTAGTTCACCTTTCCCAACAAACTGCCTATGCAGGTGAGGGGGGCGTCTGTACAGCTTTGACCAAAGTTGAATACCAGCCTTGCTGTAGGTGTAGGCCATTAATGCACCTCCTGAACGGGAAGACTGACTGGAAAAGTCCTAGGACGTTGCTAGGACGTTGCTAAGTGAGTCCTAGTCATAACTACTCACCTTCTCCATCACAGGAGTGAGCTCTCAAACACTCAGCTCGGAGCTACTGCATGAGAGGAGACAAAGAGCATGTGAGGGGGGTGTGAATCAAAGAAAAAGCTCACTCCTGTGATGGTGGAGGTGAGCAGCAATACCTGGTCCTCGCTTAGCAACCTCCTAGCAACGTCCTAGGACTTTTCCAGTCAGTCTTCGGGAGGTACGTAAACCTACACCTATCGCAAGGGCATTATTTAACTTCAATAGAGCTGCACAGTTTGTTTTTATCTACAGACACCCCTTATCTGCATAGGCAGTTTTTTGGTGAAGGTGAACTAACCCATAAACATGCTTTATTCCCGTAGGAGGATTTCAGGGCTGACACCTCTACCCACTAGTGCAGCTAATCTTCAAGGTCTTTGATTACGGAATGTTGGTGTCATCCTGGTCCTCAGATGTGAACTGTACACCCATCTGTCAGCCCTCAACACCACTGCATCACTGCTTAATCCTGTACACTCCAGGTAGGTCCTATTCGTTATTATTACTTATACAACCTACTGACCACACAGATCTGGGTGTTAGAGATAGTGTATATAGTCCTACAGAATAGACTGCCGCTTCACTGCAACAAGGAAACAGGAAACTTTATTCAGAGAAAAAAGACATAGAGATTTACCATAGATACAGCTACAAACTTATAAACACTGCCATCTACTGGCTGAAGAACATATCTCTACCGAATACTGAAGCAGTTGTTGCACAAAATACGTGAGCACTGTATTCCGACACCCCCACTCAACAACTACTTATAATTAATCAATAAACTCCTATATTTCCACCCCATCACAAAAACACTGCTTTCTCCCTAGAAAGTATACAATCTAATAAATCCTTTTTGTGATACACATATAGATCCCCCAAACTAACTCCAACTATTATTATAATCAATATCAAAATGTGTTTAAATAAATCCACACATAATTCCAAGTAAATAGAATATAAAATATATATAAAAAAATTAGTAAACCCAAAGTGTCCAAGTTCCAAAAATATTTCCAAAAATATTTTCTTATAAATCCAATGAAGCAAAAAACGATCCTAAATACTCCGTGATAACCTCAAAGAAAAAGAAAATAAAAAAATTCATAGTGTATTACCCTTAAAAATATAAACTTATATACTTCACTCTGTGCATAACAAAATAACACATCAAAATTGTGCAAAATGAATTAATTATATATCAATCCAAATAAAACAATGAATAAATAAAATAAAATAAAAATTAAAATAAATGAAAACCCAAAACGTGAAAAATCGTGATCACTCCAACCACAAGTGAATAGTGATACTAGGTACTAGTACCCTTTAAACTCCAGCCAAAAGTGATACCAAGTACTATTACCCTCTTCCAATATTTTCAGGCATAAGCTGACATAGAAAACCCGTATCTCTCAATCCTTCATTTTCCGGGGTATTCCTCATAGAAGTAAAGAAAGGCTCTTTAAGCAGGATCCATAAAAAGGAACAGATTTTAATAGAAACTTACATATAAAACAGGGATATCCGGCTTCCAGCACTGATCTCTCAAGTCCTAGGTTGAAAACCACATGTTTCCAACCAACAAAATGGCCGCAGCGACACTTTCGGTTAGCGTGTGTGCGTGATGACGTCACTCCCGTGATGACGTCATCACGCACACACGCTAACCGGAAGTGTCGCCGCGGCCATTTTGTTGGTTGGAAACATGTGGTTTTCAACCTAGGACTTGAGAGATCAGTGCTGGAAGCCGGATATCCCTGTTTTATATGTAAGTTTCTATTAAAATCTGTTCCTTTTTATGGATCCTGCTTAAAGAGCCTTTCTTTACTTATAATTAGTCCCATTTTTGGATATCAATTCTTCAAATCTGTTTCACATGGTTTGGAATTGTTTGTATCTCATCCCGTGAATCTGGCTCTGGTTTTAACCACTTCCAGTCCGGACACTTTCACCCCCTTCCTGTCCAGGCCAATTTTCAGCTTTCAGCGCTATCACACTTTGAATGACAATTGCGCGGTCATGCAACACTGTACCCATATGAATTTTGTAGCATTTTTTTGAGACAGATAAAGCTTTGTTTTGGTGGTATTTATTCACCACTGGGATTTTTATTTTTTTGCTATGTAAATTAAAATGTCCAAAAAATTTTTAAAAAGTGTTTTTCTTATAAAATTTTGCAAATAAATAGTATTTCATCATAAATCTTGGCCAAAATTTATTCCGTTATATTTTTAGTAAAAAAAAAATAACCCAAATTAGTTTATAACCAAAATTATAATTTATAAACATTTTTGTTTTAATTTTTTTTATATTATTTTTTATTTATTTATTTATTTATTTTACATACTGTCACCCTAGCAGTACAGTGTCACCATGGTGACACTGTACTACATGTGGGGGGTGATGAAGATTTTTCTTTTTTTTACACTAATTGCTTTTACACCCATAAAGGCTGTAAAAGCAATCATTTCTCCTTCTCTCTGGCTGCATTCTTGCAGCCATTGAGACCTAGTGTGTGAGCTGTGATTGGTCACAGCTTGTCACATGGTACAAGGCTGTTGTGAATAGCATTGTACCATGTGACCTCTGTGATCATTCACAGATTTCACACATAGTAAGCAATGATGTCACAAGTGACATCTTGCTTACTAATCTGCATGTGATCACTGATTGGCCAATCAGTGATCACATGATCGGGACTTCATACAGAGGTCCCGTTCAACGATCGGTGTTCCACTGTGTCCGGAGGACACAGCGGGCACCGGATCGCGGTGCTGCGCGCTCCCAGGGAGTGCACACAAGCAGGGTGCGGGGAGGCCGTTTATAAACAGACACCCGCCCCTGCACTTCCACTGTCCGGCCGTTTATATACAACGGCCGGTCGGGAAGTGGTTAATGCTACGCGAGCAACATAGGGCAGACGCTAGGCTGGAATGCCTTTATTGCTTCTGGTGGATTTCCTGCTTAAGCCCCAGTTTACACCGGTGCGACTTGTCATGACAGATCAAAGTCACATTACAATGGCGCACCCTATTTCGTGCTATGGAAGTGTTTAAATTGGTGCAACTCAGGTCGAAGCAGCTTTTTAGCACTGCTGTTGCTCTGCTTTGGAAAGGCTTTTGTCATTTTTTCCTTTTTTACAGCTGGTGCATTTCATTGTTTGACCACATCGACTCATTTTTATTCCACTTGCTAGTCTTTCTCAGTTAATTTCTTTATTGCGTCAGGGTTTCTGTGCCCAAGTCATCTGTGCCATGCGTGAAGGCAGCTTGAATGTTTTTCAAGTGGTATTAACCACTTCATTGCAGTTCAGCTGATACAGTTCATTTGTAATTTCAGCCTCTGCAAGTAAGATCCCCTTTTTGTGATGGCACAACTATCACCTAGAGCAAGCATCACTAAATGGTGGACCACGGTCCGGATCCGGACCCAGAAACATTCCTTTCCAGACCGCAGCCTCACCAAATAGTTATCTGAATGTCTTTTCCCCGCCGCCGACTCACCTACCTGCTGCCGCTGTTATCCTCAAGGAAGAGCACAACATTTGAGGCACAGCATTTCTGTCCCTTTCATAATATCGCAGCACTCCCCCCTTCCCACACTGTACTATGTTATTCACAGCAGCCGGGAAGCACGGCAGGTCTGGACATAGGACAGTGGCTTTTTATGTTACGAAGTGAGTGATTGGTTGCAGGTGATTGGTTGCTAGACAGTGGGGCGGTCCAAGCAATCATTTACCCGCCTTTAACATGAAAAGTCCCACCCTATGTCCAGACCTGCTGTGCTTGTTGTCTTGTGTGAATGAGGCTGGACAGTGTGATGGGGGAGTAGGAAGGGGGAAGTGCTGCGATATTATGAAAGGGACAGGAATCTGTAATATGCAGGGAGGACTGTGATGGGGTGATCTGTGATGGGGTGGGGGTCTGTGATGGGGGTGAGTCTGTGATGAGGGGTCTGTGATTGGGGTGGGTCTGTGATTAGGTATCTATGATGGAGGGGATCTGTGATGATGGGGGGTATGTGATGAGGGGGATCTAAGATGAGGGGTCTGTGATTGGGGTGGGTCTGTGATGAGGTATCTATGATGGGGGGTATGTGATGAGGGGGATCTAAGATGAGGGGGCTGTGATTGGGGTGGGTATGTGATGAATGTTATCTGTGATTGGGGATCTGTGATGAGGTATCTATGATGGAGGGGATCTGTGATGATGGGGGATCTTAAATGAGGGGTCTGTGATTGGGGTAGGTCTGTGATGAAAGTTATCTGTGATTGGGATCTGTGATGAGGGATTTATGATGGAGAGGATCTGTGATGAAGGGGGGGTATGTGATGAGGGGGATCAAAGATGAGGGGTCTGTGATTGGGATGGGTCTGTGATGATGATGGCTATCTGTGATTGGGGGTCTGTGATGAGGGGATCTATGATGGAGGGGATCTGTGATGACGGGGGATCTGAGATGAGGGGTCTGTGATTGGGATGGGTCTGTGATGATGGTTATCTGTGATTGGGGGTCTGTGATGAGGTATCTATGATGGAGGGGATCTGAGATGAGGAGTCTGTGATTGGGATGGGTCTGTGATGATGGTTATCTGTGATTGGGGGTCTGTGATGAGGGGATCTATGATGGAGGGGATCTGTGATGACGGGGGATCTAAGATGAGGGGTCTGTGATTGGGATGGGTCTGTGATGATGGTTATCTGTGATTGGGGTTCTCTGATGAGGTATCTATGATGGAGGGGATCTGGGATGAGGGGTCTGGGATTGAGATGGGTCTGTGATGAAGGTTATCTGTGATTGGGGGTCTGTGATGAGGGGATCTATGATAGAGGGGATCTGTGATGACGGGGTCTGTGATTGGGGTGGGTCTGTGATGATGGTTATCTGTGATTGGGGGTCTATGATGTTGGGGATCTGTGATGATGGGGGATCTTAGATGAGGGGTCTGTGATTGGGGTGGGTCTGTGATGAAAGTTATCTGTGATTGGGGATCTGTGATGAGGGATCTATGATGATGGGGGATCTTAGATGAGGGGTCTGTGATTGGGGTGGGTCTGTGATGAAAGTTATCTGTGATTGGGGATCTGTGATGAGGGATCTATGATGGAGAGGATCTGTGATGAAGTGGATATGTGCTGAGGGGTCTGTCATGGACAGACTCTGTGATGAGCAGAGTATGTGATGGGATGGTCTGTGATGGAGCAGTTGGTGATGGGGGGGTGGACTGTAATGGGATGTCAGTGATGGGGGGGCTGTGACAGGGCGGTCTGTGATGTAAAATGGGGGGAGAAACCGTAATGTGCATGGGAGGCTGTGATGTGAAGGATCTGAGTCATAGCACCAACGTGACACTTGGACCTCCACTGGAAGAAAATATTACTTTCCGGACCCCCGTGAATTTTAATTCAGTACCCCTGACCTGCAGGGTCACTACATTGCTTGTTTTGTGAGCTTCTTCACTGACAAAAGATTAGTTTCAAGAGCAGGGACACACAGGACATTTTCCAATGGTACATTTCTGGTGACACTCTGGGAATTAGGACAGTAAACAAAACCCTCTCCTATTTCTTCTGATTCCATTATGTACCCATTAGCCGTGGTGATTGTTTTCTGTTTCACTCTGGTCAAGGTGAATAAAGAAATTTCTGTCATTGTCATGTGACTCGTAGCTCCTGAATGAACACACCATGCCTGCAAAAGATGAGGTGAAACTATTGGACTGAAAAACGTATTCATTATCTGAATAAAAATCAGTTTCTTCCTTCACACTTTTGGCCTTTTGTAGTTTAGTTTGTTTTTGCATTCCAGCTTTCCAGATTCTGCAATCTGTGTTTAAACGACCTTGTTTCTTGCACAGAAAACATTCACGTGTTTCTTGTTGCATGTTACTGTTTTTATTCCTATTTTTCGTCTTTTATCCTGTTCCCGACCGAAAGATGGCTACAGCGTGGATGGCTAGTTCTGGGAGGGCGTCCATGGATGTCCTCCCAGAACCGCATTCCCTGGGGCACACACTGCGCGCGATCTGTGATTGCTGTGTCCTTCGGACACAGCTGATCACATGGCTGTGAAACGGGCCAATCACAGCCCCTTTTACCATGTGACCAGCTGAGTTCAATCACAGCTGATCACCGGGTAAATAGGAAATGCCGGTAATCGGCAGTCCTCTCCTCACGCTGACAGCATATGAGGAGAGGAGAGCCGGTAAGCAGCATTTCGCAGGGGGACATCTACCCTGATTTAGTGTCCTGGTGATCAGTGTAGCCCCATCAGTGTGGCCAATAGTGCCCATCTGTGCTGGCAATCTGTGCTGGAAATCCGTGCCCATCAACTAATCAGTAGTGCCTGACAGTGCTGCCTAACAGTGCCGTCAGTGCTGCCTATCAGTGACGCCTAACAAAGCCCATCAGTGCCACCTAACAGTGCCCATCAGTGCAGCCTCATCAGTGAAGCCTATCAGTGCCCATCAGTGCAGCCTATCAGTGCCCATTAGTGAAGGAGAAAAATTACTTATTTGCAAACCTTTATAACAGAAATTAAGAAAATACTTTTTGTTTTAAAAATTTTTTGACTTTTTAGTTTGTTGAGCAAAAAATAAAAACCCCAGTGGTGATCAAATACCACCAATAAAAAGCTCTATTTTTCTTTAAAAAATTATAAAAATGTAGTTTGGGTGCAGTGTTACATGACCGTGCAATTGTCATTCAAAGTATGAGAGCGCTGAAAGCTGAAAATTGGTCTGGGCAGGAAGGGGGTAAAAGTGCCCGGTAGGCAAGGGATTAAGCAGACTCTGCGACAGAAGCACCGTCTCTATTAATGCTTTCTGTTTTTTGCTTACAGCGGGTAAAATTAGTATTGAACACGTTACCATTTTTCTCTGGAAAATATATTTCTAAAGGTGCTATTGACATCAAATTTTCACCACATGTCAGTAACCCCCCATGGAATTCATACATACGAAGAAACAAAAACAAATATGTTCACAAATTAAGTTATGTGTAATAAAATGGAACAACACAGGGAAAAAGTATTGAACACATGAAGAAGAAAGGAAGATGCAAAAAGGCATGGAGAGTCAAGATTCCAGCTGAAAGCTATCAGTAATTAGAAAGCAACCCTGCCCCTTGTCAGTGCATATTAATACCAGCTGATTCAGTCTCAACTGATGGCATATAAATAGGTGTCTCATTACCAAGGTGTCACACAAGAAACATCTCATGATGGGTAAAAGCAAATCGGTCTCTCAAGACTTTTATAACCTTATTGTTGCAAAATATACTGATGGCATTGGTTACAGAAGGATTTCTAAACTTCTGAATGTTCCAGCAAGCACTGTTGGGGCCATAATCCGGAAGTGGAAAGAACAGAGAGGGAAGGATTTGGGTTTCTAGAGCACTGGGCTGACTTTTCATTGGGTGCAACCTATATGCTAGAGATGGATTTCACCTAAATGGAAGGGGGAGAGGTTTATGGGAAGGCTGGAGGAGTATTTAAACTAGGATCGAGGGGGGAGGGAGAATTACCGTATTTGCTGGCGTATAAGACGACTGGGCGTATAAGACGACCCCCTACTTTTCCTGTTAAAATATAGAGTTTGAGCTATACTCGCCGTATAAGACTACCCCTCTTCCAACACCCCCCATCATTGGTATCAGTGGGAGGAATAGTGCCCCATCATTGGTGTCAGTGGGGAGGAGGAATAGTGCCCCATCATTGGTATCAGTGGGGAGGAGGAATAGTGCCCCATCATTGGTATCAGTGGGAGGAATAGTGCCCCATCATTGGTGTCAGTGGGGAGGAGGAATAGTGCCCCATCATTGGTGTCAGTGGGGAGGAGGAATAGTGCCCCATCGTTGGTGTCAGTGGGGAGGAGGAATAGTGCCCCATCGTTGGTGTCAGTGGGGGAGGAATAGTGCCCCATCATTGATGTCAGTGGGGGAGGAATAGTGCCCCATCATTGGTATCAGTGGGGAGAAAAGTGCCCCATCATTGGTGTCAGTGGGGGAGGAATAGTGCCCCATCATTGGTGTCAGTGGGGAGGAGGAATAGTGCCCCATCGTTGGTGTCAGTGGGGGAGGAATAGTGCCCCATCATTGGTGTCAGTGGGGGAGGAATAGTGCCCCATCATTGGTATCAGTGGGGAGAAAAGTGCCCCATCATTGGTGTCAGTGGGGGAGGAATAGTGCCCCATCATTGGTGTCAGTGGGGGAGGAATAGTGCCCCATCGTTGGTGTCAGTGGGGAGGAGGAATAGTGCCCCATCGTTGGTGTCAGTGGGGGAGGAACAGTACCTCATCGTTGGTGTCAGTGTGGAGGAGGAATAGTGCCCCATCGTTAGTGTCAGTGGGGGAGAGGAGCGGCTGCTCCTTCTTTCAGTTCGGCCGCTTGATTTTCGCGGGGAGGTTCGGCTCCGCCTCCTCGCCGGTGATTGGTCACCTGTGTGCCTTTCCAGTGCTGGCGCCCAATCACCGGTGAGGAGGCGGAGCCGAGCGGGCGGCGGGACCATCGAGCGGCCGAACTGAAAGAAGGAGCAGCCACGCTTCCTGGACCGGATCGTCGTGGGACCGGGACCAGGTAAGGTACAGCAGCCCCTCTGCTCACCCCTGTACTTGGTGTCCATTGGAGGAGGAGGGGGGGCGGCGCCGCCCCTCGAAAAAGTGCCGCCCTGACACCGGCTCGCCGTATACCGGCGTATAAGACGACCCCCGACTTTTCAAAAGATTTTCACGGGTTGAAAAGTCGTCTTATACGCCGGAAAATACGGTAGATTATTAAGGGGTAGACAGATCAGGCAGGGGTCAGTACTTATTGGTGGGTGGAATGGGAAAGATGGGGGGAGGGCTATGGCAGATGATAAGAAGGTTCCCATGTTACAAACAACCAGTGGAATTAGTACCATTTGTACAAAAATAAAAAATATGCAAAATACGTGTGAACAAAGTGTCAATCAATTAAAGTGTTTGTTCACCAATGCCAGAAATCTGCCAAGCAAAATAGGTGAGTTGGAAGCTTTTTGCATGAAGAGAGCTATGATTTTATTGGTATTGCTGAATCTTGGCTTCATTCTTCGCATGACTGGGCCATTAATATTCTTGGCTATGTTCTCTTTCGGAGAGACTGAGTAAATAGGAAAGGTGGTGGTGTCTGTCTCTTTGTGAGAAGTGATCTCAGAGCCAGTGTGAAAGAGGACCTAGTTGATGAAGAGTGTGATGAGGCTGAAGTATTATGGGTGGAACTGCACATGGGGGTGCGTACTACAAAGGTAGTCATTGAAGTTTGTTATAGGCCTCCCAGTGTTAATGAGGAGGTGGAAACTCAGCTCCTTGCACAGATCGAAAAGGGCTGCAAGGGCTGGGACAGTGATAATAATGGGGGATTTTAACTACCCGGAAACTGACTGAAGTAATGGTACTGCAGGAACAGTTAAAGGGCAAAAATTGTTAAACCTACTACAGGACAATTTTACGGTACAGTTCATAGAGGCCCCAACTAGGAATGATGTTCTGCTGGACCTGGTAATCTCAAACCATGCAGTGCTTATTACGAATGTCCATATAAAAGAACATCCAGGTAGCAGTGACCATAACATGATTTCATTTATTGTTATATGTAAACAGCGAGCACATATAGGAAAAATAAAAATGCTCAATTTCAAGAGAGCTAATTTTCCAAGGCTGAGAGCTGCTCTCCAAGCCTTAGACTGGGAGTGAATATTGGCATTGATGAACACAACACAGAAATTGGAGTTCTTCAAAAAGACTGTATGTAAACACACTGCAAAATATATTCCCATGGGCAACAAGTTTAGAAGGCTAAAAATCAAACCTATGTGGCTTACGGCCAAAGTTAAAAAAGCTATAAATAATAAGAAAAGAGCTTTTATTAAATATAAAAATGAAGGCACACTATCATCGTTTAAACATTACAAAGATTATAACAGAATATGCAAAAAGGGAATAAAGGCCGCAAAAATTGAAAACGAACGACAGATTGCAAAAGATAGCAGGACCAACCCCAAAACATTCTTTAAATATATTAATAGTAGAAAGGTCTGGTCCGAGCATGTAGGCCCTTTACAGAATCATCTAGTGGGGGTGACGGGACAAAGAGAAGGCAAATTTATTTAATCCCTTCTTCAGCTCTGTGTATACAAAGGAGCATGGGGGAGCTCTTGTCCATAATGGGCATGATATTGACACAGCTCCAGAAGATCCACATTGGCTTACAGTTGATATGATCCAAAAATATTTAGACAGAAATGTGAATAAAGCCCCTGGACCGGATGGCATACACCCACGGGGCCTTAAAGAATTGAGCTCTGTCATTTCAAAGCCACTGTTTCTCATTATTAGGGACTCTTTAATGACTGGCATAGTACCACTGGATTGGTGTAAGGCCAATGTGGTGCCAATATTTAAAAAGGGGTCAAAATCTTTACCAAGTAATTATAGACCTGTTAGTGTAACTTCTATAGTTGGAAAGATACTGGAGAGATAATAAAAGACCACAGAGATGAGTTCTTGCTGGAAAAAAAATATTTTAAACAACAGACAGCATGGATTCATGAAAGACGGAAGTTGTCAAACAAATCTGATTTCTTTTTATGAGGGGGTGAGCAAAACCTTGGACAGAGGGGTGGTGGTGGACGTGGTATACTTGGACAGAGGGGTGGCGGTGGACGTGGTATACTTGGACAGAAGGGTGGAGGTGGACGTGGTATACTTGGACAGAGGGGTGGCGCTGGACGTGGTATACTTGGACAGAGGGGTGGAGGTGGACGTGGCATACTTGGACAGAGGGGTGGCGGTGGACGTGCTATACTTGGACAGAGGGGTGGTGGTGAACATGGTATACTTGGACAGAGGGATGGAGGTGGATGTGGTATACTTGGACAGAAGGGTGGAGGTGGACATGGTATACTTGGACAGAGGGGTGGAGGTGGACGTGGTATATTTGGACAGAGGGGTGGCGGTGAACGTGGTATACTTGGACAGAGGGGTGGAGGTGGACGTGGTATACTTGGACAGAGGGGTTGAGGTGGACGTGGTATACTTGGACAGAGGGGTGGCGGTGGACGTGGTATACTTGGACAGAAGGGTGGAGGTGGACGTGGTATACTTGGACAGAGGGGTGGCGCTGGACGTGGTATACTTGGACAGAGGGGTGGAGGTGGACGTGGCATACTTGGACAGAGGGGTGGCGTTGGGCGTGGTATACCTGGACAGAGGGGTGGAGGTGGATGTGGTATATTTGGACAGAGGGGTGGTGGTGGGCGTGGTATACTTGGACAGAGGGGTGGTGGTGGACGTGGTATACTTGGATAGAGGGGTGGCGGTGGACGTGGTATACTTGGATTTTTCAAAAGCATTTGACACAATTCCCCACACAAAGCTAATGTGTAAAGTAAAGTCTACAGGCTTGGAAGAATCTGTATGTAAATGGATAGGAAACTGGCTAAAAGATGGTATTCAGAGAGTAGTGGTTAATGATTCATACTCTGAATGGTCTGGGGTCATCAGTGGTGTACCCCAAGGTTCAGTGTTGGGACCCTTACTTTTTAATATATTTATAAACGATATAGGGTCTGAGATTATAAATCCCATTTCAGTTTTTGCAGATGACACCAAGCTGTGCCGTGGAATAACGTCCTTACAGGATGTCTCCAATTTACAAGCCGACCTCAATGCTCTGTGTAATTGGGCAACTATGTGGAAATGAGGGTTAATGTTGATAAATGTAAGGTTCTGCACTTGGGGGCTAAGAAAATGCATGCATCATACATACTAGGGGGGGTACAACTGGGTGAATCAATGGTGGAGAAGGATCTGGGGGGTCAATGGTGGAGAAGGATCTGGGGGGGTCAATGGTGGAGAAGGATCTGGGGGGGTCAATGGTGGAGAAGGATCTGGGAGTTCTGGCAGATCACAAGCTTAAAAATGGCATGCAATGCCAAGCTGTGGGTTCTAAAGTGAGCAAAATCCTCTCTTGTATTAATAGAGGTATAGACTCCAGAGAGAGAGATATCATTTCCCCCGGTACAAATCATTAGTAGGACCTCATCTGGAATATGCAGTTCAGTTTTGGGTGCCAATTCACAAAAAGAACATTGGGGAACTGGAGAAAGTACAGAGAAGAGCAACCAAACTGATAAGAGGCATGGAGGAGATCAGCTATGAGGAAAGATTAGAGGAACTGAATTTATTCTCTCTTGAGAAGAGAAGATTAAGGGGGGATATGATCTCCATGTATAATACATAAGGGGGGGATATGATCACCATGTATAATACATAAGGGGGATATGATCTCCATGTATAATACATAAGGGGGGATATGATCTCCACGTATAATACATAAGGGGGGATATAATCACCATGTATAATACATAAGGGGGGATATGATCACCATGTATAATACATAAGGGGGGATATGATCTCCATGTATAATACATAAGGGGGGATATGATCACCATGTATGATACATAAGGGGGGATATGATCACCATGTATGATACATAAGGGGGGATATGATCACCAAGTATGATACATAAGGGGGGATATGATCTCCATGTATAATACATAAGGGGGGATATGATCTACATGTATAATCCATAAGGGGTATGTGATCTCCATGTATAATACATAAGGGGGGATATGATCTACATGTATAATCCATAAGGGGTATGTGATCTCCATGTATAACACATAAGGGGGGATATGATCTCCATGTATAACACATACGGGGGGATATGATCTCCATGTATATTACATAAGGGGGGATATGATCTCCATGTATAATACATAAGGGGGGATATGATCTCCATGTATAATACATAAGGGGGGATATGATCTCCATGTATATTACATAAGGGGGGATATGATCTCCATGTATAATACATAAGGGGGGATATGATCACCATGTATATTACATAAGGGGGGATATGATCTCCATGTATAATACATAAGGGGGATATGATCTCCATGTATAATACATAAGGGGGGATATGATCACCATGTATATTACATAAGGGGGGATATGATCTCCATGTATAATACATAAGGGGGGATATGATCACCATGTATATTACATAAGGGGGGATATGATCTCCATGTATAATACATAAGGGGGGATATGATCACCATGTATATTACATAAGGGGGATATGATCTCCATGTATAACACATAAGGGGGGAGATATGATCACCATGTATAATACATAAGGGGGGATATGATCACTATGTATAATACATAAGGGGGGGTATGATCTCCATGTATAATACATAAGGGGGGATATGATCTTTATGTATAATACATAAGGGGGGATATGATCTCCATGTATAATACATAAGGGGGGATATGATCTCCATGTATAATACATAAGGGGGGATATGATCTCCATGTATAATACATAAGGGGGATATGATCACCATGTATAATACATAAAGGGGGATATGATCTCCATGTATAATACATAAGGGGGGGATATGATCTCCATGTATAATACATAAGGGGGGATATGATCTCCATGTATAATACATAAGGGGGATATGATCACCATGTATAATACATAAGGGGGGATATGATCTCCATGTATAATACATAAGGGGGGATATGATCTCAATGTATAATACATAAGGGGTATATGATCTCCATGTATAACACATAAGGGGGGATATGATTTTCATGTATAACACATACGGGGGGATATGATCTCCATGTATAACACATAAGGGGGGAGATATGATCTCCATGTATAATACATAAGGGGGGATATGATCACCATGTATAATACATAAGGGGGATATGATCTCCATGTATAATACATAAGGGGGGATATGATCTCCATGTATAATACATAAGGGGGATATGATCACCATGTATATTACATAAGGGGGGATATGATCTCCATGTATAATACATAAGGGGGGATATGATGTCCATGTATAATACATAAGGGGGATATGATCTCCATGTATAATACATAAGGGGGATATGATCACCATGTATATTACATAAGGGGGATATGATCTCCATGTATATTACATAAGGGGGGATATGATCTCCATGTATAATACATAAGGGGGGATATGATCACCATGTATATTACATAAGGGGGGATATGATCTCCATGTATAATACATAAGGGGGGATATGATGTCCATGTGTAATACATAAAGGGGATATGATCTCCATGTATAATACATAAGGGGGAATATGATCTCCATGTATAATACATAAGGGGGGATATGATCACCGTGTATAATACATAAGGGGGGATATGATCTCCATGTATAATACATAAGGGGGATATGATCTCCATGTATAATACATAAGGGGGATATGATCTCCATGTATAATACATAAGGGGGGATATGATCTCCATGTATAATACATAAGGGGGGATATGATCACCGTGTATAATACATAAGGGGGATATGATCTCCATGTATATTACATAAGGGGGGATATGATCTCCATGTATAATACATAAGGGGGATATGATCACTATGTATAATACATAAGGGGGGGGTATGATCTCCATGTATAATACATAAGGGGGGATATGATCACCATGTATATTACATAAGGGGGATATGATCTCCATGTATAACACATAAGGGGGGAGATATGATCACCATGTATAATACATAAGGGGGGATATGATCACTATGTATAATACATAAGGGGGGGTATGATCTCCATGTATAATACATAAGGGGGGATATGATCTTTATGTATAATACATAAGGGGGGATATGATCTCCATGTATAATACATAAGGGGGGATATGATCTCCATGTATAATACATAAGGGGGGATATGATCTCCATGTATAATACATAAGGGGGATATGATCACCATGTATAATACATAAAGGGGGATATGATCTCCATGTATAATACATAAGGGGGGGATATGATCTCCATGTATAATACATAAGGGGGGATATGATCTCCATGTATAATACATAAGGGGGATATGATCACCATGTATAATACATAAGGGGGGATATGATCTCCATGTATAATACATAAGGGGGGATATGATCTCAATGTATAATACATAAGGGGTATATGATCTCCATGTATAACACATAAGGGGGGATATGATTTTCATGTATAACACATACGGGGGGATATGATCTCCATGTATAACACATAAGGGGGGAGATATGATCTCCATGTATAATACATAAGGGGGGATATGATCACCATGTATAATACATAAGGGGGATATGATCTCCATGTATAATACATAAGGGGGGATATGATCTCCATGTATAATACATAAGGGGGATATGATCACCATGTATATTACATAAGGGGGGATATGATCTCCATGTATAATACATAAGGGGGGATATGATGTCCATGTATAATACATAAGGGGGATATGATCTCCATGTATAATACATAAGGGGGATATGATCACCATGTATATTACATAAGGGGGATATGATCTCCATGTATATTACATAAGGGGGGATATGATCTCCATGTATAATACATAAGGGGGGATATGATCACCATGTATATTACATAAGGGGGGATATGATCTCCATGTATAATACATAAGGGGGGATATGATGTCCATGTGTAATACATAAGGGGGATATGATCTCCATGTATAATACATAAGGGGGAATATGATCTCCATGTATAATACATAAGGGGGGATATGATCACCGTGTATAATACATAAGGGGGGATATGATCTCCATGTATAATACATAAGGGGGATATGATCTCCATGTATAATACATAAGGGGGATATGATCTCCATGTATAATACATAAGGGGGGATATGATCTCCATGTATAATACATAAGGGGGGATATGATCACCGTGTATAATACATAAGGGGGATATGATCTCCATGTATATTACATAAGGGGGGATATGATCTCCATGTATAATACATAAGGGGGATATGATCACTATGTATAATACATAAGGGGGGGGTATGATCTCCATGTATAATACATAAGGGGGGATATGATCTTTATGTATAATACATAAGGGGGGATATGATCTCCATGTATAATACATAAGGGGGGATATGATCTCCATGTATAATACATAAGGGGGGATATGATCTCCATGTATAATACATAAGGGGGATATGATCACCATGTATAATACATAAGGGGGATATGATCACCATGTATAATACATAAGGGGGATATGATCTCCATGTATAATACATAAGGGGGGGATATGATCTCCATGTATAATACATAAGGGGGGATATGATCTCCATGTATAATACATAAGGGGGATATGATCTCCATGTATAATACATAAGGGGGGATATGATCACCGTGTATAATACATAAGGGGGATATGATCTCCATGTATATTACATAAGGGGGGATATGATCTCCATGTATAATACATAAGGGGGATATGATCACTATGTATAATACATAAGGGGGGGGTATGATCTCCATGTATAATACATAAGGGGGATATGATCACTATGTATAATACATAAGGGGGGGGTATGATCTCCATGTATAATACATAAGGGGGGATATGATCTCCATGTATAATACATAAGGGGGGATATGATCTCCATGTATAATACATAAGGGGGATATGATCACTATGTATAATACATAAGGGGGGGGTATGATCTCCATGTATAATACATAAGGGGGGATATGATCTCCATGTATAATACATAAGGGGGATATGATCACTATGTATAATACATAAGGGGGGGGTATGATCTCCATGTATAATACATAAGGGGGATATGATCACTATGTATAATACATAAGGGGGGGGTATGATCTCCATGTATAATACATAAGGGGGGATATGATCTCCATGTATAATACATAAGGGGGGATATGATCTCCATGTATAAATACATCAGTGGTTCATATAGTGAACTCTGTGTAGTTATTCACCCTGAGGTCATCACAGAGGACAAGGGGGCGCTCTTTACATCTGGAGGAAAAGAAATTTAATTTCCAAACATGGAAAGGTTTCTTCACAGTAAGAGCTGTGAAAATGTGGAATAGACTCCCTCAAGAGTTGGTTGGGGCCAGCTCAGTGGATTGCTTTAAAAAAGTCCTGGATTGTTTCTTGGATACACAGAATATCCAGGGAATATCCGATTCCCTCTCGGGGGATAAGGATGGAATTTTTTTTCTAGCAGGTGCAAATTGGATCATGCTTTGCTGGGTTTTTTCTGCCTTCCTCTGGATCAAGTGTGGGTATAGGATTATAAAGTTTTTTTTTTCTATGGTTGAACTGGATGGACTTTTGTCTTTTTTTTAGCCAGACTAACTATGTAACTATGTACGCCATAAACCGGCCACAACCAGGTGCTCTTCGCAAGATTTCTGATAGAGGAGTGAAAAGAGTTATCAGAAGAGTTGTCCAATATCCAAGGACCACTGGTGGAGAGCTTCAGAAAGACCTGGAATTAGCAAGTACAATTGTTTCAAAGAAACAAATAGGTAATGCACTCAGCCGCCATGGGCTGTATGCTCGCTCACCGCGCAGGACCCCATTGCCGAAGGAAAAGCATGTTGAAGCTCGTTTAAAGTTTGCTGCACAACATTTAGACAAGCCTGTGATAAACTGGGAGAATATAGTCTGGTCAGATGAAACCAAAATGGAACTCTTTGGATGAGATAATACACACCATGTTTGGAGGTCAAATAGCACTGCACATCACCCCAAAAACACCATACCAACTGTGAAGCATGGAGGTGGGAACATCATGGTGTGGGGCTGTTTTTCAACATATGGTACCGGCAAACTTCATGTCATTGAAGGAAGGATGACTGGATAAATGTACCAAGACATTCTTGATAAAAATCTGCCGCCATCTACCAGGATGATGAAGATGAAACGAGGGCGGACATTTCAGCAAGACAATGATCCTAAACACAAAGCCAAGGAAACTCTCAATTGGTTTCAGGGAAAGAAAATAAAGCTGCTAGAATGGGCCAGCCAATCACCTGACTTGAATCCAATAGACAATCTATAGAAAGAACAAAAGATCAGAGTTCACTGAAGAGGCCCACAGAACCTTCAAGATCTAAAGACTGTGTGGAACAGGGGCAGACTGACAACTTATGGGGCCCCCAGGCAATAGGGGATCATGGGGCCCCTGTGTCCTTGCCCAAACTCAAAAAAGCCTATGAAAAAGGTACCAGGGGCATCTCATGGGGCCCCCTACTGACCCCGGGCCCTCGGGCAGTGCCCGAGTTTCCAAATGATCAGTCCGCCCCTGATGTGGAAGAATGGGTCAAAATCACACCTGAGCAATGCATGCCACTAGTTTCTCCATACAGGAGGCATGTTGAAGCTGTCGTTACCAACAAAGGATTTTATACGAAGTAATAAATACATTTCAGTTAGCGTGTTCAATACTTTTTCCCCGTGTCATTCCATTTTATTACACATAACTTAATTTCTGAACGTATTTGTTTTGGTTTCTTTGTATGTATGGATTGCATGGGTTGTTACTGAATATTTCATGTCAATAGCACCTTTAGAAATATATTTACTGAGAAAATGGTGACGTGTGCAATAGTTATTTTACCCGCTGTATCAGTGTGTGTGTAGCACTCTAGGATCCATCCAAAGATATCATTGTGCATGTAGTGCATGCTCTACAACCCCATCCACAGATATGTGTGTATATAGTGAATGCTGTAGGACCCATCCACAGATTATCAGTGTGTATGTAGTGCATGCTCTAGAACCCCAACCACAGATACAGTATGTGTGTATATAGTGAATGCTCTAGGACCCATCCACAGATATCAGTGTGCATGTACTGCAGACTGTAGGACCCATCCACAGATATCAGTGCGCATGTACTGCAGGCTGTAGAACCCCAGCCACAGATATCGGTGTGTATGTAGTGCAGGCTCTAGGAACCATCCCTAGATATCAGTGTGTATGTACTACAGGCTGTAGAACCCCAACCACAGATATCAGTGTGTATGTACTTCAGGCTCTAGAACCCCAGCCACAGATATCAGTGTGTATATAGTGAATACTCTAGGACCCCAGCTCACATATCGGTGTATATGTAGTGCAGGCTCTAGGACTTATGCACAGATATTAGTGTTTATGTAGTGCAGGCTGTAGGACCCATCCACAGATATCTGTATGTTTGTAGTGCAGGCTCTAGAACCCCAGCCACAGATATCAGTGTGCATGTAGTGCAGGCTCTAGGACCCATCCACAGATATCAGTGTGCATGTAGTGCAGGCTCTAGGACCCATCCACAGATATCAGTGTGCATGTAGTGCAGGCTCTAGGACCCATCCACAGATATCAGTGTGCATGTAGTGCAGGCTCTAGGACCCATCCCTAGATATCAGTGTGCATGTAGTGCAGGCTCTAGGACCCATCCACAGATATCAGTGTGCATGTAGTGCAGGCTCTAGGACCCATCCCTAGATATCAGTGTGCATGTAGTGCAGGCTCTAGGACCCATCCACAGATATCAGTGTGCATGTAGTGCAGGCTCTAGGACCGGGCAGTGCAGAGTCAGCTCTGGCTGCTGCACTGATCGGAGGAGGAGGAGGAGGAGGAGGCGGTGCAGCAGCAGCAGCCGGGGGGACACAGACAGCACTGAGGGGGACACAGGAGGAGAAGGAGGGACCCCCCATCCAGGACCGATCACTTGCCCGGGGTAAGTAGCCGGGGTTGTCATGGCTTGTACTGTGCTCCTATATATGGGGGCGCCATGCGTTCTTTGCTGGGGCATGGCAGATTCCTCCCGGCAGAGCTGTCAGTGGGCACTGTGATGGAGGGCAGTGCAGGGGCTCCTCTGCCCACCCTGTTCTGGCACAGTGCTGACGGTGCCCTGTGTGAGCTGGCAATGCTACCCTGCCTATGTGTGCCAACCTCTTCTGCCTGCCCCCCATGTGTGCCATCCTCCTCTATCTACCCCTTGTATGTGCCGTCCTCTGTCTGCCCCTTGTATGTGCCATCCTCCTCTATCTACCCCTTGTATGTGCCGTCCTCTGTCTGCCCCTTGTATGTGCCATCCCCCTCTATCTACCCCTTGTGTGCCATCCTCCTCTGTCTGCCCCTTGTGTGCCATCCTCCTCTGTCTGCCCCTTGTATGTGCCATCCCCCTCTATCTACCGCTTGTGTGCCATCCTCCTCTGTCTGCCCCTTGTATGTGCCGTCCCCCTCTATCTACCCCTTGTGTGCCATCCTCCTCTGTCTGCCCCTTGTATGTGCCGTCCTCCTCTGTCTGCCCCTTGTATGTGCCGTCCTCCTCTGTCTGCCCCTTGTATGTGCCGTCCTCCTCTGTCTGCCCCTTGTATGTGCCGTCCTCCTCTGTGTGCCCCTTGTGTGCCGTCCTCCTCTGTCTGCCCCTTGTATGTGCCATCCCCCTCTATCTACCCCTTGTGTGCCATCCTCCTCTGTCTGCCCCTTGTATATGCCATCCTTCTCTGCTGCCCCTTGTATGTGCCATCCTCCTCTGTCTGCCCCTTGTATATGCCATCCTTCTCTGCTGCCCCTTGTATGTGCCGTCCTCCTCTGTCTGCCCCTTGTGTGTGCCGTCCCCCTCTATCTACCCCTTGTGTGCCGTCCTCCTCTGTCTGCCCCTTGTATGTGCCGTCCTCCTCTGTCTGCCCCTTGTATGTGCCATCCTCCTGCCTGCCCCTTGTATGTGCCATCCTCCTCTGTCTATCCCTTGTGTGCCATCCTCCTCTGTCTGCCCCTTGTATGTGCCGTCCTCCTCTGTCTGCCCCTTGTGTGCCATCCTCCTGTCTGCCCCGTGTGTGCCATCCTCCTCTGTATGCCCCTTGTGTGCAATCCTCCTCTATCTACCCCTTGTGTGCCATCCTCTTCTGTCTGCCCCTTGTGTGCCATCCTCCTCTGTCTGCCCCTTGTATGTGCCATCCTCCTCAGTCTGCCCCTTGTATGTGCCATCCTCCTCTGTCTGCCCCGTGTGTGCCATCCTCCTCTGTCTGCCCCGTGTGTGCCATCCTCCTCTGTCTACCCTCTTGTGTGTGCCATCCTCCTTTGTCTGCCCCTTGTATGTACCATCCTCCTCTGTCTGCCCCGTGTGTGCCATCCTCCTCTGTCTACCCCCTTGTGTGTGCCATCCTCCTTTGTCTGCCCCTTGTATGTGCCATCCTCCTCTGTCTGCCCCGTGTGTGCCATCCTCCTCTGTCTGCCCCGTGTGTGCCATCCTCCTCTGTCTACCCCCTTGTGTGTGCCATCCTCCTCTGTCTGCCCCTTGTATGTACCATCCTCCTCTGTCTGTCCCGTGTGTGCCATCCTCTTCTGTCTGCCCCTTGTATGTGCCATCTTCTTTTATTTACTCCTTGTGTGTGCCATCCTCCTCTGTCTTCCCCCTATATGTGCCATCCTGCCCCCTGTATGTGCCATCCTCCTCTCTGCCCCCTGTGTGAGCCATCCTCCTCTGTCTGCCCCCTGTGTTTGCCATCCTCCTCTATCTGCCCCCTGTGTGTGCCATCCTCCTCTGTCTGCCCCGTGTGTGCCATCCTCCTCTGTCTACCCCCTTGTGTGTGCCATCCTCCTTTGTCTGCCCCTTGTATGTGCCATCCTCCTCTGTCTGCCCCGTGTGTGCCATCCTCCTCTGTCTGCCCCGTGTGTGCCATCCTCCTCTGTCTGCCCCCTGTGTTTGCCATCCTCTATCTGCCCCCTGTGTGTGCCATCCTCCTGTCTGCCCCCTGTGTGTGCCATCCTCCTGTCTGCCCCCTGTGTGTGCCATCCTCCTGTCTGCCCCCTGTGTGTGCCATCCTCTATCTGCCCCCTGTGTGTGCCATCCTCCTCTGTCTGCCCCCTGTGTGTGCCATCCTCCTCTGTCTGCCCCCTGTGTTTGCCATCCTCCTCTGTCTGCCCCCTGTGTGCCATCCTCCTCTGTCTGCCCCCTGTGTGTGCCATCCTCCTGTCTGCCCCCTGTGTGTGCCATCCTCCTGTCTGCCCCCTGTGTGTGCCATCCTCCTGTCTGCCCCCTGTGTGTGCCATCCTCCTGTCTGCCCCCTGTGTGTGCCATCCTCCTGTCTGCCCCCTGTGTGTGCCATCCTTCTCTGTCTGCCCCCTGTGTGTGCCATCCTCCTGTCTGCCCCCTGTGTGTGCCATCCTCCTGTCTGCCCCCTGTGTGTGCCATCCTCCTGTCTGCCCCCTGTGTGTGCCATCCTCTATCTGCCCCCTGTGTGTGCCATCCTCCTCTGTCTGCCCCCTGTGTGTGCCATCCTCCTCTGTCTGCCCCCTGTGTGTGCCATCCTCCTCTGTCTGCCCCCTGTGTGCCATCCTCCTCTGTCTGCCCCCTGTGTGTGCCATCCTCCTGTCTGCCCCCTGTGTGTGCCATCCTCCTGTCTGCCCCCTGTGTGTGCCATCCTCCTGTCTGCCCCCTGTGTGTGCCATCCTCCTGTCTGCCCCCTGTGTGTGCCATCCTCCTGTCTGCCCCCTGTGTGTGCCATCCTTCTCTGTCTGCCCCCTGTGTGTGCCATCCTCCTGTCTGCCCCCTGTGTGTGCCATCCTCCTGTCTGCCCCCTGTGTGTGCCATCCTCCTGTCTGCCCCCTGTGTGTGCCATCCTTCTCTGTCTGTCATGTCCTTCAGATCTTACTAAGGCCTGGCACCAGGCATAGTCTATGTGCCAGGCGTGCTAACCCTTTCCTGGATGGCCAGACTGGCACTGCCCAGCAGAGAGTCATGCCTCCATCTGATTTGGGCCCCCACCCACAATGACATTGGCAGACACTGTGCAGATCTTGGCTGGGGGGGGGGATAATTTGCTCCCAGAAATGCCCATGAGCGGTGAATGGCCCTTCCTTCGGCCCCGTGCTGAGCTGAGATATTGATCTCAGCCACCTGTAGCTTGTTGCTGCGCGGGGTTAAATGGGGTTACCGGCACAGCCCGTCCCCTTCCCCTCCATCCTTCTCTTTGGCTCGGTTGGGGGTCTCTAGCGTCCATTCTAGATGGAGGATTTATTTCCCGGTGTGCTGTGTTTTTGGGGGTCTCTCCAGCTGTCAATGTGGGGGTGGTTTGGGGCAGCTACAAAGGCCGGAATAATATTGCAGCCTAAACTTTGTGTGTGCCGACAGGGAGGGCTTTACGATGTTCAATATTTACCTTGTTTATCCAAGCCGGAGGGGGGAGAATCAGGAAGAAGGGTGTGCGCTACATGGAGGCAAAGGGGGGGGCACTTCATTTTCTAATCGCTGGATAATCTGATCTCTCCTCACATCGTCCTCATTTACCCCTGACTGTGCCCTAACCACAAGCAGGTTCACATTTCATCCTGGGGGGGTTGGCTGTTAACCGTTTGCAGCATTTCCTGTGGCAGGCAAGGGGTTAATATCACTAAGATGGGATTCTGGACCCCCCCCTCCCCTCCATGCACCGGCTTCCATAGCCACGTACATTTATCCAGTCGTCGCTGTAGGCCCTGAGTCGCAATACAACGCCAACCAGGCCTGACCAGGAGCCAGTCAACCTCCCTCCTCCTTCATCTGCGTTTACCTAGTCCACCACAGGAAACAAAACATGGCGGTGAGATTTCTGTGGATTCACCTGCCACTGTGCAGTCTTCCTCCAACGTTCCTGTCCGGGGGAAGCGATTCCTGTATTTTTATTACTAGATTTGGAATTCTATTTTTCTTTATACTTCCAGAATAATAATCTTGGACTGCCGTACCTTTTGGGGTTTCCTGTACCCCAATACTGTCCACTTCGGTTTAAGTGCACCTATCATCTGATCTCGTCTCAGAAGTCCAAAAGAGGACTTGTGTACCTTTGCGAATCTTCACGAGTATGCGAGGAGCCTCAATGTACCCACCCCTCACCCTCCGATCAGTTGCAGGAGGTGAGGGGCCAGCCTTTGACTTTTTGTAAAGAGTCAGTAGTCGCATACTGGGAGGGCAGGGGCCAGTCCTTGACTTTCCCTGATAAGTTATTATTTTCATATCAGGAGGGGAAGGGCTAGCGCTTGACTTTTATCTAAAGAGTCAATATTTGCATACCAGGAGGGGAGGGGTCATTCCTTGACTTTTCCTAAAGTGCCCATGTTTGCATGCCAGGATGGGAGGAGCCATTCCTCGACTTTTCCTTAAGGGTCCATATTTGCATACCAGGAGAGCAGGGGACAGACTTTGGTATTTAGTATTTTCATATCAGGAATTTGTTCTAAAGGGGAGGGGCTGTTCCTTGAAATTTCCTGAAGAGTCAGTATTTGCATAACAAGAGCGGAGGGGCCAGCTCTTGACTTTCTCTGAAAAGTTAATATTTTCACACCAGGGAAGGGGGGGGGGGTACAGCCCTTGACTTATTTCTAAAGGGGGAGGGGCCATTCCTTGACAGTTCCTAAAGAGTCATTATTTGCATGGCAAGAACGGAGGGGCCAGCCCTTGACTTTCTCTGAAAAATTAATATTTGCATATCAGAAGGGAAAGAGCCAGCCCTTGATGTTTTCTTAAAAGTCAGTATTTTGTCTATTAGGAGGGTAGGGGCCAGCTCCTGACTTTTTCTGAAAAGTCAATATTTGCCTATCAGGAGGGGAGGGGCCAGCTCTTTGCTTTCTCTGAAAAGTTAATATTTGCATATCAGAAGGAGAATGACCAGCCCTTGATGTTTTCTGAAAAGTCAATATTTTCCTAACAGGAGGGGAGGAACCAGCTTTTGGCTTTCTCTGAGAGGTCAGTGCGCACATATCTGGAGGGGAGGGGCCAGCTCTTGGCTTTCACTGAGAGGTCAGTGCGCGCATATCTGGAGGGGAGGGGCCAGCTCTTGGCTTTCACTGAGAGGTCAGTGCGCGCATATCGGGAGGGGAGGGGCCAGCTCTTGGCTTTCTCTGAGAGGTCAGTGCGCGCATATCTGGAGGGGAGGGGCCAGCTCTTGGCTTTCACTGAGAGGTCAGTGCGCGCATATCTGGAGGGGAGGGGCCAGCTCTCGGCTTTCTCTGAGAGATCAGTGCGCGCATATCGGGAGGGGAGGGGCCAGCTCTCGGCTTTCTCTGAGAGGTCAGTGTGCGCATATCGGGAGGGGAGGGGCCAGCTCTTGGCTTTCTCTGAGAGGTCAGTGTGCGCATATCGGGAGGGGAGGGGCCAGCTCTCTGCTTTCTCTGAGAGGTCAGTGTGCGCATATCGGGAGGGGAGGGGCCAGCTCTTGGCTTTCTCTGAGATGTCAGTGTGCGCATATCGGGAGGGGAGGGGCCAGCTCTTGGCTTTCTCTGAGAGGTCAGTGTGCGCATATCAGGAGGGGAGGGGCCAGCTCTTGGCTTTCACTGAGAGGTCAGTGCGCGCATATCAGGAGGGGAGGGGCCAGCTCTTGGCTTTCACTGAGAGGTCAGTGCGCGCATATCGGGAGGGGAGGGGCCAGCTCTTGGCTTTCTCTGAGACGTCAATGTGTGCATATCAGAAGGGGAGGGGCCAGGCCTTGGCTTTCTTTGAAAAGTCAATATTTGCATATCAGGAGAGGAGGTGCCAGTGCTTGACTGTAAAGGTCACTATTTGTACCTAGAGCCCCCCCCCCCCCCCCAAAAAAAAAAACAAAAAACAATGTTTATAGGACTACAATAGACTGCCACACAAGATAAAAAAAGAAAATAATAATAAAATGAGATTCAGAACGGAAGAATTTCAGCAAAAGTGTAATTCCTGATGGCACTGGGGCCGGGCCAGGTCGGGTAATCAGTGACAGGTACATGTTGGAAGTTGCTCATCGGTCTGGGGTACGAAGGCACCCAGTAATGGGCAGTCTGGAACAAGGTAGTTATATGTAGGCTTGTAAGATAAATTCATAAGCTGCCATTGCTGACCTCCTAGGTGTCATGCTGATCCTCTGGCTTTAGATTTTATTGATTTTATTCGCTGGCACTGAATGCCAGGGACAGGAGACTCTGTGTTTTTGTTGCTGTCAGTGACGCATAGCATTCTTGAATTCAGAGGGTCAGCATGACAGCCCAAAATTTCACCAGTGGCGGTCTTTATGTGGCTGTCAGGCTGGGTTAGTAATTTGGTGGCTGACACCCAGCAAAGGGATTCCTCTGTTGTGATGCCAACCTGCCCGGGCACTGCACCATGCAATGGGTGAGAGGTCATGAATCACTGGTGGACATGGACATTACAGTGAAACCGTAGAGTTTGTAAACGTGATCTGGTTACAGAGAAACAAATAATTGATACTTTGTCATCATTTCAGGAACACTTTTGGGATAATTGATGGTTATTTTATATCGTTTGTAACTGTCCTGCACCCTAACTGTTCACAGCACAGTCCATAGAAAATGCACGTGCATCTACGCATGACAAAGCGCTGACATGCTTTTTTCTAAGCGTTTTGTTTCATTTTACTGTGAGTTGAACTTCTTTATTTTATATGCATTTTTCTGTACAGGCCACATCAATGAGATAAAACATGGTCATGGTGTGCCATTTAATGATAGTGTCTGTTCCCATCTCTGCTCTGCAGTGCAGTGTGTTTTGAAAAATACAACATCAGAATTTTTTTCAGCATTTTAGTGCGTTGGCAGACTGAAAGAAGTCAATGGCAATGCATCAAAGCGCATGTAACATGCATTTTGTTGTGTTAGCAACAGGTATTAACTAGTGATGCACCAATATATCGGCTACCGAAAATTATCGGCCGGGTTATCGGCGTTTCGCCGGTAGTAGGTGCCAATAATAATTGACTTCAATGCAAAATCACATCACGTTGACCAATGCAAAATTGTGTGCCATTGACTTCAATGCAAAAAAGCCCTCTATTGACTTCAGTGCAAAATTGCATCGCATTGGCTTCAAAGCAAAAACACCCCCTATTGATTTCAATGCCAAATCGTGTCCCATTGACGTCAATGCAAAATCACGTTTCATTGACTTCAACATACACACACCCGCTATTGACTTCAACGCAAAAATGCCCCCTATTGACTTCAATGCAAAAACACCCCCTATTGATTTCAATGCAAGATCGTGTTCCATTGATGTTAATGCAAAATCTCGTCCCATTGAATTCAACATACAAACACCCCCTATTGACTTCAACGCAAAAACGCCCCCTATTGACGTCAACGCAAAAACGCCCTCTATTGACTTCAATACAAAATAACGTTTCATTGATGTCCATTCCAAAACGCGCCCTATTGACTGCAATACAAAATAACCTTTCATTGACCTTCATTTAAAAACACCCCCTATTGACTGCAATACAAAATAACCTTTCATTGACATTCATTTAAAAACGCCCCCTATTGACTGCAATACAAAATAATGTTTCATTGACGTCCATTCAAAACCGCCCCCTATTGACTTCAACGCAAAAAACGCCCACTATTGACTTCAATACAAAATAACGTTTCATTGACGTCCATTCAAAAACGCCCCCTATTGACTGCAATACAAAATAACGTTTCATTGACGTTCATTCAAAAATGCCCCCTATTGACTACAATACAAAATAATGTTTCATTGACGTACATTCAAAAATGCCCCCTATTGACTTCAACGCAAAAAACGCCCACTATTGACTTCAATACAAAATAACGTTTCATTGACGTCCATTCAAAAACGCCCCCTATTGACTGCAATACAAAATAACGTTTCATTGACGACCATTCAAAAACGCCCCCTATTGACATCAATGCAAAAACGCCCCCATATTGATTTCAATGCAAAATCGTGTCCCATTGACTTCAATGTATAAATGCCCCCTAATGACTTCAATGCAAAAACGCCTCCATTTAAATTTTTATTTTTCTATATTTGATTTATTTTCTGTCCAATTTTTGTGCGTTACTTTCAATAAAATGTATTTAACGTAACTGAATTGCATTTTTAAAATTTTAATAAAAATTCATATTCATTTAAATTCATTATAATAATTAAAAAGTCGAATATAATACAATTGTGTATAAAAAATATATATATTTTCTAAAAAATGTCCATTTCAGTTTCGGTTTGGTTTTCGGCCAAGTGCATCCTGAATTTTCGGTTTCGGTCCAGACTTTTCATTTCGGTGCTCCACTAGTATTAACTAACCTTGGCCAATGGCTGTTAAACCCCCCTGGCGGTATTCCCGAGTGTAGCTCGGGGTAAAGTTTCAGTACCAAAAGCAGTAACCCCGAGCTACACTCGGGCTTACCATGCGGTGCTGCATAGGGAGTCCCTGCAGAGCTTACCTTATCCCACAATGCGTCTCCTGCAGCGTCCCTGGCCATCTCCTCCGTCCGATGCCGGCATCCGGCTTCCTTGTTCCGGTCCCTGTGATGTCGGGACGTACGGGCGCCGGAACCGGCGGCAAATTTGAAATTTTTAAAAAATTAAATTTTTAAAAAAATGATTATTACATAGTAAAACATTGCTGTTTCAAAACATTTCACATACATTTTGTCCCGAGTGCTTTGTCCTGCGCCCTGCCTGCATTTTTACTGTTCTTTTTGCCTGGAAACTGAGAAACGTCCATGGCGTCCAAAAAGCGTCCCTTTAGGTCAAAATCGGTTTTAGACCGGCTAGAGAACAGCGATAGTAAATCAGAACCACTTGCAGAATTGAGTGATAATGATTCGTGGGGGAAATTCGTCATCAAACACTGAAAACGATTCTGCGACTTTGCTCAGTGATGTGTGAACTTGGCGCTCTATTTCAAATGTCAGTGTTTTTGGTTTGATTATATTATTGAATTACATTTATTATTATTATATTATTATTTTTTATGATTATTTATTAAATTATAATTTATGATTTCGTCTTTCAAGTTTTATCATACCCGGGATGTTTACTAGACTGTTGTTCGGACAGATTTCAGTGAGTTATTCCTAAATTACAGGCCTACAATAAAA
The DNA here is from genome assembly GCF_062004578.1 of Staurois parvus. Classification (NCBI taxonomy): domain Eukaryota; kingdom Metazoa; phylum Chordata; class Amphibia; order Anura; family Ranidae; genus Staurois; species Staurois parvus. Next base: position 510,871 of record NW_028318926.1, read on the forward strand.
AAAATACATATTTCCATGCAAAAAAATGTACCGCTTTGAGCACCAAAAATCTGAAATATTCATACCACTAGGGAGGTTAACTCTATCCAATTTAAATCCTAAAGTGGAGAGTGAAAAAAAACACATCAATAATGCACGTGAACACGTCAGCAAAATGCACGTTGACACATGACACTGTTATGTGGAGTCATTATTAGCATGTTTAACCCCTTCCTGACAGCTCCAGTCCCTTACCCCCGGTTCACACTTAAGCGTCTTCCGCAGCGTTTTGCAGAAACGCAGTACAGTCCATTTAACATTTCTTATGGAGCATGTTCACATCTCTGCGTTTTCACTTGTTGCATTTTTTAAAAGGGTCAGGGACTTTTTTTAACTCGTTTTTTGTTCTATAGACTTCAATGGTAATGCTGCATGTTTTTTATGTGTTTTGTATTTTAAATCTGCCTAGCAACAAGAAAAAAAAAAACAAAAAACCTTGCAAAACACATAAAAAACGCAACGCAAAATGCAATGCAGAAACGGCTCAAACGCAACCTGCATAGGTGTGAACCTAGCCTAAGTTTTGAACTCCCATCGGCGGGAAGGATCGGCGATAATGTGATCACTGTGATTGGCTGTCACAGTGGTCACATGATTGGGAGCCAGTTTCAATCCTGAAATGATGGAACCTGGGAAGACAGCCAGGCACCACACTTTCTCTGAGTGAAGTCAGCAGTAGAAGCTCCAGAGATGAGGAATGAGGACTTCATTGAGCTTAAACATGGCCCGGCTTGTGTGTTGGGCAATGATTGATCACTAAATATTTACTATGGCAGCAGATTTGTGAGGTTATAGCAGGACATCGAGGAGAAGGCATGGCCCAGGAATAAGTTCTTCCATCTGACTTTTGTTGGGGGGGGGGGGTAGTATTTTTGATAAAGTTTTAGGTGTGTAAATTCTGCTGTTACTATTTTAGCCCGGGTTTACATATATGCGAACGTTTCGGAGTCTCGCAGGATCCCTTCATCAGTTTTAATGAACGATCACACAATTAAAGCAAGGCAACGTTTCGGAGTCTCGCAGGAACCCTTCATCAGCTTTAATGAACGATCATATAGTTACAGCAAGGGAACGTTTCGGAGTCTCGCAGGACCCCTTCATCAGTTTTGATGAACGATCACATAGTTACAGCAAGGGAATGTTTCGTAGTCTTGCAGGACCCCTTCATCAGTTTTAATGAACGATCACATAGTTACAGCAAGGGAATGTTTCGGAGTCTCGCAGGACCCCTTCATCAGTTTTAGTGAACGATCACATAGTTACAGCAAGGCAACGTTTCGGAGTCTCGCAGGACCCCTTCATCAGTTTTAGTGAACGATCACATAGTTACAGCAAGGCAACGTTTCGGAGTCTCGCAGGACCCCTTCATCAGTTTTAATGAACGATCACATAGTTACAGCAAGGCAACGTTTCGGAGTCTCATTGGACCCCTTCATCAGTTTTAATGAACGATCACATAGTTACAGCAATGGAACGTTTCGGATTCTCGCAGGACCCCTTCATCAGTTTTAATGAATGATCACATAGTTACAGTAAGGCAGCATTTCGGAGTCTCGCAGAACCCCTTCATCAGTTTTGATGAACGATCACATAGTTACAGCAAGGCAACGTTTCGGAGTCTCGCAGGACCCCTTCATCAGTTTTGATGAACGATCACATAGTTACAACAAGGGAACGTTTCGGAGTCTCGCAGGACCCCTTCATCAGTTTTGATGAACGATCACATAGTTACAACAAGGGAACGTTTCGGAGTCTCGCAGGATCCCTTTATCGGTTTTAATGAACGATCACATAGTTACAGCAAGGGAATGTTTCGGAGTCTCGTAGGATCCCTTCATCAGTTTTGATGAACGATCACATAGTTACAGCAAGGCAACGTTTTGGAGTCTCGCAGGACCCCTTCATCAGTTTTAATGAACAATCACATAGTTACAGCAAGGGAACGTTTCGGAGTCTCGTAGGACCCCTTCATCAGTTTTAATGAACGATCACATAGTTACAGCAAGGGAACGTTTTGGAGTCTTACAGGACCCCTTCATCAGTTTTAATGAACGATCACATAGTTACAGCAATGGAATGTTTCGGAGTCTCGCAGGACCCCTTCATCAGTTTTAATGAATTATCACATAGTTACAGCGAGGCAACATTTCAGAGTCTCGCAGGACCCCTTCATCAGTTTTGATGAACGATCACATAGTTACAGCAAGGGAATGTTTCGGAGTCTCGCAGGACCCCTTCATCAGTTTTAGTGAACGATCACATAGTTACAGCAAGGGAATGTTTAGGAGTCTCGCAGGACCCCTTCATCGGTTTTAATGAACAATCACATAGTTACAGTGAGGCAACGTTTCAGAGTCTCGCAGGACCCCTTTATCAGTTTTAATGAACAATCACATAGTTACAGCAAGGGAACGTTTCGGAGTCTCGCAGGACCCCTTCATCAGTTTTAATGAACAATCACATAGTTACAGCAAGGGAACGTTTTGGAGTCTCGCAGGACCCCTTCATCAGTTTTAATGAACGATCACATAGTTACAGCAAGGGAACGTTTCGGAGTCTCGTAGGACCCCTTCATCAGTTTTAATGAACGATCACATAGTTACAGCAAGGCAACGTTTCGGAGTCTCGTAGGACCCCTTCATCAGTTTTAATGAATGATCACATAGTTACAGCAAGGGAATGTTTCGGAGTCTCGCAGGACCCCTTCACCAGTTTTAATGAACGATCACATAATTACAGCAAGGGGATGTTTCAGAGTCTCATAGGATCCTTTCATCAGTTTTGATGAGCGATCACATAATTACAGCAAGGCAACGTTTCGGAGTCTCGCAGGATCCCTTCATCAGGCCTGATGAGACTTTGAAACGTCCTTGCCTTGCTGTAACTATGTGATCGTTCAGTAAAACGTTTGGACCCTTATTGGTGATCCTCGGTGTGCTGGTGACATTCTCCCTTGTTGATTCTGTTCAGTTCCAGCCGATGGGCGCTGCAACACCCACTTACACACACCGCCATTTTAACTCAGGAACGTGTGTGTTTGGATTGTACACTTATAAATTGCATTCTGTCAGCCGATTCACTGTTGGGGGGTTGCACAATTTGTATCACCCGACACCCCCGCATGTATTTCTGGGTGTCAAGCAGGTGCCTTTTTTTCTACAGTTAGCCCTGCTGTGGGCCAGCAGCAGGGCTCACTTGTCAGGTGGAAGCATTCGGGTGGCTCCACTGCCACCCAATTTCTTCCACACATGCGGGTAAAGTAACACACATCCGCTCTGCTCCCCATCTCATTCATGACCCGGAAGTGACATGTAAGACTTCACTTCCGGGTGAGTTTTTGAGTTTCCTCAGCCAGCATGGTCTGGAAAGAATGTAATGCAGTGCAGTGCGCAGTTACCCAGTTCTGGGAGGACATTATATGATGTTGTCCCAGAAATCGCCCTCCCGCACGCCACCGGGGGCGCACATCCAGTGATCTCTGTGTTTTATGGATACAGCTGATCACGTGATGTGGTAAAAGGCCAATCACAGCGGCCTTTTACCACCTGATCATCTATGTCCAATGACAGCAGTTCACCGGGTAAATGCAGCTGCCGGTTATCGGCCACACTTTCCTGCTGTCACAGTGTGAGGAAAGTACTGCTGAGAACTGGCAATTGTCAGAGAATGGATCGGTACTGATGATCAGTCTGAAGTGCCACCCACCTGTGCCCATCAGTGCCACCAGTGAGTGCCCAGCAGTGCTGTCAGTCAGTGCCACCCATCAGTGCCATTTATCAGTGCCCATCAGTGCTGCCTATCTATGCCACCTCATCAGTGCCCATCAGTGCTGCCTATCAGTGTAGCCTCATCAATGTACATCAGTGAAGGAGTACTTGTTTGCAAAATTTTATAATAGAGACAAAACTTTTTGCTTTTTGCTTTTTTTTTGTTTATAGCGCAAAAAATAAAACACCCAGCGGCGATTAAATACCACCAAAAGAAAGCTCTATTTGTTTGAACAGAATTATAAAAATTTCATATGGGTACAATGTTGCATGATCGCGCAATTGTCATTCAAAGTGCTACAGCACTGAATGCTGACAACTGGCCTGGGCAGGAAGGGGGTATAAGTGCCCGGTAGGCGAGGGGTTAAAAAGTCGAACACAGTACAATTTTATATATCACTTTTTTTTTTTCTAACTGTCTGTTTCGGTTTTCGGCCAAGTGCATCCTGAATTTTCGGTTTCGGTCCAGAATTTTCATTTCGGTGCACCACTAATTACATACCTTATTTCAGGCCCAGCCATGATCTGTTGCTATGCAGAGAAAAGCACAGAGAGCCAGTGATAATGTCGCTGGTTCCAACATAAGGTATGTAATGTAAATGGAAAATTTTTAATAAGAATGTGATCATCATGTTGATGCAGGGGGAATAAGGGGGGGAGCGGACCAGGGAAGGCAAAATAATCTAATTAAACCAATAAATTTTAGCCTTAACTACAAAATTCTACTACAACACGAACGGCACCGGGACGTTGGGAATTTAGCCCGTGTGCATCCAATGGTGGAGTCTTCGCATGCCTGGGAGACACAGGGACAGTGTCCAGCCCCGTTGTCTGAAGCCTGTCAAATTCTATGACAGATGGAAATGCTGCATCTGGATTATGTATTGAGTGCCGCCCACGTTTAGTGCCCTTTGCGTTCAGGGATCTATGTCTGGCATGTGTCATTGTACAGATTAGAAAAAATGTGTAGCAGGTTAATAAAAGAAAGTCCAAAAAAAACTGTACCTGGTGGGATTATCCCCATGATGTAGAGAGGAGAATGACAGCCCCTTCAAACACAAGCTAGTGAAGACCCAGGCACGCTATCACTGTACTACGCATATTGCTGTACCGCACTTTACATGCGTTGGTGCCGTGCAATCCATTGGCCAATTGACATGCATTGCTTAACCACTTCAAGTCCGGACACTTTCACCCCCTTCCTGTCCAGGCCAATTTTCAGCTTTCAGCGCTATCACACTTTGAATGACAATTGCGTGGTAATGCAACACTGTACTCATATTAATTTTTTTGCATTTTTTTGATGCAGATAAAGCTTTATTTTGGTGGTATTTATTCGCCACTGGGATTTTTATTTTTTTTTGCTATGTAAATGAATAAGTCCAAAAATTTTGAAAAAAAGTGTTTTTCTTATAAAATTTAGCAAATAAATAGTATTTCATCATAAATCTTGGCCAAAATGTATTCCGTTATCTTTTTAGTAAAAAAAAAAAAAAAATAACCCAAATTAGTTTATAACCAAAAATTATAATTTTTAAACATTTTTTTTTACTATTATTTGTTTTTTATGTTTTTTTTACATACTGTCACCCTAGCAGTACAGTGTCACCATGGTGACACTGTACTACTTGTGGGGGGTGATGAAGATTTTTTTTTTTTTTTTTTACACTGATTGCTTTTACACCCACAAAGGCTGTAAAAGCAATCATTTCTCCTTCTCTCTAGCTGCATTCTTGCAGCCATTGAGAACTACTGTGTGAGCTGTGATTGGTCACAGCTTGTCACATGGTACAAGGTTGTCGTGAATAGCTTTATACCATGTGACCTCTGTGATCATTCACAGATTTCACACATAGTAAGCATTTTGCAAATAAATAATCTTTGTTCATAAATCTTGGCCAAAATGTATTCCGTTATCCTTTTAGTAAAAATCAAAAAAAAATAACCCAAATTAGTTTATAACCAAAAATTATAATTTTTAAACATTTTTTTATTATTATTTGTTTTTTTTTACATACTGTCACTCTAGCAGTACAGTGTCACCATGGTGACACTATACTACTTGTGGGGGGTGATGAAGATTTTTTTTTTTCTTACACTGATTGCTTTTACACCCACAAAGGCTGTAAAAGCAATCATTTCTCCTTCTCTCTAGCTGCATTCTTGCAGTCATTGAGAACTACTCTGTGAGCTGTGATTGGTCACAGCTTGCCACATGGTACAAGGTTGTTGTGAATAGTCCTGTACCATGTGACCTCTGTGATCATTCACAGATTTCACACGTAGTAAGCATTTTGCAAATAAATAATCTTTGTTCATAAATCTTGGCCAAAATTTATTCCGTTATCCTTTTAGTAAAAAAAAAAAAACCCAAATTAGTTTATAACCAAAAATTATAATAAAATGCTAAAAAGCACTGACACTGTACTAATGGCACTGGGCAGGAAGGGGTTAACATCTGGGGTGATCAAAGGATTAACTGTGTGCTGTTTTACATAGTGGGCTGTGTCTGTGATTCACTGTAAGCACACTGCTTTGCATGGCTGTGCAATGCACAGCCATGTAAAGCAGTGTGCATGAGCTGACAGATGAGAGAACTGTATTGTTTATATACAGTCCCCCCCCCCCGTCGGAGATGCTCGGCAATCACCAGGCGCTGGCGAGTAATCTCTATCTGGGACTCGATGATTTACAGCTGAGGCTGCGAATGGTGGTGTGGGTAGGGCCCCCTATCCAGAAATGTATGATCACGTGCCGCCCTGTAGCAGTACTTCTGCTATTGGGCGGACGGGAAGCGGTTAATGTGTGACACAAAGGAGCGGATTTACAAATGGTACTGGTAGCAGTCAGTAGACTGATCGGTAATCGGCTATGTCCAGTGGACACAGCAGGTGACAGATCCCACCACAGCGTGGCCCTTAGGGTGCATGAGAGGCGGGTTTTGGGAGTATGTCATATGATGTCCACCCAGAACAGTGAATGTCCTGCCCGGCCGTCATTTGACTATAGGCCGGGCTGGAAGTGGTTGTTAGTGGGGTGTATTTACTAAAGCTGTATAGGTAAAAGACACACAGTGAGCGCTCTCAAAGAAACAGCAGCTGAACATCCAGGATAAACGCATATAAAAATCCTCAATAAAACATATACATATAAAATGCAGCGCTGTAAAATGATCAAATCATGCAAATCAACACAATAATAGTCCTGAAAAGGTGCTCATTAATTCCCAGTGTCAATGGAAAGAATGCAAACTAACCAGAAGCGCATTTAAAGTATGCATATCATCATCCATTTCAGCACATATCCATTTTCTGACCAGAGGGAGAGAGGGGAATCTCCAGGATTTCTTACACACATGCGTACTTTAAATGCGCTTCTGGTTAGTTTGCATTCTTTCCATTGACACTGGGAATTAATGAGCACCTTTTCAGGACTATTATTGTGTTGATTTGCATGATTTGATCATTTTACAGCGCTGCATTTTATATGTATATCTATTTACTAAAGTCTAATAGACTGTGCACCTTGTACATTGCTCCCGAACTTAATAAATAAGGGGAAGCTCTGCTGCCTTCCATCATCCAATCATGTGCAAGCCAAAAAATTCCGTTTTTTTTTGTTTTCCTTGCATGTGATTCGGTATTCTTTGCAAAGTGTAGCTTCACCTCATTCATTAAGCTCCAGAGCAACTAAACTTGCAAAGTGCACAGTCTATTTGCCTTTAGTAAATCAACCCCAATGCATGGTAACACATGTGCATTGCATGCATCGCAGTTGATCCCATTGGTGTGAATGGGCCCCATAAAAGGTGTTTTGTATCCTGACAGGTTCAGGAAGCACACAGGTTACAAGCAATGTCATCTGAGTGTATGTTTTTCCTAGAAGTCAGGAGAAAAATCAAGGAAAAAAATCACTGGTTTATTATCAATGGAAATGATTACAAGTCAATAGTGATGTCACCAGCTCCTGCTGAAGTGATTGGCCGAGCATTGCTTCATGCCGTTGTAGGAAAAGGATAGGCATGCTATGTTTCTTCTCTTTCATCCCTCTCTCGCAGTCGCCGTCAGCTTGCCTATTTAATAGCATTAAGCCTTGCCCTGTCCGTGCTCCCATTCCCGCTAACCTCAGCCCTTATTGTATTGATTAACCACAAGTTCCCCTTCATAGGCATGTCATTTTGGGTTTGCTGCTGCCGTGAGTCTCCACTTTATGAATAAACAATGTCTGTATAGGGAATAGAAGATGAGGTTAGCTGAGGACTGGACTGCATTTCCAGATATGAGCCGTAGGGGGAGCTAATGGGCGTCCAGATACCACTTGAAGACTTTTTAGCTTTGGAAAGAATAGGGGTGATTTTAAACCCCTATTGGTTGTTGGCTTTTTTTTCGTGTGTGTTGATGACCCATTGGGGAGATTTCTTCTCACTACCTGTCCCATGGACACAACAGGAAGTGAGAGGAAATCTGTCCAAAGTCAGGCAAAGTCTCTCTTGGCTGTCCCCATTCAAGGAGTTCCCCTCTCCTCCATTCCCCTGACAACTGTCGGATCATGTTCAATCCTGGTGACCTTGTGATGGTGTGCACATGTTAACAAATGCACACACATGTTTAAAGTTGTTGGTTTTACTGAAATCACTTTGTCCATTCTGACCGCTCTCTCTGCAGTTGTTGTGGTACCACATTGACCAACAGGCTGCTATCCAGTACTTAACAACCTCTAATCAAGTGTGGAGCACTTCAGTCTGCTTGACAGCAGCCTGATGAGGCATGTCAAGGTGTTGTCAGGCATATTGTAACCAGTTTTTTTTGTAGCCTTTGCCAATGTAGTAAAAGCTTTGTTTTCTGGCAACTCGACCATGCAGCTCATTTTTGTTTGAGTATCACCATATTGTGCTCCCTAAAAACAACTGTACCATCTTTTTCCAGAGCAGCGTGTATATCTCCTGTGGTTACCTGCGGGTTTTTCTTTGTATCCTGAACAATTCTGGCAGTTGTGGCTGCAGTCTTTCTTGGTCTACCTGCCCTTGGCTTTGTATCGAGATCCCAGAATTCTTAATTGGTGATTGAACAGTACTGACTGGCTTTTGATACAAATATCCTTCTCCATCTTTATAAAGTTCCATTACCTTGTTATGCAGGTCTTTTGACAGTTCTTTTCTACTCCTCATGGCTCCGTATCTAGCTTGCTCAGCGCATCCACATGAAAGCTAACAAAGTCACTGACTTTTTATACACAGACACTAATTGCAATTTAAAAAGCCAGAAATGTGGGAAATTACCCTTTAATTGTCATTGTAACCCGTGTGTCACCTTCTGTATCTGTACCAAGGCCAAACATTGCAGGGGATAGAAACTTCCAATCAGAACCATTTGGGGGATTTCTGTTACCATTGTGATTTAAAAAAAGAGCCACATAACTATGTGATAATAAATGGCTTCATATGATCACTATCCCTAAATAAAAGACAGTTTTTTTGGCATGATCAGTTATATTTTCAATATCAATTCCAAAATTTCACAATTTCTGCCAGGGTATGCAAAGCTTTGGCATCAACTGTATGTATGTAGCGGTTAGGATTCCAGGTTTTCACCCAGTTTTTCACCCAGGCGGCCCGGGTTCGACTCGGTATGGGAAGATCCTAATTTTCTCCTAGATTGTAAGCTCCCAGGATCAGGGCTCTCCTATCCCTCTTGTATTGAACTGTATTGTTGCTGTATTGTCTCCCTTTATATTGTACAACGCTGAGCAAACTGTTGGTGCTAAATAAATCCTGTATAATAATAATAATACAATAGCCGGCAATGGAGATGACTCCATCCATGCTGTTTAGGGTAGATGGAGGGATCTAATAGATCTCTGTCATTCAGCCCACAGAGAAAAGAAATACAAAAGGATTTTAACCCATGAATGTGACGGAGAGTAAAGGAATTATTTGCCTGGCTCCTCCTTAAAGTGGTTGTAAACATCAGATATAAAATATGAACAAAGCATCTCCCTCTACAGCTTGTCTCTATAAGGCCCCATGTACACGGGACACTTCTGAACGATGGAAACTGACTGCTGGAAAACTTAGGTTAAAAAAGGTCTGTTTAGCCGCGTTTATGTGCGTTTTCGTTTAGCGTTTTCTCAGGAGACCTTCCAGAATGCACTGAAAAACAGTAAAAAATTAACTATTTCAGACATTTCGAGAGAAATGGAGAGAGCAGAAGCAGAGAGAGCAGTATTTGTTGAGATTAGCTGTCTTTTTTTTTTTGTGGTGTTTGGATGTGTTCCAGCTGTGCAGAAATGATTGCAGCAGTGTCTAATATATTTTTTTCATGCAAAATCTCAAAGTATGGTGTACCGGGTCCATTTGAGTACCGGGAAAACACTTTGCATGCATTTTTCATGATGAAAAAAGGCTCTGGACAGCATCTGGAAATGGAAAAGTTAAAAAAAATGTTCAAACGCAAACGCCTATAAATGCGTTTAGCTGCGTTTACAAGCGTTTTGTGTTTGAAACACTGATAAAATCTACTCTAGGGAGAGTTCAGGGGCTGCTGAAAAAAACGCTGAACAGCTCCTAAACGTGAGTTTATCAGCTGCAGTGTACATGAGCCCTTGGGAGCATTAATTGTCATTTCTGTCTGCTGCCTCCTTCCTCTGCTTACAGCATGAATCACTTCTGACACCAAGAGAAAAATGGTGACAGGGGAGGGACCTCCAGCAGATTGACAACCTCAGCTCTGTTCCTGTGAGCTGTGTTAAGGGGGTGTGTCCCTTCCCTCCAATCAGCTGCCAGAGATCTCCTCCCTGAGCTCTGCAGTGTGTCATTTCAGCTGTCCACCACCTTTTTTTCTGAACTCTCAGAAAAGCTTTATAAATTGTACACTTTGAACACCTGTATAGAAGACTGTAGATCGACAGGTACAACTTATGTAGGATGATTTGTTTCATCTCTGTATCACCTGAGGCCAGTCACTTCACTGGGTATATGTTAGGGTTTTTAACCACTTAAATGAGAAAAATCCTCATTATTTTTTGGATATGCGATGGAATGAGACATTCTTCAGCTCAAAGAAAGCTTTATTGTGCAATACATTTAATGGAAATGTAAAATCAAAGGATTTTAGAACATTAAATTAAACAAAAAAAGAAACATTTAATCACAAGGCCATGCCAAATACATAGGATGTTCTTGATGATATTTGCATTTACTCCGTACTGTCGTTCAGAATTTTAATGATCTGGCAAACCTGTCACTGACATGTTAATATCTGTCCGGACGAACCCGACTTCATCTTAGTGCGTGAAGCTAGTTGATTCATTTTTTTAATGGATTAACAGAACACATTAATGCACCAAAATAATTGGATTTTTCATTGTTTTTCATGAGCTTAACCACTTGCTGCCCGCCTGCTGTTTATAAACAGCACCTGCATTTTCCCAGGGAGCACGCAGCACCGCTATCCGGTGCCCGCTGTGTCCTCCGGACACAGTGGAGCGCCGATCGTCAGACAGGACCTCTGTGCGAGGTCCCGATCATGTCATTCCTAGATTGTAAGCTCGTAAGAGTAGGGCCCTCTTATCCCTCGTACGTTGTTTGTTGTTGTTGTACTGTGCCATGTATTGTCCCCCCTATTGTACAGCGCTGAGCAAACCCTTTGGCGCTATATAAACTCGTAGTAATAATAATAATAATAATAATGTCATCACTCGTTGGCCAATCAGTGATCACATGCAGAGTAGTAAGCAAGATGTCACTTGTGACATCATTGCTTACTACGTGTGAAATCTGTGAATGATCACAGAGGTCACATGGTATAAGGCTATTCACGACAACCTTGTACCATGTGACAAGCTGTGACCAATCACAGCTCACACAGTAGTTCTCAATGGCTGCAAGAATGCAGCTAGAGAGAAGGAGAAATGATTGCTTTTACAGCCTTTTTGGGTGTAAAAGCAATCAGTGTAAACAAAAAAAAAAAAAAAAAAAAAAAATCTTCATCACCCCCCACAAGTAGTACAGTGTTACCATGGTGACACTGTACTGCTAGGGTGACAGTATGTAAAAAAACAAAAAAAACAAATAATAAAAAAGAGTTTAAAAATTATAATTTTTGGTTATAAACTAATTTGGGTTATTTTTTTTTTTTTTAAACTAAAAAGATAATGAAATACATTTTGGCCAAGATTTATGATGAAATACTATTTATTTGCTAAATTTTGTAAGAAAAACACTTTTTTTCAAAATTTTTGGACTTTTTCATTTACATAGCAAAAAAATAAAAATCCCAGAGGTGAATAAATACCACCAAAATAAAGCTTTATCTGTCTCAAAAAAATGCTAAAAAATTCATTTGGGTACAGTGTTGCATGACCACGCAATTGTCATTCAAAGTGTTATAGTGCTGAAAGCTGAAAATTGGCCTGGGCAGGAAGGGGGTAAAAGTGTCCGAACTTGAAGTGGTTAAACACAATTGTAAAACATATAAAGAACATACAATTGAATGTATGTTCACATAATGTAGCAATTCTGTACAGGAAAATACCAGCCACCCACCTATAACATCATGTGCACTTCTATTGTGCAGATCCAACATCAATGTACAGTTCAAATAACCCTTTAGCTTCCACCTGCATACACTCCTATACTGTATATACAGTATGGTTACATTATTCAAGCAGTATGGTAGCTTGCCAGTCCAGCCAGGGGGAACCAAAGTTTTTCAAACTTTTTTGGGCATTCTGGAGCCTCATATGTTAATTTAAACGATGCATGGGGATTATTTGAAAAATTGGACATTTTAACACCACAAACTGCAACACGAAAAAAAAAACAAAACAAAAAAAAATGTTGCATTGGACTTGCTTTTTGGACTTGCTTTTTAGACTCTGGGCCCTGGTTCACACTGATGTAGTGCGGAATTTGCAGCGTTTTCTTTACAAATTCCGCACCGCATCAGAATCTCACCCCCTCCATGCGAATCTCTGCAAGTGTGTATGTTAACACACCCCGAAAGCAGTCCGTAAAACGCGGTGAGATGTGCAGAATCAGATTGCATAGGTGTGAATACCCATGCAAGCCGATTTTAGCACGGACCAAAAAAGGTGAGCGGGGTCCGGACTGGAGCGGAGCAACTAGCAAATGGCATACGTGGTGTGAAACGTATAGCAGACGGTGAGTACGGACCAGAGAGAAAGGACTGACTGGCAGAGGATCAGCAGAGCTGGGAAAACAGAGCAGGAGAAACTAGCAATGTCACATGTGGTGCGCATTATGGGAGCAATATAGTGGGAGGTGAGCGGGAACCAGAGAGAAAAGAGCAAACCAGAGGATCAGCAGAGCTGGGGATTACTACTGAGTGAGGGATCAGCAGAGCTGGGGATTACTACTGAGTGAGGGATCAGCAGAGCTGGGGATTACTACTGAGTGAGGGATCAGCAGAGCTGGGGATTACTACTGAGTGAGGGATCAGCAGAGCTGGGGATTACTACTGAGTGAGGGATCAGCAGAGCTGGGGATTACTACTGAGTGAGGGATCAGCAGAGCTGGGGATTTCTACTGAGTGAGGGATCAGCAGAGCTGGGGATTACTACTGAGTGAGGGATCAGCAGAGCTGGGGATTACTACTGAGTGAGGGATCAGCAGAGCTGGGGGTTACTACTGTAAGGGGGATCAGCAGAGCTGGGGGTTACTACTGTAAGGGGGATCAGCAAAGCTACGGGTTACCACTGAGAGGGGGATCAGCAGAGCTGGGTGTACTATTGAGTGGTGCATCAGTAGAGTTGGGGGTACTATTGATTGGGGCAACAGCAGAGATGGCAATACTACTGAGTGGAGGATTAGCAGAGCTGGGGATACTACTTAGCGGGGGATCATCAGAGCTGGGGATCAACAGAGCTGGGGGTACTACTGAGCGGGGGATCAGTAGAGCTGGAGATACTACTGACGGGAGATCAGCAGAACTGGGGGTACAACTGAGCGGGGGATGAGCAGAGCTGGGGATACTACTGAGCAGGGGATCAGCAGAGCTGGGGGTACTACCAGGCAAGGGATCAGCAGAGCTGGGGTTACTACCGGGCGGGGGATGAGCAGAACTAGTGGTACTACCGGGCAGGGGATCAGAAGAGCTGGGGGTGTAAGGGACCGCCTGGCGGTACCACTAGCACTCCACTGAATAGGCGTCCCCAGCGCACAGAGTCTAAGTCCAAGGGTGCTTGTTCACCAGGGCCCCTGATGGTGGGGATGGACTTGGAGCCCCCCGAGACCAGGTCGTGGCTACTGGGTGCGTCCGTCAGTGGTAGTGGTATGCGCCAAGGGCTCCCACAGGGAAGAGTCTGATATGAGGAGGTCAGAAGACCCCACTGCAAGAGATGGATGGATGGATGAGCAAGGTCAGACGGGCCGGGTCGGTAACAGAGAGGACGGCAAGGTACAAGGCAGCGGGCATAGAATGGTCGCGGAAAAACCTCCGGACAAGTCTGGGTGCATGGACATTATGGGCTGGCTCCCAAGAATTGTCCTCAGGGCCATAGCCCTTCCATTTGATAAGGAATTGGGTCTGGCCTCCCCTCCTTTGGCACTGCAGGATTGTTTCTACCTCAAATTTTTCTTCTCCCTCGACCGTTATGTCTTCCGGGGGTCTAGATACTCAGTCAGGGAAGGCATCTGGGATTATTGGCTTCAGCAGGGACACATGGAAGACTGGGTGGATCTTGAGTGTGTCAGGAAGGCCACACTTCGAGTGAGTTCGTAGGCCACTTCGTTAACCATCCGTTTAATGCAGAAGGAGCCTATAAATTTGGGTCCCAATTTCTTCGACGGGCAGAGCATCTTTAAATTGGACGTCGCTAGCCAAACCTTCTCCCCAGGCCGCAACACCAGATCTCCCCTCCGTTTCCTGTTGAATGCCTTCCTGTAGTCTTCCTGGGCCCGACTGATGGCCTCTTGAAGCTTCTTATTGTTCGCAGAGAAAAACGTTACCACATCTTGCGTTGCTGGTACTGGGCATTCCGAGACCAAATCCGGGAGGAAGACGGGGTGAAAACCATAGTTGGCAAAGAACGGGGACTGTCCCGTCGCTGAGTGGCGGGCGTTGTTGTACGCGAATTCCGCTAGGGGTAGAAGTGGCATCCAGTCATCTTGAGTAAACGAAGTGTAGCATCTTAAGTATTGCTCCAGGGTCTGATTGGTCCTTTCGGTTTGACCGTTAGTTTGAGGGTGGAACGCAGAGGAGAGGGACAATTTAATGTCCAGGGCTTTGCACAGTGCTCTCCAAAATCTTGACATGAACTGGACCCCCCGGTCCGAGACAATGTCTTCGGGGACCCCATGCAGCCTTACTACCTCACGAATGAAGACTCGCGCAGTCTCGGCCGCCGAGGGGGTTTTCTTCAACGGGATGAAGTGGGCCATCTTGGACAAGCGGTCCACGACCACCAGAATTGCCGTGTGGTCTAGTGATGGTGGAAGCTCGACTATAAAGTCTAACGAGATCTTTTGCCAAGGCCGTTCAGGAATCGGTAAGGGTCGTAGCAGACCCCAAACTTTGTTTCTAGATGGCTTGTTCTTCTGGCAGGTGATACAGGACCTTACATAGCCCTTACAATCTTTAGCCATGTCCGGCCACCAGAAGGAGCGTCGGAGAAGTTCCAGGGTCTTTTCTGGGCCAAAGTGCCCCGCCATCGGGTGGTCCGGGCAATGCCCCAAGACCAGGGTTCGGGCTTCCTCCGGCACCACAATTCGATCTTCCCTCCATAGGAGTCCCCCCTTGTTCTGGAGGGGCCCTCCGCCTGGGGTAGAGACGGTTGTGGATGCCTCCATTATCTTAGAACGAAGGTCCGACTGAAGGGCCAAGAAGTTACCCGAGGACAGGATGGTGTCGGGTACTGGGATCTCCTTGGCGTCCTCGTACATACGTGATAACACATCTGGCTTAGTGTTCTTTGATCCAGGCCGGTACGTAATGTGGAAGTTGAATCTTGAAAAGAATAGTGCCCATCTTGCCTGTCGCGGGCGTAGACGCTTGGCGGTTCTCAGATATTCCAGGTTTTTGTGGTCAGTAAATATTAAGATGGGGTGCACCGCACCTTCCAGCAGGTACCTCCATTCCTCTAACGCCGTTTTGATCGCCAGTAGCTCTCGATCACCGATATCATAATTCTTCTCCGCTGGGGTAAGCTTCCGTGAGAAGAATGCTACAGGATGGAGCAATTCCTTGGTGCCTTTCCGCTGGGAGAGGATGGAACCTACCGCATTCTCCGATGCATCCACCTCCAAGATATAGGGCAGGGCGGCGTCTGGGTGACCCAAAATGGGTGCCGAGGTGAACAGCTTCTTCAAGGCTTCAAAAGCTTCCTGCGCCTCTGGTGTCCATCTGAACCGGGTTCCCAGCTTGGTTAGCTGAGTAATGGGGGAGACCAGACCCGAGAAGTTCTTGATGAACTTCCGGTAAAAATTTGCAAAACCGATAAATCGTTGGACGCCTTTCCTGTCTGTGGGTTCAGGCCAATCCAGTATTGCAGCGACTTTCTGAGGATCCATCGCGACCCCCGCGGTGGAGATAATCAGGCCCAAGAAAGTAATGCTGGATTGTTCGAAACAACATTTCTCTGCCTTGGCGTACAACCCATGCTGCCGCAATCGCCCCAATACCCTCGCTACATGTATTCTGTGTTCCCCCAAAGAAGGGGAGAAAATCCAAATGTCGTCTAAATAGACAATAACAAAGACATCCAGGAAGTCCCTAAAAATATCATTCACAAAGTGTTGAAAAGTGGCCGGAGCATTGCACAACCCGAACGGCATGACCAAATATTCAAAATGGCCGAAGCGGGTGCGGAAGGCCGTCTTCCACTCGTCCCCCTCCCTTATGCGAACCAAGTTGTATGCTCCCCTCAAATCCAGCTTTGTAAAAACCACTGCTGTTTTTAAACTTTGGAATAACTCCGGTACTACCGGCAGTGGGTAACGGTTCTTTATCGTGACCCTGTTCAATTCCCGGTAATCGATACACGGCCTTAAGGTTTTGTCCTTCTTTTCAACAAAGAAAATTCCCGCCCCCGCCGGTGAAGTGGAGGGGCAGATGAACCCCTTCTGGAGGCTGTCCTCAATATATTCCTTCAGGGCCCCCAATTCGAGCTCTGAAAGGGGGAAGATTCGCCCAAAAGGAATTTCTGAGCCAGGTAACAGGTCAACGGGATAATCATAAGGGCGGTGAGGGGGGTAGAGTATCGGCTCCCCATTTGCTGAACACATCTAGAAACTCATGGTAGGCTGCAGGGATTACTTGTTTTAATTTGGCTTCCCCCTCAGAGCACAGGAGGATTTGGGGGACCCCCGGGCCCGAAGTGTGGCAGTATACCCGACAGTATGGGGAAGGGAACGAGATTACTCCGGTCTCCCAGTCAATTTGGGGGTTATGGGCCCGTAACCATGGGAGCCCCAAAATGACTGGGAAGAGGGGTGAAGCTATAGCATCCAGGCGGAGGAGTTCCTGGTGCTGGCCGGCAATGACAGTGGCGATGGAGGGGGTTTCCTGGTTCACTACCCCCGATTTTATTCGGGAACCGTCGGCCAAATAAATGTTGAACCCCTTCTGTTTCAATTGGAGAGGAATACCCTGCTGGTGAGCAAAATTAATGTCCAAGAAGCAGCTGCATGCCCCCGAATCAACTATGGCCGATACTTCCACGGTCCTTTCTGGAAGCTGAAAGGAAAGGGGCACCACTAAGTATTGGGATGGACCAACATTGCCAATGGATAAGGAAGAAGAGGTGCACTTACTCAGTTTCTGCGGGCAGGATTGTACCATATGACCAGCTTCACCACAGTAGAGGCACAGGTTCTGGGATCGTCTGCGCTGGTGTTCCTCTGGAGATAGTTTAGGCCGTGCCAGGCCGAGTTGCATGGGTTCAGGGATATCTCCAGGTGGCCGGTTCTGGATGTTTGGTCTAGGTGCTTGACTGGGACCTTGAAATGACCCCCAGGGATTTCCATGACCCTGGACGGACCTCTCAAACCTACGTTCCCGCAGTCTACGGTCAATCTTAATGGTCAGCGCAATTAAGTCCTCTAAAGTCTCAGGCACCTCCACCCGGGCGAGCTCATCTTTCAGGCCTTCTGATAGGCCTATACGGAACTGATGCAGGAGTGCGAACTCGTTCCAGCGTGTCCCCCCAATCCAGCGCCTAAACTCAGACGCGTACTCCTCCGCCGCTCGGCGGCCTTGCCGGAGCGTGTACAAAGTAGCTTCAGCAGAAGCTGCCCGCTGTGGGTCATCGTATAGGATGGCCA
Organism: Staurois parvus; assembly: GCF_062004578.1. NCBI lineage: Eukaryota > Metazoa > Chordata > Amphibia > Anura > Ranidae > Staurois > Staurois parvus. The sequence goes on from NW_028318926.1 coordinate 528,955, forward strand.
TTGCGTCAAAAAAAATTGTCAACCGAACTAAGGTGAGGGTCATTTTTTCCCTGCAGTCGGTGGGCCCAGTCTTGGGGTTCACCCTGCAGGAGGGAGATGACGAACCCCACCTTCACGGATTCAGTCACGAAGGTCCGGAGTTGTAACTCAAAATAGAGAAGACAGGACTCACGGAATGACCTGAAGCGTGTGCGGTCCCCGTGAAAACGTTCCGGTAAGGGTACTCGGTGGTTCGGCCGCCGGGAGTGGTGCGGACGCCCCAGAAACCGGCACAGGGGCTGCTACGGCCGGGGGTGCGGGAACCGCGGCCTGTGGGGCAGGAACGGATATAGTGCAGGTCTGGAATTGATTCTCAATCTGCTGACATCTGTCCTGCAGGGCCGATACGGCCTGTGTCAAATTAGACAGGTGCCTGCAGATCTCCTCAAGCGGCGAGGGCCCTCCTCTAGACTCAGTCATGGCCTTCTGGTACTGTAAGGGACCGCCTGGCGGTACCACTAGCACTCCACTGAATAGGCGTCCCCAGCACACGGAGTCTAAGTCCCAGGGTGCTTGTTCACCAGGGCCTCTGATGGTGGGGATGAACTTGGAGCCCCCCGAGACCAGGTCGTGGCTACTGGGTGCGTCCGTCAGTGGTAGTGGTATGCGCCAAGGGCTCCCACGGGGAAGAGTCTGATATGAGGAGGTCAGAAGACCCCACTGCAAGGGATGGATGGATGGATGAGCAAGGTCAGACGGGCCAGGTCGGTAACAGAGAGGACGGCAAGGTACAAGGCAGCGGGTATAGAATGGTCGGGTCACACGCCAGGTCAGCAACAGCAGGTCAAATCCAATAGGGGGCATTCAGGAGAGAGGTCAGGCAAAGCAAGGGTCAGAATAGGAGAAAGCAGCAAGGTCAGGTACAATCCGGGTCAAAAACTTACAGGGTACAGGTTCGCAGGATACAGGATGCAGGAAAGACCAGAAGGCACTGAATGACAGCTCAGGGCCATTTAAATATCCCGCCCTGCGCTGCCATTGGTGCCCAGCGGGCGGCCGCGGCTTCTACTGCGCATGCGCGAACTCGAACGCCGCAGCCGGCCCGGACCTAGTGCCCGTGTCCCTGCACAGGGCGGTGCACTGCGCCTGCGCCGGGACCATTGCGGCGGGGATCGAGGAGATCCCTAACAGGGGGTACTACCAAGTGGGGGGATCAGCAGAGCAGGGGGTACTACCGAGCAGGAAATCTGCAAACCTGGGAGTACTATTGAGTGGGGCATCAGCAGAGCTGGGGATACTACTGAGCAGATGATCAGCAGAGCTGGGGGTACTACCAGGCAAGGAATCAGCAGAGCTGGGGATACTACTGAGCTGGGGATCAGCAGAGCTGGGGGTACTACTGAGCGGGGGATCAGTAGAGCTGGAGATACTACTGACGGGAGATCAGCAGAGGTGGGGGTACAACTGAGCGGGGGATGAGCAGAGCTGGGGATACTACTGAGCAGGGTATCAGCAGAGCTGGGGGTACTATCAGGCAAGGGATCAGCAGAGCTGGGGTTACTACCGGGCGGGGGATGAGCAGAACTGGTGGTACTACCGGGCGGATCAGCAGAGCTGGGGGTACTGCCAAGTGGGGGATCAGCAGAGCTGGGGGTACTACCGAGCAGGGGATCAGCAAACCTGGGAGTACTATTGAGTGGGACATCAGCAGAGCTGGGGGTACTACTGTGCAGGGAATATGTTGAACAGGGGTACTAATGATCTGGAGATCTGCTGGGCCCCTTTCAAACAAATAGAAAATTGACACACACAGGGCATTTGCCAAGCTTCATAAAAGCATCACAGAAGCATCAAAAAAGTATGTTGAAACGGTAGGTGCTTTATTGTGTTTTAGCCCTGGTTCACATCTGTGCGGCCGTGCAGGCTGCGATTTGCATGGGCACGAGAGCCCATTCATTTGAATGGACTCCGGTGCTTCGGGAAACGCAGGGAAAATTGCAGCCCGCACAGGAACTGGGGTTCCAAGTACAGTTGCTATTTCCAGTGCGGTTGGCGCATTCCTCTGTGTGGGTGGTGCGGCTGCAGGTATTTGTGTGGGCCCCGCAGTGACACCACCTGCACAGATGTGAACCAAGGGTTAAAGCTGAAGCAAGTGTAAATGAGCTCTTGGGGTGCCGTTCAAAATGAATGGCACTACAACCCTTGAAAAACAGCGTGTTATTTACCATGCAGTAATGGCGTGTAATTTTATGGAAGCTAAGTTATTATGAAGACATCACGGGGGGGGGCTATATTTGCTGAGCTGACCACCACTGGTGTAGTGGAAGGTTCCTGTGTGTAGTCTCAGCTGTCGCTCCCAGATGGCACCTGCCCTTATCGGGTGCTGTAAAGATAACGGAGGTGCGGAGAGATTTATGAGGCTCCAACACCTGGACATAAACCGCGACGTCCATCCGGCCCGGTCCCAGCTCGCTGCGAACTCTGCTGTGCTTGGTACAAAAGTCACGTCATATCAGTCATAAACATTTTTGTGCAAAAATGCATTTTTCTTCTTCATGTCAAGGCAAAGATAAGAAAATTGCAGAGGCCTCTGTTTAAATGCATAAATTCCTCCTCCCATTTTTATATAACCTGGTAGCCCCACAATTGAAGTCCTGTTTTGTTTGGATGCTGCAGTGTTTGAGAAATTTAGGGCACAGGTGTCAAACAAGGCCAGCGGGCCGAATCCGGCCATCCAGGCCATTTCATGTGGGCCACAAGGGGGTACCTGCAGAAGAGGTGCAAGGGCCTTACACCTCTCCTGCAGGTACCCCCTTGTCTCTGCCCCCACCTTGTCTCAAAAGTTGGAAGCAGAGTGAAGAATAGAACCAGCTGCAGCACCCCCTCATCTCTGCCTCCCCTGGTCTCAGCATTCAGGAGACTCTGGTAACTGACCCCACTCCTCCTCTGGTCCTCCTCCAGACCCTGCACTTTCTACTTTCCAGCTCTACCCCCAAAGGGGGTGCACAGTGATGTTAGGGAAGGTGTGGGATTTTTGACATCTGATGTAATGGGGGGGGGGGGGGGTGCTTTGGACATCTAGTCTTACAAATACAACCGGCCCTTTGAGGGCAACCATAATGCTAATACGGCCCCCGTTGAAATGCAGTTTAACCGCTTAGGGACCACCCTATAGCAGATATACTGCTACGGGGGGGCACCTGTGTGCAGAATCACATATATGCGTGATTTTGCATGTCCGGGTAGGGGGTGCACACAAACCCTACCTGCGCACCATTCGTGGCCACGGATGTCAATCACTGGTCCCGGCTGGTAATTACCCACTGGCGCCCGGTGGTTACCAAGCATCTCCGATAGAGAGGAAGATGGTTTTGTTTACAAACAATCTTCCTCCCTGTCAGCTTGAGCACACTGCTCAGGATAGCTGTGCACAGTACAGCCATCCCGATCAGTGTGCTTACAGTAAAGCATACGCCCCCTAGTAAAACACTCCCAGCACACAGTTAACCCTTTGATCGCCCCTCTCATTAATCTCTTCCTGCCCAGTGCCAGTGCTTTTTTTTTTTTTCTTTTAGCACTGATCAGTGTATTGGTGTCAGTGACACCAAGTTAGTTCCCCCCTAGTATCAGAATGTCTGCCGCAGTCCTGCTAAAAGTCATTGATCGTCGCCATTACTAGTTGAAAAAAAAATTCCATTATCTATACTGCCATTTGTAAACGCTATAGCTTACACTTAAACCAATTAATTTACACGTATTGTGATTTTTTTTTAGCAAAGACATGGAGCAGAATACATTTTGGCCTAAATTTGACGAAATTAGACTTTTCACATTTTTTTACTGGACATGTTTAATAGCAAAAATTCTCAAAATTGTCGGTCTTTTTTTTTTATAGCACAAAAAATAATGCACAGGTGATCTAATACCACCGAAAGAAAGCTCAATTCATGGGGAAAAAAAAGGACGTAAATTTAATTTCGGTGCAGCAATGCATGACTGTGCAATTGTCAGTTAAAGTAACGCAGCGCCGTAATGCAAAAAATGGCCTGGTCAGGAAGGGGGGGGGGGGGGGGGGGGGAGAATCCTCTGGAGGGCGAGGGGTTAAATGGCTAAAAATAGTAAACAAATAACATTTATTGAAATATAGCTGTATATTTCTTGCTGTTACCATCAAAATAATCTCCTGTTCCTGACCTACAAAGCCCAGAAACAATAGTGAACATTTTGTTTTTTGTTTTTTTTACCCACAATCAGGGGCGGACTGACCATTCGAGCACTCAGGCACTGCCCGAGGGCTCAGAGTCAGTAGGGGGCCCCATGAAATGCCCCTGGTACCTTTTTATAGGCTTTTTTGGGTGTACTTTGAGTGTGGGCAAGGACACAGGGGCCCCATGATCCCTTATTGCCTGGGGGCCCCATGAATTGTCAGTCCGCCCCTGCCCACAACACTCTAGAGTTGATTTACTAAAGGCAAATAGACTGTGCACTCTGCAAGGGCAATTGTTCCAGAACTTAGTAAAGAAGGGGAAGCTTCACGTTTCAAAGAATACCCAATCACATGCAAGGAAAATAAAATAAAAACAGCATTTTTGCTCGCATATGATTGGATGATGGAAGTCCGCAGAACTCCCACTCATTTACTAAATTCTGGAGCAATGCACTTGCAAGGTGCACAGTCTATTAGCCTTTTGTAAATATACCCCACTGACAACCACTTCCTGCCCGGCCTATAGTCAAATGACAGCCAGGAAGGACATTCACTGTTTTGGGTGGACATCATATGACATACTCCCAGAACATGCTTCGCGGTCACCCTATGGGCAATGCTGTGGCAGGATCTGTCACCTGCTGTGTCCACTGGACACAGCTGATTACTGATCAGTGTACTGGCTGTTACCAGTACCATTTGATCACTGTAACCAATCACAGCAGATCATGTGACAGTTGTACACAATGGACAGTGTTCATTCATGCCATCCATTGTTTACTATTGTATTGATCTCTGTGTTTGGTCACAATGATCACATGGTACAGACAGGGCCAATCACAGCCTACCTGTACCATGTGATTAGCTGTGGCCATTCACAGCTAGCCACAATAGTAAACACTGAATGAATCAATTTCATTCAGTAAAAATGGTTGCTTATACCAGTGAAATTCACTTGTATAAGCAATCATGATGTGTAAAAAAAAAAAATCCTGATCACTTCCCCAGAGTAGTACAATGTTACTATAGTAACATTATATTACTCTGGTCACAGTGTGTTAAAAAATGTTAAAGAAAAGTATATTTAAAAAGTAAAAAATATATAAAAAATGTGTTTTTTCTATCCATACTGTCCGTGATCACTGCCACACCAGTCATATGATGATACTGTACTGAAATGGTGACAGTATGTAAGAAAAAAAAAAAAAAAAAATATATACATTTTTAATTTCTTAATTTTCCATAAAATTGTGACAAAAATTACAACTTCAAAAAACTCGCCATGCCTCTTCGTAAATACTTTGGACTGTCTACTTTCCCAAAAGGGGTTATTTGGGGGGTATTTGTACTGTCCTGGCAGTTTAGAACCTCAAGAAATGAGTATGAGTACAACAACATTGATCATTGTATATATCCCATAGTTTGTAGACTATAACTTTCCACAGAGAAAATAATAAACACTGATTTGGAATATTTTTACCAAAGAAGTATAGCAGAATACAGTTTGGCCTAAGTTTATGAGGAAAGATTATATATTTGCAAAATTCTGTAACAGAAATGAAGAATAATTCTTTTTTTTTCAAACTTCTCAGTCTTTTTTTTTTCCATTTATTTAGCAAAAAATAACCCAGTGGTGATTGAATACCACCAATAGAAAGCTCTATTTGTGAAAAAAAAAAAGATAAAACATTTCATATGGGTACAGTGTTGCATGACCATGTAATTGTCATTCAAAGTGAGACAGCACTGAAAGCTGAAAATTGACCTGAGCAGGAAGGGGGTGAAAGTGGTTTATATTGACGCTGTCACTGATCCTAATGCTAGCAATAATACTGACCTAGATCAAACCCTGATCTAAAGCTGGCCATAGATGTTTTTTTTTTCATTCAAACAGCAGGCTAAACAAAAAAAACAAACAAACAGATTCCTGAGATGGATGGAGGAATCCCCCTCTCACCTGGACACTGAATTCTGACAGTGGCACTCTCACAAAACTTTGATCAATGATCAAAGTTTTCCAGCTTGATTGTTTTAACGATCAACGTCTGCTGAGCGGGGATGGCCATACACAGATGGAGATTCGGCTAGTCCCTGCTGAACCGGCCAAATTGTGATCGGTTCTATCTTTATATTTTTCTTTTATTTCGGAGAATTCTGACCATGTAGCATTTCCTCTTCACAGAGGAGAAAGATGCAAGGGAGGCACCTAAAACAAGTGACCACTCTGATTGGCTATCACCGTGATCACACGATAGGGAGCTGGTCCTTTTCGGCTTCTGATCCTTAGGTAGGAAACCAGAAACTGTTGGTGACAGCTCAGCGGCCTCCATGCTGGGGGCATGTGATGCAGCATGCTTCCAGTACAAGCACAGGTAAGCAATTATGCAGCCTCATGGAAGAAACTGCAAATTATTATATAGGATTTATATGGCACCAACAGTTTGCTCAGCACTTTACAGTATAAAGGGAGACAATACAGTAACGACATTCAATGCAAGAGGGTTAGGAGGGCCCTGGTCCTTGGAGCTTATGTGCGTATACTCAATGGGAAGTGGTTAAAAAAAAACAATCCCACAATAATTAGTGCACCATTAGACCCCTTCACCCTCAATCTGCTGATCCTCCATTGTAAATGGACTAAATGTTCGTAAACACTACTAGTGTTTATACTTGTGATGTCTGTGATTGGTTTACAATGATCACAAGGTACAGAGCCATGCTGACTGGGTCTGTCTGTGATGTGAGCTATCAAATGACAGCTAAGATTACAACTATTCATGGCCACACTGGCCACCCGAGTGTGTTTAATACATGTCTGCCGCTCGCTGATTTTTTTTTTTTTTCTAACAATACAACGATATGGAGGTGGTTAAATCAGGATAATTTAGCTCAGGGGTGTCAAACTGGCGGCCCTCTAGTTGTTGCCAAACTACAAGTTCCATCATGCCTCTGCCTTTGGGAGTCATGCTTGTAACTGTGAATCTTGCAATGCCTCATGGGACTTGTAGTTTGGCAACAGCTGGAGGGCCGCCAGTTTGACCCCCATGATTTAGCTGAAACTCATATTGCCTGATCTGCTCTTGAAGCTTTTAGGGCTTGCAGTTTTACCACCTCCCGACCGCGCACCTCATCCACTTGAGCTCCAGACAGCTTTACCTCCTTCATGACCAGGTCATTTTTTTGTTATTTAGCACTGCGCTACTTTAACTGTTAATTGTGCAATCATGCAATGCTGTACCCAAATGAAATTTATATAATTTTTTTTACACAAATAGAGCTTTCTTTTGGTGGTAGTTGATCACCACTGTTTGTTTTTTTTAGTATATAAATGAAAAAAGAAAGAACATTTTGTGGGAAAAAAAAAACAAAACATTTTTTACTTTGTTAGAAAAATAAATTTCTTTATAAATTTTGGCTGCTAATGTCTTTGGTAAAACAAAATCCCAATACTTGTATATTTGCGTGAAAGTTATAGCGCCTACAAACTATGGTGTATATATATATATATATATATATATATATATAGGAATTTCTATTTATTTTTGTATACTATACACTGTCACTATACTAATGACCCTGTCTAGGAAGGATTTAACGCGGAGCTGCACCCAAAAGGGGACATTTCGCTTTAACCCACATGGAAGAAAGATATATTTTTAAAAAAATATTCTTCCCAAATATATTGACATTTATTTGAAATACTACAATTTTGTCCATATTCAATATATTTCAAGAAACTGACATCGCTCCCTGTGTACAGAGCTCTGATTGACAACACAGAGCTCTGGGCTGTGATTGGGCACAGCCGATAAGCAGGTGTTGGGCATGAATCATTGGTTGGGACTTGATGACAGGCTCCCGCTGTGTACAAACACAGTGGGTATCTACAAGGGGGGGCTAAACCCAAAAGAAAGCACTGATATACAGGTCATCATTGCGGACGGTGGTCCAAAAGTGGTTAAAACAACATGGTGGCCGAATGAAATTGTACACATGCTGTGGCCGCGATGAATATGATACTCCTTGTAAATGGATCCACACCTCAACCACAAGCCAAATGCTAGACTAATGGTTGCAGATTGGTATGAAAAAAAAACAAAAACGTACAAGAGACGGGAAGATTGCCTCCTGAATCCGTCATTCGCTCCTATAACACAAATGTAAAGTGAATTCATCAAAGTCAGCCCAGATTTTTGTCAGGTGAAATTATGGGAAGAATTTATTTATTGTGTAAACATATCCACCTCTGTTCTGTTGATATCAATGTAAAGCAGCCCATAGATGGCTCAGTTTTCATTCTTTCCATCATGGGTGGAAGGAAAGAAAGTCGCACGAATCCCCCCCTCCCCCATCAACACAGGCAGTTGAGATGGAGGAATGCCTCCCGCAGCTCTATTGTGTTCTGCCGGCTGGAGGGGGAAGGGTTGAGGGGGTGTGGGGTGCCTTCCCAACTTGCAGAACACAGTAATTATTGCTAAAGGCCTATAGCCACTGGCAATAATCGAATGTAATAAATCAGACAGACTGATTGTACCCAAGTCAATCCATCGATCAACTTGGGTACAATCAGCCTGCCCATACATGGATCCAATCTCAGCCGGCCCCTGCTGAACTGAACTGGTCAAATTCGATCCACGTACTGCTGGCTTAAAGTGTTCCTAAACCCACAACAGGAAAATCAGTCCATATATTATACAGGATTTGCTCAGCGCTTTACAATATAACAGGAGAAAATACAGCAACAATACAGTTCAATACAAGAGGGATAGGAAGGCCCTGATCCTTGGAGCTTACAATCTAAGAGGTATATGCAGTAAAGCATGCTTGTTATATTCACTGTGGAACCCAAGAAGTTAATCCTCTGCATTGTGTAAAAACGCTGTTTGACCCTGCCTTTTCTGATCCTCCTCTTCTTCCAGTGCCCCTCTCTTATCTCACGATAAGAAATGTCGTGTGGAGTCACTGCACATGCTCACTTTGGTGTGCATTGCTAGCAAGGTTTTCTTTTTTCTTGGGAGAGCAAATGTGATCAGCACAGTGACAATCAGCACTGTCCAGACAGAGGTCATGGGTTCTGCATCCTCCTAGAGCAAGCTTTAACCAGTGCTCAGTTGAACACCGATAGAAGTCACAAGACTGCTATAGCCTGCTGATGAGAAAAGGTATTTAGCAGATTATATGTACTAAAATAATAGCATTTCCATGTTGTTTGTACTGTTGAAGACTGGATACAGTGAATGCGGGGTCCGGGGAGAGCGGATTTAGTGAAGGCTGGGTCGAGGAGACCTAATATAGTGAATGCAGGGTGTCAGACACCACCAGGCGGGATCTCTAGTGATCCACAGAACGGGATTCCCCAGTATGCGGAGTCTAAGTCTCAGTCTGCCTTTTCACCAGAGCCCCTGATGGTGGGGATGGACTTGGTGCGAGACTGAAACCAGGTCGCAGCCCCTGAGTGCACCCAACTGTGGTAGAGGGGTCCCGCTGAGGGTATGTGCCAGGGGTGACCCTGATGTGAAGAGGCTGACAGGTCCAGGTCCTGAGCGGGATGGATAGATGACAGTCAGGAGTGAGCGTGGTCAGACTAGCTGGGTCAGTAACGGTAGAGGCAGATAGGTACCAAGCAGTAGACGGAGAGTAGCCGGGTCACGAGCCAAGGTTCAGCAATGAGAGGTCCAGTAATAAGGGCAGCAGAGGAATAGTCAGGGCGAGCCAGGGATCAGAGCAGGAGAAGGTCAACACGAATCAGAACAGGCATGGTCGATAAACAAGGAACGCACTTCAGGAACACAGGTAACAGGAACTAGACCTTGCGGCAATCTGAACACTGCCAGTTTAAATAGTGCGCCCTGCCCCGTCATTGGTGCCAGGCGTGCGCATGTGCAGCCGCAATTGCTGCCGCGGACTCCCAGGTCCTAATGCCTGCACATTGGTGCGCCTAGGCAATCTGCGCATGCGCAGACCTGTGCGCTGCAGCGAGACCCACAGTCCCCGACATGCCCCTTCCCTACGGGCAGCCTCCGGATGCCCAACTGACCCCTAGGCCCAATCCTCTTTCCAAAGAAGCCCCTCCCTATTCAGTAAGGGAACACTAGGTGTGGACCTGGCATTCCTATGGCCGCGGTCTGCGGATTGGAGGACTAGAAAATTCCCTGAGGACAGGATAGTATCAGGTTCGGGATCTCTTCAGAGTCCCCGAACATGCGGGAGAGCGCATCAGGCTTTGTATTCTTTGACCCTGGCCTATAGGTGATATGGAATGTAAACTGCGAAAAGAAGAGTGCCCACCTGGCTTGACGTGGTCTTAGGCACTTTGCTGTCCTCAAATATTCTAGATTTTTGGGGTCCATGAAAATATTGGGTGTACAGCCCCCTCTAGTAAGTACCTCCACTCCTCTAGTACTACCTTGATCGCCAGGAGCTCCCGATCCCCGATATAGTTAATTTCTGCAGTAGTCAGTATCCTAGAGAAGAAGGTCACCGGGTGCATGAGCTCCTTAATGCCTTTCCTTTGAGACAGGATCGCCCCTACTACGTTCTTGGATGCGTCTACCGCCAGGATATAGGGTAAGGACGGATCAGGATGGCTCAGAATAGGAGCTGCAGTGAACAACTTTTTTAAGGCTTCGAATGCTCCCTGCGCTTCAGGTGTCCACTGGAAGCGGACCCCCTGCCTGGTCAACTGGGTGATAGGGGACACCAGGCCCGAAACGTTAATAAATTTTCTATAAAAGTTTGCGAAGCCAATGAAGCGTTGGACCGCCTTTTTATCAGTGGGCACTGGCCAATCCAAGATAGCCGAGACTTTCTGGGGATCCATGGCTATTCCTGTGGTGGAGATGGTCAGTCCCAAAAAAGAAATGCTATGCTGTTCAAAAACAGCACTTGTCTGCCTTGGCATACAGGCCGTGTTGGCGAAGCCATTCCAACACACACCTCACGTGACTTCTATGGACCTCCAAAGACAGGGAAAAGATCAGGATATCGTCCAAGTAGACGTCAACGAAGTTATCCAGATAGTCCCTGAACACATCGTTTATGAATTGCTGGAAAGAGGCAGGTGCGTTGCAAAGGCCGAAGGGCATGACTAAGTATTCAAAATGTCCGAATCTGGTACGGAATGCTGTCTTCCACTCACCCCCCTCTCTGATATGGACTAGATTATATGCACCCCTCATATCCAGCTTAGTGAAGACAGAAGCTGACTTCAACCTTTGAAAAAGTTCGGGGACCAGAGGCAGCGGGTAGCGATTCTTGACTGTTACTTTATTTAAATCCCAGTAATCTACGCAGGGTCGTAGGGATTTGTCTCTCTTCTCTACGAAGAAGATGCCAGCCCCAGCTGGTGATGTGGAGGGCCGAATAAACCCCTTATGGAGGTTCTCGTCTATGTACTCTTATTACCCCTAACTCCCACTTTGATAAAAGGGAAATATCCGCCCAAATGGTATTTCAGAACCTGGGAGGAGGTCAATTGGGCAGTCATAGGCTCGGTGCGGGGGAAGAATATCTACCCCCCGCTTACTAAACACGTCCAAGTAGCTATGGTAGGCCGAAGGAATGGCTTGAGCCAGTTCTGCGTCCGCATCCAGGCATAACAAGGCCTGCGGGGCCGGGGGAGTCTTAGGGGGGCAATGTTGCTGCCAATAGGGTGACTGGAAATGGATTGATCCCGCCCTCCAATCAACCTGGGGATCACGGGCTCATAGCCAAGGGAGCCCCAAGATAACTGGGAATAGTGGGGATGCAATGGCATCCAGGCAAAGGAATTCCTGATGATGGGTCGCCACTGTAGTGCGGATAGGTGGGGTTTCACAGTCCACTACCCCTGACCTAATAGGGGACCCATCAGCTAAGAAGATATTCAACCCCATCTCCTTCATCTGTAGGGAAATCTGCTGCTGAGCTGCAAAGTCCAAATCTATAAAGCAGCTACATGCTCCAGAGTCCACAATTGCTGTGGTTACCACAGTTCTCCTAGGCAGCTGCAGTGAAATAGGTACCGCTAGATAACTGGTTTTGCCCATACCTTTAGAAGTGACCGTAGAAAAAACAGCGGAACACTTACCCTTCTTGGCTGGACAGGTACGCACCACATGGCCTGCTTCCCCACAATAGAGGCAAAGATGGTTTACCTTACGCCTCTGGCGTTCCTCAAGTGTAAGTGAAGGCCATATCCTTCCCGATAACCCGGGTCCCGGTGTATCTGTAAACTCCTGATTCCGGTCGACCCGCAGAGACTTAGGCTGGACTGAAGCATGAGGTGGTATCTCGGTGGGTCTCTGACCTTGGTTAGACCTTTCCTGCCTGCGCTCACGCAACTGGCGGTCAATTTGAATAGACAAGGTTATCAAGGCCTCAAGAGTATTGGGTATGTCTACTCGGGCCAGCTCGTCCTTCAATGATTCAGCTAAACCCATGTGGAACTGGTGGTGCAGGGCTGCCTCATTCCATTTGGTGTCACTACCCCAACGCCTGAATTCGGCAGCATAGTCCTCCACTGCTCGGTGACCTTGCCTCAGTGTATGTAAGGCCATCTTGGCCGTCGCTGCCTGCTGTGGGTCATCGTACAAGAGTGCCATCGCCTTAAAAAATGCCGTTATCGATTCCAACTGTGGGTCTCGGGTCTCTAATAGTCGGTGGGCCCAGTTTTGGGGTTCATCCTGTAGTAGGGAAATGATGAACCTGACCCTCACGGATTCTGATGAAAATATCAGAGGCTGGAGGTCGAAGTATAGCTGACAGGAGCTACGAAATGCCCTGAATCTACTTCGGTTTCCGTTAAAACGTTCCAGTGTGGGAATGCGGGGTTCCGGTGCGGGTATCAAGACCAGTGTCTCCCCAGGGGGTTCCCCAGACTGCCTGGTCGGTGTGGCTAAGGTCTGCATGCGGTCACCCAACTCTGTATAACCCTCCTGTAGGGCCCTAACCCCTTGTGTGAGGGTTGCCAGATGTCAGCATATGTCATCCAGAGGGGAAGTTCCCCTTCCAGGCTCAGTCATGGCCACAAGGTACTGTCAAGACATCGCCCGGTGGGATCTCTAGTGATCCACAGAACGGGATTCCCCAGGGCGCGGAGTCTAAGTCCCAGTCTGCCTTTTCACCAGAGCCCCTGATGGTGGGGATGGACTTGGTGCGAGACTGAAACCAGGTCGCGGCCCCTGAGTGCACCCAACTGTGGTAGAGGGGTCCCGCTGAGGGTATGTGCCAGGGGTGACCCTGATGTGAAGAGGCTGACAGGTCCAGGTCCCGAGCGGGATGGATGGATGGATGACAGTCAGGAGTGAGCGTGGTCAGACTAGCCGGGTCGGTAACGGTGGAGGCAGATAGGTACCAAGCAGTAGAGGGAGAGTAGCCGGGTCACGAGCCAAGGTTCAGCAACGGGAGGTCCAGTAATAATAAGGGCAGCAGAGGAATAGTCAGGGACGAGCCTAGGGTCAGAGCAGGAGAAGGTCAACACGAATCAGAACAGGCAGGGTCGCAACAAGGAACGCACTTCAGGAACACAGGTAACAGGAACTAGACCTTGCAGCAATCTGAACACCGTCTGGCCAGTTTAAATAGTGCGCCCTGCACCGTCATGCATGCGCGAGTGCGCATGCAATTGGCGCCGCGGACGCCCAGATCCTAATGCCTGCACATTGGTGCGCCTAGGCAGACCTGGGGAGACCAGATATAGTGAATGCAGGGTCCGGGGAGAGTGGATATAGTACATGCAGGGTCTGGGGAGACCAGATATAGTGAATGCAGGGTCCAGGGAGAGCGGATATAGTGAACGCAGGGTCCGGGCAGAGCGGATATAGTAAATGCGGGGGTCTGGGGAGATCGGATATAGTGAATGCAGGGTCCGGGGAGACCAGATATAGTGAACGCAGGGTCCGGGGAGACCGGATATAGTGAACGCAGGGTCCGGGCAGAGCGGATATAGTAAATGCAGGGTCTGGGGAGATCGGATATAGTGAATGCAGGGTCCGGGCAGAGCGGATATAGTGAATGCGGGGTTCGGGCAGAGCGGATATAGTGAATGCGGGGTTCGGGCAGAGCGGATATAGTGAATGCGGGGTTCGGGCAGAGCGGATATAGTGAATGCGGGGTTCGGGCAGAGCGGATATAGTGAATGCGGGGTCCGGGCAGAGCGGATATAGTGAATGCGGGGTTCGGGCAGAGCGGATATAGTGAATGCGGGGTTCGGGCAGAGCGGATATAGTGAATGCGGGGTTCGGGCAGAGCGGATATAGTGAATGCGGGGTTCGGGGAGACCGGATATAGTGAACGCAGGGTCCGGGGAGACCGGATATAGTGAACGCAGGGTCCGGGGAGACCGGATATAGTGAACGCAGGGTCCGGGCAGAGCGGATATAGTAAATGCAGGGTCTGGGGAGATCGGATATAGTGAATGCAGGGTCCGGGCAGAGCGGATATAGTGAATGCGGGGTTCGGGCAGAGCGGATATAGTGAATGCGGGGTTCGGGCAGAGCGGATATAGTGAATGCGGGGTTCGGGCAGAGCGGATATAGTGAATGCGGGGTCCGGGCAGAGCGGATATAGTGAATGCGGGGTTCGGGCAGAGCGGATATAGTGAATGCGGGGTTCGGGCAGAGCGGATATAGTGAATGCGGGGTTCGGGCAGAGCGGATATAGTGAATGCGGGGTTCGGGCAGACCGGATATAGTGAACGCAGGGTTCGGGGAGACCGGATATAGTGAACGCAGGGTTCGGGTAGACCGGATATAGTGAATGCGGGGTTTAGCGGCACTTTAAACTTTGGCGCTGCTCCTTCTCAAACTGACTGCTAAATTGGGACAGGGGGTGATTACCTTCACAATAATCTCTCTAGGAGTCTCAGTATTGTCATAAGAAAAGTGGCAGACACTGAAAGAAATGAGAGCGCTAAAGCAGGGGATACCCCTACTTGAGCACAAGCTCTGTGCCGATAACCGAAAGCCCATTAGCAGAGTGGGGGATGGGATACCTAGGCTGTCTTGAGGGCGCTGAGCAACTTTTCTAGGATTGGGAATAGGAATTTTTATCCAGGTTTAGGAAATAATGCTGCAGAATAAAACACAAGGGCTTGTTGACACTAATATGTGGCCAGTGAGCCAATCAGATGAGCAGATTTCTGGGGGCGTTCTGTATACAAACGACGTACAGTCGGCCTGCTGGTGGCCATATTGTAAGTGGTAATGGAATGGTTTTTTGCCAGTTACTAAAATGCTGCCAATGGAAATGATTTTTTATACTAGTAAATTACAATGTAGTTTGTGTTGTAATTATGTGTACTAGATTAGTGTTTTCTTTAAGGCTCTGTTCCAGTCTTGCTCAGTTGTAGCAGCTCCTCTCCTGAACTGAAATGGCTTATTCTGATTGCACTGCACACTGTGAGCTTCTCACAATGTGCACTAGAAGTGGCAGCACATCAGATAGAGCTCTCTTCATTTCCTGTCTGGGGATATCCAGCATCATCTAGACCAGGGGGTCACCAAACATCGCTTCTCAGCCTTTTGGCTAAGATCAAGTGTAGTATCTGTTCTTATCAGTGTCCAGTGGGGGTGCTCCCGGCCATTCTAGCTTTGCGGGGATGGCTGTTGTATAGTACCCTCACTGGTATGATGGGGGTCTGGAAAGCTAGTACCGGGGGGACAGAAAACAGGGAGCGCCACGAGTTAAGCTGGGGCCCTGGGACTAATTCCCCCGACAAAACTGGAAGGACCCAGTACCTCCTGATTTGGACAGATCTACCTTGTCTGGCCAGGGGCTGGGAAGGCAGAAAGTCCGCAAACACAGTGCCCCGAGTAGTCTCCTCAGGGGTGCTCCGAGTAGCACTTGGGTGTGGGACCCCACGTTGCGAAAAAGCACATGGTCACTGAGTTTAAACACTTTTTGCACTGCGCCTCTAGGACCGGGCTTTTTGGCCAAGTCCTGGGCAATTTTTTTGCTACAGGCCTCAGGGCCTGGTCAGTGCACAATTTGGCACGACCACTTTATTATTTTTTGTGTATGTATATATATATATATATATATATTTTTTTTTTTTAATTCATTTTTCACTCCCACGTTTGTCACTTTTTACTTATGTGTGTGTTTTCTTCACTTGATGGAGGGTGTGGGTCCTCAGGCCTGCCCTGAAGTCTAGGGGGAGGATGTGTGGCCTTTTGGTTCCTTCCTCCCCTGATCCCTAGGGGAGTTTTCTCTCCGGGAGAGCCCCCTGACCAAGTACTGGATGTCCAGCTTCGGCTGGACATAAGGAACGGTGGTCCACCAGGCCTTTTGGCCAGGAGGACCAAATGGGAACCTTGTCCCCATCAGGAGCTTCGTGCCCCAGGGGATCAGGGTAGTGGTCCAACCCCTTCGGGGGTAGGACAAAGCACACCCCTAAGTGCACTTTTTGTGTGGTGTTCGCACTTGTACTTTTTTGTGATCACTTACGGGTTTTTCGTTGTAGTTTTTGCGGAAAAAAATAAAAAATAAGGATTTAGCATGTTGATGAGGAGAGGGGAGAACCAGGGAAGATACAGTAAAAGCAGATTAGATTTTGGATTTAAACACTTCTGATTTGGTGACAGGTTCCCTTTGAGCACAGAGAAGCTGGATGACTCATTAACCTTTCAGTCGTCTTGATCCGTCACTTTTGTACTGGCAGTGCGCACCATTGGGGAGCTTGGCTGTGTCAGACATGTCCGTTCACTGTCTGTGGTTTGCTCTCTCCCGCTCTGTCAGTGTCACATTGTATTGTCTGAAAACTAGCACAAGACTGGTCGGGAATTTATGCAAACAGACCCCACCCAAAAGGTAACCAGGAAGGGGAACATTCCAGGTGTGAAACCCTCATTCCAGAAAAACCAAGTCATCCATGATATTAGATCCCAAATGCACGTAAACCACGCTTGGTTGGTTTTGGAGGAAGTGGCAGTTAGAGCCTATTTTCGACTTTTGCTGCCATTAAAAGAAAAAAAATTGGCTCTTATTTCCTGTCTGGGTGACACTCTATAACACCTTTGCATACAGGGTGTCAGAAGAAGTGGAAAAAAAAAAGTTTCCAACAGGGACACCCAAAATTCAACAAAAACACAGCTTTCCCAACTTCGGCAACATACTGGTAGTTGCTGGACTTCAAGTGGTTATACCTGGATGATGCCTGTAGCTGCATCCTGATATTGTATTTTTCAGGCGGAGTTTGGCTTTTTTGTAATAACAATCCTAGCGACTAATTAGCCACTGGATTGCTTTTACAAGCAGCGCCTTCCACGGCTCTCTCATTCCACCAGGAGACCCCAGCGTCCAGCCATCGGTTCCACCGGTTGGCCAAAGTACTGATCTGAAACTGGAAAGGCTCCAATCATCTCAGAAAGCGGAAGCGATGAGCATTCATATCCGGTTTAAACAGCGCCATTCTTAAATAGGGAAAGCATCTGATCACACCGATCGTGGCGTGATCAGATGCTGTAAAGGACAGAGAAGAGATCTGGGGTCTAATAAACCCCAGATCTCTTAGTAAAGAGTACCTGTCACTGCCTATTGCTATTACAGGGGATATTTATATTCCCTGTGATAACAAAAACAAAGAAATTAATGTGACAGTGTAAAAAAAAAAAAATTACAAAAGTTAAAAGCACCCCCATCCCACTGTGCTCACTCGCAAACAGCAATCGTCCCATGAGGTATCACCAAGAACGTCAGATCCAGGGCAGTAATTCTAGCACCAGACCTCCTGTGTAAAGTTAAAAGTGGTAAAGGCTTTTAAAGCATTGCCTATGGATAATAAAATTTAAGTTTTTTGCCATTGCACAGGCGTGCGCAATTTTACAGTGTGACATGTTTGGTATCTATTTACTTGGCGTAACATCTTTTATATTTACCAAACAATTGGGTAATATATTGTGTTTTTGTGGATTCAAAAAAGTGTCTTGGATTTTTTTTTTTGCGTTTGATAATCCACTGGCAGAATAAATTGCAGCACCCACCATTTTATTATCTAGGGCCTCTGCTTTCAAATATATAATGTTTTGGGGGTTCTAAGTGATTTTCTAGCAAATACTGATTTTTACATGTAAAAGTGTCAGAAGAAGGCTTGGTCTTCAAGTGAACATTTTTCCTTGGCCGCATACTTCTTTTCCAATTGCCAGTGATCTTCCTTCATATAGAAAATGTCTTTTGAACTGCCACTGCTATCTACTGTCTGGAGTCTGAACACTCAGATGTATGCAGGGTGATTAAAAAATAAATAAATAAATAAAACAAAAGGGATTGCCCCTGATGGCATTCTGACTCAGTTTAGCCTTCAGTACTGGACAGTGGCCCCAGATGTTACAATCGTTATTCAGTGTGATCACCGAGATGTGATGCCACCATTGAATTATCAGATCAAAGAAAAGGATTGGTCTGCAATGTCTTTCCTTTAGGTTGTAAGGTGTGTATGTGCTGAAGCATGTTGCAATGCAGGTGCACTTTTTTTTTTTTTTAGAATCCATGAACCTAAACACCAGCTGCAATAAAAAAAGTGAGCACACAGTGCACAGTGTGACTGCTCATATAGAGACCAGAGGAGCCTGCTCATACAAAGAGACTGCTCAAAACAAAGAGAGCAGCAGAGACTGCTCATATAGAGACCAGCAGAGACTGCTCATATAGAGACCAGCAGAGACTGCTCATATAGAGACCAGCAGAGACTGCTCATATAGAGACCAGCGGAGACTGCTAATACAAAGAGACCGCTCATACAAAGAGACCAGCAGAGACTGCTCATATAGAGACCAGCAGAGACTGCTCATATAGAGACCAGCAGAGACTGCTCATATAGAGACCAGCAGAGACTGCTCATATAGAGACCAGCAGAGACTGCTCTTATAGAGACCAGCAGAGACTGCTCTTATAGAGACCAGCAGAGACTGCTCATACAAAGAGACCAGCAGAGACTGCTCATATAAAGAGACCAGCAGAGACTGCTCATACAAAGACCAGCAGAGACTGCTCATACAAAGACCAGCAGAGACTGCTCATATAGAGACCAGAAGAGACTGCTCATATAGAGACCAGCAGAGACTGCTCATACAAAGAGACCAGCAGAGACTGCTCATATAGAGACCAGAAGAGACTGCTCATATAGAGACCAGCAGAGACTGCTCATATAGAGACCAGCAGAGACTGCTCATATAGAGACCAGCAGAGACTGCTCATATAGAGACCAGCAGAGACTGCTCATACAAAGAGACCGCTCATACAAAGAGACCAGCGGAGACTGCTCATATAGAGGCCAGCGGAGACTGCTCATATAGAGGCCAGCGGAGACTGCTCATATAGAGGCCAGCGGAGACTGCTCATACAAAGAGGCCAGCGGAGACTGCTCATACAAAGAGGCCAGCAGAGACTGCTCATACAAAGAGACTGCTCATACAAAGAGGCCAGCAGAGACTGCTCATACAAAGAGACTGCTCATACAAAGAGGCCAGCAGAGACTGCTCATACAAAGAGACTGCTCATACAAAGAGGCCAGCAGAGACTGCTCATACAAAGAGACTGCTCATACAAAGAGGCCAGCAGAGACTGCTCATACAAAGAGGCCAGCAGAGACTGCTCATACAAAGAGGCCAGCAGAGACTGCTCATACAAAGAGGCCAGCAGAGACTGCTCATACAAAGAGGCCAGCAGAGACTGCTCATACAAAGAGGCCAGCAGAGACTGCTCATACAAAGACCAGCAGAGACTGCTCATATAGAGGCCAGCAGAGACTGCTAATACAAAGAGGCCAGCAGAGACTGCTCATACAAAGAGACCGCTCATACAAAGAGACCAGCAGAGACTGCTCATATAGAGACCAGCAGAGACTGCTCATATAGAGACCAGCAGAGACTGCTAATACAAAGAGGCCAGCAGAGACTGCTAATACAAAGAGGCCGCTCATACAAAGAGACCAGCAGAGACTGCTCATATAGAGACCAGCAGAGACTGCTCATATAGAGACCAGCAGAGACTGCTCATATAGAGACCAGCAGAGACTGCTAATACAAAGAGACCAGCAGAGACTGCTAATACAAAGAGACCAGCAGAGACTGCTCATACAAAGAGACCAGCAGAGACTGCTCATATAGAGACCAGCAGAGACTGCTCATATAGAGACCAGCAGAGACTGCTCATATAGAGACCAGCAGAGACTGCTCATATAGAGACCAGCAGAGACTGCTCATATAGAGACCAGCAGAGACTGCTCATACAAAGAGGCCAGCAGAGACTGCTCATACAAAGAGACCGCTCATACAAAGAGACCAGCAGAGACTGCTCATATAGAGACCAGCAGAGACTGCTCATATAGAGACCAGCAGAGACTGCTCATATAGAGACCAGCAGAGACTGCTCATATAGAGACCAGCAGAGACTGCTCATATAGAGACCAGCAGAGACTGCTCATATAGAGACCAGCAGAGACTGCTAATACAAAGAGGCCGCTCATACAAAGAGACCAGCAGAGACTGCTCATATAGAGACCAGCAGAGACTGCTCATATAGAGACCAGCAGAGACTGCTCATATAGAGACCAGCAGAGACTGCTTATATAGAGACCAGCAGAGACTGCTCATACAAAGAGGCCAGCAGAGACTGCTCATACAAAGAGGCCAGCAGAGACTGCTCATACAAAGAGGCCAGCAGAGACTGCTCATACAAAGAGACCAGCAGAGACTGCTCATACAAAGAGGCCAGCAGAGACTGCTCATACAAAGAGACCACTCATACAAAGAGACCAGCAGAGACTGCTCATACAAAGAGACCGCTCATACAAAGAGACCAGCAGAGACTGCTCATATAGAGACCAACAGAGACTGCTCATATAGAGACCAGCAGAGACTGCTCATACAAAGAGACCGCTCATACAAAGAGACCGCTCATACAAAGAGACCAGCAGAGACTGCTCATATAGAGACCAGAAGAGACTGCTCATATAGAGACCAGTAAAGACTGCTCATACAAAGAGGCCAGCAGAGACTGCTCATACAAAGAGACCAGCAGAGACTGCTCATACAAAGAGGCCAGCAGAGACTGCTCATACAAAGAGGCCAGCAGAGACTGCTCATACAAAGAGACCAGCAGAGACTGCTCATACAAAGAGACCAGCAGAGACTGCTCATACAAAGAGACCAGCAGAGACTGCTCATACAAAGAGACCGCTCATACAAAGAGACCAGCAGAGACTGCTCATATAGAGACCAGCAGAGACTGCTCATATAGAGACCAGCAGAGACTGCTCATATAGAGACCAGCAGAGACTGCTCAAATAGAGGCCAGCAGAGACTGCTCATATAGAGGCCAGCAGAGACTGCTCATATAGAGGCCAGCAGAGACTGCTCATATAGAGACCAGCAGAGACCACTCATACAAAGAGACCAGCAGAGACCGCTCATATAGAGACCAGCAGAGACCGCTCATATAGAGACCAGCAGAGACCGCTCATATAGAGACCAGCAGAGACCGCTCATATAGAGACCAGCAGAGACCGCTCATATAGAGACCAGCAGAGACCGCTCTTATAGAGACCAGCAGAGACCGCTCTTATAGAGACCAGCAGAGACCGCTCTTATAGAGACCAGCAGAGACCGCTCATACAAAGAGACCAGCAGAGACCGCTCATATAGAGACCAGCAGAGACCGCTCATATAGAGACCAGCAGAGACCGCTCATATAGAGACCAGCAGAGACCGCTCATATAGAGACCAGCAGAGACCGCTCATATAGAGACCAGCAGAGACCGCTCATATAGAGACCAGCAGAGACCGCTCATATAGAGACCAGCAGAGACCGCTCATATAGAGACCAGCAGAGACCGCTCTTATAGAGACCAGCAGAGACCGCTCTTATAGAGACCAGCAGAGACCGCTCTTATAGAGACCAGCAGAGACCGCTCTTATAGAGACCAGCAGAGACCGCTCTTATAGAGACCAGCAGAGACTGCTCATACAAAGAGACCAGCAGAGACTGCTCATACAAAGAGACCAGCAGAGACTGCTCATACAAAGAGACCAGCAGAGACTGCTCATACAAAGAGACCAGCAGAGACTGCTCATACAAAGAGACCAGCAGAGACTGCTCATACAAAGAGACCAGCAGAGACTGCTCATACAAAGAGACCAGCAGAGACTGCTCTTATAGAGACCAGCAGAGACTGCTCTTATAGAGACCAGCAGAGACTGCTCTTATAGAGACCAGCAGAGACTGCTCATACAAAGAGACCAGCAGAGACTGCTCATACAAAGAGACCAGCAGAGACTGCTCATACAAAGAGACCAGCAGAGACTGCTCATACAAAGAGACCAGCAGAGACTGCTCATATAGAGACCAGCAGAGACTGCTCATATAGAGACCAGCAGAGACTGCTCATATAGAGACCAGCAGAGACTGCTCATACAAAGAGACCGCTCATACAAAGAGACCAGCGGAGACTGCTCATATAGAGGCCAGCGGAGACTGCTCATATAGAGGCCAGCGGAGACTGCTCATATAGAGGCCAGCGGAGACTGCTCATATAGAGGCCAGCGGAGACTGCTCATACAAAGAGGCCAGCGGAGACTGCTCATACAAAGAGGCCAGCGGAGACTGCTCATACAAAGAGGCCAGCGGAGACTGCTCATACAAAGAGGCCAGCGGAGACTGCTCATACAAAGAGGCCAGCGGAGACTGCTCATACAAAGAGACTGCTCATACAAAGAGACTGCTCATACAAAGAGACTGCTCATACAAAGAGACTGCTCATACAAAGAGGCCAGCAGAGACTGCTCATACAAAGAGACTGCTCATACAAAGAGGCCAGCAGAGACTGCTCATACAAAGAGACTGCTCATACAAAGAGGCCAGCAGAGACTGCTCATACAAAGAGACTGCTCATACAAAGAGGCCAGCAGAGACTGCTCAAACAAAGAGACTGCTCATACAAAGAGGCCAGCAGAGACTGCTCATACAAAGAGACTGCTCATACAAAGAGGCCAGCAGAGACTGCTCATACAAAGAGACTGCTCATACAAAGAGGCCAGCAGAGACTGCTCATACAAAGAGGCCAGCAGAGACTGCTCATACAAAGAGGCCAGCAGAGACTGCTCATACAAAGAGACCGCTCATACAAAGAGACCGCTCATACAAAGAGACCAGCAGAGACTGCTCATATAGAGACCAGAAGAGACTGCTCATATAGAGACCAGCAGAGACTGCTCATATAGAGACCAGTAAAGACTGCTCATATAGAGACCAGTAAAGACTGCTCATACAAAGAGACCAGCAGAGACTGCTCATATAGAGACCAGCAGAGACTGCTCATACAAAGAGGCCAGCAGAGACTGCTCATACAAAGGCCAGCAGAGACTGCTCATACAAAGGCCAGCAGAGACTGCTCATACAAAGAGGCCAGCAGAGACTGCTCATACAAAGAGACCAGCAGAGACTGCTCATACAAAGAGACCACTCATACAAAGAGACCAGCAGAGACTGCTCATACAAAGAGACCGCTCATACAAAGAGACCAGCAGAGACTGCTCATATAGAGACCAGCAGAGACTGCTCATACAAAGAGGCCGCTCATACAAAGAGACCAGCAGAGACTGCTCATATAGAGACCAGCAGAGACTGCTCATATAGAGACCAGCAGAGACTGCTCATATAGAGACCAGCAGAGACTACTCATATAGAGACCAGCAGAGACTGCTCATATAGTGACCAGCAGAGACTGCTCATATAGAGACCAGCAGAGACTGCTCATATAGAGACCAGCAGAGACTACTCATATAGAGACCAGCAGAGACCGCTCATATAGAGACCAGCAGAGACCGCTCTTATAGAGACCAGCAGAGACCGCTCTTATAGAGACCAGCAGAGACTGCTCATACAAAGAGGCCAGCAGAGACTGCTCATACAAAGAGGCCAGCAGAGACTGCTCATACAAAGAGGCCAGCAGAGACTGCTCATACAAAGAGGCCAGCAGAGACTGCTCATACAAAGAGGCCAGCAGAGACTGCTCATACAAAGAGACCAGCAGAGACTGCTCATACAAAGAGACCAGCAGAGACTGCTCATATAGAGACCAGCAGAGACTGCTCATATAGAGACCAGCAGAGACTGCTCATATAGAGACCAGCAGAGACTGCTCATATAGAGACCAGCAGAGACTGCTAATACAAAGAGGCCGCTCATACAAAGAGACCAGCAGAGACTGCTCATATAGAGACCAGCAGAGACTGCTCATATAGAGACCAGCAGAGACTGCTCATATAGAGACCAGCAGAGACTGCTCATATAGAGACCAGCAGAGACTGCTCATATAGAGACCAGCAGAGACTGCTCATACAAAGAGGCCAGCAGAGACTGCTCATACAAAGAGGCCAGCAGAGACTGCTCATACAAAGAGGCCAGCAGAGACTGCTCATACAAAGAGGCCAGCAGAGACTGCTCATACAAAGAGGCCAGCAGAGACTGCTCATACAAAGAGACCAGCAGAGACTGCTCATACAAAGAGACCAGCAGAGACTGCTCATACAAAGAGGCCAGCAGAGACTGCTCATACAAAGAGGCCAGCAGAGACTGCTCATACAAAGAGACCGCTCATACAAAGAGACCAGCAGAGACTGCTCATACAAAGAGACCGCTCATACAAAGAGACCAGCAGAGACTGCTCATATAGAGACCAGCAGAGACTGCTCATATAGAGACCAGCAGAGACTGCTCATACAAAGAGACCGCTCATACAAAGAGACCAGCAGAGACTGCTCATATAGAGACCAGAAGAGACTGCTCATATAGAGACCAGCAGAGACTGCTCATACAAAGAGGCCAGCAGAGACTGCTCATACAAAGAGGCCAGCAGAGACTGCTCATACAAAGAGACCAGCAGAGACTGCTCATATAGAGACCAGCAGAGACTGCTCATATAGAGACCAGCAGAGACTGCTCATACAAAGAGACCAGCAGAGACTGCTCATACAAAGAGGCCAGCAGAGACTGCTCATACAAAGAGGCCAGCAGAGACTGCTCATACAAAGAGACCACTCATACAAAGAGACCACTCATACAAAGAGACCACTCATACAAAGAGACCACTCATACAAAGAGACCACTCATACAAAGAGACCAGCAGAGACTGCTCATACAAAGAGACCGCTCATACAAAGAGACCAGCAGAGACTGCTCATATAGAGACCAGCAGAGACTGCTCATATAGAGACCAGCAGAGACTGCTCATATAGAGACCAGCAGAGACTGCTCATAT
Source organism: Staurois parvus (assembly GCF_062004578.1). Lineage (NCBI taxonomy): Eukaryota > Metazoa > Chordata > Amphibia > Anura > Ranidae > Staurois > Staurois parvus. The sequence continues at coordinate 554,376 of NW_028318926.1, forward strand.
AGAGACCAGCAGAGACTGCTCATACAAAGAGGCCGCTCATACAAAGAGACCAGCAGAGACTGCTCATATAGAGACCAGCAGAGACTGCTCATATAGAGACCAGCAGAGACTGCTCATATAGAGACCAGCAGAGACTGCTCATATAGAGACCAGCAGAGACTACTCATATAGAGACCAGCAGAGACCGCTCATACAAAGAGACCAGCAGAGACTACTCATATAGAGGCCAGCAGAGACTACTCATATAGAGGCCAGCAGAGACTGCTCATATAGAGGCCAGCAGAGACTGCTCATACAAAGTGGCCAGCAGAGACTGCTCATACAAAGAGACCAGCAGAGACTGCTCATACAAAGAGGCCAGCAGAGACTGCTCATACAAAGAGACCAGCAGAGACTGATCATACAAAGAGACCGCTCATACAAAGAGACCAGCAGAGACTGCTCATATAGAGACCAGCAGAGACTGCTAATACAAAGAGGCCAGCAGAGACTGCTCATACAAAGAGACTGCTCATACAAAGAGACCGCTCATACAAAGAGACCGCTCATACAAAGAGACCAGCAGAGACCGCTCATATAGAGACCAGCAGAGACTGCTCATACAAAGAGACCGCTCATACAAAGAGACCGCTCATACAAAGAGACCAGCAGAGACTGCTCATATAGAGACCAGCAGAGACTGCTCATACAAAGAGACCAGCAGAGACTGCTCATACAAAGAGACCAGCAGAGACTGCTCATACAAAGAGACCAGCAGAGACTGCTCATACAAAGAGACCAGCGGAGACTGCTCATACAAAGAGACCAGCGGAGACTGCTCATACAAAGAGACCAGCAGAGACTGCTCATATAGAGACCAGCAGAGACTGCTCATATAGAGACCAGCAGAGACTGCTCATATAGAGACCAGCAGAGACTGCTCATACAAAGAGGCCAGCAGAGACTGCTCATACAAAGAGGCCAGCAGAGACTGCTCATACAAAGAGGCCAGCAGAGACTGCTCATACAAAGAGGCCAGCAGAGACTGCTCATACAAAGAGGCCAGCAGAGACTGCTCATACAAAGAGGCCAGCAGAGACTGCTCATACAAAGAGGCCAGCAGAGACTGCTAATACAAAGAGACCAGCAGAGACTGCTCATAAAGAGACCAGCAGAGACTGCTCATATAGAGACCAGCAGAGACTGCTCATACAAAGAGACTGCTCATACAAAGAGGCCAGCAGAGACTGCTCATACAAAGAGGCCAGCAGAGACTGCTCATACAAAGAGGCCAGCAGAGACTGCTCATACAAAGAGGCCAGCAGAGACTGCTCATACAGAGACCAGCAGAGACTGCTCATACAGAGACCAGCAGAGACTGCTCATATAGAGACCAGCAGAGACTGCTCATATAGAGGCCAGCAGAGACTGCTAATACAAAGAGGCCAGCAGAGACTGCTCATACAAAGAGACCGGTCATACAAAGAGACCAGCAGAGACTGCTCATATAGAGACCAGCAGAGACTGCTAATACAAAGAGACCAGCAGAGACTGCTAATACAAAGAGACCAGCAGAGACTGCTAATACAAAGAGACCAGCAGAGACTGCTAATACAAAGAGACCAGCAGAGACTGCTAATACAAAGAGACCAGCAGAGACTGCTCATACAAAGAGGCCAGCAGAGACTGCTCATACAAAGAGGCCAGCAGAGACTGCTCATACAAAGAGACCGCTCATACAAAGACCAGCAGAGACTGCTCATATAGAGACCAGCAGAGACTGCTCATATAGAGGCCAGCAGAGACTGCTCATATAGAGGCCAGCAGAGACTGCTCATACAAAGAGGCCAGCAGAGACTGCTCATACAAAGAGGCCAGCAGAGACTGCTCATACAAAGAGGCCAGCAGAGACTGCTCATACAAAGAGGCCAGCAGAGACTGCTCATACAGAGGCCAGCAGAGACTGCTCATACAGAGGCCAGCAGAGACTGCTCATACAGAGACCAGCAGAGACTGCTCATATAGAGGCCAGCAGAGACTGCTCATATAGAGGCCAGCAGAGACTGCTCATATAGAGACCAGCAGAGACTGCTCATATAGAGGCCAGCAGAGACTGCTCATATAGAGGCCAGCAGAGACTGCTCATACAAAGAGGCCAGCAGAGACTGCTCATACAAAGAGGCCAGCAGGGACTGCTCATACAAAGAGGCCAGCAGAGACTGCTCATACAAAGAGGCCAGCAGAGACTGCTCATATAGAGGCCAGCAGAGACTGCTCATACAAAGAGGCCAGCAGAGACTGCTCATACAAAGAGGCCAGCAGAGACTGCTCATACAAAGAGGCCAGCAGAGACCGCTCATACAAAGAGACCGCTCATACAAAGAGACCGCTCATACAAAGAGACCGCTCATACAAAGAGACCGCTCATACAAAGAGACCAGCAGAGACTGCTCATATAGAGGCCAGCAGAGACTGCTCATACAAAGAGGCCAGCAGAGACTGCTCATACAAAGAGACCAGCAGAGACTGCTCATATAGAGACCAGCAGAGACTGCTCATACAAAGAGACTGCTCAAACAAAGAGACCAGAGGAGACTGCTCATATAGAGACCAGAGGAGACTGCTCATATAGAGACCAGCAGAGACTGCTCATACAGAGTCCAGCAGAGACTGCTCATACAGAGACCAGAGGAGACTGCTCATACAAGGAGACCAGCAGAGACTGCTCATACAGAGACCAGAGGAGACTGCTCATACAGAGACCAGAGGAGACTGCTCATACAAGGAGACCAGCGGAGACTGCTCATACAAAGAGACTGCTCATAGATAGAGACCATCAGAGACTGCTCATAGAAAGAGACTGCTCATATAGAGACCAGCAGAGACTGCTCAAAACAAAGAGACCAGCGGAGACTGCTCATATAAAGGACCAGCAGAGACTGCTCATATAAAGATTGTGTCCATGCTTGCATTCCTTATCCTCCCATACACAACTGCATTGCTCAAAGAGACCAGCAGAGGCTGCTCATATAGAGACCAGCAGAGACTGCTCCAACAAAGAGACCAGCAGAGACTGCTCCAACAAAGAGACCAGCAGGAGACTGCTCCAACAAAGAGACCAGCAGGAGACTGCTCCAACAAAGAGACCAGGAGGAGACTGCTCATACAAAGATTGTGTCCATGCTTGCATGCCTAATCCTCCCATACACCACAATTGCATTGCTCAAACAAGGAGACCAGCAGAGACTGCTCAAACAAGGAGACCAGAGGAGATTGATCATATAAAGGACCAGCAAAGACTGATACAAAGATTGTGGCCATGCTTTCATGCCTTGTCCTCCCATACACCACAATGGCACTTGCTCAAGCAAGGAGACCAGCACAGACTGGTCAAGCAAGGAGACCAGCAGAGGCTGCTGAAGCAAGGAGACCAGCAGAGGCTGCTGAAGCAAGGAGACCAGCAGAGGCTGCTGAAGCAAGGAGACCAGCAGAGGCTGCTGAAGCAAGGAGACCAGCAGAGGCTGCTGAAGCAAGGAGACCAGCAGAGGCTGCTGAAGCAAGGAGACCAGCAGAGGCTGTTGAAGCAAGGAGACCAGCAGAGGCTGTTGAAGTAAGGAGACCAGCAGAGACTGTTCTTATAGAGACCAGAGGAGACTACTCTTATAGAGACCAGCAGAGACTGCTAATCCAAGGAGAACAGCGGAGACTGCTCATCCAAGGAGACCAGTGGCGACTGCGCATACAAGGAGACCAGCAGAGGCTGCTAATACAAGGAGACCAGCGGCGACTGCGCATACAAGGAGACCAGCGGCGACTGCTCATATAAATGACCAGCAGACTGCTAATACAAAGATTGTGTCCATGCTTGTATGCCTTATCCTCCCATACATCACAATGGCACTTGTGGTTGTGGACTCACATAGAGGGGGACAAGGGTTGTTTGTTAAATCTGCATTGTATGTAATGGCTAGTGTGTTGCCAGACATGGGCATAAACCATGCAAATTATCAGACCGGGTTCCTTGTCTGCTACAGGCCTATCTGGCAAATGCATGAAAAGCTTTGTGTTCTTAGATTTGCTGAATTGTGTTTTTTTTTGCTGCTGTTCCCATAACTCCAGAAAATGCTACAACTAGCCTTGTAATATTTTAGCTATTAAAGCGGAACCCCAGCTAAACCTGTTTCTTTCTTTTTTTTAGTTTTGGATGTTGTGGGGAAGAATTAGACCCTCTGTCAGGTTTTCATAGCTCTCCCGGTGGGGGAGCTTTGCCCTGACTTGTTGTATAGAGATTGTCTGGGAGTCCCGGGACTTTCTGCTGTTCTTATTGCAATAAATGTGTTATCGCGCTGAACGCACCGTACGCCGGGCTGCCAAGTCCTCGGCTCACTTTTGTCCTAGAAGGTTCTGTCCTCAAGAGCCTCGCTATTTCCTCAACCTTGTTAGCAAGAGGAGGAGAGAGACACGGAAGTGACTTTGTTTGACTCTGTAAGTGAACTTGTCTCCTCTTAAAGGGACAGAACATAGTCCAAGTCATTGTAAGACGCTCTTCTTTTGAGGTACGGCCTGGTGGTGGAGAGGAGAGAGAGGGACACCATCGCTGAGACCTTTAAATATGGACGGTGCTTCATGAACCTTCCAGACACATCGGTTTTCCAGAGTAAGTTGATTCCTGGGACAGGAGAGCTATGTATGAAACTGGCAGGGGAAGGGTCACATGGATCTATTTTTAGTTATTTCACTGAAAGCGTACCAGCAATGCTTCTTGGTAAAAGACGCCTCACTGGGTATAAAGCGGCTCTGATCCTTTATACAGGACTTGTTATTGTGTGTATAGGGAATTCAAGAAAATGGCAATCTTTGCTTTGTGTAAATAATTGACTTGTACATGTATGATCAGATGTATTCAAAGGAGATTTTTTATATATATATATATATACAAACACACTACATATAGAGAGACACAGATACATAAAAGATAAAACCTAAGATTTGTGCTGGATGGTTCCATCTTTGACACTGGTGCTAATGATTCATTTAATTATGTAAATGGGTTTGGTGTAAAATGTTCTCGCTGTGTGTCAATAAGTGTTTTTGATTTATTCTATATGCTCCTGGGTGCAACCATTATTACAGATGCTGCTTTGAAGTTCTTTATGGAGGTTGTGCTTCACTGTTCCTTGCTATCAGTGCAAGCCTATTGTCATAGAAGACAATGGGATTGCAGACTGCACCCCCCCTTTCATGACCAGAACATTCCCCAAATATGACCCATTAAAGCAGTGTTTCTCAATTCCAGTCCTCATGGACCCCCAACAGGTCATGTTTTCAGGATTTCCATTATTTTGCACAGGTGATTTGATCAGTTTCACTGCCTTAGTAATTACCACAGCTGTTTCATCTGAGGGAAATCCTGAAAACATGACCTGTTGGGGGTCCATGAGGACTGGAGTTGAGAAACACTGCATTAAAGAAAGAAACCATTCGGCAGGGGCGGACTGACAACTCATGGGGCCCCCGGGCAATAGGGGATCATGGGGCCCCTGTGTCCTTGTCCAAACAAAAAAGCCTATGAAAAAGGTACCAGGGGCATCTCATGGGGCCCCCTACTCACCCCAGGCCTGAGTTTACAAATGGTCAGTCCTCCCCTGCCATTAGGCAGATCGTGCCGAGAAATGGCCGCGTCACTTTATTGGTGTTACACAAAATAAACCATGTACATACTACAATAACCATTGATGAGATTCAACATGCAAAATATAATAAAACACCCTCTTCTGGCCCAGTTATTGGAACTCGAGCCATCATATAAAACATCTGCACTCTGAAAACGTCCCTCCTGACTCCAGGGTGACAGCAGCACACAAAGTGCGTGCGACAAAAAGGTGGGGGGGGGGAGGGGAGCTATTCTGCTTGCAGGCTGGCCACTGATCCAATCGATCCAGGTGCCCCTTATATCCTGTCTCCAAATGTTCCAGAAACTTCATTGAGCCCCGATTGCATCCCAGGAATTCTGCTTAACAAAATTTCAAGGGGCCAACACCAAATTTTCCCACACGTGACAAACCCACCATTTACAACTACGAACAAGCCCATTTGAGAGGGGAGGGTGGCGGCCGCAATCCCACAAAAGTGGTCCTAAAGGTTTGTGCCCACTTTTTGCCATGGGGGAGATTTACTCTGGAGCACTCAGAACCTGGTGCAGGTGTGCACGGTAGCCAATCAGCTTTTAACTTCAGCTTGTTCAATTAAGCTTGGACAATAAAACCTGGAAGCTGGTTTCTTTGCAGAATTGCACCAGATTTTTGCACTCTCAGCAGCTAATCATGCTCAAGAAATGTCACACAGGGCAGAAAGAGAGAGTTCTTCACCCTGTGTAAGTTCACACTTGACCAGTATGACGTTTACACTGGGCTATTTCTTTTAATTCCAGCGGAAGAAAGGTATGACTAGACCAGGGGTGGGCAAACTTTTTGACTTGAGGGCCGCAATGGGTTCATATATTGGACCCGGGGGCCGGACCAAGAGTAGATGAATGATGTGTATGTGTCATCCATAGTAAGTATAGTAATATTCCCCCATAGTAAGCATAGTAATTCATCTCCCATATAGTAATTAATCCCCCATATAGTAATTCATCCCCCATAGTAATTCATCCCCCATATAGTAATTCATCCCCCATATAGTAATTCACCCCCCATATAGTAATTCATCTCCCCTATAGTAATTCATCCCCCATATTAAGTCCCCAAGTCCCCCTTGTGTCAATTTACTTACCTTTGCTCCGCGCGTTCCTCTCGCCGTGTTCCCGCGCCGTGTTCCCGCGCCGTTCCGGTCTTCAGGGCGGACTGTGAGGGGAGCCTAGCTCCCCTCACATTCGTCACGCTGCCTCGCCTACACACATCCTGACAGTATCACGCTCCGCGGGCCGGATTAAAAGGTCCGCCGGGCCGTAGTTTGCCCATTGCTGGACTAGACCATACTAGGGAGTATGAGTAGCTCCTCAGGGACAAGGGAAGATCTCTTTTGAAACGGGATCACTGTTGGGCCATAACTATGAGTAATGAGGTCCCATGGCAGTTGCATGAAGGTGCCATTACCTCTCCACATCAAAGGCAATTTCTGTACTGCCTGAGCCCCAACAGCAATCAGCAGCCCTTTGATCAGGGGTGTCCAAACTATGGCCCTCCAGCTGTTGAAGTACTACAAGTCCCATTATGCCTCTGCCTCTGGGTGTCTTGCCTGTGGATGTCAGAGTCTTGCAAGGCCTCATGGGACTTGCAGTTCCTAAACACCTGGAGGGCCATAGTTTTGACACCCCTGCCTTTGATGCTTGTTCTCAGACTCCAGTAGCCTTTTGTGGAAGTGCTCTTATGAATCAGAATATTAATTCAGGGTGCGATAGCATCACATGATCTGCTATGGCTATATGACCCCTGGCTTTTTATTTTTGGAGTGCAATGTTGGTATCTTGTGTAAGCTTTACCCCCACCATTGCCATAGTTTACCCTCCACATCTCCACAGCCTGCATAAAGAAGGGGTCCTTTCTACACACCAGCCTTCCACTGCAGACGAAGCCTGCTTCTGATTCTTCCTTGTTACCCACAGCTCCATTCATAAGACCTGGAGATGTTTCTGGTTTCTTGGTGATGTAAAGTGAATGCGATGTGGTGCCATCTTTGCTGCTGTTGCCAGTTCATTTAATGAAACTGGTGGGAGTTGTCCATAGTTTGATAAAGTCTGTCAGAAGGAGGATCTACTAAGGTATATACACCAATCAAAATGCAAAAAACTTTTAATACACACACATTTATTTTCCATATTTTGCTTTATAGGGTAGTTATTTTACTCCTGGCAGTGTGCAGGTTTTTCTATACAATATACACCAATCAGCCATACCTTTATGACCACCCACCTAATATTGAGTAGGTCCCCCTTTTGCCACCAAAATGGACCTTACCCATCGAGGCGTGGACACCACTAGACCTCTGAAGGTACGCTGTGGTATCTGACACCAAGCCATCAGTAGCAGATCCTTTTAGTTCTTTAAGTTGTTGGGTGGGGCCTCCATGGAGTGGACATGTTTTTTCCCACAGATGCTCGATTGAGATCTGGAGAACTTGGAGACCAAGTTACCACCTCAAACTCGTTTTTGTGGCCTTCAAACCATTTTTGTAGTGTATCAGGGCACATTATCCTGCTGAAAGAGGCCACTGCCATTGGGGAATAACATTTCCGTGAAGGGGAGTACGTGGTCACCAACAATGTTTAGGTCAGAAACCCAAGGTTTCCTAGCACAACATTGCCCAATGCATCACACTGCCTCAGCCGCCTTGCCTTCTTCCCATACTGCTTCGTGGTGCCATCTCTTCCCCAGGTAAGTGACGCACACACGCCTCCGGCCATCCACATAAGTCATGAGACCAGGCCATCTTCTTCCATTTCTCTGTGGTCCAGTTCTGATGCTCACATGCCCAGTGTAGATGCTTTTGGCTGTGGACATGGGCCAGTTTGGACACCCTGACCGGTCTGTAGGTGCACAGCCCCATACACAACTGTGATGCCAATTTTTTTTTTTCTGCTTTCAACATCAACTTCAGGGACAGCATGTTTACTTATTTCCTAATATATCCCATCAACCTTCAGATGCCATTATAATGAGATAATCAATGTTTTTTACTTTACCTAAAGTTATGGCTGATCAGTATATATGATAAAGCATTATTAAGGGCTAGTTCACACCAGATGCAGTCCAGTGCATTTTATTTCTGCATCAAAAATGCATGCACAGTGTTTTCAATGTATTCCAATGGCCCTAGTTCACATTAGTGCAGTCAGTTTCCACAGGCAGAAAAAAAAAGAACATTCTGCATTTTGTTTCTGCGCAGAACTGTACTGGAACACAGCAAACTGTATCAAAACTGCACCGGAACGGAGGGTGGTGCGAACCGTGAGCAAAAACGTATCCGGAACGCATTTTTGTGGCGTGAACTGGCCCATAGAGCGCTGTGTAGAAACGAGAAGTTATGTGAAATGGTAATAATTCACACTACACACACATACACACACATATATATATATATATACATACACACACACATATATATATATACACACACACATATATATATATATATATATATATATATATACACACACACATACACACACACACACGGTGCTTTCCCTTTAATAAGAAGAATATGATTGGACGGCTCTGAGCCGTTATCAATAACATGCTGTCATCCTTGGTTTATGCGTCTTCTTGTATATAGCTGCTGGCTTCAATCTAAACAATCCTGATTATTTGAAATATTTTCCCAGGGCGGGAGTCATGTTTTGTGTATATAAGAGGGAGCGAGGAAAGGGTTAAGGCTGAATTCACACTGATTGGCAGTAAAATACATAGAAAATGGATGTGCATTTCTATGAGGATCTACATTTCCATACATTTTATGTGCATTTTAACTTGTCCTGTGCTGATCTGCATTTTAGCACACTTGTAAAATGCAGGTCATCACATGGACACTTAAAAAACAATGTTGTTTTATTTGTCCTGTTCAAACTGCAAAGATGTGTTAAACTGCATTGCGTTTAAAATGCAACATGTATGCATTTTAGATTGTAAGCTCCCAAGATCAGGCCCTCCCAACCCTCTTGTATTGAACCCTATTGTTACTGTATTGTCTCCCTTTATATTGTAAAGTGCTGACCAAACTGTTGACAAAAGAAGCTAACAATAGACAAAAAAGGTAACACCCCGCCCCCCACCCACCCAAAAAAAGAAACACAAAAAAAAACTGGGCATACTTGATGGACCACTCAGTCTTTTTCTGCGGTCACTTTGTTTCTAAATTGGCTTGCGACTTCAAATAACAGAATTCTATGCAATTTGCAATACTCAAAAATAGACAAAAGAGCTAAAAATAGACAAAGGTAACAACCCCCCCCCCCCCACCACCCAAAAAAAAGAAAAACAAAAAAAAACCGGGCAGACTTGATGGACCACTCAGTCTTTTTCTGTAGTCACTTTGTTTCTAAATTGGCTTGCAACTTCAAATAACAGAAATCTATGCAAGTTGCAATACTCAAAAATAGACACGCTAACAATAGACAAAAAAAGGTAACAACCCCCCCCCCCACCCACCCAAAAAAAGAAACGATAAAAAACTGGGCAGACTTGATGGACCACTCAGTCTTTTTCTGCCTTTACTTTTCTTTGTTTCTAAATTGGCTTGCGATTTCAAATAACAGAATTCTATGCAAGTTGCAATACTCAAAAATAGACAAAAAATCTAACAATAGACAAAAAAAGGTAACAACCCCCCCCCAAAAAAAAAACAAAAACCGGGCAGGCTCGATGGACCACTCAGTCTTTTTCTGCCATGACTTTTCTGTTTCTAAATCGGCAAAAAGTAGCGCAGGAACCTTTTTCATGAGTCGTGACGATATGAACGGTTCCATTGCCAGCAATGGGATGCGACTTGTCGTGCGATTTGGAACTGTCAAATCGCACGACAAGTCACACGGGTGTGAACCGGGGCTTAATATAATGGCAGTGTTGTGGCAGCTGGCAGATTTGCTGCAGCATTACTGGATTTAACCAATTCAATACCGGGCAATTTTCCCCCTTCCTGCTCAGGCCATTTTTCAGGTTTCAGCGCTCTCACACTTTGAATGACAATTGCGCGGTCATACAACATTGTACCCAAACTAAAATTTTATCATTTTCTTCACACAACTAGAGCTTTCTTTTGGTGGTATTTAATCACCGCTGGGGTTTTTATTTTTTGCTAAATTAACAAAAAAAGACCAAAAATTTTGAAAAAAAAAACATGTTTTTCTTTGTTTCTGTTATAAAAGTTTACAAATAAATAATTGTTCTTCATAAATTTAGGCCGAGATGTATTCTGCTACATGTCTTTGGTGAAAATAACCCAAATTAGGATGTATTATTTAGTCTGTAGGAAAGTTATAGAGTTCACAAACTATGGTATAGATCTGAATATTGATCAATCCTGAAGTACTGACAGCCAATCTAATTTCTTGAGGTCCAAGAATGTCAGAACAGTACAGATATCCCCCAAATGTCAGGACAGTACAGATATCCCCCAAATGTCAGAACAGTACAGATATCCCCCAAATGTCAGAACAGTACAGATATCCCCCAAATGTCAGAACAGTACAGATATCCCCCAAATGTCAGAACAGTACAGATATCCCCCAAATGTCAGGACAGTACAGATATCCCCCAAATGTCAGGACAGTATAGATATCCCCCAAATGTCAGAACAGTACAGATATCCCCCAAATGTCAGAACAGTACAGATATCCCCCAAATGTCAGGACAGTACAGATATCCCCCAAATGTCAGGACAGTACAGATATCCCCCTAATGTCAGAACAGTACAGATATCCCCCAAATGTCAGAATAGTACAGATATCCCCCAAATGTCAGGACGGTACAGATATTCCCCAAATGTCAGAACAGTACAGATATCCCCCAAATGTCAGAACAGTACAGATATCCCCCAAATGTCAGGACAGTACAGATATTCCCCAAATGTCAGAACAGTACAGATATTCCCCAAATAACCCTTTTTTGCAAAGTAGACAGTCCAATGTACTTCATAAGAGGAATGGCGAGTTTTTTGAAGTTGTATTTTTTTTGTTATAATTTTTCGGAAAATGAAAAAATTAAAAAAATTATTTTCACTATTTTGCACTGTCACCAGTGCAGTACAGCGTCATCATATAACTGGCATGGCGGTGAACAGGGACACTGACTGGTGACAGTATGAAAAAAAAAATATATATATATTTTTTTTTAATTTTTTATTACATTTTTTTTTTTTTTAAGATTTTTTTTTCATATTTTACTATGACCAAAGTAGTACAATGTTACCATAGTAACATTGTACTACTTTAGGGAAGTGATCAGGATTCTTTTTTTTTTACACAATTTGCTTGTAGCAAAGAATTACTTTGCTATAAGCAAGCATTTACCTTAATGAAATCGATTCATTCAGGGTTTTTTTTTTTTGTGCTTAGCTGTGATTTGGCCACAGCTAATCACATGACATGTGCATGTGACCTGCTGTGACCATTCACAGCTAGGCACTAGTATACAATGGATGGCATGAATGAAGCCATCCATTGTATACAACTGTCATGTGACCCGCTGTGGTTGGTCACAGCAGGTCACATGGTACCGGCAACAGGGGGCCGGTACTTAGATCTGTCATCGGCCGTGTCCGAGGTACACGGCCTGTGACAGATCGCGCCGCTGCACGGCTCTGCAACCGCGCGGCTCTGCAACCGTGCGCACTGCGCATGTGCGGGAGGACGCCAAATGGCGTACACCCGGAAAGCTAGAGCATTTTTGCGGCCGCCAAACGGCTATAGGCCGGGCGGCTAATGGTTAAAGGGACCCTGGCCTGAAAAATGTCCATCACTGTTTGTGAAAAGCGGCCTGCATATTGCTGTAGTTAGTGGCAGTGTAGGTCAGCAGGGGAATGCACTAAAACGCACACACGCAGGTTTATTTCTCTAGACAGCCTGCTAAAGAAAGCTTTAAAATGATTTTTGATCCATTTTATTTCTTTATCTTTTTCAAGCTTATGAAAACTGATTTTTTTAAAAAAATGTGTTATTATGAATGGTTTGTCGACACCAGTGCCCACAGGCCAGTGCGCCTTTTTACTGCTCTGTCACTGGTCAGTCACAGTCTGAAGGCGGGAAGGTGACCTCACTCGGTTGCTTAACTGCAGCAGGGAAAAGGTCTGGTCATCAGCCTGTCCACTCAAGATTGGATGAAGAGCAATACAAATCCTCCAGCATGTCAAACCGCTCCCATGTACTGTATGTATTTCATCTGTGTATTGGAGCTTAGCTTTAAAGAAAACGTTACCCCAACATTCCACATTCCTGAGATGATCCTGCTGTCCCATGTACTTGTATGAAAAAGTCTCCTGCTCTCTTTTTATTGCTTCCTTTGTCTGCCATCCCTGCTGTTCCTGCCAGTTCATCTGCTTTCCTATTAAAGCCTGACCACACTAGGCTTGAGAGCACAGCGTGATCAGTTCACTAGCTTTTCTATTGACAGGCAAGAGTCTTCCTGTTCGTTTTAGACACAATCCCGGTGGCTGCAGCCACCGGATTGTGTATAAAACCCCTGCTGTCAGGTACCTACGACGGACCTGGTGGCAAAAGAGTTAAATATCTTAGTTTTTAATAGGTTGTCAGTAAAAAAGAAAAAGTGCTTCGTCAGTAAATTTTTCATGTTTTGTCAGTAAAAATTGTTGCGGGAGGTTGCAGCATTGGTAAAGGTTCACATATACTTTAAGTGTCAGGGCAATGATTAAGTCATTTGCTCGATCTGACCGGCTACAGTTGAACAGAGGAGTGAACTTATATTTGCAGTCTCCTACACAAGCTGTGCTAAACCTGAGGGAAAATCAATCCAGCCAATGAGTGTCATTTCCCTTGAGATAGACATCGCTCACAGCTCTGCACTTTGCTCCTTCATTGACAGAAACTTACCCTAGGTTCACACCTAAGCGTTTTCTGCACCATTTTGTCCATTTAACATGATTTTCTATGGGACATGTTCACACCTGTGCGTTTTCACCCAGTGCATTTTTAGAAAGGGTCAGGGACTTTTTTTTAATGCAAAAATGTGCGTTTTTGGTTTTATAGACTTCAATGGAAACACTGCAGAGAAGCATGTATTGTGTTTTGCTGCGTTTTTGCATTTTAAATCTGCCTAGCAACAGGAAAAAAAAAAAAAAAGTATGAAAAACACAAGTGCAAAACGCAATGCAGAAACGGCTCAAACACAACCTGCATAGGTGTGAACCTAACCTTACGTGTTAGGGCTTCTTGCACACAGCCATGAAAACATTGCTTTTACAGGTGTACAGTGTGTATATACCGGTATATATATTGCTTTATGCCTTTTTAACCTCCCTGGCGGTATTCCCGAGTGTAGCTCGGGGTAAAATGTCAGTACAAAAAGCGGTAACCCCGAGCTACACTCGGGCTTACCATGCGGCATTGCTCAGGGAGTCCCTGCATCACTTACCTTGTCCTTCGCCCCCGCGATGTGTCCCCTGCAGCGTCCCCGGCCATCTCCTCCGGCCAATGCCGGCATCTGGCTTCCGTGTTCCGGTCCCTGTGACGTCGGGACGTACGGGTGCCGGAAACGGCGGCAAATTTAAAATTTTTAAAAAATTTCATTTTTTTTAAAATGACTATTACATAGTAAAACATTGCTGTTTCAATGCATTTCACATATATTTTGTCCCTACTACTTTGTCCGGCGCCCTGCCTGCATTTTGACTGTTCTTTCTGCCTGGAAACTTAGAAAAGTCCATGGCGTCCAAAAAGCGTCCCTTTACATCAAAATCAGTTTTAGATCAGCTAGAGAACAGCGATAGTAAATCAGAACCACTTGCAGAATTGAGTGATAATGATTCGTGGGGGAAATTCGTCATCAGACACTGAAAACGATTCTGCGACTTTGCTCAGCGATGTGCGAATTTGCCTCTGTATTTCAAATTTCAGTGTTTTTGGTTTGATTATATTATTGAATTAAATTTATTATATTATTATTTTTTATGATTATTTATTAAATTATAATTTATGATTTTGTGTTTCAAGTTTTATCATATCCAGAGTGTTTACTAGACTCTTGTTCGGACAGATTTCAGTGAGTTATTCCTAAAAATTACAGCTTACAATAAAAAAAATACATATTTCCATGCAGAATAATGGTACCGCTTTCAGCACAAAAAATCGGAAATAATCAGACTGCCGAGGAGGTTAAAGCGGAGTTCTACCTGGAAAAAAAAAATAAAAGTCAGCAGCTACAAAAACTGTAGCTGCTGACTCTTAAAATACAGTCACTTACCTGTCCCTTGGTCCAGCAGTGTCCTCACCACGGCTGGTTTCTCCGGCCGTCTGCTCTCCCTGGCGCCGGCATCTTTAGTGTGGGCACCCGACTGTAACAGCTTGCGGCTTCACAGCCGGGTGCCCACTGAGCATGCCCAAGAAGCGCTGTGCTTTGTGAATGGCCCCGTAGTCCCAGAAGACTATGGGGAGGGAGGGGGGGAGGACAACTTCTGCTTCCAATCGCCTAGGCGATCGGAAGTGGGAGCGGGTACCTGTCAAATTCGGGTACCCGCTCCCCAAAGGTGCCAATCCTTAATGGGGAGTGGGGGGCAAAGACTTAAAGCGGAACTTTGTCTTTTGGGTGGAGCTCTGCTTTAAATGCACTTCTATGTTAGCCTATGTGGCCATTCACATTAAAGCGGTAGTAAGGTAAGTTAAAAGAAAAGTCCCCTGCAAGGTATACATCGCATACTAGCACATTATGTAAAACTTTCCTTAAAATGAAGCCCTCCAGCGGCGCAATGTCACCGCTAACAGGGCTTCCATCTTCACCTGGTCTTCCTTCCTGGTTCGCAAGCTCTGGCTGTCTGACAGGCCGAGCCGCGATGACGTCAAGTGGGAGTCCCGGGCCACGGCACACAGCTCTGAAGGAATGGCATGGGCATGCTGTTCCTTTCGAGCGCATGCACCGGTTTTAAAAAAGAGAATATCTCCTAATCAGCGCACATTTAGGAGATATAAATTTTACGTACAGGTAAACTTTTTTATACGCTTACCTGTAGGTAAAATAAATTAAAAAAAAAACGAGTTTACTACCACATTAAGCATTCAGATTAGTATTTTACCAGCAGCATTTAGGGGCAATAAAAGAAAGCTGCGTTCGGAGAGGAGCTTATAAGCATTACTTGCGTGCGTACGCATATAAATGTGCACATTTCAGTACAAATTATTCTAGTGACCGCAATAAATTAGTATTCTGACCAGTAGAATAGGTTTACGCTCAGGGCCACAATGCCTGGCAAAAACTGGCATTTTTACATTGATTTTCTGCCAGGTCCTGGGAGAATGATCCAGTGTAGATGGGAGTTATTTTACTACGCCTCTGTGCTTAAGGCCTGAAAGAACAGACTTTTATTAGAAAGGTCTAATGTCTTCAGGCAGCTTTTGGTATTGGTGACATTTGGGAGAGCTTGGGTTCATACTTAACCACTTGCCCTCCAGAGGATTTACCCCCCTTCCTGACCAGGCTATTTTTTGCAATACGGCCCTGCGTTATTTTAACTGACAGTTGCGCGGTCGTGTAACGCTGTACATAAATTCAATTTATGCAATTGTTTCCCCCACAAATAAAGCTTTCTTTTGGTGGTATTTGATCGCCTTTACGTTTTCTATCTTTTGCGCTATAAACAAAAAAGGCCGACCGTTTTGTAACAAGAATCCCAATATTTTTTCTTTGAAACATCTATCGATTGGTTACAGCTAGTCTGCAATGCAGATTGAGTGAGGGATATATTGTGAGAATAGACGTCTGTCATCCATTCCGCCCCTTGAGGACGTCGAATGACGAAACGCGTAGGGCAGGGCTTAGTGGATGTGACGTCAGGACGCTCCTCGAAACTGTCGGCTGTGATATCGCAGTGAGCGAGGTTCGTCCCTGCTATTTCAGAGGCTATCTCAGAGGCTGTCATTGCTGGTGTCGGCTCAGACACCTTTTTTGTGAGTGCATATCCAATGTTTTAATAAAGTATACTTGTTTTTAAACGTACTGCACCATTATATTTTTTCTTGATTCCCCGAGCATTACCAATATTTATGGAGAAATGATGACCACTTGCTGATAAGGCTGTTCCATATGTGCTGATTGGCTGATTGCAGTTTGCTGCTCCCATACTTTGGATACCTCTACAGATCATCGCTCCCAGAGCAATGGCTGTTATGCTGATTTATAATTTGATCAGCATATAGCTCTGGTGAGTTCATTCATTTCAATCGGTGGTGGATTTTTGCACTGTGTTTTTTGATCTATACAAGATTCCAGAATTGATTATCACTTTTGATGGTGGTTGGACTTTAATGGATATTATTTTGTTTTTATATATTTTTTATTTTGTTCTTTGTGGTAACTTATTATTTAACGCAATTCCTTTATTCATCTATATTACATACCTCTTTTTTGGTTAGGATTGCAGCTTTATTTTGATTTATTTTGCTGGCGCTTCTTTTTTCACCATTTTATCTCCTAGATTGTAAGCTCCCAGGATCAGGCCCTCCTATCCCTCTTGTATTGAACTGTATTGTTGCTGTATTGTCTCCCGTTATATTGTAAAGTGCTGAGCAAACTGTTGGCGCTATATAAATCCTGTATAATAAGAATAATATCCAAGAAAATCTAATTTCTTCATAAATTTAGGCCAAAATGTATTCTGTGACATGTCTTTGCTAAAAAAAAAAAAAAATCCCAATAGGTTTATATTAACTGGTTTACGTGAAAGTTATAGCATCTACAAATGGCGGTATATATACTGGAGTTTTTATTTTTAATTTTTTTAATACTAGTAATGGTGGCGATCAGCGACATATAGTGGGACTGCGGCGGGCATTCTGACACTGGGGGGGAACTAACTGCCACTGACATCCCCAGGGACACCAATACCGTGATCAGTGCTAAAAAAAAAAAAGCGCTGACACTCTACTAATGACACTGGGCAGGAAGGGGTTAACATTTAGGGTGATCAAAGGGTTAACTGTGTGCTGTGTGTGTTTTGCTGTGTGCTTTGTTGTGTTTTACTAGGGAGACATGCTGTTTTGTATTTCTCTGCTGTGCAGAGATACAAAACAGCATGTCCATGCTGACAGAGGAGAGACCTGTGTTTACACACAGGACTCTCCCATCAGCTTTCCCCGATGATCGCCGAGTGATTGCCGGCCGGGACCCAGTGATTGACATCTCTAGCTACCAATAGAGGTGTGGGTAGAATGGATCACACGTGCCTCCTATTCGTAAATGCAAATTACGTATATATACACGTGATTTTGCACAGCCCTGCCACCCTGTAGCAGTAGTTCTGCTATAGGGCGGACGACAAGCGGTTATAGAGGAGTTCCAGTCTCCCCCAACAAATACAGTAGCTGCTGACTTTTAATATAAGGACACTTATAAGGATCCAGCGATTTCCTCACCTGAGCCGATTCTTCAGCCGGCTTTGGGTGCAGGCGCCGGCATCTTAGGTAAGGGAAACTTGCACTGACGCCTTCCGCTTCACAGCCGGTTTCCTACTGCACATGCATGAACCGCGCTGCACTTTGTGAATGGTCATGCAGTCTTCTGAAACCTGTGTGTGTCCCAGAAGGCTGTGGGGGAAGGGTTGAACTTCCTCACAGATTGCCTTGGCAATCTGACCCAGAACTAGGAGCGGGGTACCTGTCAAAACCAGGTACCCGCTCCCCTCTCCTTCCCCCAAAAAGTGCCAAATGTGGCAGTGGAGAGGGGGAGATGCAAACAAGCGGAACTTCCCCTTTTGGGTGAAGTTCCAATTTAAAGTGGTTCTAAGGCTGAAACATTTTGTTACCTTAATGCATTTCTTGCATTAACTGAAAAAAAATGTTTAGGCATCGGTTTTGGCCCCTAACCCATAACCCCCCTACCAATATACTTACCTGAACCCTTGATCCAGTGCTGCGCACGTCTGCAGCTCTTCTCTCCCTTTACTTCTATGTCTCACAAGCTTTGCTGGGGCATTGGCTCCCGTTGCTGTCAATCAAAGCCAGTGAGGAAGGAGCAGAGGCGTGACCAAGTCCCGCTGTTTGTGTCAATGGACGCAGCAGTGGGGCTCAGGAGCAAGCATGCACAAGTGCTTCCATGGGAAGCAGCTTCCCATGGGGACACTGGACAGGGAGGTGGAGCTAGGAGCATCAGCGAGGGACCTGAGAAGAGGAGGTGCAGGGCCACTCTGCACAGGGCAGGTAAGTATAGACATACTGTATTGGTATTTTTTTTTTTTTTAGAAACTTCCTTTACAATCTGAATTTACTGAGGTTTCCATTGGTAAGAATTCTAGACATTTCTGTCTGCGTTTCTATCTTTTTATTTTCTTTACCTAATCGCCTGCATGACAGGGTGCGCAAATATGTTTTGCAGATCTGTGTGCATGTGTAAATACCATTTGCAGGCTGGTGTGTTTATATACACTCGTGTAGTGCCATTGAGTCAGAAAACAGCATGGCCTCAGTGGATGTTACATTTTCACAATGGAGTTTGACTTGTCTCCTGCCTGCAGGATATGATTAACTAAGAAAGGGGCTGGGTGGTGTAAAAGCCTGTAACCTAAGCTGGCCTCGGTTAGCCATTAAGCACCTCAATGGCATTCATTTTTCCACCAGGCAAACAAACAATAACTTGCAGGGAGGGGAGAAAAATGTGACATGGGGTCAGGACGTCCTCCATTTACACTGAAGAAAAAAAGGGTTTTTTTTCCCACAAATTTTTAGTATTGTAAAAGGTCTGTGGTTTCATCAGCTTAAAGTGTTGAAATGAAGTTTTGTCTCTACAGAGTTATTTTAGGGTTGGGCAGACCCCATTAGCAAGCAAATAAAGTCTGCAAGTAATGGCGCCATTTTCCGCACTTACTGTTGTCAGGGACAGTCTGTGTTCCTTGATGTCATTCAAGGCAAAGTGGCAGAGATTCTTAACTCGCTCTCTAACCCCTTTGCCACCAATTCTCTATCAGAGCCTTCACAAAATACTAGGGTATGGGTTGACCATATGACCACCTTCTATGGTTCAGTGCTCACCAGGCCCGAACACTGTTGCTTGAGGAAGAAAAATGTGTATTGTAGGATCTGCACAACAATTGTTGGTCCAAAATCTAAACCTTTTTGGAGGCAGCTCTCCATCAACAGGGGTATCACAAAGGGACCCTAGAGAAGTCTATATAGCAGCCTTTCTTAAACTTTTTACCGCATGGGGAACCCCTAAAATAATTTTCAGGTCTCTTAGTTAAACCAGCTCATCAGGGGTCAATGGGAAAAGTACCTAATACATCGGTGGTCAACAGGAGGAAAGACTTCCTTGCACTGATGGTCAAAATGTCTCAGTTACATACAGCTAAAAAGATAGATGGTGTTATCTTGGTTCGGCAAAGGGACATTGGCCCTAGAACTATGCACGAAGGTTCAAACAGAAGGTCAATTATACTGCTGCTGCCATATGTAAAACTATATGTTTCATTATTTACATTTTAGAATGTGTTGCCTCAGGTTTGTGCATGATATTAAAGAGCGCCTTGGCTGAAAAAAGGTTGGGAAACAATGTTCTAAAGGGCATCACTGAGCCCCCCACCCAAACACAAAAGTTAAGGAGTGGGAGCAGGGGTGCTGAAAATTAGGAATGCCATTACCATTTTTCTAACACAGAGTTCGGGTACCAATACTTTAATTTTTAAAGTACTCGCTGGCACTGATTACCAATACCTACTGCCTTGGAAGAGTAGGTAGAGGGGTAGTTTGGGGGGTGGGGAGTTAGAGAGTTGGAGTGTTAAATTGGATTGGTAGAGGATTAAGGATTAATGGCACCCACGCGTGTCTGCACTTTTTTGTGCGATACAGGAAAACGTGATTTTGCACGTTATCGCCCCCCCCTTCCTCTCCACCAATTCTCCCTCTTAGCACAAATTTCCCCTCTCCGTGCACAATTTCCCCCCGACCTACAATTCCTCCACCTAGCACAATTCCCCCACCCAAATCGCCCTCCCAGGACAAAACTCACCCCAAATGCCCCCTCCTAGCACAACCCCCCTGTCAAGAGTGCCAGAGAGCACACAGAGACAGATTGCACGGAACCCGGCTTTTATTGGGGAGGTTTGTGGGGCACAGACAACAGTTCCTTTAGTCCACAGATCCACACCAGACACAGCAACACAGTACAGTTCTCTGGAAGGCAATATGGAACAACAGGGGTATGGTAATCCACAGGGTTAATCCACTCAGGATGCTCCAGGCAGGGAAGGGTTAAGTCCAGGCAGGTTCACGGAGAGCAAGGGGTTAAGTCCAGCCAGGCAGATTCATGGGGACAGCAGAAGATTCCTCCACAGTGCAGGGATTCCAGGCAGCACAGACAGTCCGGGAGATGAGGAGGAGGACGGGGGATGGGCATAGGAGAGAAGCTGGCACTCAGCACAGCCTTCTCTCATACAGGCAGCCAGGAGAACACAAGGGGGGGGGGTTTCTTGCAGTCTCTTAAGTAGAGAGCTGGGCAACTTGCTGCTGCATTGGTAACCCGAAACTTCCTGTCGGGTTACCATGGCAATGGGTCCTGTCTCCCAGGTCTCCAGACCTGCCCAGGGAACAGGGCCTCCGGCATGGAGCCTGGGAAGATGTGCATGAGGGGGAAGGTTGGAAGGGGCCTGTTTGTGGATTCCCTCAGCAGGGGGCCAGACTGCCAGGGACAGGGGGGTGAGGGGCTGCTGAGGGCTGCCTGTGTCAGAAACATGGAGGACTAGAAGTCCCAGCATGGACAGGACAGAAGAGTGAGGGGCTGCTGAGGAGTTGGGGTTGGCAGGCAGCAAGCCTAGAGGATGGGGGAGGAAGGACCAGCTTTGTGACACCCCCAAATCTCTCCTCCTGGCACAACCCCCCCTAAATCCCTCCTCCTAGCACCCCCCCCCCCAATCACCTACCTACAGTTGTGGCCAAAATTATTCAACCCCCACTGAAATTGAGTGTTTTGGCCAGTTTGACATTGCTTTTGATCATTCAGTCATCTTGCTTACATTTACATTAAAGAGGCACTTGTAGGTCAGACAAATATAACATAACAGTTATAATGAAATAACCACAAATGTCTTTTCTGTGCTCACAGCATTATCAGTTTTATTCAACCCCCAAGTGACATTCAATCTTAGTACTTAGTACAGCATCCTTTTACAGTTATAACAGCTTTTAAACGTGAAGCATAGCTTGACACAAGTGTCTTGCAGCGATCTACGGGTATCTTCGCCCATTCTTCATGGGCAAAGGCCTCCAGTTCAGTCACATTCTTAGGCTTGCGCACTGCAACTGCTTTCTTTAAGTCCCACCAGAGGTTCTCAATCGGATTTAAGTCTGGTGACTGCGATGGCCACTCCAAAATGTTCCAGCCTTTCCTCTGCAACCATGCTCTAGTGGACTTGGAGGTATGCTTGGGATCATTGTCCTGTTGAAAGGTCCAACGTCTCCCAAGCCTCAGGTGTGTGACGGACTGCATCACGTTTCCATCCAATATCTCCTGGTACTGAAGAGAATTCATGGTACCTTGCACACGCTGAAGCTTCCCTGTACCTGCAGAAGCAAAACAGCCCCAAAGCATGATTGACCCTCCACCATGCTTCACAGTAGGCAAGGTGTTCTTTTCATCATAGGCCTTGTTCTTCCTCCTCCAAACATAGCGTTGATCCATGGGCCCAAACAGTTCTAATTTTGTTTCATCAGTCCACAGAACACTATCCCACAACTTTTGTGGTTTGTCCACATGGCTTTTGGCATACTGCAGTCGACTCTTCTTATTCTTTGGAGACAGCAAGGGGGTACGCCTGGGAGTTCTGGCACGGAGGCCTTCATTACGCAGTGTGCGTCTTATTGTCTGGGCTGAAACTTCTGTACCCACATCTGACAAATCTTTTCTCAGTTCCTCAGCAGTCACACGGGGACTTCTCTCCACTCTACGCTTCAGGTAGCGCACAGCAGTCGAAGTCAGCATCTTCTTTCTGCCACGACCAGGTAGCGTTTCAACAGTGCCCTTTGCCTTGAATTTGCGAATGATGCTTCCTAAGGTGTCTCTTGGTATGTTTAACATCTTTGCAATCTTCTTATAGCCATTGCCCTTCCTGTGAAGAGAAATCACCTCTTCTCTTGTCTTCCTGGACCATTCTCTTGCCTTCACCATGTTTGTAACCACACCAGTAAATGTCTAGAAGGAGCTGAGTATCACAGTCATTTTAAAGCTGCCTAATTGGTGCTTATTATGCTTGATTGCTGCTCGGTGACATCCACAGGTGTTTTCAATACCTGATGGAAAGCACCTGTATGAACCTCTGTTCTTCAGAGTGGTAGTCTTTAAGGGGTTGAATAATTGTGGCAATGAAGAAACCACATAAGAACCATTTACTACTGTATTACATAAACAATTGATGTCATTTTAGTTGCATTTGGGTAGTTACAACGTCCTTGTAGGATTTGATTCTGAATACAATTCCAAATGTACACTATAGTCCCTAAACCCCTTTACAGCATTGGGGGTTGAATAATTTTGGCCACAACTGTAGAACAATCTCCCCTCTTCCTTACACAAATTCTGTCACTACAGTAGTGACAGCAGCAGGGAGGGGGAGAGAGCTAGGAGGGGGTATGGGTTGTGCTCCCCCCACCTCAGCCACCCCCCACCCACTACTCTGAGCGATCTTCTGTAAGCTCCTGTGCTATGTGAGGCTCTCTGCTTCTCTATGTACTCTTACTGGCAAAACAGAAAGCTGAGCTGTCCGCGGAGAACTTGCCGGTAAGAGTATGGGGAGGAGTGGAGTGCGGGGAAGGTGCAGGCTGAGCTCTCTATATCTTTTGTACACGGGACTATACAGTGCTCTCATAGCACAAGAGCTAACAGTGGATCGAGGATAACTCAGATGGATAGACAACTATTACCGGCATTCTTTTTTTTACATTTCAGCTGTCAGCAGGGGAATCCGAAAAGAACTGTAAAACGTCCTGCGTAACAAGGTAATGGAACTTTATAAAGATGGAAAAGGACATGCTAGCAGTCTTGTGAATGGGCTGTTCCTGATGTCATCACGCCCATAGAACGGCTCCAGAAGTGAGGATGACAGGAACAGTCTAAGGCTGGACGTGGGGGGAGCACGGTTTTCCGGAGGATCGGAGGACAGGGCAACTGTAGCTTTACACTGAGCCCCTGGACAAAATGAGCATTTAACCCATGCAGTGCGGGCACACCCAACTGCATGGGAGAATACAAATTTTGCCTGGGGTTCTGCTTTAACTTTTAAAAGCTAGAATTAAAAGGTGCTTGCGTGTTTAAAGGCCTTGGAAAAAACTGTGCCTGAAAAACAGACTTGGGCCTGTTGCACCCCGAGAGTAAAAAATGCTGAGTTTTTGACTGATCTGAAATCAGATGCATTGTTGTCTATGGGGCATTGCACACAGCTGAGTAAAAGATCAATGTTGAGTACAGAGCAGTAAAACAAAAATAGAAAAGGTTGCATTTGAGTGTAGTGTTTTACTCATGTGCCTACTCGTTTAGATCCCTTGCACATGAGTGTCTTAATTTACTGATGTTTACTCATGTGCAAGGGGCCACAGTACTGGCAATAAAGAAGAATTTGACTTGGTCTATACCAGGGGTGGGCAAACTTTTTGACTTGAGGGCCGCAATGGGTTCATATATTGGACCCGGGGGCCGGACCAAGAGTAGATGAATGATGTGTATGTGTCATCCATAGTAAGTATAGTAATATTCCCCCATAGTAAGCATAGTAATTCATCCCCCATATAGTAATTCATCCCCCATATAGTAATTCATCCCCCATATAGTAATTCATCCCCCATAGTAATTCATCCCCCCTATAGTAATTCATCCCCCATATAGTAATTCATCCCCCCTATAGTAATTCATCCCCCATAGTAATTCATCCCCCATATAGTAATTCATCCCCCATAGTAATTCATCCCCCATATAGTAATTCATCCCCCCTATAGTAATTCATCCCCCATAGTAATTCATCCCCCATATAGTAATTCATCCCCCCTATAGTAATTCATCCCCCATATAGTAATTCATCCCCCCTATAGTAATTCATCCCCCATAGTAATTCATCCCCCATATAGTAATTCATCCCCCATAGTAATTCATCCCCCATATAGTAATTCATCCCCCCTATAGTAATTCATCCCCCATAGTAATTCATCCCCCATATAGTAATTCATCCCCCCTATAGTAATTCATCCCCCCTATAGTAATTCATCCCCCATAAAGTAATTCATCCCCCATATAGTAATTCATTCCCCATATAGTAATTCATCCCCCATATAGTAATTCATCCCCCATAGTAATTCATCCCCCATATAGTAATTCATCCCCCCTATAGTAATTCATCCCCCATAGTAATTCATCCCCCATATAGTAATTCATCCCCCCTATAGTAATTCATCCCCCATATAGTAATTCATCCCCCATATAGTAATTCATCCCCCATAGTAATTCATCCCCCATATAGTAATTCATCCCCCATATAGTAATTCATCCCCCCTATAGTAATTCATCCCCCCTATAGTAATTCATTCCCCATATTGTGTCAGTTCACTTACCTTTGCTCCGCGCGTTCCTCTCGCCGTGTTCCCGCGCCGTTCCGGTCTTCAGGGCGGACAGTGAGAGGAGCCTAGCTCCCCTGCTGCCCCGCCTCGCGCTGCCCCGCTCCTCACGCTGCCCCGCCTATACACATCCTGACAGGAAATGTTTGCCACGCTCCGCGGGCCGGATTAAAAGGTCCGCCGGGCCGTAGTTTGCCCATTGCTGGTCTATACTCATCTATACGCTTACACACCGTCAGGGTTGTGGATAAGGGGGTATCACCAGTCCTCCTGAATGGGGCCCAGGCCAGCACGGGGGCCCAGGCAGCTGGGTGAATCCGATGTGGGCAGGGAGGCTGATCCACATGGTGGGGCGAGAGGGTAATTACTGGAACCAATCCCCTGTATGGCTCTCTCTGCAGCAGCTGGAAACTGGCTTCTTCTCTCCCTCCTGCTGACTTTCAGCTGCTGCAGAGAGCCATACAGGGGATTGGTTCCAGTAATTGCCCCCTTCCCTGCTGCACCCATCCCTCCCCCTGTGCACCATACGTTTCCCCCTGCTACTCAGGCCCCCCTGTGTGCCCCCACCCCCAAATTGCTGCCGGCTTCCCTCCTCTCCTTCCCACTGGCAGCTGCAAGCACACAATAGGAACCCTCAGGATGGAGAGTGGGGTGAGGGTCCGGTAAATATGTCACATTTACCAGCTTCTTCCTATCCTGAATGAACACAATGAGTGATTGGTACCGATCACGCACTGCTTTCATTCATAACTGAAGTATAGTGAACTCCTAGATTGTAAGCTCCAAGGAGCAGGGCCCTCTAATTCCTCTTGTATTGAACTGTATTGTTACTGTACTGTCTCCCTCCATAATGTAAAGCGCTAAGCAAACTGTCGGCACTATATAAGTCCTGTATAATAATAATAATACCTGTTTTTTTTTGGCGGGGGGCCCTGCCAGGTTGTCTGTATGGGGCCACGTGGTTTCTGACAGCAGCCCTGCACACCATTACTTGCCTATGCTCGCCTATGCTTAACATTACTCAGGTCTTTGCACACAATTTTTGGCCCCTTGCACACGGGCATCTCAAGTTCCTGAGCAAACAGCAGTTAATTATGACGCCTGTGTACAAGGGAACTTAAAGAGTATATCTTTTTTTTTCATAAATGTCTTTTTATTTCTTTTGTAAAAAGATGCAAACATGATACACAAAATGAAACCTAGACAAGGCACAATAATAGGATAGGAGACCCCAAGACTACAATAATGAAAATTATAAGTGGGGGGGCCAAGAACAAAAATATGGTCTCTCAGTTGATCGCACAGGATCATATGTTGAAGGTCCTTCATGGTAGGTAGCCTCGCAGGGCTCCAACAAGGCACACATAGATATAGTATCTTAACTGATATAATGAAAATAAAACAAAAAACTCTGTGAAGTGAATAATAATAATTTGCACCTTAAGCGCCGCACTCTTATATGTATGTTTTACGTATTCTTTGTATCAGAATATAGTGCTGGCAGCTCCTGTTTTTTGTGGACCAGCGCAGATTCTGATGCTATTCTTACACACATAGACGTAGCACAGCAGTATCAAAAAACATAAACTTAAAGAGCATATTTTAAAGAGGAAATCCAGGTATCAATATTTTACACATAGTTACTTTGATCCAGCTTGGACCAATGAGACTATACAAATGAATGCAATACCTGGTCATTCCTCCTGGAAATCATTGAAGTTGAGTCTACTTAAAAACAACATTGGGTGGATACACATCCGCCACCATATTGATCTACTCTTGAACCCCATGTGAGAAACCCTTTGTTATGGATTTGCAGAGCTGTGCAGGGAAGCGTACTGTTATTTACTCCTCTCTTCCCCACAGGGCCTCCTCTTCTGTCTGTCCCAGGCTGTTAAATGTAATATCACATGGGATGGACTAGAGGAGGGATAGTGGGGATCAAGGAAAAAAGGCATGGTACAGCAACCGCTTCCCTGCACTGCTCTGCATTTGCCTGTTAATTTTTGTTCTATCTACAGCTCGCTGATCAGATCCAATGTTCCGTGAGCTGTAGATCTGACAAAAAAATTTCAAACATTTTGCCAAGGGTTCCTCCATGATAAAAAGGTTGAGAAATACTGAAGTAGACCATGATACTTCAGTGATCTTCACTTTCTTCCAGGTCCCGTGCTGAGCGGCAGGCCTGCGGCATTCTGAACACAAGGTCGGCCACTTGGTAAGGGCACTATTCAACAAAATGTTTTACATTTTCTGAATGAATGCAAAGCTTTCTCTGATTGGATGATTGGAGAGCATGACATCCCCACCCACCTCTCCACGTCTTCTAATCAGAGAACTCTTGACGCCCATTCAGAAATTGCAAAGCATTTTCTGAATGGAACATGTGCCCAGCGGTCAACCACCTGTGTTCAGAATGCAGCAGGCCGGCTGCTCATCATATAATCCAGAAGCAAGTGGAGATCACTGGAGTAGCAGTCTACTTATTTATTTACAGCTTCCAAGAGCAACGGCCAGGTATGGTATATACAGAATTACATTTGTCCAAGCTGGCCCAATGCAACTACATTAAAAATAGCTATACCTGGAATTCATCTTCTCTCCATGTAAGAGGCAAAGGCTGAATGACAAATTAGCAATAAATTTCTTAGGTGAAGTCACATTGACTTTCATTTTATGTCAGGTTATCATTCTGGAAAGATTATGCTTTCTTGTTTTGTATCTCTGAGGAGGAGGGGAGTCTGAATGGCAAATGTGCATTTATTTGTTGGTCAAGGAAATGTAGAAGAGCTTTTTTTAGCCAGCCAACAGATTTACAAACCTATTCGGCCTGTAACCAATTTTTTTTTTTGTTTGCATTTCCGCAGAGCAGCTTTGTCTCCATCGTACTATTATTATTATTATTATTATTATTATTATACAGTATTTATAAAGCGCCAATAGTTTGCTCACCGCTGTACATTACAAAGGGGGACAGAACATGTGACAGAACAATACCAATACAATGCAAAACATGGGATTGAGGGCCCTGCTCTTTTGAGCTTACAATCTATAAAGGAAGCACTTTTTATTGGTATATAGTTCTCATTCTGCACTACCTGCAGATGATAATATTGTTGTTTTTTTTTTCCGGAAGCAGATGGTAATATTTGGTGTGATATCTATAAAACTTTCAAATTTCCTTTCAGACATTGCTGAATACATACAGTAAAGTGGTTCTAAGACTCCGGTCGCACTGGGTGTGACTTGGCATGCGATTTGCATGCCAGGCGACTTGCAAATTGCATGCCAAGTCACACCCTATTGTCCACAATTACAGCCGTCATATCGATGCGGTTCCGACTTGGTCGGAGCAGCACCGATCTCTAAAGTAGTACATGCGCTACTTTTGGTGCGATTTGCATAGACATCTGTGTCAGAAGTCTTTCAAATCGCACCTGAAATTGGCATGTCCCCCGAATTGTGAATCGCGCAACTTCACTGTAAGTCGTACAATTTTATAGTCGGGCTTGATGTGACTGGGGTGTTAAAGTGAAGACTTTTTTTTAACTGTATGCATTCCCTGCATTAAGTTAAAAAAGTTTGGCCTTTAACCCCCTCAGGAAATACTTACCTGAGTCCTCACTCGATCCAAAGCTGTGCCGTCTGTAGCCCCTTTCTATTCTCTCCCTCTATTCACAGAACAGAGAGGCAAAACCAGGAAAAAACATTGGCTTCTACAGCTGTCAGTTAAATCCTGTGAGGAGGGAGCAGGGGGTGAGGCTAATCCACACTGTGTGTGTCTATGGATGACTACAGCCCAGCTCAGGAGCGAGTCCGCACGTCTTCCCCCATAGCAAGCGGCTTGCAGTGGGGGCAGACACAGAAGCAAAAGAGCCAAAAGCAACTCCAGAAGAGGAAGATCAGAGCTACCTTGTACAATCCCCTTACACGGAACAGGTAAGTATAACAAGTTTGTTATTTTAAGAAAAAAAAATAGCCTTCATAAAAGATTTAAAGACTGAATAAACTCAAATTTTTTAAACCGCTGACAGGTAAGTCTTTTATAACAGAAGAGGTCCTTGTGAATTGTTTTGCATTTCATTTGCACCATGATGTCATGTGGATTTTATGAATGTAATGAGTTGGATATGTATAAATAAAATTTACAGTTTTATATATAAATACAAGAGCTTGATGTATATTTGGCACCTAAAAAAAAATCCCATTAACAACAAAAGTTTGATTTAGATTTAAATATAATAAGGGATGTGGTGTCTGTGATTATCCATCAATAATTTTGATTGCGTTCAGTAAAAACATGACAGTAGGTCCAACTCTTCCCCTTTATTCAAAACTTCAAAATATTGGTGTAGTTGTCGTAAATAAATAAATAAGAACCCACGCAACAGGGTGCTTCAAACAAAAATCTAATAATATTCAATGGTAGTTGCTGCCCATATAATTTGTAATGAACATATACCATATGACAAATATAAACCACGTCTCCTGATGATGTCCCGTATGTGACGAAACGTATACGGGCAGGAACTTCTGATTTTCGTGCCACTTCTGTCTAGTGGAATGCATTCCGGCTCCCATGTGTACTGGAGCGGTGGCGACCTCAGCACAAGCTTTGGCAGATGATTCTGGATACCAGGTTCGGTGTCAGGGTCCGCCGTGGCGCAGTCTCGGCGGCTCGCGCCAAGATACGGGCACTAGGTC
The DNA here is from genome assembly GCF_062004578.1 of Staurois parvus. NCBI lineage: Eukaryota > Metazoa > Chordata > Amphibia > Anura > Ranidae > Staurois > Staurois parvus. Next base: position 584,299 of record NW_028318926.1, read on the forward strand.
CCGGCCGGCCGCGGCTGAGGGAGACTCGCGCATGCGCAGTAGGCGCTGCGAGTACACGCTGGGTGGCCAATGACAGTGCAGGGCGCGGTATTTAAAGATGCCCTGCGCTGTCACAAATCGCCGCAAGGTCTTATCCTGTTACCTGAGTTCCTGTACCCCTGTGATTGTGTTATTTTGACCCGGATTGCCCTGACTACGCTGCCTTCTCCTGTTTTTGACCCGGATTGCCCTGACTACGCTGCCTTCTCCTGTCCTGACCCCCGGCTTGTTTGACCTCTCTGCGAACTGACCATTCCAATACTGACCCTGCGTGTGACCTGACTATCCTTTGCCTGCCGATTCTGTACCTCGCTACCCCCACGGTGACAAATGGCTAGTTTGACTACGATCCGTCCATCCATCCATCCTGCCTGGGCCTGCCGGCCTCCTCACATCTGGCTCTCCTCCTGTATCCATTCCCGGAGGTTCCCTCTGCCACGGGTGGGATTGCTCGGAGGTCGTGACCTGGTCCTGGTCTGCTTCAAGTCCATCCCTACCATCAGGGGCCCTGGTGAACACGCAGACCGGGACTTAGACTCCACGCTCTGGGTATTCCTGTCCAGTGGGCTGCCAGAGGCACCACCTGGCGGATCGTTAACATTCGGCACTGTATATTGTGAGTGTCATCCCTTTATTTTAGCTATGGTTTTAATAAACAAAGATATGCAATGAGGAATGTTTCTTTGTTGATTTCCACTCCTTTATGGGCAATGAGAACCTGTGAGCATTGGTCCCTGAGATACTGGTGTACACAGCGGGGCTGGGACACAACGTATATTGACCTACCTTATTGTAAGCTCAGGGGGTCAACATCTTTTGGTGAGTTTGGTCCCAGGAGGGGAACACAGATTGGAGCGTTGGAGTGGATTTGCATGGAGCACTGATCACTTCTAAGAAGATTTATGGCACGTTTTTGCACTTTTATAGCACTTGGCCTTTACATACGCTTACTGTAAAGAATCCTTTCCTGTTCTTGTTGCAGTATCACGTTACAGCTGCCTTTTGGAATAAAAAGTTACTTGTAAAAAAGTTGTTAACTCAGCCTGTTGTTGACATGATTTTGTTGGAGTTGGAGGCTGCCAAATGTTCTCTAGACATTTTTAGCAGAAGAGAAGACCTTAGCATGTTGGTGGTAGGAGGGACGGGATGAGTTGTCGCTGTCTGCTGTCTCCTCATTCCTCCCTCTGCCTGTTTCTGGCTCTTTGATTTGTGCATGATGAGCTGTCTCCTGGTCAACTTCGTGATGGAGAGTAGGAGGTCTCCCACTGCCCGAGGAGCTGGAGGAGAAAATCAGTTCATATATATAGGATGGCCAGGGTGGGGGGAAATACTGGATGAGGACTGGCAGTGTATACAGGGGACCCCTGCAGATTGCTGATACAAGGTAAGACACTTCTCTGCTCATTCTTCCTGTTGATAATGGGAAGCCATAGATGTGCTAGTCAGTATCAGTGGCACATTTTGCATACTACGTAAAACATAGGGAATAATGCTGAATCTAACCCTATTTAATGCCAACCCTAACCCTACAAGCCTGACTTTTACAAATTTCAGGTGATTTTCATTGTGATCACCTGAGACCTGTGAGTGTCACCCACACCCAGGGCCGGTGCTACCACTAGGCAAACTAGGCAGCCGCCTAGGGCACACTGCCCCCTAGGGCGCAGCCACGGCCCCTGGCCCAGACCCTAACTAACCAGTTGTTGCTGGGTCCAAACCTCCCCTCGAGCATCCTGCCCAAATACCCAGTCAGCATATCTGCTGCACAGCTATGCCGCTCAGCAACAGCGAAGGCTGTGCAGCAATCAGAGCTGTTCCTGAATGTCCAGCCACCCGCTGTTCTCAGTGCTTGGATTTGGTTGCTAGGACCGCCCATGTCCTAGCAACCAGTCATGTGCTTGCCCCTCCCCTAGGCTCCGGAATTCAGAGGACGAGGAGGAAGTTCCTCCTCCAAACCTATCCGGTCCCAGTGGTCAGCCTTCCAGCTTCCACCTGTCCTGTACCCTACTGCGGCAATGAGAAGGAACGGATCCTGTAAGCTGGGGTCTTCACAATACTCCCTCCTCCCCTTCCACTATGAAACCTCTCCACTCTTCTTACCCCACTCTGCTCTTCCTTTATAACTTTGGGGACCCAATTGAAAGGGAATGGGCTCTAGGGACCATGATGTAAGGGGGGTTTAGGGACCTTGATGTAAGTTCCCTTTACGGACCCTGATGTAAGGTCGCTTTAGGAACTCTTGATGTAAAGGCAATCTGGGGACCCTGATGTAAGTTCGCTTTAGGGACCATGATGTAAGGGGGCTTTAGAGACCCTGGTGTATTGGAGCTGTAGGGACCCTGATGTAAGTTCCCTTTAGGGACCCTGATGTAAGGTCGCTTTAGGAACTCTTGATGTAAAGGGAATCTGGGGACCCTGATGTAAGGTCGCTTTAGGAACTCTTGATGTAAAGGGAATCTGGGGACCCTGATGTAAGGTCGCTTTAGGGACTCTTGATGTAAAGGGAATCTGGGGACCCTGATGTAAGGTCGCTTTTGGGACCATGATGTAAGGGGGCTTTAGGGACCCTGGTGTAATGGAGCTCTAGGGACCCTGATGTAAGTTCCCTTTAGGGACCCTGATGTAAGGTCGCTTTAGGAACTCTTGATGTAAAGGGAATCTGGGGACCCTGATGTAAGGTCGCTTTAGGGACTCTTGATGTAAAGGGAATCTGGGGACCCTGATGTAAGGTCGCTTTTGGGACCATGATGTATGGGGTCTTTAGGGACCCTGGTGTAATGGAGCTCTAGGGACCCTGATGTAAAGTCACTCTGAGGATCCTGATGTAAGCGGGGCTCTGAGGACTCTGATGTAGGGAGGGTGACTTTGGGGATCCTAATGAAAGGAGGACTCTGATGTAAGGGGTCCCTGATTTAAAGAGGGGTCTCTGATTTAAGGAGGGGGGCTCTAGGGGATCCTGATGTAAGGGGGAACTTTGGGATCCTAATGTAAGGGGAGGTGAGAAAGCATCTCTGCACAGGCTGCAAATGCAATTTTTGGGAGGGTGGAGCTGCAAGTAGCTGGTCTTGCCTAGGGCACAAACAGGTCTAGCACTGGACCTGACCACAACTAAGACTTGTTTCCCTGACACTTAAAGTACGTGTGAAGTCACATAGATAAACCAATGCTTTAAATGAACCAAATTCATTGTGAATTTGCATTCATTCAGAAGTATTTTAAGAGTTTAAAATTGGAAATCGCCATTGCACAGCCTCCCTTCTTGTCCCTCTATCAATCGGCAGCCAAATGACTTCACGTATAATGGAGACGCTTTGGCAACAAGGTTGCTGCTCAGAGCTGCTGTCAGTTAACAAAGCTGGGCAGAGGAACAGGGCTGCAAAGCTGGCTAGAGGGGATACAGGTACGCCGTGCGTCGGAGCGCTCTCCTCTATCTCCAAGCAGCAAAATCCAGGGAGATATACTCACAATGCCAGCATGGATTTGCTTCTGTGATCAGTGTGATCAGATTGAAAGCAGAAGAGAGTCTTGATCACTGGGGGTGATTTACTAAAACTGGAGCGTGAAAAAACCTGGTGCATGGTAGGCACTGATCTTCTAAGCCCTGGATCCGACTTTGAAATCGATCAATGGATCTATTTAAAGTTGCATGTCAATGCGACTTCAGGTGCAACTTGACAGGCATCTGTGCGACTTCATGCACAAATGTCTATGCAAGTCGCACCTGAAATCACAAAAAATAGTGACGGGCAGTTTCATTGCCAACAGTAAGGTGTGACTTGTCATGCGATTTGAAACTGTCAAATCGCATGACAAGTAGCACCGGTGTGAACTAGGGCTGACTTCAGCTTGTTCAATTAAGCTTTGTAAAAAAAACCAAAAAAAAAACCTGGAAGCTGATTGGTTTCTATGCAGAGCGGCACCAGATTTTGCACTCTCCAGTTTTAGTAAATCAACCCCACTGCATATTTCATAAGGAATTACTAAGAACTGACATTATTCTTTAGTGCTTTCAATTTACGCAGCACTTTACATAGACAGTATATTGTACATTCCCATCAGTCCCTGCCCTCAAGGAGCTTACAATCTAAGGTCCCTAATTTACATTCAAACATTTTAGATTTAGACAGGAGCCAGTTATCCTACCAGCATGTCTCAGGAGCATGGGAGGAAACCAGAGTACCCGGAGGACACCCACGCAGACACAGGGAGAACATGCAAACTCCAGGCAGGTAGTGCTGTGGTTGGGATTTGAACCAACCACCCAAGTGCTGCCAGGTGGAAGTGCTAACCACTTATACGCTGTGTAAGCAAGCCTTATAAGATAATAGGCTGAATTTTCAAAGCTTTAAAGTGTTACTAAACCCCGGACCCTGCATTCACTATATCTGGTCTCCCCGGACCCTGCATTCACTATATCCGGTCTCCCCGGACCCTGCACTCACTATATCTGGTCTCCCCGGACCCTGCATTCACTATATCCGGTCTCCCCGGACCCTGCACTCACTATATCTGGTCTCCCCTTGCCCTGCATTCACTATATCTGGTCTCCCCTTGCCCTGCATTCACTATATCTGGTCTCCCCGGACCCTGCATTCACTATATCCGGTCTCCCCAGACCCCGCATTCACTATATCTGGTCTCCCCTTGCCCTGCATTCACTATATCTGGTCTCCCCGGACCCTGCAGTCACTATATCCGATCACCCCGGACCCTGCATTCACTATATCTGGTCTCCCCAGACCCTGCATTCACTATATCTGGTCTCCCCGGACACTGAATTCACTATATCTGGTCTCCCCGAACCCTGCATTCACTATATCTGGTCTCCCCGGACCCTGCATTCACTATATCTGGTCTCCCCGGACACTGAATTCACTATATCTGGTCTCCCCGAACCCTGCATTCACTATATCTGGTCTCCCCAGACCCTGCATTCACTATATCTGGTCTCCCCGGACCCTGCATTCACTATATCCGGTCTCCCTTGATCCTGCATTCATTATATCTGGTCTCCTTGGACCTTGCATTCACTATATCCGGTCTCCCCAGACCCCGCATTCACTATATCCGGTCTCCCCGGTCCCTGCATTCACTATATCCGGTCTCCTCGGACCCTGCATTCACTATATCCAGTCTCCCCGGTCCCTACATTCACTATATCCGGTCTCCCCGAACCCTGAATTCACTATATCTGGTCTCCCCGAACCGTGCATTCACTATATCCGGTCTCCCTGGACTCTGCATAGTATATTGGGTCTTCCCTGACCCTGTATTCACTATATCTGGTCTCCCCGGACCCTGCATTCACTATATCCGGTCTCCCCGGTCCCTGCATTCACTATATCTGGTCTCCCCGGACACTGCATTAACTATATCCAGTCTTCCCGGACCCTGCAGTCTCTATATCCGATCACCCCGGACCCTGCATTCACTATATACGGTTTCCCACAGTACACAGGACATGGAACTGCAATTATTTTAATAAATATAAACTGCTAAATTCTCTTTCTCATCAGCAGTATAAAGCAGTCTCGTGACTTTTATCAGTGTCCAGCAGAGCACTGGTTAAAGCTTGTAGGAGGAGTTTTCTTTCTGCTCTAGGAGGATGCAGAACCCCTGACCTCTGCCTGGACAGTGCTGATTGGTCCTGTGCTGATCACATGCACTCTCCCCCAAAAAAAAACCAAGCTATCAATACATACTAAACCGAGCATGTGCAGAATGGCTACGGTTCAGTCTGTTTCATTAGAAGATAAGATGTGGACACGGGACATTTGGAAAACACTTCTGAACGATGGAAACTGCTGGAAAACATAGGTTAAAAAACGTCTGTTTAACTGCGTTTGCATACTGCGTTAATGCACGTTTATGCTCGTTTGCATTTAGAAGCGTTTTTTAAGATAACCTCAGGAGACCTTCCAAAATGCCCAGAATGCACTGAAAAACAGTAACAAATTATCTATTTCAGACATTTTGAGAGAAATAGAGAGAGCAGAAGCAGAGAGAGCAGTATGTGTTGAGATGACCTGTCTTTTCTGGTTGTATTCACTATGGATCCCATCATGAGCATAATGCGGCACGTTCTACCATTCTTTCCCTCACGCGAAACCTGGAACTGACTGCGCTGGGGAACTGGGTCCATTTGAATACCTGGAACTGACTGCGCTGGTGTACCGGGTCCATTTGAATACCTGGAACTGACTGCGCTGGTGTACCGGGTCCATTTGAATACCTGGAACTGACTGCGCTGGTGTACCGGGTCCATTTGAATACATGGAAAACGCTTTGCATGCATTTCTGATGATGAAAAAAGTCTCTGGACAGCATCTGTACATGGAACAGTTAAAAAACACTTCTAAACGCAGTTAGCCACGTTTACACGTGTTTGCAAGCCTTTGGCATTTGAAACACTGATAAAATCTACTGAGCGCAAGTTTGGTGCGTTCAAAAAAACGACTGTAAACTCAACTGTCTGTAAAGGACATAGCGTACATGGACACATAGGAGAACATTAGGGAGAGTTCAGGGGCTGCTGAAAAAAATACTTAACAGCTCCTGAACGTCAGTTTTTTAGCTGCAGTGTACGTGAGCCCTAAGACATCATTCACATGAGTGGCCAGGGGGTGGTAAATCCAAGCGGTTGAATCGTGCTTTTACCGTCCCCTTTCCCAACTGCCTGACTGAACTCTGATGTCGCGCAGCTTATGGCTGTAGACATGCCAGTCGGGGTGCCAGGCTGTCCGTCACACCTTCTCCTAGAGATCACATGACCGGTGCCTAGACCTTTGGTTATACAGTATAGCCAGTAAAAATCGATTCTCCATTTTCTGCAGGAAAGGAAAGTGTGTTTCCATCCCAGCTAGACTGGTAGCAGCTTTGTTCTAATATAGATTCACGTTAATAGATCTCCAATGTCATGGCTTTTTCCCCTTCTGTATAAATTTAGCAGTGGGATCCTGGAGAGAATAGGAAATGTATTCAGCGCTGGGAGGGTGTCTGCGGAATACACAGAATTCTCAGTAATATTTCCATTTTCTTTGCATTCATTCAGCCGGCCCAGTTGGGGTGCCGCGTGTCCCAGTTCCAGGCACGGCAACTGGTGTGCTATTTTGGTTCATTTAAAGGGCACTTGTTACCTGAAAAGCCAACCTGCGGAGCCGTGAAGTAGCAGGATGGATTTTGGGGTGATCCCACACAGTCCTATTGTGCGCTGATTTTTTTTTTAACCTGATTTGGGACAACCCTAGAGGGTAGGCCGTTCAAGGGTGCATAGGGGTAGTATGAATTTCCAGCAGATTATTAATATACTACTCCAATGCATCCTCAAATGTTTTCTGGGGTTAACTGTAGGATGGAGTATTGCTCTAATCTAAGCACGATGAGAAGGCTTAAAGGGTAACTCCACTTTTGTGGGAAGAAAAATCAACAGATTAAAATAAATAAATATATAAATAGAGAGAGAGAGAAGGAGAGAGAGGAGGAGAGGGAGAGAAGGAGAGAGAGGAGGAGAAAGGGAGAAGGAGAGAGAGGAAGAAGGAGAGAGAGGAGGGGAAAGGGAGAAGGAGAGAGAGGAGGAAAGAGGAATCTGGAGAGGGAGAAGGAGAGAGAGGAAGATGGAGAGGGAGGAGGAGAAAGGGAGGAGAGAGAGAGAGCAGAAGGAGAGAGAGGAGGAAAGAGGAAGCTGGAGAGGGAGAAGGAGAGAGAGGAAGATGGAGAGGGAGAAGGAGAGAGAGAAGGAGAAAGGGAGAAGGTGAGAGAGAAGAGAGAGGAGGAGAGAGGAAGATGGAGAAGGAGAGAGGAAGATGGAGAGAGAGGAGGAAAAAGGGAGACGGAGAGAAAGAGGGAGAAGGCGAGAGAGGAGGAGAGAGGAAGATGGAGAAAGAGAGAAGGAAAGAGAGGAGGAGAGAGGAAGAAGAGAGAAAGAGGAAGAAGGAGAGAGAGAGAGGGGGACAGAGAGGAAGAAAGGAGAGAGAGAGAGAGGGGGAAGAAGAGAGAAAGAGGAAGAAGGAGAGAGGGACAGAGAGGAAGAAGGAGACAGAGAATGCTATTGTGACACAAGTCATTATGTGATTAAATGTCATATAAAATTCCTTTTCATTGTTTAACCACTTGCTCTCCAGAAGATTTCCCCCCCTTCCTGGCCAGGCCATTTTTTGCGATACAGCACTGCGTTACTTTAACTGACAATTGCGCGGTCATGCAATGCTGCACCCAAATTAAATTTACGTCCTTTTTTTCTCACAAATAGAGCTTTCTTTCAGTGGTATTTGGTCACCTCTGCGGTTTTTATTTTTTTGCACTATAAACAAAAAAAGACTGACAATTTTGAAAAAAAAAACAACAATATTTCTGACTTTTTGTTATAAAACATATCCAATAAAAAAATTAAAAAAATCAAATTTTGTCATAAATTTTGGCCAAAATGTATTTTGCTCCATGTCTTTGCTATAAAAAAAAAAATCCCAATACGTGTAAATTAATTGGTTTACATGAAAGTTACAGTGTTTACAAATAGCGGTATATATACTGGAATCTTTATTTTTTTATACTAGTCATGGCAGCGATCAACGACATATAGCGGGACTGCAAGACTGCGGCAGGATTCTGACATTGGGTGTGAACTAACTGCCACTGACATCCCCAGTGACACCAATACAGTGATCAGTGCTAATAAAAAGCACCAACACTGTACTAATGACACTGGGCAGGAAGGGGTTAACATCTGGGGTGATCAAAGTTTTAACTGTGTGCTGTGTGTGTTTTACTAGGGAAACAAGCTGTGGAAATACAAAGCAGCATGTCCATGCTGACAGAAGAGAGACGTGTGTTGTTTACGACACAGTGTCGCCGACGGTCGCCAAGTGCCAGCTGGGAATCGCCGGCCAGGACCCGGTGATTGGCATTCCTAGCTGCTAATAGCGGCGCGGGTAGGGTGGCGCGCTCACCCCCCTACCTGGAAATGCAGATCATATATATATATATATATATATATATATATATATATATATATATATATGTGTGTGTGTGATTTTGTGCTGCCCTTCCGCCCTGTAGCAGTGCTTCTACTATAGAGCGGCAGGAAAGTGGTTAAAGAGACCCTTTCACCAACTTAAAAAAAATCAGGGAAAAACATAAAAAATAAGTATGTTAAAAGAGAAATATGGCCAAAGCTCTTTTGGCTATTCTTCTCCTGTGGGTCACCAGAATACACTTAGTTGTGCACTCATGTGACCCAGTGTCAGTGTGCTGACATCACAGAACCAGTCTAGGCTCTGCAGGGATCCTGACATTAATGTTGGGATCTGCCCAAATGCCTGACTGGCAGCTGGCTCAGCTTCTCAGGGCATAGCTGAGAACCCGAGCCAGCCTTGCGCTCAGAGTCGGGACAAGGGGTGGGCAGGAGAGGCGTCTGCCCTGGGCACTGTGGTATCACGTGAGGTGGATGGGCACTGCAAGGAGATTGGGGGGAGGGGATTTGTCTTGGAAGGGGAACTTTGGTTGAGGGCAGGGGGTAAGAATCGTTATAGGAGGAGAGATTTTGGAGGGAATGCTGGGAGTAGTTGTTTTGGGGGGATTTATGTTGGGGGGATAGTTTTTGTGCTAGAAGGAAGATTGAGGGGGTTGTGCTAGAAGAGGGTAGAGGGGGAGGGGATTTGTGCTAGAAGGGGAATTTTGTTCTTGGAGGGGGAAGGGAATTTGTGCTATTAGAGATGATTGGGGTATTTGTACTAGGGAGGGGATTTGTGCTGGGAGGGGGCATTTGGTGTTGGGTGAGACAATTTGTGTTTCGGAGCGGAGATTTGAGGGGTAGAGGATTTGTGCTAGGAGATGTGATTGAAGATGGGGGGAGGGGGAGTATCAGCAGGGGGGATTTGTACTGGGAGGAGGGGAACATTATGTTTAGGGGTAAGCATGCAGATTAGTGCTCAATTTTTTTTTCGGGGGGGGTTTTTTGCCGACACATAATGCTTATACATCTTGGGGGGGGGGGGGGGCGCAGTTTGGCATGTCCACCCTCGGCATTCAATAACCTTGTCCAGGAACTGCTCAAGCTCCAGTGCGGAGAGCCAGTGACTGACAGTCACCACTGTCTGCCCAGAGAAGACCCGGGAACAGAACGATCAGCCATCTTTGATTGCACAGTTCTCATTGTTAGAGCTGGTGGAGGGACAGCCTCAACATCAGATCCATGCTGCAGCCATCTAGATGAATATTCGTGTTTTTTTTTTTTTTTTAACCCGCACTTCTCTTTTAAATGCTTACTTGGAGTGTTTATTGACTTGCAGTGTGCCTTAGAGATTGGAAGCGGATATGACTACTTCAGCAGAGTCAATTTCTTAGCACAGCCACCTCCCTCCTTGCATGTCATAGCCCTTTCTTCTGGGAGTGTCTGTTTGTCTGTGCTGACCCAGCTCCTCTGTCCCAACCCTCATTTGCCCACATAACTTTGTAACCTCCCTGGAGGTATTCCCAAGTGTAGCTCGGGGTAAAGTTTCAGTACCACAAGCAGTAACCCCGAACTACACTTGGACTTACAATGAGGCGTTGGTCCAGGATCTCTTCTTCTCTTACCTTTTCCTGCACTCCGGCAATGTCCCTCCTGCAGTGTCCCCTGTAATGTCCTCCAGTGGAGGCATCTGTCTTCTGGGTTCCGTTCTCTGCGACGTCGGGACGTACGGGGGACGGAACGGCGGGAAATTTGAAAATGACAAAAAGTGACATTCACTAAATTCACTAAAATAACTTAGTAAAACATTCCTGTATCAAACCCAGAGGCGGACTGACCATTTGGAAACTCGGGCACTGCCGAGGGCAGTAGGGGGCCCCATGAGATGCCCCTGGTACCTTTTTCATAGGCTTTTTTGAGTTTGGGCAAGGACACAGGGGCACCATGATCCCCTATTGCCCGGGGGCCCCATGAGTTGTCAGTCCACCACTGGTCACATCATCTCTCCAATGGCAGATTCTATGTAGAGGAGAGGGGTGCCTTGGCAAAATGTCTACAAATTGCCCAAAACTTGTATACGAGCCAGCGGGTGGAACAAGTCTGACTTTTAGTTACACACAGGTACAGATTTTTATTGTGTACCATTACAGTCTTCTAGCCGCCGGCGTCCTGACAACCAATGACATCATCAGTTGATAAGGAGTATGTCGGTTGCTTGCACAGCATCCTAGTTTGACCCTCCCCTGCCCTTCTCCATCAGTGCTGAGGTCACATTAACTCAGTGATGAAGAAAAACCGAGGCAGGAGAGAAACATTGGAATACTAGTCAGTACCAGCGTGCAAAAGTATATTTGCTTTGGAAGAATAAATCGCCTCTAATGTTGGGTGTCCTACATGTGTGGATGTTGCTGCGTTTTATATAGAATAGTTTTTCACATTTTAGAATGGGGTGCCCTTTTAAAATTATGGACAGTCTAGGGGTGCCTTGGGATTGTCCATAATTTTAAAGGGTGCCTTGGGACTGTCCATAATTTTAAAGGGTGCCTTGGGACGGTCCATAATTTTAAAGGGTGCCTTGGGACGGTCCATAATTTTAAAGGGTGCCTTGGGACTGTCCATAATTTTAAAGGGTGCCTTGGGACTGTCCATAATTTTAAAGGGTGCCTTGGGACTGTCCATAATTTTAAAGGGTGCCTTGGGACTGTCCATAATTTTAAAGGGTGCCTCGGGACTGTCCATAATTTTAAAGGGTGCCTCGGGATTGTCCAGGATTTTAAAGGGTGCCTTGGGACTATCCATAATTTTAAAGGGTGCCTTGGGACTGTTCAGAATTTTAAAGGGTGCCTCGGGACTGTCAATAATTTTAAAGGGTGTATCGGGACTGTCCTTAATTTTAATGGGTGCCTTGGAACTGTCCTGAAATTTAAAGGGTGCCTCAGGACTGTCTATAATATTAATGGGTGCCTTGGGACTGTCCATATTATTATTATTATTATACAGTATTTATATAGCGCCAATGGGTATGCTCAGCGCTGTACATTAGCAAGGGGGACAGAACATGAGACAAAACAGTAACAATACACTACACGAGAGGTTTGAGGGCCCTGCTCTTTCGAGCTTACAATCTAGGAGGGAGGGGAAGGTGGTACAGGAGGAAATGGCTGTGGGGAATGGAGTGGTGGGAGGAGTGGAGGAGGTCAGTTGTTAGGTGAGGGTGGGGTAGGCTTCCCTGAAGAGATGGGTTTTCAGGGTACGCCTGAAGGTGAGGAGGGTAGTTTGATGGATTGGGGTAGGGAGTTCCTGAGGATGGGGGAAGTCCTGGAGAAATCCTGCAATCGGGTGTGGGAGGAGGAGATCAGGGAGCTAGAGAGTAGGAAGTCCTGTGAGGAGCGGAGGGCACGGGTAGGGTAGTATTTGGGTATCAGGTCAGTTATGTAGTTTGGGGCAGCATTGTGAATGGCTTTGTAGGTCAGAGTTAGCAGTTTGAATTTGATGCGCTGGGCAATCGGGAGCCAATGAAGGGATTGGCAGATGTGGAGCGGTTGGTGAGGTGGATGAGTCTTGCTGCTGAGTTCAGGATAGACTGGAGTGGGGATAGCGTTCGTTTGGGTAGGCCAGTGAGAAGGGAGTTGCAATAGTCCAGGCGTGAGATGATGAGGGAGTGTATGACTTGTTTGGTGGTGTCTGGGGGGAGGAATGTACATATCTTGGAGATGTTGCGGAGGTGGAGCCTGCATGATCTTGATAGTAATTGGACGTGAGGTAGGAAGGAAAGGTTCGAGTCCAGGGTGACACCCAGGACTTTGGCATGTGGGGTGGGAGTGATGATGGTGGCGTTGTTAGTAGTGATGGAGAGGATGGGGGGGGGACGCGGGGTGGGGGGAAGACCAGGAGCTCGGTTTTGAACAGGTTTAATTTGAGGAAATGGAGTGACATCCAGTCTGATATGTTGTTGAGGAGGTGGGCGATGTGGGCGGAGAGAGAGGGGGTGAGGGGTGGAGAGGTAAATTTGTGTGTCGTCGGCATTGAGGTGGTAATTGAAGCCGTGAGAGTGTATTAGTTTGCCAAGGGAGGAGGTATAGATGGAGAAGAGGAGGGGCCCGAGGACAGAGCCTTGGGGGACTCCGACAGAGAGGGGGAGGTGGCAGTGTTATAGGTGACACTGAAGGAGCGTTGGGATAGGTAGGAGGAGAACCAGGATAGAGCAGCGTCCTTGATGCCAAGGGAGTGCAGTTTAGTAATTTCCATAATTTTAAAGGGTGCCTCGGGACGGTCCAGAATTTTAAAGGGTGTCTCGGGACGGTCCATAATATTAAAGTGTGCCTCGAGACGGCCCAGAATTTTAAAGGGTCCTTTAGAATTTCTAGTGTTATATGTGGTTACACCCCTTTAGCACCCGATGGATAAATGCATGCACTAGCTTTTGGGATTTGAGCACAGGGATCTCTTGTTTGCCATAATTTTAAAGGGTGCATCAGGACTGTCCATCATTTTAAAGGGTGCCTTGACTGAAAAAAGGTTGAGAAACACTGCTTTAAATACAGCCATGCAAACAAGGCCTTATACTACAGGAAGCTCCTACACGGATGTAAAGTTCCACCTTGATTTACTGCACAGATATGGAAGAAATACACCAAGCACTCCAACCTGTGAATTAAACTGCAGATGATAATCTTTGCTTATGCCAAACTTCAGCTTTATTGGGTCTTATAGTTAGTATATTGTTTTCAGTCTGGACAAACCTGACCCACAGATTTGCACAGAGAGTGAGGAACAGTCAAGTATGGCCACAGTATATAATTCTTAAATGGGTAGCAGAGCCTCCATGTGTAATGACCCAGTATGGCTGCCCCAACCTAAAATGGCCTTAAACTCTCTACTCTGGTCATATGCAGTTTTTCTAATAATTCTTGGAATAAATGTAATTGGGAAATTCTAGGGTTATTGACCAAATTCTTTCTTCGTTATGTTTAGGAGAAAGGAGGAAAAGTCTGCAAAAACACAAAAAAACAACAACAAAAAAAGGCAATAGACCGAAAGAAACAACTTCCAACTGGTGCTTTTTTCTAGAAGAGACAAACATTATTTGCACAACTTCTGGATTTTAATTTTTTGGATTTTAAGCAGCTTCACCTGTGGATTCCCCTACGTCTGGGCAAGTGATCTCCCCCGCAGAATATCCCCTAGTTGTCTGGTTCCTGGAGCGCTAGCTCTTCTTCCTCCCTAGGACATTGGTTTTACGGGAAACACTTCCAATGATGCCGTCCAATGGCACCATTCTCAACACCAGCAGCCCTAGCCCAGAGCCAGACGTCCTCCAAACGCACAAGGTAAGCGATGTCCATGTGTGGTGGCTATGCTGTGAAGGCAATTCCGAAAATGGGAATCCCAATCCAATTTCGGCAAGCCGTCCAATGTGTTTACATTAGCGTCATATGTATGATACTCAGTTTTTGTGCTGTGAAGTAGATTTTATAACGGGAAGTCCATTTTTTAAGTGTAAATAATATGTGAACCTTAATCCTTTTTTTTTTTTTGGCGAGCCATCCAGTCCATTTTTTTTTACTTCGTAGTTCAAGATTACTTTTGTGGTAACAGGTTTGTTTTTGTTTTTTTTTTGTATCCACTACATTTTATGATGTGGTGTCTACTTTTCATAGTCATTTTGTGTCAGAATGTAAAATCCAGAGTGGTATAAAGTCCATTTTGCAGCACAGAGATCCCCAGCCACCGTGTGGTGGAAAATTCTGGTCATGAAATCCAGCTACCTCGCGGAGTTCAGTTTTAGAGTGTAGAATTCTTTTTGTGATTTTGGAATAGTTTTATGGCACAGAATTTATTTTGTTAATTCCGTGATGAGGTGCCGGAATAATTTTGTGATGTGTGCTGGTAGATCAAGTGTCAGGATTCTCTATGGAGTCCCTATTGTGACATGGGACCAAGGGCTGACTGACCATTTGGAAACTCGGGCACTGCCTGAGGGCCTGGGGTCAGTAGGGGGCCCCATGAAATGCCCCTGGTACCTTTTTTCATAGGCTTTTTTGAGTTTGGGCAAGGACACAGGAGCCCCATGATCCCCTATTGCCCGGGGGGCCCCATGAGTTGTCAGTCCGCTCCTGCATGGGACTCAACCAGTCTGGTGGAGAACATCCTTTGGCTAGCAATCCATTTTGTGGTGTGGTATGTATTTTTTTTTATTTTTTGTACAATCTATTTTTTGCCATCAAAATCCAGGTTCTGCTGTCAGATCTATTTTTTTTTCCTAGGGCTATAAAAGTTCAAAATAATTTTACTGATCGGTTTTCTATCCTACAGAATATAGTTACAGAATATGAATCCCATACGTAATACATGAATAGGGTCTTGCAGCTCTCATGCTTTCTTTATATCTGGTACACCCTGTATATTACCTATTCTCCAAGGGGAGCACAAAGTGAATTCCTTCATAATCTGCTCCATCAGCTTTATTAACTGCCCTCCTCATTTGTCCAAATCTTCAGACTAAACATTGCTCTTACGGATATGTCAATTTTGGCTTTTTAAAAGGCAACAGCTCTCTCTAGCCCCTCCCCCTGACATGTGACCTGTACTGGGAACAAGTGTACAATCCAAACGCACATGTTCCTGCGTTAAAAATGGCGGTGTGTATAAGTGGGGGCTGCAGAGACCGTCGGCTGGAACCGAACAAAATCAGCAAGGAAAAATGTCACCAGCACACCAAGGATCAACAATATGGGGCCAAACGTTTTCATGAACGATCACATAGTTACAGCGAGGCAACGTTTTGGAGTCTCGCAGGATCCTTCATCAGGCATGTGACAAATTGT
Source organism: Staurois parvus (assembly GCF_062004578.1). Taxonomy (NCBI): domain Eukaryota; kingdom Metazoa; phylum Chordata; class Amphibia; order Anura; family Ranidae; genus Staurois; species Staurois parvus. The sequence goes on from NW_028318926.1 coordinate 600,112, forward strand.
GATAGAAACTAGAGAACTATTTAAGAAAACCATCCACCAATCAGAGTGAAGTGAAATGAGCTTGGCCCGCCCCATGATGTCATGTTCCCTCCAAAAATGCATTCAAATCAATGTAAACAGAAACATTAAAAACTGCGAAAATAAATAAAACAATAATTAGATGTGCATAAACTGCATTCATGGGGATATAAACATTATGGTCACATGTGCATCATGGTACTCCCCGGATTGTAATAAAGTGTCAGCTGAAAGCAGCGCTGGATTCTGGAACCAACGACCAGCAGCATATACTGTATGTCCCTGACAGAAGATAAAGACTGTTGCCTAGAGATGTGGGGGGGGGGGGGATTGCCAAGTGAGCTGCAATGGAGACACACCTACAGTGGTCCTATGAGTGCAGCGGCCGACAGTTTCATAGCGATGCATGTCACCTGCATGCACAATGAGAGTTTACTACTCACGCATGCGCTCAAAGACATTCCTGCACCGGTCGCCATTATCATGGAAACCCATGACATCGGTGCCGGGAAGGACAAGGTGGAGGCAAGTCGCTGGCGTCATAGAAACACATGGCGCTATTCCTTCCAATGATACCAATGATGGGGCGCTATTTCTCCCACTGACACTAATAATGGGGCATTAATCCACCAACTGACACCGATGATGGGGCACTATTCCTCCCACTATTACCAGACATAGGACACTATTCCTCCCACTGACATCAATGATGGGACACAATTCCTCCCACTGACACAAATGATGGGGCACTATTCCTCCCCCTGATACCAATGATGGGACACTATTCCTCCCACTGACACCAATGATGGGACACTATTCCTCCCACTGATACCAATGATGGGGCACTATTCCTCCCACTGATACCAATGATGGACACTATTCCTCCCACTGACACCAATGATGGGGCACTATTCCTTCCAATGATACCAATGATGGGGCACTATTCCTCCCACTGATACCAATGATGGGGCACTATTCCTCCCACTGATACTAATGATGGGGCACTATTCCTCCACTGATACCAATGATGGGGCACTATTCCTCCTACTGATACCAATGATGGGACACTATTCCTCCCACTGATACCAATTGTGGGAAACTATTCCTCCAACTGACACCAATGATGGGGCACTATTCCTCCCACTGATACCAATGATGGGGCACTATTCCTCCAACTGACACCAATGATGGAGCACTATTCCTCCACTGATACCAATGATGGGGCACTATTCCTCCTACTGATACCAATGATGGGGCACTATTCCTCCCACTGATACCAATGATGGGGCACTATTTCTCTCACTGATACCAATGATGGGACACTATTCCTCCCACTGACACCAATGATGGGGCGCTATTCCTCCTACTGATACCAATGATGGGGCACTATTCCTCCCACTGATACCAATGATGGGGCACTATTCCTCCCACTGACACCAATGATGGGACACTATTCCTCCCACTGATACCAATGATGGGACACTATTCCTCCCACTGATACCAATGATGGGGCGCTATTCCTCCCACTGATACTAATGATGGAGCACTATTCCTCCCACTGATACCAATGATGGGGCACTATTCCTCCCACTGATACCAATGATGGGGCACTATTCATCCCACTGATACCAATGATGGGGCAAAATTCCTCCCACTGATACCAATTGTGGGAAACTATTCCTCCAACTGACACCAATGATGGGGCACTATTCCTCCACTGATACCAATGATGGGGCACTATTCCTCCTACTGATACCAATGATGGGGCACTATTCCTCCCACTGATACCAATGATGGGGCACTATTCCTCCCACTGATACCAATTGTGGGAAACTATTCCTCCAACTGACACCAATGATGGGACACTATTCCTCCCACTGATACCAATGATGGGACACTATTCCTCCCACTGATACCAATGATGGGGCTTTATTCCTCCCACTGATACCAATGATGGGGCACTATTCCTCCCACTGATACCAATGATGGGGCACTATTCCTCCTACTGATACCAATGATGAGGCACTATTCCTCCCACTGATACCAATGATGGGGCACTATTCCTCCCACTGATACCAATGATGGGGCACTATTCCTCCCACTGATACCAATGATGGGACACTATTCCTCCCACTGATACCAATGATGGGACACTATTCCTCCCACTGATACCAATGATGGAGCACTATTCCTCCCACTAATACCTATTGGGCACTATTCTTCCTACTGCCACCAATGATGGGCACTATTCCTCCCACTGATACCAATGATGTGGCACTATTCCTTCCACTGATACCAATGATGGGACACTATTCCTTCCACTGATACCAATGATGGGGCACTATTCCTCCCACTGACACCAATGATGGGGCACTATTCCTCCCACTGATACCAATGATGGGGCACTATTCCTTCCACTGATACCAATGATGGGGCACTATTCCTCCCACTGATACCAATGATGGGGCACTATTCCTCCCACTGACACCAATGATGGGGCACTATTCCTCCCACTGATACCAATGATGTGGCACTATTCCTCCCACTGATACCAATGATGGGGCACTATTCCTCCCACTGATACCAATGATGTGGCACTATTCCTTCCACTGATACCAATGATGGGACACTATTCCTCCCACTGATACCAATGATGGGGCACTATTCCTCCCACTGACACCAATGATGGGGCACTATTCCTCCCACTGACACCAATGATGGGGCACTATTCCTCCCACTGACACCAATGATGGGGCACTATTCCTCCCACTGATACCAATGATGGGGCACTATTCCTCCCACTGACACCAATGATGGGGCACTATTCCTCCCACTGATACCAATGATGGGGCACTATTCCTCCCACTGACACCAATGATGTGGCACTATTCCTCCCACTGATACCAATGATGGGGTACTATTCCTCCCACTGATACCAATGATGTGGCACTATTCCTTCCACTGATACCAATGATGGGACACTATTCCTCCCACTGATACCAATGATGGGACACTATTCCTCCCACTGATACCAATGATGGGGCACTATTCCTCCCACTGATACCAATGATGGGACACTATTCCTCCCACTGATACCAATGATGGGGCACTATTCCTCCCACTGATACCAATGATGGGGCACTATTCCTCCCACTGATACCAATGATGGGGCACTATTCCTCCCACTGACACCAATGATGGGGCACTATTCCTCCCACTGACACCAATGATGGGGCACTATTCCTCCCACTGACACCAATGATGGGGCACTATTCCTCCCACTGACACCAATGATGGGGCACTATTCCTCCCACTGATACCAATGATGGGGCACTATTCCTCCCACTGACACCAATGATGGGGCACTATTCCTCCCACTGATACCAATGATGGGGCACTATTCCTCCCACTGACACCAATGATGGGGCAATATTCCTTCCAATGATGGAGCACTATTCCTCCCACTAATACCTATTGGGCACTATTCTTCCTACTGCCACCAATGATGGGCACTATTCCTCCCTCTAGTACCACAGTCCTGCCCCTGTGGTCTGAAGGACAATAAACTGTCCCTTTGTTTAGAATGTTTGGAGACCCCTGATCTAGCCTGTTCTTCCCCAGTCTGTCACTGACCCGTCCCTTTCAATCACTGGATTCCAGTTTCAGTTTCAATCGTGGAAGCGCAGCATCACATGTGGCTGTTACCTAGGACATTCTGCATGCAAAAATTCCTCCTGACTGTCATTCACCCATTAGGGCATCATGATATTTCCATAACTCTTCCCAGGAGCCAGCCCACTGCTTGTATCAGGGCTGTGGGCTCTCAAGAGGAGGAGCGAGGCAGGGTGCTCTAATGCAGTGGTTCTCAACCTGTGGGTCGCGACCCCTTTGGGGGTCGAACGACCCTTTCACAGGGGTCCCCTAAGACCATCGGAATACACATATTTCCGATGTGTAAAGAGCAGCTGCTGTGTAGAAAGCAGCTGCTGTGTTGAAAGCAGCTACTCTGTTGAAAGCAGCTACTGTGTTGAAAGCAGCTACTGTGTTGAAAGCAGCTACTGTGTTGAAAGCAGCTACTGTGTTGAAAGCAGCTACTCTGTTAAAAGCAGCTACTGTGTTGAAAGCAGCTACTGTGTTGAAAGCAGCTACTGTGTTGAAAGCAGCTACTGTGTTGAAAGCAGCAGTATTGGAGGTAAAACGACACTCATGAATTATAATTACTGGGTAAATAATTTTATGGTTGGGGGTCACCACAACATGAGGGACTGTATTAAAGGGTCACGGCATTAGGAAGGTTGAGAACCACTGCTGTAATGTTTACGGGAAGCTGTGCACAGCCCCCTGCTGAACCCTCCAATCATCATGATCTGCCTGCATTGCATAGAAAAGCACAGAGATCCAGTGATGGCAAAAATTGGGTGTAAAACATGGTATGTAAAAATGTCATTAGCATTTAGATTATGGTGAAGGGAGGAACCCAGAAAAGCAAAATGTAAGTAGACGTGGCGTAATGCATCTTGGACCTTTGCTGTGTTCACTTATTCCAGATATTATCCGGCAACAATTCTCTGCAAATTCTGACTCCCGCTGGGTACGTCATGTGCCGCACAGGCGCCTTACCATTCCCAGAATGCTCTGCTCCCAGGGAAAATCCAGAGTTGGTTTCTAGCCCTTTAGGCTATATTGGATGTAAACGCTTTTGTGCAACAGTTTGATTGTGATCCGGGCTGATTAGTAGACACTTCAGATGTTATTTATAGTTCAGGAAGATCACAGTTGGCAGAGCCGGAGATTACTATGCAGGGATGGATGCTGCGTATTAAAAGATAAGTATATAGACAAAAAAATCGTAGCTCCAAGCCAGACTGCCAGCTGAAATTCCTTCTATTTTCTTTTTCGTTTTAGCTGCCAAAAACCTTACTCAGCCTTTTTCTTTCGCAGACACACTGCCGTATTAAAGGGGAATTCTAATTGTTTACAGGTGAAGTTTCTACTGCTCAAAGTGGCTGTAAAGGCTGCAGGTTTTCTTTACCTTCATGCATTCTATCCAAACCTGTGCACCTCCTCCCTGTTGGAGATATTTAAAGAGAATTTTCTCCCGTGGTTGTCAACTACTAGAGCCGATTTGAACCGTTGGCACAAGCAAACTTTTATGTGGTTTGGCCGTAACAGTATTGTGAAAAAGACGGCCTTGCCCAGGCATCTATACTTGCTATAAGCCCTCCCGGTTGCTCTCCCTAGGTCCTTTCTCAGAGCGACCAAAGCAGAATTCTTGACTTTTTTATGTGGTCGGTCACACAGCAAAACGTATCTCATACCGACTTCGGGCGTTACCCAAAGAGCAAGGGGCCCTAGGGTTCCCGGACCCCTTCAGATATTTCCATGCATATGTCCCACACCCTAGACTGGATCAAACATAGCTCCGAAAAGGGATGGGTATCCCTGGAACAATTTTTGTCTCCACTTTACCAACGCTCCCATGGAAAACGTCAACTGTCCCCTCGGAGGTTAAAATACATCCCACCGTAGGGACGACGGTTACTACCCTGGCCAAAACGCACTGTTTAAGCTCCGCTCCACATCTTTTCTTCCTAATGTCCCCAATCATAGGGGCTCAGGAGTTCCCCCCAAGATTGGAGGACACGAGATTTTGGGCATTTCTATCCACCAATCAATTACGCATTTGGGACTTTCTGACAAGCAATAGATGGTGCTCCATTACTGAGATCTGAGGGATTCATTCTCCCCCCTTAGATTCATGGAGGGCTATGCAAATACGCCACTTTCTTTCCACCATTAAATTGAGCGAAGGCGTATTTGGGTAAGATCTCACAATTTGAGCAACTCTGTATGTCATACGCTCTCGATGTCTGCTTTGATTTCCACAGGAAAGGATTACGTTCCCCCCAGGGGCGGACTGAGCATTTGAGCACTCGGGCACTGCCCGAGGGCCCGGGGTCAGTAGGGGGCCCCATGAAATGCCCCTGGTACCTTTTTATAGACTTTTTTGGGTGTGCTTTGAGTGTGGGCAAAGACACAGGGGCCCCATGATCCCCTATTGCCCGGGGGCCCCATGAGCTGTCAATCCGCCCCTGGTTCCCCCTTTTCTTCAGAAACGGGAAAGGGACAGGTAAATCCCTGTCTCTGGCTCAGAAGGCCCAGGTTCTCTATTTTGCACCTTGGTCTTCCCTATCCAGCAGATATCAGGAATTGAGCTACAAATTGTTGACCAGATGGTATAGGACCCCAGTGCTCCTCCATAAGATCTTCCCAGAGGTTTCACCGTTGTGTTGGCGTTGCCATCAAGAGACTGGAACACTGTTATACTTCTTATGGTCATGCCCAGCTTTACAATTTTTTTGGAATGAGGTTAATCGGATGATTCAAAAGCTTACTGATTTCACTCTGGACATGCGCCTGGATATTTTCCTCCTGAATCTTACTCCTCTGCCCAGACAGAGATACAGAAAGTCCCTCCTGATCCACTTATTCAGTGCAACCAGAGTGTGTCTACAATTGAAATGAAAACAAACTGCCGCTCCGACGATCAGTCAATGAGATCAATGATATGGACCGTTTGACAGCAGCCATTAAATGTAAAGAACAACAGTTTAGTAAAACATGGTTTTATTGGCATGACGTCCAATGCACACAAGATTACGCTTCACTTGTTTCTTCACAGGTTATAGAGGTTCAGACCCAGGGCAAGCAGCCTACGTTGCCCTCGGCATGCTTTAACTTCCTTAGCGGTATTCCCGAGTGCAGCTCGGGGTAAAGTTTTAGTACCACAAGCGGTAACCCCGAGCTACACTGGGGCTTACCATGCGGCGCTGCTCCAGGATCTGTTCTTCTCTTACCCGCGATGTCCCTCCTGCAGTGTCCCCTGTAATGTCCTCCGGCGGATGCCGACATCTGTCTTCCGGGTTCCGTTCCCTGCGACGTCGGGACGTACGGGGGACGGAATGGCGGAAAATTTGAAAATGACAAAAAGTGACATTCACTAAAATGACATAGTAAAACATTACTGTATCAAACCATTTCACATACATTTTGTCCCGAGTGCTTTGTCCGGCGCCCTGCCTGCATTTTTACTGTTCTTTCTGCCTGGAAACTGAGAAACGTCCATGGCGTCCAAAAAGCGTCCCTTTAGGTCAAAATCGGTTTTAGACCGGCTAGAGAACAGCGATAGTAAATCAGAACCACTTGCAGAATTGAGTGATAATGATTTGTGGGGAAATTCCTCATCAGACACTGAAAACAATTGCTCAGTGATGTGCGCACTTGGTGCTATATTTCAAATTTCAGTGTTTTTGGTTTGATTATAATATTGAATTAAATTTATTATTATTATATTATTATTTTTTATGATTATTTATTAAATTATAATTTATGATTTCGTGTTTCAAATTTTATCCTACCCGGGATGTTTACTAGACTCTTGTTCGGACAGATTTCAGTGAGTTATTCCTAAAAATTACAGGCCTACAATAAAAAACGACATATTTCCATGCAAAAAAATGGTACCGCTTTGAGCACAGAAATATGGACATAATCAGACTGCTAGGAAGGTTAAACAAGACTCCAGCCCCCAAAAAATCTTCTTTCCCCCTTCCATTCTCTCTCTCTCTTTTGCTACCTTTTGCTTACCTATCTTTTATGTAAAACGTTTTCACACTAGAGGCCCAAACCTGCATGGTTGGGATTTGAGTTATTGTTTCAAAAAGATAGCAAGGATGTTATACAATGTCTCTTACCTGGTAGCAGTCCTCTGGTTGTACTGACATTATACAGTTGCAAGAAAAAGTATGTGAACCCCTTGGGATTACGTGGAGTTTTGCATGAATTGGGCATAAAATGTGCTCTGAACATCATCTAAGTCACAACAATAGAGGAACACAGTCTGCTGAACATAATACTACACAAACATTAGATGTTGCCATGGTTTAATTGCACATAACATGTAAACATTCACAGTGCAGGGAGGAAAAAGTATGTGAGGCCCTAGCTTAATGACTTCTCCCAGAGCTAATTGGAGCCAGGAGTGAGCCAACCTTGACTCCAATCAGTGTGATGATATTGGATGTGTTGCTGACAGCTGTCCTGCCCTTAAAAAACACACACCTGTTTTGGGTTTACTGGTTTCAAGAAGCACTGTCTGATGTGAACCATGCCTCGCAGAAAAGAGCTCTCAGAAGACCTACGATCAAGGATTGTTGACTTGCATGAAGCTGGAAAGGGTTACAAAAGTATCTCCAAAAGCCTTGATGTTCATGTGTCCACGGTAAGACAGACTGTCTACAAATGGAGAAAGTTTAGCACTGTTGCTACTCTCCCTAGGCGTGGTCGTCCTGTAAAAATGACTGCAAGAGCACAGCGCAGAATGCTGCATGAGCTAAAGAAGAATCCCAGAGTGTCAGCTAAAGACCTACAGAAATCTCTGGCACATTCTAACATTTTTGTTGACACATCTGCAATAAGGAAAACATTAAACAAGAATGGAGTACATGGGAGGACACCACGGAGGAAGCCATTCCTGTCCAAAAAGAAGATTGCAGCACGTTTGAAGTTTGCAAAAGAGCACCTGGATGTTCCACAGCACTACTGGCAAAATATACTGTGGACAGATGAAACCAAGATTGAGTTGTTTGGGAAGAACACACAACACTATGTGTGGAGAAAAAAAGGCACAGCACACCAACATCAAAACCTCATCCCCACTGTGAAACATGGCGGAGGGAGCATCATGGTTTGGGGCTGCTTTGCTGCCTCAGGGCCTGGATGGATTGTTGTCATTGATGGGAAAATGAATTCCAGAGTTTATCAAGACATTTTGCAGGAAAACGTACGACCATCTGTCCGCCAACTGAAGCTCCGCAGAGGATGGGGGATGCAACAGGACAATGACCCAAAGCATACAAGTCATTCAACAAAACAATGGCTGCAACAGCACAGAATACGCCTTTTGGAGTGGCCCAGTCAGAGTCCTGACCTCAACCCCATTGAAATGCTGTGGCATGACCTTAAGAGAGCGATTCACACCAGACATCCCAAGAATATTGCTACACTGAAACAGTTTTGTGAAGAGGAGTGGTCCAAAATGACTCCAGATCGTTGTGCAGGTCTGATCTGCAACTACAGGAAACGTTTGGTTGAGGTTATTGCTGCCAAAGGAGGGTCAACCAGTTATTAAGTCCAAAGGTTCACATACTTTTTCCTCCCTGCACTGTGAATGATTACATGTTATGTGCAATTAAACCATGGCAACATCTAATGTTTGTGTAGTATTATGTTCAGCAAACTGTGTTCTTCTATTGTTGTGACTTAGATGACGTTCAGAGCACATTTTATGCCCAATTCATGCAAAACTCCACGTAATCCCAAGGGGTTCACATACTTTTTCTTGCAACTGTACCTGTTTACCCGCTGCTTTGTGTACATTGCAGCAGGGCACTGTTTTTTATATGATATAGGTATAACCAATGTTCATATGTTGTGTTTTATGACTTATTTATTTAAGGTACTTATATAGCACTGTCAATTTACTCAGCGCTATACATACAGGTGCATATATATTTGGACACAGGCAGAATTTTAGTTTTCAGGTATTTACCAAAACACATTTAAGCTATCTTTATATAATGGATATGGGCTGAAAGTGCACACTCTCAGGTGTAATTTGAGGGTATGTACATGCAGATTGGAGGAAGGGTTTAGGAACTACAGCTCTTAGGAGTAGCCATCCCCCTTTATTTAATCTATTTCAGGTATTTATATAGCGCCATCAATTTACACAGCACTTTACATATATATTGTACATTCACATCAGTCCCTAACCCTCAAGGGGTGTACAATCTAAGGTCCCTAACTTACATTCATATACTAGGGACAATTTAGACAGGATCCAATTAACCTACCAGCATGTCTTTTGGAGTGTGGGAGGAAACCGGAGTACCCGGAGGAAACCCACGCAGGCACAGGGAGAACATGCAATCCCCAGGCAGGAGGTGCCGTGGCTGGGATTTGAACCAACAACCCTAGTACTGCCAGGCGGAAGTGCTAACCATTTAGCCACTGTGCTGCCCGTTTGTTTATTATTGCAGTGCTTCTAGACTCCCCCAGTCTTGTGAGGGCAGCAAGGCGAGTGCATCTCATGAGGGGCAAGACTTGACTGCAGTCCACTAACCTTTTTGGGTGTACTCTCCAAGCGCAGGAGTATTAAAGTTTTCCAGTTCTTTGCCAAGTTTGACTAGACGAGCCCCCCAGATACAGAAATCTTGCCCTTTGTGCCAGCTCACCTTGGAGCAACGTGCTTGTTTGCTCCCAAGTCCAGCCTTGGAACACTCAGACAAAGTTCTGAGCCCGGGTATTGTGACTGCACTGTGTCCCAACCAAACAATACTGTTCCTCTTTATTGGGGTGCAATAGGGTTTGGCTAGCAGCCTCTCACCAACTCCTGGGGTGACAGCTGGTGCCACTCAATTCTCCTGTGGCAGCTCTGAGTGGTAGTCAGTGGTAGCTTCATTCTCCCCAATGATTAGGTGGCAGTACAAGTCAGTGACAGGGATTTTTTCCCTCAAGATCAGGGAGCAGTACCAGTTAAAAGAGTAGTATGGGAATATAAAAAAACAAAATGAAAAACCCCCAAAAAGCAAAAATAATCATACTGTGTCAGCTCTAAAGTAGGCCAACACTTGATATGTGAGTTTCCAAAGTGCCATGAGGGGTGTCAAGGGGAACGGACTGAACAGTGATGGCAGTAAATAGCAAACACCAACAAACCACAGTGACATCACCAGTCTCTAGTGAATGGATAGGCTGCATTCTCAGTGATGTCACCAGTCTCTAGTGAATGGATAGGCTGCATTCTCAGTGATGTCACCAGTCTCTAGTGAATGGATAGGCTGCATTCTCAGTGATGTCACCAGTCTCTAGTGAATGAATAGGCCACATTCCCAGTGACGATTTTGGTCTCCAGTGAATGGATAGGCTGTATTCCCAGTGATGTCACCGATCTCTAGTGAATGAATAGGCTGCATTCCCAGTGACATCACCAATCTCTAGTGAATGAATAGGCTGCATTCCCAGTGATGTCACCAATCTCTAGTGAATGGATAGGCTACATTCCCAGTGATGTCACCGGTCTCTAGTGAATGAATAGGCTGCATTCCCAGCGATGTCACCGCTCTCTAGTGAATGGATAGGCTACATTCCCAGTGACGTCACCGGTCTCTAGTGAATGGATAGGCTGCATTTCCAGTGATGTCACCGGTCTCTAGTGAATGGATAGGCTACATTCCCAGTGACGTCACCGGTCTCTAGTGAAAGGATAGGCTACATTCCCAGTGATGTCACCGGTCTCCAGTGAATGGATAGGCTGCATTCCCAGTGATGTCACCGGTCTCTAGTGAATGGATAGGCTGCATTCCCAGTGATGTCACCGGTCTCTAGTGAATGGATAGGCTACATTCCCAGTGACGTCACCGGTCTCTAGTGAAAGGATAGGCTACATTCCCAGTGATGTCACCGGTCTCCAGTGAATGGATAGGCTGCATTCCCAGTGATGTCACCAGTCTCTAGTGAATGGATAGGCTGCATTCTCAGTGATGTCACCAATCTCTAGTGAATGGATAGGCTGCATTCTCAGTGATGTCACCAGTCTCTAGTGAATGGATAGGCTGCATTCTCAGTGATGTCACCAGTCTCTAGTGAATGGATAGGCTGCATTCTCAGTGATGTCACCAGTCTCTAGTGAATGAATAGGCCACATTCCCAGTGACGATTTTGGTCTCCAGTGAATGGATAGGCTGTATTCCCAGTGATGTCACCGATCTCTAGTGAATGAATAGGCTGCATTCCCAGTGACATCACCAATCTCTAGTGAATGAATAGGCTGCATTCCCAGTGATGTCACCAATCTCTAGTGAATGGATAGGCTACATTCCCAGTGATGTCACCGGTCTCTAGTGAATGGATAGGCTGCATTCCCAGTGATGTCACCGGTCTCTAGTGAATGGATAGGCTGCATTCCCAGTGATGTCACCGGTCTCTAGTGAATGGATAGGCTGCATTCCCAGTGACATCACCAGTCTCTAGTGAATGAATAGGCTGCATTCCCAGTGATGTCACCGGTCTCTAGTGAATGGATAGGCTGCATTCCCAGTGATGTCACTGGTCTCCAGTGAATGGATAGGCTGCATTCCCAGTGATGTCACCGGTCTCCAGTGAATGGATAGTCTGTACACTGCTATCAGTGTTGTGTATTGAAGGAGTAGGCTGCATTCCCAGGCCTGTCTCTGGTCTTTTGGATCAGCGGTGTTGTAGGTCCCAGGAAAGGGAAGGGGTTTGTGATCATTTGTCTTTTCTGAACCGTGTTACTCATGAATACAATTTTCTGCTTTCTGGTAAGAAAACCTGCAGATAATAACAGTGTCTGTGTGTTAGTCACCTCTGGTGCCTCTAATGAAGAATTCATCCTCTGAATATTTATTTCACCGGCAGCCGTGAGTTCCCATCCAATGAATGTGTTTTGGTTGTCTATCAGGACAGAAAATCAAAGTAAAGGAGGCGGTTGAATTATTCCTGCCTGTGTCTGGTGGATTATCATTTCAATTAATTTACTTGCTGATCATGTGGACATACAGTGAGCTGTGGTGTGATTTTTTCATTTTATTTTTTTCTTTATATTGTGCTTTTTAGAGGAACTGAACTGTGGAAGCCGTGCCTGAAAAAGCCAGGCAGAGAACAAAGGACCAGTCACCAGTATTGTTTGTGGTCTCCCTGCAGCTGATCTTTTCGTCATAAGGCCCCACGCAGACTTCTTGCATTTTGGGCATTTGTCCCGGTGTGCATATGGGCCTAAGCATTAGTGCCAGCATCTAGCATCGTCAGCTTTCACCATCTCATAGACTTTTACAGGCTACTGGCAGCAGGGATAGACAGCGCACCTGTGCCTCCCGCCCACTTGAAACTGCCGGGACCTCATGCACAAGGGCTATATGCCCAAAGTGCATGAGGCCTTACTGACGTAACATGCCTTCTTCTGCTCTGTATCTGTGTGGACGTCACCATCTTGATAGAGGCAGGGTTTGTTTCCTCAATTCAAATGACTAGTGATCTGATGGCGGAATGATGGAGAAGGAGAGGTAGAGGAAGGGCAGATCCACAGAATGAATGAAGCAAAAAGATTCTTGCACTGCAGGTCCCAAGGTACAACTTTCCCTCCAGCAAGGAGAACAGTGAGCAGTGGCATCATCAAATCTCACGAGACTAGCAATTGGAGGCAAGCGTGCCTAAAGCTGGCCATAGATTATTATTTAATTTCAGGTACTTATATAGCACCATCAATTTACGCAGCGGTTTACATATAATATAATATATTTTACATTCACATCGGTCCCTAACCCTCAAGGGGCGTACAATCTAAGGTCCCTAACTCACATTCATACATACACATACTAGGGACAATTTAGACAGGAGCCAATTAACCTACCGGCATGTCTTTGGAGTGTGGGAGGAAACCCACGCAGGCACAGGGAGAACATGCAAACTCCAGGCAAGAGGTGCCGTGTTTTGGATTTAAACCGACAACCCTAGTACTGCCAGGCGGAAGTGCTAACCATTTAGCCACTGTACTGGATCAAATCTTGGCCGGATCATGTTCAATCCATGTATGGGCAAGGCTGGTTCTACTGAAGTTGATCCATCAATTGACTTCAGTATAGCCAGCCTGTCCAATTTTGTTACATTTGATTACTGCCGGCAGCTATAGCCACTAGCAGTAATCATTGTGTTCTGCCAGCTAGGAAGGCTCCCCATGCCCCCCACCCCGCTGGCAGCACACAATAGCTCAGCGGGAGGGATTCCCTCATCAACACTGACTGTGTTGATGGGGGAATCTAGCAATTTTCTTTCCATGGTTGCAGGAAAGAAAATCAAATCCTCTATGACTTACCTTGTGCAAACATTAGGCATTTTTTTTGTTCAACCAGAGGGTTGAACACAAAAAAAAAGACCTGATTCCCCCATCCACACATTTGAGGTGGATTGGGGAATCACTCCCGTTGAGCTATCCTGTTTTGATAGCAGGGAGACTTCAGAATACATTGATCAGAGCTGCTGGCTATAGTTTAAGTGTGAGTGGGAGCGTCAGCCATGGGAACGGGAGGGGTTAAAGAGGAGTTCTGCCCCCCCGCCCAAAAATTAAAAGTCAACAGCTACAAATACTGTAGCTGTTGACTTTTAATATTAGGGTACTTACCTGTCCATGAATCCAGCGGTGTCCTTACCCCGTGCTAAAGGATTTTGGGTCTGGTATAGATCTGGGGGGGGGGGGACCCCATGCCATTTTTTAATTTAATTTTGGCATGGGGTTCCCCTTAATATCCATACCATACCCCTCTGGTTGCTGAATCTGAAACAATACCGCATGTGATACCATTAGCAAAACCATGGTGAAAAATATTGCATCTTTTTAGTTTCTGTTCTGTTAGTGAATTGGATTTACCGCTTGGGTTTTTGCGGTATTTACTGGCACATTTTTAATTTTGCGTTAAATATCGCAGAATAGTTTTTTTTTCTTTTTTGTGAATTGGACATTTTTTTATAGCATTCGATAATTTGTGCAATGAGGGAGAATGCCACCAGCACACCGAGGATCACCAACACAAATGCAAAAGTTTTTCTGAACGATCACATAGTTACAGCAAGGCAACGTTTCGAAGTCTCGCAGGACCCCTTCATCAGTTTTAATGAACGATCACATAGTTATAGCAAGGCAACGTTTCGGAATCTCGCAGGACCCCTTCATCAGGCATGTAGCACAAGCCTGATGGAGGGGTCCTGCGAGACTCTGAAACGTTGCCTCGTAACTATGTGATCGTTGTTTAAAACTTTTGGACCCATATTGGTCAAATGCCTGATGAAAGGGTCCTACGAGACTCCGAAACGTTGCCTCGCTGTAACTATGTGATCGTTCCTTAAAACGTTTGGACCCATATTGGCCACATGCCAGATGAAGGGGTCCCTCGAGACTCCGAAACGTTGCCTTGCTGTAACAATGTGATCATTCCTTAAAACTTTTGGACCCATATTGGCCACATGTCTGATGAAGGGATCCCTCGAGACCCTGAAACGTTGCCTCGTTGTAACTGTGATCATTCCTTAAAACTTTTGGACCCATATTGGCCAAATACCTGATGAAAGGGTCCTACGAGACTCCAAAACGTTGCCTTGCTGTAACAATGTGATCATTCCTTAAACCTTTTGGACCCATATTGGCCACATGTCTGATGAAGTGGTCCCTCGAGACTCTGAAACGTTGCCTCGTTGTAACTATGTGATCGTTCCTTAAAACTTTTGGACCCATATTGGCCACATGTCTGATGAAAGGGTCCTACGAGACTCCAAAACGTTGCCTCGTTGTAACTATGTGATCGTTCCTTAAAGACTCTGAAACGTTGCCTTGCTGTAACTATGTGATCGTTCCTTAAAACTTTTGGACCCATATTGGCCACATGCTAGATGAAGGGGTCCCTCAAGACTCTGAAACGTTGCCTTGCTGTAACAATGTGATCATTCCTTAAAACTTTTGGACCCATATTGGCCACATGTCTGATGAAGGGGTACCTCGAGACTCTGAAACGTTGCCTCGTTGTAACTATGTGATCGTTCCTTAAAACGTTTGGACCCATATTGGCCAAATGCCTAATGAAGGGGTCCCTCGAGACTCCGAAACGTTGCCTTGTTGTAACAATGTGATCGTTCCTTAAACCTTTTGGACCCATATTGGCCAAATGCCTGATGAAAGGGTCCTACGAGACTCCAAAACGTTGCCTTGCTGTAACTATGTGATCGTTCCTTAAAGACTCTGAAACGTTGCCTTGCTGTAACTATGTGATCGTTCCTTAAAACTTTTGGACCCATATTGGCCACATGCTAGATGAAGGGGTCCCTCAAGACTCTGAAACGTTGCCTCGCTGTAACAATGTGATCATTCCTTAAAACTTTTGGACCCATATTGGCCACATGTCTGATGAAGGGGTCCCTCAAGACTCCGAAACGTTGCCTCGTTGTAACTATGTGATCGTTCCTTAAAACTTTTGGACCCATATTGGCCAAATGCCTGATGAAAGGGTCCTACGAGACTCCAAAACGTTGCCTTGCTGTAACTATGTGATCGTTCCTTAAAACTTTTGGACCCATATTGGCCACATGCTAGATGAAGGGGTCCCTCAAGACTCTGAAACGTTGCCTTGCTGTAACAATGTGATCATTCCTTAAAACTTTTGGACCCATATTGGCCACATGTCTGATGAAGGGGTCCCTGGAGAC
Source organism: Staurois parvus (assembly GCF_062004578.1). Lineage (NCBI taxonomy): Eukaryota > Metazoa > Chordata > Amphibia > Anura > Ranidae > Staurois > Staurois parvus. The sequence goes on from NW_028318926.1 coordinate 616,459, forward strand.
TCCGAAACGTTGCCTCGTTGTAACTATGTGATCGTTCCTTAAAACGTTTGGACCCATATTGGCCACATGCCTGATGAAAGGGTCCTACAAAACGTTGCCTTGCGTTGTTACGGTTAAAGTTCCTCCTAAAGGCTGGTGACACACAGGCAATTGTGTGTGGAGATTTAATGCTCCTGCAAATCTCTGGCGATTTGTCGCTGATGATGTAATTGCTGGAATTATTAAGAAGCTCTGTAAAAAAGGTTCTGCTCCATCACCATGCACCTCCTGAGGAAACACACCACCGCCACCACCAGCCTATGCCTCCAGAGGTCTCCAGTAATGCCAGTGCTCTGATCTCCTGGAAATACATCCCTCTTGTGTGCCACATCATCACGCCTGGTACAACTGGCTTGTAGCTAAGCATAGCAATTGATGCAACATGTCACACAAATGTATGAAGAGCGATTGCTGCTAGCAATTTTGACGGCAAGCCGAAACGCTGCTGGATTTTGATTGTTGAAAAAAAAAAAAGCAATGAATCGCTCTAAAATTGTAAAAGTTAGTGATCCCATCCAAAAACATTAAGGAAAAATCCCTCCAATAAAATGGAGGGAGGGGGGTGGTAATCGCCACAAAATTGGTGTCATCAAAATTTAGGACCATGATCCTCTTTTTATTTTTTCCTCTCTAAGGGCCGATTCACACTACATGCGTTTCAGTTGCTTTTTTTCTGCATCCAAAACGCACAGAAAGTAGGTGATACGGTTGTCAACGTCATGGTTCTCATCAGTGCTTGCAGTTCCAGAGCGTTCCGGATGCAAAAAAAAAAGTGGAACAGGCTGCATTTTTTTCTAAACAGAACCGTACTAAAACGCGGTAAAACACAGAAAAAAATTAAGAAAAACACACTGGAACGCACATGTCCCTATTTTAATTGAAGAAAAAGAGGGGGAAAAAATGGACTGGAATTCATAAAAAACGCACTGGAACGCACATGTCCCTATTTAAATCAAAGAAAAAGAGAGGGGAAAAAATGGACTGGAATTCATAAAAAACGCACTGGAACGCACGTCCCTATTTAAATCGAAGAAACAGAGAGGGGAAAAAATGGACTGGAATTCATAAAAAACGCACTGGAACGCACGTCCCTATTTAAATCGAAGAAACAGAGAGGAGAAAAAATGGACTGGAATACATAAAAAACGCACTGGAACACACATGTCCCTATTTAAATCGAAGAAAAAGAGAGGGGGAAAAAATGGACTGGAATGAATTAAAAAAATGCACTTGAAACACGTGTCTCTATTTAAATCGAAAAAAAAGAGAGGGGAAAAAATGGACTGGAATTCATAAAAAACGCACTGGCATGCACGTCCCTATTTATATCGAAGAAACAGAGAGGGGAAAAAAGGACTGGAATTCATAAAAAAACGCACCGGAATGCGTCAAAAACTCGCATGCAGAAACACATCCAGAACGCATCTGGACTGCATTTCTATAGTGTGAACCGGCCCTAAGGGCTAGTTCACACTAGATACAGTCCAGTGCGTTTTTCTGGAAAGGGTCAGGGACTTCTTTTCCCGCAGCAGTGTGCGTTTTCAGGGCAAGTTCACATTAGATGCAGTCCAGTGCGTTTTTTTTTTTTCTGCATCAAAAATGCACAGTGTTTTCCATGTATTCCAATGGCCCTAGTTCACACCAGTGCAGTCAGTTTCCGGTTGCAGAAAAAAAAGTAGAACAGGCTGCATTTGTTTTCTGCACAGAACTATACTGAAACGCAGGAAAACTGCACTGTAACGGAGTGAGGTGTGAACTGTGAGCAAAAATGTATCCGGAATGCATGTTTGTGGTGTGAACTGGCACTTAGTCCAATAGACTTCAATGGAACTGCATATAAAACGCAAGTGCTGCGTTTTGCATGCGTATGTGACGTCTTTTTAACGTGTTTTGCGTTACTTAATCTGCCAAAAAACAAGATGGACAAAAAAATAAAAAATACAAAACTAAAAATGCAAAATGCATCAACAACACATTGTGCAAAAAGCACTGCAGAAAGGGAGCTGCGTAGGTGTGAACCTAGCCTAAGGAAATCATTTTCAACTGAATCGCTAACTTGCTAACTTTACAGCAATTTATAGTTCATTTGCATTTGAGCTCCCTTGTCTCCTCCTCCCATGCTCGTCTCCAGGACTTCTCCAGAGCTTCCCCCATCCTCTGGAACTCTCTACCCCAATCTATCAGACTATCGCCTACTCTGCTCACTATTAGGCAATCTCTGAAAACCTCTCTCTTCAGGGAAGCCTATCCTGCCCTCAGCTAACAATGGAATCTTCTACTCCTTCAACCAGTCCATCCCCCACAGTTACTACCTTTTGTACCACTAGCCCCTCCCTCCTAGATTGTAAGCTCCCAGGAGCAGGGCCCTCTAATCCCTCTTGTATTGAACTGTATTGTTGCTGTATTGTCTCTCTTTGTATTGTAAAGCTCTGAGCAAACTGTTGGTGCCATACAAATCCAGTATAATAATAATATTAATTTGCTCAGAGACCGTGTATGAGCCGCATTTTACTAGATTGCCAGTGACAGTCGCTCTTCGTTCACCTTTATGGCTTAACTACAAATCACTAAGGCCTTGTTTACACTCACTTTGCTCTCTGAAGAGCAATTCGCATCACTCTTCAGGGAGTATTTGACACACGTGAGGAGGCGTTGTATCACCTCCTCACCACCTGCTTTAACCCCTAGATCCCTGTACTAGGGCATTGCAACTGCTTACAATGCATGAGGTTGGGGGTGCTTACAGGGAGGCCCTGTTCACTTGACTGGGACACATCGGAGAGCGCTACACCCGCCAAAGCAATGGGGGTATCATTCTTGCTATAAGTGAAAGAATGCGTATTTGCTCCCCTGCTGATGTTGAATGTTTGCCCACTCACAAAGAAATGATCGGTCTAAAAATCGAATTGTAGGTGTATTGTAACACTGAGAGACAGAATAGCAACAACAAATTCAGCAGAAATGCATGTCTAACAAATGATGAACTGATCTGCATGTTCATGAGGGAAATAAGTATTTGATCCCCTATCATTCAGCAGGATTTCTGGCTACCAGGTGTCTTTCATACAGGTAATAAACTGAGATTAGAAGCAGTCTCTTACAGGGAGTGGTGCTAATCTCATTTTGTTACCTGTAGAGATATATAATCTATGTAAATATAATCTGAGATTATGTACCCCTCTCTCTCTCTCTCTCTATCTATCTATCTATCTATCTATATATATATACACATGCAGTGAAGGAAATCCGTATTTGACCCCTGCTGATGTTGAATGTTTGCTCACTCACAAAGAAATGATCGGTCTAAAAATCGAATGTTCGGTGTATTGTAACACTGAGAGACAGAATAGCAACAACAAATTCAGCAGAAATGCATGTCTAACAAATGATGACTGATTTGCATGTTCATGAGGGAAATAAGTATTTGATCCCCTTCACAAAACATGATTTAGTACTTGGTGGCAAATCCCTTGTTGGCAATCACAGAGGTCAGACGTTTCCTGGAGTTGGCCCCAGGTTTGCACACATCTCAGGAGGGATTTTGGCCCACTCCTCTTGGCAGATCCTCTCCAAGTCATTAAAGTTTGGTGACTGACGTTTGACAACTCGAACTTTCAGCTCCCTCCACAGATTTTCAATCAGATTAAGGTCTGGAGACTGGCTAGGCCACTCCAGGACCTTAATGTGCTTCTTCTTGAGCCACTCCTTTGTTGCCTTGGCCGTGTGTTTTGGGTCATTGTGATGCTGGAACACCCATCCACGACCCTTTTTCAATGTCCTGGCTGAGGGAAGAAGGTTCTCACCCAAGATTTGATGGTACGTTGCCCCGTCCATCGTCCCTTTGATGTGGTGCAGTTGTCCTGTCCCCTTAGCAGAAAAACACCCCCAAAGCAGAATGTTTCCACCACCATGTGTGACAGTTGGGATGATGTTCTTGGGGTCATAGGCAGCATTCCTCCTCCTCCTCCAAACACGGCGAGTTGAGTTGATGCCAAAGAGCTGGATTTTGGTCTCATCTGACCACAACACTTTCAACCAGTCCTCCTCTGCATCATTCAGATGTTCAGTGGCACACTTCAGACGGGCCTGGACATGTGCTTTCTTGAGCAGAGGGACCTTGCAGGCACTGCAGGATTTCAATCCTTGTCGGCGTAGTGTGTTACCAATTGTTTTCTTGGTGACTGTGGTCCCAGCTGTCTGGAGATCATTGACAAGATCCTCACGTGTAGTTCTGGGATGATTCCTCACTGTTCTCATGATCATTGACACTCCATGAGGTGAGATCTTGCATGGTGCACCAGACCTAGGGAGACTGACAGTTTGTGTTTCTTCCATTTGTGAATGATTGCACCAACTGTTGTCACCTTCTCACCAAGCTGCTTGGCCATAGTTTGGTAGCCCAGTCCAGCCTTGTGTAGGTCTACAATCTTGTCCCTGACATCCTTGGACAGCTCTTTGGTCTTTACCATGGTGGAGAGTTTGGAATCTGATGGTTTGATTGCTCCTGTGGACAGGTGTCTGTTATACAGGTAACAAAATGAGATTAGCAGCACTCCCTTTAAGAGACTGCTTCTAATCTCAGCTTGTTACCTGTATGAAAGACACCTGGTAGCCAGAAATCCTGCTGAATGATAGGGGATCAAATCCTTATTTCCCTCATGAACATGCAGATCAGTCATCATTTGTTAGACATGCATTTCTGCTGAATGTTTTGTTGCTATTCTGTCTCTCAGTGTTACAATACACCTATTGTATAGGATTATAACTTCTTTTTTTTTCTATGGTTGAACTGGATGGACTTTTGTCTTTTTTTCAGCCAGACTAACTATGTAACCTTCCATTCGATTTTTAGACTGATCATTTCTTTGTGAGTGGGCAAACATTCAAAATCAGCAGGGGATCAAATACTTATTTCCTTCATTGTAGCTGTGAATCAGTACATCGCGGCTGCAGCATGTGTACACTCCCGGCTGCTGCCTCTGCAGCTAAAGGGGGTAGCAGTTGAGGGGTGGTAAAAGCACCTCCTTACCCCCTGTATAAACCTGCAGAATGCTGGGTTACCACGCCACAACCACATGCGTTGTGCACAGTTGTGGGGCAGTTGCATTACGGCCCCATTGACTTGAATGGGCCGTGCTACCATCTGCCGAGCACAACAGGGGGTAGCATTCCTGCCGCAGCTGTATCAGCAAAAATCGCATCTTAGCAGAAATGATCAGACTCAAGCTGCTAAATCGCTAGCTACAAAATGCTGCTAATTGCTGCCTTCAGAGGTTTGCATCAACGCTTAATCTGTGATGGAAAATGGCCGCCAATGTTTTACTTTTCCCTTCTTCAGACTGTTCCTTTGTTCCTTTTTTTTCTGCTGAGAGCACAATGTAAAACGCTTCTTTATAAAGCCGCATCTTGCACTAGATTCTGCTGACGGCGTCCAAAGTGGGCGAGTGTGAAGAACAGCCTGCGAGGCTGCGAAAAAAAAGCTGGGGAATCGCTTTCTGGCAAATTGTCCCAAATGATTAGTTTGCTTTGGACATTTTAAAGGAAACCTCTGCTTAGAGGCCGCCATTTGTGACCGCTTTGTGAAAATGCTGGCTGTCTGGCTGTCATGTCGATCTAATGCCTTCGACACTTTCTGAATGATTTACCTGGGTAAAGCCGGCCATACACGGGTCCAATTCCCAAAGTATTTTCTTTAGCAAATCTTTTCTAACAATTTTCGTTTGAATTTTGCACCATTAGTGCAACGGATGATTTTCAAGCAACCATCAAATTTCAGTGATCGGGCATGTTGGAATTAATTTTTTTCAACCCCTCGCCTACAGGGCACTTATACCCCCTTCCTGCCCAGGCCAATTTCCAGCTTTCAGCGCTGTTGCACTTTGAATGACAATTGCGCGGTCATGCAACACTGTACCCATATGAAATGTTTATCATTTTTTTGAGACAGATAGAGCTTTCTTTTGGTGGTATTTAATCACCTCGGGGTTTTTCATTTTTTCTTAAACAAACCAAAAACCACTGAAAATTTTGAAAAAAAAATGTTTTTTCTTAGTTTTTGGTATAAAATTTTGTAAATAAGTGATTTTTCTCCTTCACTGATGTGCGCTAATGAGGCTGCAGTGATGGGCACTGATAGGCTGCACTGATGGACACTGATAGGTGGCACCAATGGGCACTGATGAGGAGGCACTGGTAGGTGGCACTGATGGGCATTGACAGGCATCACTGATGGGCACTGAGGAGGAGGCACTGGTAGGTGGCACTGATGGGCATTGACAGGCATCACTGATGGGCACTGAAAGGCAGCACGGATATATGGCATTGATAGGCGGCACTGATAGGTGGCACTGCCTGGCACTGATAGGTGGCACTGTTAGGTGGCACTGACTGGCGCTGTTAGGCGGCACTGACTGGCACTGATAGGCGGTACTGATGCGCACTGATAGGCGGCACTGACTGGCACTGATAGGTGGCACTGACTGGCACTGATAGGTGGCACTGATTGGCAGCACTGATAGGTGGCACTGATTGGCATTGTTAGGTGGCACTGATGGGTGACACTGAAAGGCAGCTCATATGGGCACTGATATGTGGCATTGGTGTGCACTGGTAGGCACTGATATATGGCATTGATGTGGCACTGATGGGCTCTGGCACGTGGCACTGATGAGCACTGACAGGTGGCACTGCTGGGGCTACACTGATCATTAGGGCACACCGATCATCAGTGCTCTGATGATCAGTATACATGTCCCCTCTGAGGAATGCCGATTACCAGCTCTCCTCTCCTCTGTCAGTGTGACAGCTCATGGGGAGAGAAATGCTGATAACCGGCATTTCCCTGTTTACATGTGATCAGCTGTGATTGGACACAGCTGATCACATGACCGAGCCAACATCTTTGGCTCTTTCCGTGAGGGACACAGCACACCGCCGATCACTGCGCTGCACGCTCCCGGAGCCGCGCATGTGCAGTTAGAATGGGAGGACGTTATATGATGGTCTCCTAGAACAAGAGACCCCCCCTTGCGTCCATCATATTACTATATGGCGGGCGGGAGGCGGTTAAACAAACAAACTTCTAATCAATGATGGGAGAATTGTGCGAGAAATGTAATTGAAAAAGAAACGAGCGTGAGACGTGACCTGGAAAGAAAAGACAATTCTTGGTCACGAAAATTCTTTTCTGTAGCAACATGAGGGGAAAGTAAAGGCTTGGTTGGTTGAATTTTGAAATCAATGGTGGCATCATCGGGTTACAAAACACATGAAATTTCTAATTTTCTAAAGAAAATTCGTTTGGAATTCAACCCGTGTATGGCCTGCATAAGAAAAAAAATCAGTATGGAGCGGGTTGACATTCATCACTTTTGGGTGGAATACAAATGAAAATTGAATGACAGCTCACTTTTCTTTGGGTTGAGTGGGGTAGACAGCAGGGCTGGACTGACCATTCAGAAACTCAGGCACTGCCCGAGGGCCCGGGGTCAGTAGGGGGCCCCATGATAAGCCCCTGGTACCTTTTCATAGGCTTTTTTTTGGGTGTGGTTTGAGTTTGGGCGAGGACACAGGGGCCCCATGATCCCCTATTGCCCGGGGGCCCCATGAGTTGTCAGTCCGCCCCTGGTAGACAGTATGTAGCTGGTTGACATTCATCACTTTTGGGTGGAATAAAAATGAAAATTGAATGGCAGCTCACTTTTCTTTGGGTTGAGTGGGGTAGAGTTATGCAGGCCATACACGGGTCGAATTTTCTTTAGAAAGTCAGAAATTTCGTACATTTTTTAATCCGATGGTGCCACCATTGATATTCGAAATTTGACCAACCAAGCCTTCAAGTTCTCACGTTGCTACAGAAAATAATTTTCGTGGCCAATAATTTTCTCTTTCCAGGTCACGGCTCACGCTCGTTTCTTTTACGATTCTATTTCTCGCACGATTCTCCCATCATTGATTAGAAATTCCTTCGCTTTTCAAAAAATTTCCAACACGCCCGATCACTCAAATCCGATGGTCGCTCGAAAATCGGTCGTTGCTGTGGCCCACTAATGGTGCGAAATTCGAATGAAAATTCGTAGAAAACAATTTTGAAATCGGAATTGGACCCGTGTATGGCCGGCTTTAGAAGCCTAGCCAGATTGGTATTACTATCTGTGTACCCAAATGTCCGCTTTCACTTCTTTCCTCCGGTGTGACCGGACGGGAAGTAAGGACAGATCTCTCCGGTGGGGACACAACCCTCGATAAAACCCGACACGGGTAGTAACCCTTTCCTTCTGTTCCCTAGAAAGATGGTCGAGGTTCCACTTTATGGAGCAAAGACGACATTTGAGAACGGCTGGTGTAGATGGGCACCTCCTGCGTTCCGGTGTTAGGCCTGCTCCTGGCATGTCGGGGGTTACGGGGAAGGGAACATGGAAAGACGAGTGATTTTGGGCGGAGGGTGCAGCCAGATGTGATGTGATGAAGCCAGATTCACCGCAGGCCTCCTCATCAGCACCATAAAAGCTCTCCATTAACCAACACACGTGTTTCTTGTTAAGAAGTCGTGTAACCCTCACCTGCCAGGGCTGCTTACAGGATCGGCCCCGTGTGATTGGATGCAGCTTCCAGGCTCCGCCCTCTGAGGTCCTCCGCTCCAAAGACAGATCATTTAAAGGGGCACTCCGTTCCAAAGTAATGGCTGCTTCTTCTGCAACAGCTGTCTCTTACACTGCAAGTCCTCTGTGTACAATTCACACATCTGTAGTATGTTCACTTTCAGATCTTGTCATTGATCTGTTTTCAGTTAAAGGAGAAGTCACCCAAAGCTGATATCTCACTGGTGGATGATAGACGATGAAATCCCCCTTTCACCTTCTTCCTTCTATCTCTCAAAGATGGTGAGATCTCTGCTCTGAGCTCCCGGGTCTGTACAGCTGCTGTGCCCATTATGAGGGGTTCCCACCATCCCTGTGCTGAGTACCCGGGTATGTACAGCTACTGTGCTCATGAGGGGTTCCCACCATCCCTGTGCTGAGTTCCCGGGTCTGTACAGCTACTGTGCTCATGAGGGGTTCCCACCATCATTGTGCTGAGTTCCCGAGTCCGTACAGCTACTGTGCCCATTATGAGGGATTCCCACCATCCCTGCGCTGTGTTCCCGGGTCTTTACACCCGCTGTGCCCATTATGAGGGGTTCCCACCATCCCTGTGCTGAGTTACCGGGTCTTTACACCCGCTGTGCCCATTATGAGGGGTTCCCACCATCCCTGTGCTGAGTTCCCGGGTCTGTACACCCGCTGTGCCCATTATGAGAGGTTCCCACCATCCCTGTGCTGAGTTCCTGGGTCTGTACACCTGCTGTGCCCATTATAAGGGGTTCCCACCATCCCTGCGCTGCGTTCCCGGGTCTGTACACCTGCTGTGCCCATTATGAGGGGTTCCCACCATTCCTGCACTGCGTTCCCGGGTCTGCACACCTGCTGTGCCCATTATGAGGGGTTCCCACCATCCCTGCACTGCGTTCCCGGGTCTGCACACCTGCTGTGCCCATTATGAGGGGTTCCCACCATCCCTGCACTGCGTTCCCGGGTCTGCACACCTGCTGTGCCCATTATGAGGGGTTCCCACCATTCCTGCACTGCGTTCCCGGGTCTGCACACCTGCTGTGCCCATTATGAGGGGTTCCCACCATCCCTGCACTGCGTTCCCGGGTCTGCACACCCGCTGTGCCCATTATGAGGGGTTCCCACCATCCCTGCACTGGGTTCCTGGGTCTTTACACCCGCTGTGCCCATCATGAGGGGTTCCCACCATCCCTGCACTGCGTTCCCGGGTCTGCACACCTGCTGTGCCCATCATGAGGGGTTCCCACCATTGCTGCACTGCGTTCCCGGGTCTGCACACCTGCTGTGCCCATTATGAGGGGTTCCCACCATCCCTGCGCTGCGTTCCCGGGTCTGCACACCCGCTGTGCCCATCATGAGGGGTTCCCACCATCCCTGCGCTGCGTTCCCGGGTCTGCACACCCGCTGTGCCCATCATGAGGGGTTCCCACCATCCCTGCGCTGCGTTCCCGGGTCTGCACACCCGCTGTGCCCATCATGAGGGGTTCCCACCATCCCTGCGCTGCGTTCCCGGGTCTGTACACCCGCTGTGCCCATTATGAGGGGTTCCCACCATTCCTGCGCTGCGTTCCCGGGTCTGCACACCTGCTGTGCCCATTATGAGGGGTTCCCACCATCCCTGCGCTGCGTTCCCGGGTCTGCACACCTGCTGTGCCCATTATGAGGGGTTCCCACCATTCCTGCACTGCGTTCCCGGGTCTGCACACCTGCTGTGCCCATTATGAGGGGTTCCCACCATCCCTGCACTGCGTTCCCGGGTCTGCACACCTGCTGTGCCCATTATGAGGGGTTCCCACCATCCCTGCACTGGGTTCCTGGGTCTTTACACCCGCTGTGCCCATCATGAGGGGTTCCCACCATCCCTGCACTGCGTTCCCGGGTCTGCACACCTGCTGTGCCCATCATGAGGGGTTCCCACCATTGCTGCACTGCGTTCCCGGGTCTGCACACCTGCTGTGCCCATTATGAGGGGTTCCCACCATCCCTGCGCTGCGTTCCCGGGTCTGCACACCCGCTGTGCCCATCATGAGGGGTTCCCACCATCCCTGCGCTGCGTTCCCGGGTCTGCACACCCGCTGTGCCCATCATGAGGGGTTCCCACCATCCCTGTGCTGCGTTCCCGGGTCTGCACACCCGCTGTGCCCATCATGAGGGGTTCCCACCATCCCTGCGCTGCGTTCCCGGGTCTGTACACCTGCTGTGCCCATTATGAGGGGTTCCCACCATTCCTGCACTGCGTTCCCGGGTCTGCACACCTGCTGTGCCCATTATGAGGGGTTCCCACCATCCCTGCGCTGCGTTCCCGGGTCTGCACACCTGCTGTGCCCATTATGAGGGGTTCCCACCATTCCTGCGCTGCGTTCCCGGGTCTGCACACCTGCTGTGCCCATTATGAGGGGTTCCCACCATCCCTGCGCTGCGTTCCCGGGTCTGCACACCCGCTGTGCCCATCATGAGGGGTTCCCACCATCCCTGCGCTGCGTTCCCGGGTCTGCACACCCGCTGTGCCCATCATGAGGGGTTCCCACCATCCCTGTGCTGCGTTCCCGGGTCTGCACACCCGCTGTGCCCATCATGAGGGGTTCCCACCATCCCTGCACTGCGTTCCCGGGTCTGTACACCTGCTGTGCCCATTATGAGGGGTTCCCACCATTCCTGCACTGCGTTCCCGGGTCTGCACACCTGCTGTGCCCATTATGAGGGGTTCCCACCATCCCTGCGCTGCGTTCCCGGGTCTGCACACCTGCTGTGCCCATTATGAGGGGTTCCCACCATTCCTGCGCTGCGTTCCCGGGTCTGCACACCTGCTGTGCCCATTATGAGGGGTTCCCACCATCCCTGCGCTGCGTTCCCGGGTCTGCACACCCGCTGTGCCCATCATGAGGGGTTCCCACCATCCCTGCGCTGCGTTCCCGGGTCTGCACACCCGCTGTGCCCATCATGAGGGGTTCCCACCATCCCTGCGCTGCGTTCCCGGGTCTGTACACCTGCTGTGCCCATCATGAGGGGTTCCCACCATCCCTGCGCTGCGTTCCCGGGTCTGTACACCCGCTGTGCCCATCATGAGGGGTTCCCACCATCCCTGCGCTGCGTTCCCGGGTCTGTACACCTGCTTGTGGTTTTAGAGGGTCATTATGTACAGTATGTGGCCTACAAATTTAGCTCTCATCTCTAGCTGACACGTTTTAATCAGTAACTGCTTTCTTTGTCTAGTAGAAGGGATTCTGTGCCTGCTGACACTGCCCTGGAGGGCTGCCACTAACTAAATCGCAGCAGTTTATTGGGTGGAAGCTGCACTGAGCTGGCGGTAGGGGGCGGGGAGATACACGTTTCAGCACATCACTTAATCCCCCCCTCTTTTTTTGTACCAACTTTATTTGAGGTGCACAAAATTGACACTTTGTTCATGTCTCTGTACAGCAGCGCACTGCGATGTGAGGCTATACAGTGACTTGCCGTCATGTCCCGTGTGTGTGAATGTCTACATCGTATCACAGCTCACTGCACCTCCTGGGGGAATTGCAGTGTAAAATATGTGTTTTCTGTGTGTCCTAGCAGTGACCTGCATTCACCCAGTGCAGTAATACGCAGGTCACCATAGGGCCACAACGCTGATCTCCAGCTTTCAGTCAAGTGAAAATCCTTCGTATGGACCAAGCTGTCCCAAGGAGCTATGGAGTGTCACTGAAGACTGGAGATCAGCTTTACACCCAATGAATGCAAGCTGGTCACTGTCCCAACCCCTGCAACTGTCACTTTTATCTTCACACACCATTCACCCAACATTCATCCATTTTGTTATTTATGTAAAAAAAAATATGTGAAAGTTGAGTGAAACCTAAATGGAAATATTGCTAGATGGCCCCCTGTGTTACAGGAGGAAATACAGTATCTCCCAGAAGTGAGTCCATCCCAGGGGCGGACTGACAACTCATGGGGCCCCGAGCAATAGGAGATCATGGGGCCCCTGTGTCCTTGCCCAAACTCAAAAAAGCCTATGAAAAAGGTACCAGGGGCATCTCATGGGGCCCCCTACTGACCTCGGACAGTGCCCGAGTTTACAAATGGTCAGTCCACCCCTGGTCCCCCCCTCCCCCGGACTGTATACAATGTATATATATATACAGTATCTCCCAGAAGTGAGTCCCCCCCTCACATTTGTGTAAATATTTGATTCTCTCTTTTCATGTGACAACACTGAAGAAATGACACTCTGCTACAATGTGACGTAGTCAGTGTACAGCTTGTATAACATGGAAATTTGTTGTCCCCTCAAAATAACTCAACACACCGCCATTAATGTCTAAACCGCTGGCAACAAAAGTGAGTCCACCCCTAAGTGACAAGGTCCAAATTTGGGCCCAAAGTGTCAATATTCTGTGTGGCCGCCATTATTTTCCAGCACTGCCTTAACCCTCTTGGACATGGAGGTCACCAGAGCTTCATAGGTTGCCACTGGAGTCCTCTTCCATTCCTCCATGATGACATCACGGAGCTGGTGGATGTTAGAGACCTTGCGCTCCTCCACCTTCCATTTGAGGATGACCCACAGATGCTCAATAGGGTTTAGGTCTGGAGACATGCTTGGCCAGTCCATCACCTTTACCCTCAGCTTCTTTAGCAAGGCAGTGGTGGTGTTAGAGGTGTGTTTGGGGCCGTTATCATGTTGGAATACTGCCCTGCGGCCCAGTCTCTGAAGGGAGGGGATCATTCTCTGCTTCAGTATGTCACAGTACATGTTGACATTCATAGTTCCCTCAATGAACTGTAGCTCCCCAGTGCCGGCAGCACTCATGCAGCCCCAGACCATGACACTCCCATCACCATGCTTGACTGTAGGCAAGACACACTTGTCTTTGTACTCCTCACCTGGTTGCCGCCACACACGCTTGACACCATCTGAACCAAATCAGTTGATCTTGGTGTCATCAGACCACAGGACATGGTTCCAGTAATCCATGTCCTTAGTCTGCTTGTCTTCAGCAAACTGTTTGCGGGCTTTCTTGTGCATCTTTAGAAGAGGCTTCCTTCTGGGACGACAGCCATGCAGACCAATTTGATGCAGTGTGCGGCGTATGGTCTGAGCTCTGATAGGCTGACCCCCCACCCCTTCAACCTCTGCAGCAATGCTGGCAGTACTCATACGTCTATTTCCCAAAGACAACCTCTGGATATGACGCTGAGCACGTGCACTCAACTTCTTTGGTGGACCATGGTGAGGCCTGTTCTGAGTGGAACCTGTCCTGTTAAACCGCTGTATGGTCTTGGCCACCGTGCTGCAGCTCAGTTTCAGGTCTTGGCAATCTTCTTACAGCTTAGGCCAGTGGTCGGCAAGCCGCGGCTCGCAAGCCACATGCGGCTCTTTACACGCTTTAATGCGGCTCTTGTGTGCCGGGCGCCCGCTCCCCTCCCTCCTCTTGGGCGGCAGGGACTCTGCAGCGTGATCCAAAAAAAAAACAGCCAGGGCAGCGCGCTCAAATGCAATGATTGGCCAGTCTCGCTGCCACTCACATCCTGATAGCCAGTGATTGGCTGTCAGGATGCGTGTAGGCGGGGCAGCGTGACGAACGTGAGGGGAGCTAGACTCCTCTCACAGTCCGCCCTGAAGACCGGAACGGCGCGGGAACACGGCGAGAGGAACACGCGGAGCAAAGGTAAGTGAATTGACACAGGGGGGACTTGGCTTACTACTTGCTACTTACTTACTACTACTATATGAGGGATGAATTACTATGGGGGGGATGAATTACTATGGGGGATGAATTACTATGGGGGATGAATTACTATATGGGGATGAATTACTATATGGGGGATGAATTACTATGGGGGATGAATTACTATATGGGGGATTAATTACTATGGGGGATGAATTACTATAGGGGGGATGAATTACTATAGGGGGGATGAATTACTATGGGGGATGAATTACTATATGGGGGATGAATTACTATAGGGGGGATGAATTACTATAGGGGGGATGGATTACTATAGGGGGGATGAATTACTATATGGGGGATGAATTACTATATGGGGGATGAATTACTATGGGCGATTAATTACTATATGGGGAATTAATTACTATGGGGGATGAATTACTATAGTGGGGGTGAATTACTATAGGGGGGATGAATTACTATAGGGGGGATGAATTACTATGGGGGATGAATTACTATACGGGGGATGAATTACTATAGGGGGGATGAATTACTACGGGGAATGAATTACTATATGGGAGATGAATTACTATATGGGGGATGAATTACTATGGGCGATGAATTACTATATGGGGGATGAATTACTATGGGGGATGAATTACTATATGGGGGATGAATTACTATGGGGGATGAATTACTATATGGGGGATGAATTACTATGGGGGATGAATTACTATGGGGGATGAATTACTATGGGGGATGAATTACTATATGGGGGATGAATTACTATGGGGGATGAATTACTATGGGGGATGAATTACTATATGGGGGATGAATTACTATATGGGGGATGAATTACTATATGGGGGATGAATTACTATGGGGGATGAATTACTATATGGGGGATGAATTACTATGGGGGATGAATTACTATATGGGGGATGAATTACTATGGGGGATGAATTACTATGGGGGATGAATTACTATGGGGGATGAATTACTATATGGGGGATGAATTACTATGGGGGATGAATTACTATATGGGGGATGAATTACTATATGGGGGATGAATTACTATATGGGGGATGAATTACTATGGGGGATGAATTACTATATGGGGGATGAATTACTATGGGGGATGAATTACTATGGGGGATGAATTACTATATGGGGGATGAATTACTATATGGGGGATGAATTACTATGGGCGATGAATTACTATATGGGGGATGAATTACTATATGGGGGATGAATTACTATGGGGGATGAATTACTATATGGGGGATGAATTACTATATGGGGGATGAATTACTATATGGGGGATTAATTACTATGGGGGATTAATTACTATGGGGGATGAATTACTATGGGGGATGAATTACTATATGGGGGATGAATTACTATGGGGGATGAATTACTATAAAAACTTATTGAAACTAAAAACAGTGTACCATCCTATGTATTTTCAGTTTTAAAAATGTGGCTCTCAAAATAAATTTCAATCGTGGTTTTGGCGAGATTTGGCTCAGTTGAAAAAAAAGGTTGCCC
Source organism: Staurois parvus (assembly GCF_062004578.1). Lineage (NCBI taxonomy): Eukaryota > Metazoa > Chordata > Amphibia > Anura > Ranidae > Staurois > Staurois parvus. The sequence goes on from NW_028318926.1 coordinate 632,309, forward strand.
ACCACTGGCCTAGGCCATCTTTATGTAGAGCAACAATTCTTTTTTTCAGTTCTTTGCCATGAGGTGCCATGTTGAACTTCCAGTGACCAGTATGAGATGGTGAGAGCGATAACACCAAGTTTAACACACCTGCTCCCCATTCACACCTGAGACCTTGTAACACTAATGAGTCACATGACACCAGGGAGGGAAAATGGCTAATTGGGCCCAATTTGGACCTTGTCACTTAGGGGTGGACTCACTTTTGTTGCCAGCGGTTTAGACATTAATGGCGGTGTGTTGAGTTATTTTGAGGGGACAGCAAATTTCCATGTTATACAAGCTGTACACTGACTACGTCACATTGTAGCAAAGTGTCATTTCTTCAGTGTTGTCACATGAAAAGAGAGAATCAAAGATTTACACAAACGTGAGGGGGGGACTCACTTCTGTGTTAGGATTTCTTTTGTTCCACTTTAGCTCATGGAAGAAGAGATGAGCGGGCAGCTTCTAGCTGACTGGTGCTGGCACAATACTGCACTCAGCTGGTTCTGAGCATCTGATCTGAGGTCTGCTCTTTTTTATTAACTCGAGATGTTGGGAAGGGCATAGAGCCTTTACAATTTCACTTCTGTATGAAGAGGCTTGCAGACACAAGAGAGCATTCAGGGAATTGGATCAGACAATGATCTTGGGACTGTAGGCCCTCCTTGACTCCAGGCAGTGCCCCCCTGGCCAAGTGTCAGGGGGGAGAGTCAGCTGTGTGGGGTGGATTTTTCCATTGGTGACTGGTTCTCTCCAAGAGTAAAGTATTAGTAGTGTGAGGTTAACAGCTAAGAGTTCATTTCAGGATAACAGTTAGGCTGCTTTCACACTGATCCGCCGCAAAAACGCATAGACGTTTTACCGCGCTGAGCGTTTTTAAAGGACACATGACTTAAAATCTGCACCAAAAATGCTTCTCAGAGGCATTTTTCAGACATTTTCCATTGATTTCAATGGAAAGAGGCATTTTTGAGGCTTTTTAGGCTATATTCACACTAATGCGGTTGGGTATATCGCATGTGATTCACACAGGAACCGCACCGCATTCCTGTGCAAATCACATGCAATTTGTGTGCGGAGCGATCGGAGCCATACGTTTTGTATGGCTCAAATCACACCGCACCCGCACAAAAAAGGTGCAGGACCCTTTTTTTGGTCCGCACTAGAATCGTATCGCATGTGTATTCACACCTATGCGATCTGATTCTGCACATCGCACAGGGTGCGATCCTGATGCGGTGCAGAATTCGCACAGAAAATGCTGCGAATTCTGCACCGCATCACTGTGAACCCGGGCTCAAACTCACCAAAGGTGCTGCAAGCAGGAGTTTTTACTCCGCTGCTCAGTTCTCCGGCATTCTCGGAGAACACAGTTGAATGCCTCTTATGAAGCGGTGTAGATCAGTTCTCCGAACAAAGGGAGAACGACCTACAAACGCTTGAAAATGGCTGCTTTTACTATATACTCGCGAGATTACAGTAAGAGATCAGTTTACTAAGCAGAGGTAAATTATCGCTGCTTAGTTTGCGGTTCCTCCGATTCTTCAGCTCTGGGCTGGAGAATCTGGAGGGAGAACACAGATCTCCAGTGAAGGGCTGACATCGCTCCTCACTGATCTCCTGAGTGTCATAAACTGTGAATGACCAGAGAGTAGCGATCCTCTGAATTGCAGCTATTCTCTGTGTCATAAACGGACACCTATGTTGCCAAAAGTATTGGCCCCGCCCTCCAAATCATGTGATTCAGGTGTTCCAATCCCCTCCATGGACACAGGTGTATACAATCCAGCCCCTAGGCATGCAGACTGCTTCTACAAACATTGGTGAAAGAATGGGTCGCTCTCAGGAGCTCAGTGACTCCAAGCGTGGTCCCGTGATAGGTTGTCACCTGTGCAATAAGTCCATCCGTGACATTTCCTGACTACTAAATATTCCACGCTCAACTGTTAGTGGGATTATACCAAAGTGGAAGCAACTGGGAACAACAGCAACTCAGCCACCAAGTGGTAGGCCATGTCACATGACAGAGCGGGGTCAGCGCATGCTGAAGCGCACAGTGCGCAGAAGTCAGCAACTGTCTGCAGAGTCAATAGCTAAAGATCTCCAAACTTGGTGTGGCCTTCAGATTAGCACAACAACAGTGTGTAGAGAGCTTCATGGAATGGGTTTCCATGGCCGAGCAGCTGCATCCAAGCCTTACGTCACCAAGTGCAATGCAAACCATCAGATGCTGTGGTGTAAAGCACGTGGCCACTGGACTCTAGAGCAGTGGAGACGTGTTCTCTGGAGTGACCAATCATGCTTCTCTGTCTGGCAATCCAATGGATGTGTCTGGGTTTGGCAGTTACAAGGAGAAAGGTACTTGCCTGACTGCATTCTGCCAAGTGTAAAGTTTGGTGGAGGAGGGATTATGGTGTAGGGTTGTTTTTCAGGGGTTGGGCTTGGCCCCCTAGTTCCAGTGAAGGGAACTCTTAAGGTGTCATCATACCAAGACATTTTGGACAATTTCATGCTCCCAACTTTGTGGGAAGAGTTTGGGGATGGCCCCTTCCTGTTCCAACATGACTGCACACCAGTGCACAAAGCAAGGTCCATAAAGACATGGAGGAGCCAGTTTGGGGTGGAGGAACTTGACTGGCCTGCACAGAGTCCTGACCTCAACCCCATAGAACACCTTTGGGATGAATAAGGGTCCTTTCACACAGGCATTCTGTTTATTTTCATCAGTTCAGTCATGTTTTTTCCAAGAAAAAACTGGATCAGTTCACATTAGTTCATATCAGTTTGCATCCGTTTTTTGCCAGTTTACATCCATTTTTCATCTGTTTTTTTCCCATTTACATCCTTTTTTGTCTGTTTACATCTATTTTTCATCTGTTCTGTTTTTTTTTTTAAATGGAAGAAAAATAGGGTTTTCTTCCATTCAAAAAAACAGATGTTAAAGGATGCGGATATTAACCGCTTGCCGCCCTGCCACTGTGTATATACGTGTGCAGGGCGGCAGTGGAGCGCAAAACCACGTTTAAAAACGGATTCCACGCTCCCGACACTTTCGCCGGCAGGGGGCGCGCGCGCGCGCTCCCGCCGACCCGCGGGTGACACTATTTGATCCAGGAGGGATCAATCATTAGATTTCAGCCAGTGATTTCTGGCTGAAATCACATGATCGGTCCCTGTCCTATCCTGTCCTGTGTTGACATACACACAGGGCAGGATATGATGTCATTCTTCTCTGCCTGGACACATCCCGTTCCAGACAGAGAAGAAGACATCCAAAAAGTGAGTACACAAGCACTACACTACAGTTAGAACACTCTAGGACACATTTAACCCCTTGATCGCCCCCCCCCCCTCCAGTTAACCCTTCACTGCCCTGTCACCAGTGTCACTGATCAGTGAAGCGATTTTTACTGATCAGTGTCGCTGGCGACTTCCGATAGAGTTAGCGCCCCACCCAGATAGCGCCAGATTGCCCGCCAGTACACCAGTAATCCCGTTTAACCCCTTGATCGCCCCCCCCCCCCTCCAGTTAACCCCTTCACTGCCCTGTCACCCAGTGTCACTGATCAGTGAACCAATTTTTACTGATCACTGTATCAGTGTCGCTGGCGACTTCCGATAGAGTTAGCGCCCCTCCCAGATAGCGCCAGCTTGCCCGCCAGTACACCAGTAATCCCGTTTAACCCCTTGATCGCCCCCCCCCTCCAGTTAAACCATTCACTGCCCTGTCACCCAGTGTCACTGATCAATGAACCAATTTTTACTGATCACTGTATCAGTGTCGCTGGCGACTTCCGATAGAGTTAGCGCCCCTCCCAGATAGCGCCAGCTTGCCCGCCAGTACACCAGTAATCCCATTTAACCCCTTGATCGCCCCCCCCCAGTTAACCCCTTCACTGCCCTGTCACCAGTGTCACTGATCAGTGAACCAATTTTTACTGATCACTGTATCAGTGTCGCTGGCGACTTCCGATAGTGTTAGCGCCCCTCCCAGATAGGGCCAGTTTGCCCGCCAGTACACCAGTAATCCCGTTTAACCCCTTGATCGCCCCCCCCCCCAGTTAACCCCTTCACTGCCCTGTCACCAGTGTCACTGATCAGTGAACCAATTTTTACTGATCACTGTATCAGTGTCGCTGGCGACTTCCGATAGTGTTAGCGCCCCTCCCAGATAGCGCCAGACTGCCCGCCAGTACACCAGTAATCCCGTTTAACCCCTTGATCGCCCCCCCTCAGTTAACCCCTTCACTGCCCTGTCACCCAGTGTCACTGATCAGTGAACCAATTTTTATTGATCACTGTATCAGTGTCGCTGGCGACTTCCGATAGAGTTAGCGCCCCTCCCAGATAGCGCCAGTTTGCCCGCCAGTACACCAGTAATCCCGTTTAACCCCTTGATCGCCCCCCCAGTTAACCCCTTCACTGCCCTGTCACCAGTGTCACTGATCAGTGAACCGATTTTTACTGATAACTGTATCAGTGTCGCTGGCGACTTCCGATAGTGTTAGCGCCCCTCCCAGATAGCGCCAGACTGCCCGCCAGTACACCAGTAATCCCGTTTAACCCCTTGATCGCCCCCCCTCAGTTAACCCCTTCACTGCCCTGTCACCCAGTGTCACTGATCAGTGAACCAATTTTTATTGATCACTGTATCAGTGTCGCTGGCGACTTCCGATAGTGTTAGCGCCCCTCCCAGATAGGGCCAGTTTGCCCGCCAGTACACCAGTAATCCCGTTTAACCCCTTGATCGCCCCCCCCCCAGTTAACCCCTTCACTGCCCTGTCACCAGTGTCACTGATCAGTGAACCAATTTTTACTGATCACTGTATCAGTGTCGCTGGCGACTTCCGATAGTGTTAGCGCCCCTCCCAGATAGCGCCAGACTGCCCGCCAGTACACCAGTAATCCCGTTTAACCCCTTGATCGCCCCCCCTCAGTTAACCCCTTCACTGCCCTGTCACCAGTGTCACTGATCAGTGAACCAATTTTTACTGATCACTGCATCAGTGTCGCTGGCGACTTCCGATAGTGTTAGCGCCCCTCCCAGATAGCGCCAGATTGCCTGCTAGTACACCAGTAATCCCATTTAACCCCTTAATCTCCCCCCCCCCAGTTAACCCATTCACTGCCCTGTCACCAGTGTCACTGATCAGTGAACCGATTTTTACTGATAACTGTATCAGTGTCGCTGGCGACTTCCGATAGTGTTAGCGCCCCTCCCAGATAGCGCCAGATTACCCGCCAGTACACCAGTAATCCCGTTTAACCCCTTGATCGCCCCCCCTCCAGTTAACCCCTTCACTGCCCTGTCACCAGTGTCACTGATCAGTGAACCAATTTTTACTGATCACTGTATCAGTGTGGCTGGCGACTTCCGATAGTGTTAGCGCCCCTCCCAGATAGCGCCAGTTTGCCCGCTAGTGCACCAGAAATCCCATTTAACCCCTTGATTGCCCCCCTCCCCCCCAGTTAACCCCTTCACTGCCCTGTCACCAGTGTCATTGATTACAGTGAACAGATTTTTACTGATCACTGTATTAGTGTCACTGGTGACTTCCGATAGTGTTAGCGCCCCTCCTAGATAGCGCCAGTTTGCCTGCTAATGCACAGGATTTTTTTTACCAAAAACATGGAGCAGAATACATTTTGGCTTAAATTTATGACTAACTTTGAGTTTACGATATATTTTTTATAGCTGAAAGTAGAAAATATTGTTTTTTTTCAAAATTTTTGTGGTTTTTTTGTTTATAGCGCAAAAAATAAAAAGCGCACAGGTGATCAAATACCGCCAAAAGAAAGCTCTATTTGTGTGAAAAAAAGGACGTCATTTTCGTTTGGGTGCAGCATTGCATGACCGCGCAATTATCATTTGAATTAGTGCAGCGCCAAACAGCAAAAAAAGGCCTGGTCATTAAGGGGGGTAAATCCTCTGGGGCTCAAGTGGTTAACAGATGTAAACAGATGATCGTCCTTTTACATCTGCTAGTCCATAGAAATACATGGGGTTTCTGTTTTTCACCTGTAAACAGACAGATGAAAAACGAATATACGGAACGCCCGTGTGAAAGGGGCATAAGACAGGTATTCAATTAAAGTTCACATGAATGTAAAGGCAGGCGTCCCAATACTTTTGGTAATACAGTGTATGTTGGTAAAAAATCAGTATGCCTGTTTGGATTGGAGTCTGATGGGCTTCTCCGAAGAAGACAAAGTGGCTTCATGAAAACCACCTTTGTGGTTATTAGAAGAGTATCTAATGTTGTTTTACATTCATGGACAAAAATCTTTCCCCCCCCCGAAATTTCTGTCAGATAACGCACCACTTCGCCCAGAAAATTGTTGCCATTACAAATGTTTCAGCATTCTCATGTTTATTTCTTTGTTTGTATTGGTATGACACAAAAAAAGTGGAGAAACAAAAAAGCCAAATCTGACACATTCCACGCAAAACTCCAAAAATGGACTGGACAAAATTATTGGTACCCTCAATTTAATATTTGGCAGCACACCCCTTGGAAAAAATACCTGAAACCAATGGCTTCCTGTAACCATCAATGAGTTTCTTCCACCTTCTACTGGAATTTTGGAGCGCTCTTCTTTCTCCAACTGCTCCAGGTCTCTCAGATTGGAAGGGTTCCTTTTTCCAACTGCTGTTTTGAGATCTCTCCACAGGACCTCTATGGGATTGAGATCTGGACTCATTGCTGGCCAGTTTAGTCCTCTCCAGCGCTTTGTCTGAAACCATTTCTGGGGGCTTTTTGACGTGTATTTTGGGTCATTGTCCTGCTGGAAGACCCATGATCTTAGATCATGACGGTCTTCCAGCAGGACAATGACAGAGACCCAACTGTCTGGCACTGGGCCCTACATTGCACCCCAGAATTCTTTGTTAGTCTTCAGATTTCATAATGCCATGTACACGGTCAAGACATCCTGTGCCTGAAGCAGCAAAGCAACCCCAAAACATCAGTGACCCCCCACCATGTGTGTCTGGAGGGACTGGATTCTTTTCTTTAAAGACCTCGTCGTTTTTTCTGAAAACAGTAGAATGATGGGCTTTACCAAAAAGCTGGAATTTTGTTTCATGTGTCCACAGCACATTCTCCCAAAAGGATTCTGGCTTCCTCAACTAAGTTTTGGCAAACTCCAAACTGGCTTTTTTATGTTTCTGTGTCAGCAGTGGAGTCCTCTTGGGTCTCCTACCATGGCGTCCCTTTTCATTCAGATGGTGACGTATAGTGAGAGCTGACATAGGTATACCTTGTGCCTGAAGGTCAGCTTGAATTTGTCTGGAAGTTGAATGAGGTTCTTTAGCCACCATTCCAACAATCCTTCATTGCAATCTTTGATCACTTTTTCTCTGTCCACGTCCAGGGAGATTAGGTACAGTGCATGGGCTGTAATCTTCTTGACAATGTTGTGCACAGTGGACACAGGAACATTAAGATCTGTGAATTGATACCAGTGAGTTTAATTACAGAACAGGAACATCACAAACTTGGAATGAGATTATTTCTTACAATTTTGAGAAGGTGCTGATAATTTTGTCCAAGCCCATTTTTGGGGTTTTGGGTGGAATGTGTTAGATTTGGCTTTTTGCTTCTCCACTTTTTTGTGTCATACCAATACAAGCAAAAGAAATAAACATGAGTGTTTGGCAATGGAAATTGCACTTGAACTGGGCTCAGAATTGTACCAGACTTTTTTTGAAAACACGCTAAGGCTAGCCCACACATACGAGTATGTGAACCGGCTCCAATGAAAACCGTTAATTGTAACAAATGAATTGATCTCAGAGACCTCTTCCATACACATTCCTGAAAAAAATTCCTCTGATTGTCCTTTAATTGTGCCCCTGGTGCTCCCATTTGCCCAATGAGGTAGACTTATAGTCCATAAGTGAGTGCAACACTTTATTTAATAAATAATTTAAAAAGAAGAAAAGGCACAATATTTTTTATTATTAGATTTCATGGCACTTATACGTATGGAGAAAAATTCCTAAGGAAGCGAGGAGACTCTCTAGTGGGAAGAGGGATAACTCCGTCCATCCATCCCCAGGAAAGAGGGATAATCTCATCCATTTACCACCAAGTCCATTTAAAGGGACACAAGCCTTTTATGACCTCACTTGACCACTTCCAGTCCGGACACTTTTACCCCCTTCCTGCCCAGGCCAATTTTCAGCTTTCAGCGCTATCACACTTTGAATGACAATTGCGCGGTCATGCTACACTGTACCCATATGAATTTTTTAGCATTTTTTGAGACAGATAAAGCTTTATTTTGGTGGTATTTATTCACCACTAGGATTTTTATTTTTTGCTATATAAATGAAAAAGTCCAAAAAGTTTGAAAAAAAGTGTATTTCTTATAAAATTTTGCAAATAATCTCTCTTCATAAATCTTGGCCAATATGAATTCTGTTATATTTTTAGTAAAAAAAAAAATAACCCAAATTAGTTTATAAACAAAAATTATAATTTTTAAACATTTTTTTTACGTTTTTATTTTTTTATACTATTTTTTTTTTTTACAGACTGTCACCCTAGCAGTACAGTGTTGTGAATAGCCTTGTACCATGTGACCTCTGTGATCATTTACAGATTTCACACATTTAGTAAGCAGGGGCGGACTGGCAACTCATGGGGCCCCCGGGCAATAGGGGATCATGGGGCCCCTGCGTCCTTGCCCAAACTCAAAAAAGCCTATGAAAAAGGTACCAGGGGCATCTCATGGGGCCCCCTCCTGATCCCGGGCCCTCAGGCAGTGCCCGAGTTTCCAAATGGTCAGTCCGCCCCTGGTAGTAAGCAATGATGTCACAAGTGACATCTTGCTTACTACTCTGCATGTGATCACTGATTGGCCAATCAGTGATCACATGATCGGGACCTCACACAGAGGTCCCTTACGACGATCGGTGTTCCACTGTGTCCGGATCGCGGTGCTGTGCGCTCCCGGAGAGCGTGCACAGCCCATAATGGCGGGTGCCGTTTATGAACGGCAACCTGCCCCTGGACTGCCACCGTCCGGCCGTTTATATACATGCTGGATTATTATTTATTTTCATTAAAAAATTTGATATAATTTATATTGCATTTGTTAGTGGAGCTCGACACTATTTTTTTACTTTATTTTCTATGACACAATGGTATGAGTATGTGTAAAGTGTAGGCAACCCACATATTATAATAGTTTTTTTTATCATTATACATATACACATATTTTATTTTAATATTTTTTTATTACAATATTGCTTTGTATACCATTTTAGCATCATTCACAGTATTTGTTTATTAACACTTTGCATACACCATAGTAGCTCACAAGACCCCACATTTTTGTATTCACAAATAGAGCATTCGTTTGGTGGTATTTAATCATCACTGGGGCTTTTGATTTTATTTGCTAAATTAATGAAAAAAAAGACCGAAAATGTTGAAAAAACCCCCCACATTTTTCTTTTGTTATAAAAATTTGCAAATAATCGTTCTTCATAAATTTAGGCCAAGATGTATTCTGCTACATTTCTTTGGTGAAAATAACTCAAATCAGTATTTATTATTTAGTCTGTAGGAAAGGTATGGAGTCCAAAAAGTATGGTATGTATCTGAAAATTGATCAATCCTGAAGTACTGACGGCCAATCTAATTTTTTGAGGCCCAAAAATGACAGGACAGTACAGATGTCCCCCAAATGACCCTTTTTTTGCAAAGTAGACAGTCCGAGGCATGGCAAATTGTCATCATTTTTAAAAAAATGAAAAAAATGAAAGAAAAAAAAAATCTAATTTTTTTTATACATACTATCACCAGTGCAATACAACGTCATTATATAACTGGTGTGGCGATGATCAGGGACACTGACTGGTGACAGTAAAAAACAAAAACAATTAATAATCTTTTTCAATTATTTTTAATTTTTTTTTTTTACTTTTGTTTACAATTTTTGTTCTTCATATCACACTGTGACCAGAGTAGTACAATGTTACCATAATAACATTGTACTACTCTGGGGAAGTGATCACATTTTTTTTTTTTTACACATTATTATTGCTTATAGCAAAGAATTTCATTGCCATAAGCAAGCATTTAACTGAATGAAATTGATTCATTCAGGTTTTTTGTTGTGATTAGTTGTGATTGGCCACAGCTAATAACATGGCACAGATGGGCTGTCATTGACCCAGTTTGTACCATGTGATTACTGTGACCAATCACAGCTAGTGACACAGTTGTATACAATGGATGGCATGAAAGGAAGCCATCCATTGTTTACAATTGTCATGTGACCTGCTGTGATTGGTCACAGCAGTCACATAGTACTGGCAACGGGCCAGTACACTGATCTGTCATCAACTGTGTCCGGTTGACACAGCCGGTGACAGATCCCGTCACAGCACGCCCCCATGGGCACACGCAAGGTGCAATCTGGGAGGATGTCATGTGACGCCCACCCGGATTGACGAGAGTCGTGCCCGGCCAATAGCAAAATGAGGGTTAAACACAAAAAAATACCAAAAATGCTTGTACATGCATATCTGATGCAATTTCATTGAAGTCTATGGAGCCAAAAACACACTGTGATGTGTGTAAAAAGGTTCTTGCACCTTTTGCAAAAAACGCATTTAACCACTTGCCGTCCGCCTGCTGTTTATAAACGGCAGGACGGTGGCACTCCAGGGGCGGGTTGCCATTCATAAACGACACCCGCCATTTCTAGCTGTGCACGCTCTCTGGGAGCGTGCAGCACTGCCGTCCGGTGCCCGCTGTGTCCTCCGGACACAGTGAACACTGATCGTCGGACGGGATCCCGATCATGTGATCACTGATTGGCCAATCAGTGATCACATGCAAAGATGTAAGCAAGATGTCACTTGTGACATCATTGCTTACTACGTGTGAAATCTGTGAATGATCACAGAGGTCACATGGTACAAGGCTATTCACAACAGCCTGTACCATGTGACAAGCTGTGACCAATCACAGCTCACTCAGTATTTCTCAATGGCTGCAAGAATGCAGACAGAGAGGAGAAAAGATTGCTTTTACATCCTATATGGGTGTAAAAGCAATCACTGTAAAAAAAAAAAAAAACATCTTCATCACCCCCCACAAGTAGTACAGTGTCACCATGGTGACACTGTACTGCTAGGGTGACAGTATGTAAAAAAAACCAACAAAAAACATAAATAATAATATAAAAAAAAAATACAAATGTAAAAAAAAATGTTTAAAAAATATAATTTGTGGTTTATAAACTAGTTTGGCTTATTTTGTTTTTTACTAAAAAAGATATCGGAATACATTTCGGCCAAGATTTATGATGAAAGATTATTTATTTGCAAAATTTTCTAAGAAAAACCCTTTTTTTCAAAATTTTTGGACTTTTTCATTTACATAGCAAAAAAATTAAAAATCCCAGAGGTGAATAAATACCACGAAAATAAATCTTTATCTGTCTCAAAAAAAATGGTAAAAAATTCATATGGGTACAGTGTTGCATGACCGCGTAATTGTCATTCAAAGTGTGATAGCTCTGATAGCTGAAAATTGTCCTGGTCAGGAAGGGGGTGAAAGTGTCCGGTCTGGAAGTGGTTAAGGAAACTGCATACATTTGAAAGGCACCCATAGGAAACAGTGTTAAATGGATTGTGCGACATTTCTGCAGCTCTGCAAATGTACTTAGAATGCACAGATGTGAACCTACCCATAGTGTTCATAGAGTCCTGTACATGACTGCAACTAACATGCACTGCTCCTTCCAAACAAATGGAAGTGGGGGGGGGGAAAAGGAGAGGTTCGGAGCTCACAGAGGACGTTACAGGGAGGCAGAAAAACACCGTAGGAAATTATTTAATGAAAAACATATTACAGGGCCATTAAGTGGTGGATGTGTATGGATTATTGGTGGAAAATAGGGATATCGTTTATTGTCACGTTAAGTCTCCCTCTCTCTCTCTCTTCATTTCTCATCTTCTCCCCCCCCCTCTCTCCTTCTCTCTCCCCCTCTTCTTCTCTCCCTTTCTCTCCCCCCCCCTCTCCTTCTCCCTCTTCCCCCTCTCTCTTTTCTTCTCTCTCTCCCCCCTCTCCCTCTCTCTCTCCCCCCTCTCCTTCTCTCTCCCTCTCTCCCCTCTCCTTTTCCCTCTCCCCCCTTCTCTCCCCCCTTCTCTCTCTCCTTCTCCCTCTCTCTCCTTCCCCCTCTCCCCTTTCTCTCTTTCTCTCTCCGTCTCCCTATTTCTCTCCCTCTCTCTCCTTCTCCCTATCTCTGTCTCCTTCGTTCTCTCTCCCCCTCTCTCTCACTCTCTCCTTATCCTCCCTCTCTTTCTCCTTCTCTCCCCCCTCTCTCTCCTCCCCCCCCCCTCTCTCACCCTCTCTCTCTCCCTTTCTCCTTCCTTCTCTGTCCCTCCCTCTCCCCCCTCTCTCTCCCCCCTCTCCTCTCCCTCTCCCCCTCTCCTCTCTCTCTCCCCCTCTCCTCGGTCTCCCCCTCTCCTCTCTCTCCCCCCCTCTCCTCTCTCTCCCCCTTTCTCTCTTCTTCTGCCCCCTCGCCTCCCCCCTCTCATTCTCTCTCCCTCCCTCTCCCTCTCATTTTCCCCCTCTCTCCCCCCTTCTCTCTCTCTCTCTTCTTCTCCCTCCCCCTCTCCCCTCTCTCTGCCCCTCTCCTCTCTC